>NC_044040.1:183643515-184298462 GCF_901765095.1 Microcaecilia unicolor | reverse complement strand
TATTTTACTGCGTCCAAGTTTACTCAACTATAATTGGGCAATAATAATAATAGCATTACCCCTTCTCCCATTAATTTAATCAAAACTCAGTGCATCACTCTGATGTCTATAAACCATTAGCTCAGATGACCAACTAAAAAGTGAGCTTGGAAAAGGAGATTTCTAAAAACTGGACTGTAAAAACATGTTCAGCTCCAGGTTGTCTGATACCCTTGGGGAATCTTCAGCCATGTGCCTCCACCCCTCCCCCTCCCCCCCAGGGAGCTGCTTGATGCCCTTCTTTCTCGTGTTCAGCATCTACCCTTCCTTTACCTGAACCCCTCATGCCCAGCATTTCCTCTTTCCTTCCCTATCTCCCACCTATGTATCTAGCATCTTCCTCCTTTTCTCTCTGTCCTCTATGTGTCCAGCATCTCATCCCTTGTAGCACTTGCTGCTGCACTGCCTTACCAAGTCTGCCTGTGCCTGACGCTCTAAACCAGAGTCAGTGAGATCAGCACAAGGTCTTGAGCATCTGTGCATGCTCAAAGCCTGACAACAGAAGAACAAGTCTTCAAAGAAATTACAGAGGACACTACTAAAGCAAAACGGAGATGACAAAAAATGGCATACAAAGCCGATGGTGCTAAAAAGTCCTTTATTGTAAATTAGGAACGACTCGACACAGGCTGTGTTTCAGCCGATTAGACCTTCATCAGGAGTCTATTGCCACAAAATGGTGCACTGTATCACAGTGCAAGCGAACGGTAATAAACTAAATCATAATAGTGATCTGGAATAGTGACCGCATTTGAAGAGGTCCCAGTTCGCTGAGCTGCACTATCGAGAAATCCGAGGAAAGTCCTGCAGCTATTGCAGTTTCATCAGATCGCTCAAAGTCTGTCAGATCCCATACCTTCTGAACTTTCTGCTTTGGAGAAGATGGGATGCAGCACGCCTGCTCTGTGCGGGTACTCAAGTCTCTGTGCCAGTTGGCCCAGCTCTTGCTTAACACAGTCATAGAGTGCTTAACATTAGGGGCTAGATTCAGGAAATGGTGCCCAAATTTGGGAGTCAAAACAATGAGCGCTAAGGGGGAGATTTATTTATTTATTTGTTACATTTGTATCCCACGTTTTCCCACCTATTTGTAGGCTCAATGTGGCTTACATAGTACCGGAGAGGCCTTTGCAGGCTCCGGTGTGAACAAATACAGGGTGATGTTGTGGTAAGATCAAGTTCATGTGGCACAGCCACATTAGGGAATCGGAGAGTGGAAAAGTTGTGTTTGTCCATTACGTGTTTTAGTTTGGTTGTGTTGTAGAGATTAGGCATTTAAGCAGTGGCGTACCAAGGGGGAGGGCGGTGGGGGCGGTCTGCCCCGGGTGCACACTGCTGGGGGGGTGCCGCGGCGTGCGCCTGTCAGCTGAGTTCGCTGACTTCGTTAACTTCGCTGCAGCTCCCTCTGCCCCGGAACAGGTTACTTCCTGTTCCGGCCGGGGCAGAGGGAGCTGCAGCGAAGTTAGCGAAGTCAGCAAACTCAGCTGACAGGCGCGCGCCGCGGCACCCCCCCCCCCAGCGGCATGCACCCGGGGGGTGTCATTTCGCCGGGGGGGGGGGGCCGCGCTGCACCCGGGAGGGCGCATCGGCGATCCGCCCCGGGTGTCATGCCGGCTAGGATCGCCACTGCATTTAAGTTGGATCGGTAGGGTATGCCTTTTTAAACAGGTTGGTTTTTAGTGATTTCTGGAAGTTTAGGTGGTCGTACATCGTTTTCAAGGCTTTTGGTAATGCATTCCACAGTTGTGTGCTTATGTAGGAAAAACTAGATGCGTAAGTTGTATTTTTATTTAAGTCCTTTGCAGCTTGGGTAGTGCAAATTTAGATAACATTGTGTTGATTTGGATGTATTTCTAATTGGTAAGTCGATCAAGTCTGTCATGTAACTCGGGGCTTCGCCGTAGATGATTTTGTGAACCAGGGTGCAGATTTTGAAGGCGATACGTTCTTTGATTGGGAGCCAGTGTAGTTTTTCACGGAGAGGTTTTGCGCATTCAAATCACGTTTTACCAAATATAAGCCTAGCAACCCGTTAAAATGAAAAAATAGTGGCACTTAGCTGAAGGGCAAGATGCTCAACGGAGCCGTCCATTTCACTTGAAAGCTTCCTCAGAAGTTGACACTCACAGCACGCTGCATTCAGTGCTGCCACCCTGTAAATCAGGATCATAAAGATCTCTAAATGTTAACGCATGACCTGCAACAGAAAATACAGGAAATGGCTGAATAGGTGAATATGCAGCTATGTTAAATATACAGCTACTGCACTGTAGAGGCCTGCATTAAGCTGCGATAACTGCAAATTTTACTGTGGTTTAGTAAAAGGGCCCCATAGTCATTCACCACTTCTTTCTCTCCTCTTCCTGCATGAGCAGAAAGCAAAAACGCTCGCCCAAATGATTCTGAGCACTTTTATTTCCCATTCCAACTTCTCCATTATGTCCTGGCCAAAATATAATACAGTTTTCATTTATCATTCTTCTCAGACAAATGAACAGTTGAACAGTGAGCTTGGAAAAGGAGATTTCTAGAAATGGGACTATGGAAACAGGGCTGGCCCCAAGGAAAATGCTTAGCACATCTGGCCCCACATGGGGTTCAGAATAATTTAAAACAAATTTGGAACACATTTTAGAGTACCCTTGAAACTGGCTGGAAATTGCTTGCAAATGTACTTCTGGAGAAAGTTACATAGAAACTGAACCGTACTACAATTTAGTCAGATTCCTTTGTTCAAATCATGTTTGTGTCATTTTAAGTTGGTTTGGCTCAGGGAGGCTGGAATTCACAGGATGACTTTGCACCCATTTTAAATCTTACAAACACCTGTCTACTGCCGAAACACACCGGAGTCCAAGATCACTTAGAAGAAAGAACATCTCTATATATAAAAGGCACCTCCAACGTTCTAATGAAGCCTCAGCCGGAAGTTTGAGGCGGTCTAGATATCCGGTTTCCCCATGAGTGTCTGCCCCGCCCTTGCGTCACAACGTGATGACGTCGAGGGCGGAGCAATGACACTCGATGAATCGCGATCTCCCCCTGCCCCTCGGCGGCCATTTTCAACAGGCAACCGGCATCACGGAGCGCCAGCGCCAGCCGTGGCCAGGCAGGAACGTGGATCTTTCCTGCCTGCCATGAACATTTCCTAAATACAACCGCAGTGGATGGAGGGGCAGGTGAGACAGCAGGGTCGCTAGACATGGGTGTCTGCTGGGGGGGGTAGGGCAAGAGCAGGGTCTCTGGCATGGGTGGCTGCAGGGGGGGCAGGGGGAGATGAGGCTCACTGCTGCACATAGGTGGCTACAACGGGGCAGGGGGAAGGAGCTTCGCCGATACACATAGGTGCCTGCAAGGGGGCAGGGGGATAGGAGGGTTGCAGGACATGGGTGGCTGCAAAGGGGGGCAGGAGGAGAGGACGGTCGCACGACATGAGTGGCCGCAGGGGGGTAGGGGGAGAGCAGGGTGGCTGGAGGGGGGTAGGGAGAGAGCAGGGTTGCTGGCGATGGGTCGCTGCAGGGGGGGGCCGGGGGAGAGGAGGGTTGCTGGACAGCAAAACCTTGCTAGCGCCCGTTTCTTTTGTCACAGAAACGGGCATTTTTTACTAGTAGTAAAATAGTATACTCGGTGCCAACGAGAGAAAAACATTTAGGGGCCCCTTTTACTAAAGCACATAGGCGCCTACGTGCGTCCAATGCACGTCAAATTAGAACTACCACCTTGCTACCACGTACACTGGGCAGTAATTCTATTTTATGACACATGTACAAAACACGTGGCAGAAAATATTTTCTATTTTCTACCACGTGGCGCTAACCGTGCGGTAATCGGCAGTGTATGCATGCTGACCGTTACCGCCCGGTTTACGCGTGAGACCTTACCGCTAAGTCAATAAGTGGCGGTAAGGTCTCAGACCCAAAATGGACACGCGCAATTTTACTTTTGCCGCAAGTACATTTTCGGCCACAAAAAAAAGACCTTTTTTGCAGGTGCGTTGAAAAATGGACCTGTGCACGTCCAATACACGTGCCTACGCCAGCGCAGGCAATTTTAGCAAAAGGGCCCCTTAATTAGCAAGCAGTAGCAACCCTACAATAGAGACATGTCTTGCTGTACACCGCCTTGAGGTCCCGATGCTCAGAATTCTTGTGGTAAGCCAACAGCGCAGAAAATTAGCTCACCAATGCTCAAAGGAAATGGTATGCAAGCTAGATGTGCACTTTTAAAGTGAAAGCAAGGAGGGAGGACATGCTTGGCACAAACGCAGAAGAGTTTTACGGTAAGCCCAGCTCCTGTGCACATGTGCCATGCAAACATGAACGTGATGCATACACTGGGGTCTGTTTTCTGTGCCTTTAAGTATAAGCTTTTTTTGTTTTTGTTTACTTGAAAGACTTATATTTAAATGCAGGAAACAGGCACCAATGTGTGCTTTCCCTTTCAGGTTTGATGGAATCTTGCACATTTGTTTTTCACTACTGGAACTTAGAGGCTTTCATAGGCTTCATTCTGCATTGAAATTAAAGAAAAACTGGCAGATTTTAAAGGAAGAATTGTGAGAAATCCTGTCTTCAAACACCCTAACAGCTGCTCTGAACTGGCATTATTTTTTTCAGCGGTAAGGGAGGCTTTGTTTTGTGCACTGTTCTCTGAGTGTTGGGAGGGAAGAGGAAATGATGTCATTCACATCCGCTTGACTGCATTAGCATGCTAGTTGGCTTTACCGTGGGAGTTCTGAACATCGGCTTCTCAGTTCTTTACATATTTAGGGGGGCCCTTTTACTAAAGTGCAAAGTCCTTAATGCAGAGGTTATGCGTGGTAAATACTAGCGCACAACCATGTTCATGGGTTTTGTGGTATTTTAGCAGTTATTGCACTGTACACTGTGCATTAACCAGGGGCGTAGCCAGACAACAGATTTTGGGTGGGCCTAGGGAAGAACTGGGTGGGCACCAATTCTTCTCCCCCTCCCCCACCCAAAAAATCTCATAAGCCGGTGGGAAAACACTTCTTTCCACCTTGGCAGTCTGCAGCAGGCATGCGCTGAAAACTGAACATAAGCAGATGCCAGTATCATGGAGAGTAGCATTTTTGTTACCATCAGGAGGAAGTCTTCAGCTGGCTGAGCTTGGGATCCCACCAGCTACCACTAAACATGTGCTACAGTTGGGTGGGCCCAAGTCCTAAGAGGGTGGGCCCTGGCCCACCCAGGCCCACCTGTGGCTATGCCACTGGCATTAACCCCTGGATTCTGTAAAGGTCGTCCAAATTTGGGTGTGGATCCGAGATCCTCATACAAGCCAATTGGTTAACCAGACATTAACAATCAATTAGTGATGTTAATTGGCACTAATTTGGACTCATGCACAGATCTGCCTAAGTGCTATTCTATGACACTGTGCACCCAAAGTGGCTTGTGTGAAACCCAAAAGAGGGTATGGCCATGAGAAAGGCATGAATGGGTCAGGGGTATTCCCAAAATTACATTACAGTGTTCTGGAATATCACAGTTACATGCCCATCTTTCCATTTTGAAAGATGGCAGTGCCAGTGACAATCCTAGGTCGGCTACCACCCGGGGCGGATCGCCGATGCGCACCCCCCCCCCCCCAGGTGCAGCACAACACCCCCCTGGTGCAATGACACCCCCCCAGCGCATCAACCCCCCCCCGGGTGCATTCTTGGCTGCTGGGAGCAGCCGCGCGGCTCTCGGCTCCGCTGGCTCCCTGCTCCTTCTGCCCCGGAACAGGAAGTAACCTGTTCCAGGGCAGAGGGAGCAGGGAAACAGCGGAGCCGACAGGCGTGCGGCTGCTCTCTGTACCCCTCCTGTGGCGTGCACCCGGGGCAGATCGCCCCCCCCCCCTGCCCTTGCTACACCGCTGGGCAGTGCGAAGAGGCGGGAGAAGGTAGGTATCATGCCTGTTTTCCAACTTTAGAGTGGGTGGATAGGGGCAGGGTCAAGGTGTCCAGACCACACTGGAGACTTTGGTGAAAGGACTCCCTGCCCCTCCAGTGGTTGACCAGACCCCCCCCCCCCAAATCTCCCTTGCAAGTGGAAGGGGTAGACTTGGAGTGTCAGGTGGGTCAGGAGTCTGGGACCCACTGGTCCAGCAGGGAAATTTTGTGTGTGTGTAGGGGGTAAAGGGAGGTAGGGGTTGAAGAGTTCATTAGGCCTGTTTATTTTTAATGCTTTCCTTTTTTTCCAGTGCATGAGCATTTTATTCATGATACAGCAACTGGCTGAATATTACCACAGGGGTGCACTGTTTTTCGCATGCCAATAATTTTTACTGCATTGGAAGTAAAAACATTTGTAGCATTAGAACACAGCGTGCTAAGGCTTAGTGCAGTATTCTAATGAACTGAGGCCAGAATGGGAAGACAATGCTAGTAAAATCAGGCCCTAAATTATTCCTACTCTGTAGTTTCTAATGCTGTTTTATAAACTATATGCAAAGGTTCTGATTTCATGCAGAACTAATCAGAACCAGCGCTGTGTTGTTCATTTCTTAGCCAAGGAGGTCTCTTAGGTTCTGTTTCACTTGGCAAGATACTGTTTCCATAAAATGCTTTAACAAGAGCCCTGGGATCCGACTCAAACCCATCACCAATCAGAGCCCATTACCAATATAAGAATAATTTTGAATGTTTCCTTGTCTGCTCCCATTCGTGGATATTAAGCAACATCAGCAGATAAAGGGTCTTATTCAATAAAGATGTTTTCCTTAGGCACAGGATGGGGCTAAGTCGTTTTATCAATAAGGTCATAAGTACATAAGTACATAAGTAGTGCCATACTGGGAAAGACCAAAGGTCCATCTAGCCCAGCATCCTGTCACCGACAGTGGCCAATCCAGGTCAAGGGCACCTGGCACGCTCCCCAAACGTAAAAACATTCCAGACAAGTTATACCTAAAAATACGGAATTTTTCCAAGTCCATTTAATAGCGGTCTATGGACTTGTCCTTTAGGAATCTATCTAACCCCTTTTTAAACTCCGTCAAGCTAACCGCCCGTACCACGTTCTCCGGCAACGAATTCCAGAGTCTAATTACACGTTGGGTGAAGAAAAATTTTCTCCGATTCGTTTTAAATTTACCACACTGTAGCTTCAACTCATGCCCTCTAGTCCTAGTATTTTTGGATAGCGTGAACAGTCGCTTCACATCCACCCGATCCATTCCACTCATTATTTTATACACTTCTATCATATCTCCCCTCAGCCGTCTCTTCTCCAAGCTAAAAAGCCCTAGCCTTCTCAGCCTCTCTTCATAGGAAAGTCGTCCCATCCCCACTATCATTTTCGTCGCCCTTCGCTGTACCTTTTCCAATTCTACTATATCTTTTTTGAGATACGGAGACCAGTACTGAACACAATACTCCAGGTGCGGTCGCACCATGGAGCGATACAACGGCATTATAACATCCGCACACCTGGACTCCATACCCTTCCTAATAACACCCAACATTCTATTCGCTTTCCTAGCCGCAGCAGCACACTGAGCAGAAGGTTTCAGCGTATCATCGACGACGACACCCAGATCCCTTTCTTGATCCGTAACTCCTAACGCGGAACCTTGCAAGACGTAGCTATAATTTGGGTTCCTCTTACCCACATGCATCACTTTGCACTTGTCAACATTGAACTTCATCTGCCACTTGCACGCCCAATCTCCCAGTCTCGCAAGGTCCTCCTGTAATCGTTCACATTCCTCCTGCGACTTGACGACCCTGAATAATTTTGTGTCATCGGCGAATTTAATTACCTCACTAGTTATTCCCATCTCTAGGTCATTTATAAATACATTAAAAAGCAACGGACCCAGCACAGACCCCTGCGGGACCCCACTAACTACCCTCCTCCACTGAGAATACTGGCCACGCAATCCTACTCTCTGCTTCCTATCTTTCAACCAGTTCTTAATCCATAATAATACCCTACCTCCGATTCCATGACTCTGCAATTTCTTCAGGAGTCTTTCGTGCGGCACTTTGTCAAACGCCTTCTGAAAATCCAGATATACAATATACAATATCAACCGGCTCCCCATTGTCCACATGTTTGCTTACCCCCTCAAAAAAATGCATTAGATTGGTGAGGCAAGACTTCCCTTCACTAAATCCGTGCTGACTTTGTCTCATCAGTCCATGTTTTTGTATATGCTCTGCAATTTTATTCTTAATAATAGCCTCCACCATCTTGCCCGGCACCGAATCAGGTCCTACCTGATTTGCACATTTTTAACTACCGTTGTAGTATTTCAAACTGTACTTGATCATTGGGTCAATATTCCGCTCACAGCGGTCAGTATTTTTTAAAATTAGCTGCAGATATTCAGTGCCGGGTCATGTCTGGCCACTGACACTGAAAATCAGGGCCTAGTTGACCGAATCTACACGAACGTACCTAAATCTGCACTACCCAAGCTGCAAAGGACTCAAATACAAATCAACCTACGCTTTCAGTTTCTCCTACATAAGCACACAACCGTGGAATGCATTACCAAAAGCCTTGAAAACCACGTTCAACCTCCTACACTTCCGGAAAAAAACTAAAAACTAACCTGTTTGAAAAGGCATACCCGACCAATCCATCATAAATGCCTGATCTCTGCAACACAACATACCTAACGTACGAAATGGACATTACACAACTCTTCCATTGAACGATTCCCTAATGTGGCTGTACCACATGAACTATCTTACCACAACATCACTTTGTATGCAAACGCCTCTCCGGTACTATGTAAGCCACATCGAGCCTGCAAATAGGTGGGAAAATGTGGGATACAAATGTAATTAATAAATAAATAAATAAATAATGTTGCTGAAAATCCAGTATACGTCAGAAACAGATATATACCAAATATCCAGTCATTAAAAGCTGAATTTAGCAGATTGTTTTAGTTGTCGGATAACAGATTATAATATAGAAATGATATGGCAGGGCGACACCTTGTGACCTATGTAAGAACTGCAGTAACAATAACCATTGTTTCCTTGCATAGCTTATCATTATAACTGTCCAATTGGTGAATATTATCCTTTCGAAAGCATTCACTGAGTACCAGGGCAATATGAATATATATACTAAGAAATAAACAAACATTCTTTAGAATGAAATCAATCGAAAGAAGAATATAAGAATTGTCCTGCTGTGTCAGACCAATAGTCCATCGAAGATGCATCCCATCTATGACAGTGGTTAGTCCAGGCCACTTGTGCTTCTTTTTTATTTTTTCAGCAATACTGAGGTGCTGGCTTGTAAGCTGCCTTCACACAGAAACGTTGCCTTGGATTTGTGCTGGTTTTTCCTACTATGGTGTACTTCACGTTCCGATGCTAAAGTCTAGGGAGAATCCACGTACGTGGAGAACTCAATAGATCCCACAAGGCATAAAATGAAAATAAAAAAGATGGGAATATGAGCCAGGCTATCCAAAGACTGGAACCAAAATGAAATTAAAATAGACAGCATTTAATCATTTTAAAACAAACGATAATAAAACAATTTCACATTAAAAGTGACTCGACACAACGTTGTGTTTCGGCCAGATGGCCTACATCAGGAGTCTTGTGACTAAGGTCAACAGTGAATTAAGATTATCAATTGATATAATGAAGGAATCTCAAATCACAAATCAAAGATCTCAAATGAAAGATCTGCAGACAGGATCTTAAAAATGGTCTTGAAAAAGACTGTTTTGCAAGTAATCCGTCTGCCGCTGCACTCTACAAAGTAGCGATTGATGTGTTAGGGTCAACTTTTAATATCCTATATTGGAGTGTAGAACACAGCTTCTAACAAGCTTTTGACTAATTGCAACGTAGCCCCTGACGCAGCCCTGCTGAGCGAAACACGGCCAGTGTCGAGCAACATTTTAGTCTGCAATTCTTCTATTAAAATTTGTTTATCTACTACTGATCTGCTCTCTTGTTTCCCACTTTGAAATTTGCGGATCGCTTGCCGTATTGTTTTTTTGTAACAATTGTTAATGGCCTGTCTTTTGGAAACTTGTCCAAACTTTTTAAAATCTTGCACTTGATTATTTATTTATTTTTATTTATTTGTAGCATTTGTATCCCACATTTTCCCACCTATTTGCAGGCTCAATGTGGCTTACAATTGTTCCGTAATGGTGATCACCAAATTCCGGAAAGAGAGAAATACATAGTTAAAATATGGAGGTGACAGAGTGGAATTAGGTAGTCAAATAAATAAAGTTCACGATCGTAATAAGAAATAAAAGATAATTGGATAAAACTTCAATCGTAATAGATTAGACTTGAACAATCAGGAATAAAGAGTTATGTTTTGTGTAGTTCTGGTGTAAATTTTGTTATTGATTACATTTTGCATTTGATTATACTTGACTACATCCTACAGCAACAGATTCCACAGATTAATACTGTCTTAAATTTGGAAAATACCTACTGTGCCTGAATGTAACTCACCTTGAAATTATTACTGAGATATCAGCTAATACTTGGAGTGACCTCTAAGAATGATTTGAAAGGGTAAATAACCATTCCGTATCAGTGGTGTAGCCACAGGTGGGCCTGGGTGGGCCAGGGCCCACCCACTTACGGATCAGGTCCACGCAACAGTAGCCCATGTTTAGCGGTAGCTGGTGGGGATCCCCAAGCTCCACCAACTGAAGACTTCCCCTGATGGTAACGAAAATGCTACTCTCCATGATACCGACACCTGCACATGCTCAGTTTTCAGCGCATGCCTGCTTCAGACTGCCAAGGTGGAAAGAAGCGTTTTCCTGGCAACTGAGATATTTTATTGGTGGGGGGGGGGGGGGGGGGAGGAGAATGCTTTATGCCCACCCACTTCTTGCCTAGGCCCACCCAAAATCTGTTGTCTGGCTACACCCCTGTTCTTATTAACTTGTTCTGTAACACTCATGAGTGTATGAACCTCTTACATATCACCACACAGTTACCATTTCCCCACACTAGACTGTTTTAGCCTCCCTTCATAAGAGAGCCATTCTAGGCCTTTCATCAATTTTTGTTCTCTCTTTACCTTGACTAAGTCTGTTTTTTTGAGATGTGGGGGTGAAAAATACATATGATACTCCAGGGCCAGGGGTGTGCAAAGATATGCCATGGTAATCTTTCGATGTGCACATGCTAAAAAATAAAAAAAAAATTTTAGCATTGGGTATGGGGGCAGAGAGTGGGTGTGTTCTGTGCTAATCGGTTAGCAGAGCTACATTGCCGTAAGCTAACTGATTAGCGTATGCTTAGCATGTGAGCCCTTACCACTTACATAATGGGTAGTGCAAGGGCTCACGTGTTAATGGGCATGCACTAATGAGAAATTAGTGCATGGCCATTAATAGTGAAAATATAAAAAATGGCCATTTTACCCCAGTGGGAAAAATGGCCTTAGTGCATGGGAATGACCCACATAAGGGAAAGGGAAATGGGACTTCATATACTGCCTTTCTGAGGTTTTTGCAACTACATTCAAAGCAGTTTACATATATTCAGTTACTTATTTTGTACCTGGGGCAGTGGAGGGTTAAGTGACTTGCCCAGAGTCACAAGGAGCTGCAGTGGAAATTGAACTCAATTCCCCAGGGTCAAAGTCCACTGTATTAACCACTAGGCTACTCCTCCATTGTGCTAAGGCCATTTTTTTTTACCGCAGTTTGGTAAAAGGGTCCCTCTACGTTTAGGATCACTGAAAATCTGCATAGCATATAACGTTTTTGTTTAAAGTTACATACCATCCATATGACTGAAAAATGACTTTAGGATTTCTTTGCAGCGTAGAGAAATAAGGAGTAATTGAAATAGCTTTTTTCTGGTTCTCTTGTTCCAGTGTTTCCTGGTATTACAAAAATCAATGCCTTCACACCAGTTTCATAAAAGTTTCTCTTTGATATAGCAGCTTTTTAAAGATTAACATCCTGTGCAATCAAAAGTGTGAATAAAACCAGTCAATTATATGACATGAATTGGAATTTTTCTTAATAAATTCTTTCTGCTTTATAACATCTGGAAAACTGTTTATGTAGAAAGAGCTCCCTCTAGTGATAAGAAATCCTCACCTTTTACAACCAGGATCACAAGTAAACCAAGTGTAATTCTTGTATATAACATACATACGATAATAACATAGTAGATGACGGCAGAAAAAGACCTGCACGGTCCATCCAGCCTACTGCATACATCTGTCCTGCACACATTCAGTTCTCAAATATCACATGTTTCATAGTACCACTACTTTAGCTGGCAGTAAATAAAATCAAATAGCACAATTTTCAGAAGGTTTCTTTTTTTGCTCATTATTGAAACTTAATAATTTATTTATTTATTTATTTATTTGTGGCATTTATACCCCACTCTTTCCCGCTGGATAGCAGGTTCAGTGCGGCTTACAAAGTGTGGTACATCGTATCACGGAGACAGACTGCTTTTCCAATAGAAAAGGTCATTCAAAATGAGTTACAAAGTAAGGAATAGATTTAGTAAAATGTACACTGTCTTTCTATGTGCTAACATGCATCAACCCATGTTATTTACCGCAAGTCAAATTTTATAGAATGGGACCTATTTACTAATTGCTTTAGCGTATGCTAACAGTGTAATGTGTGTTAGTAAATCTAGCCCTGAAAGATAAACAATAAAACTTGCCAAAACAAATACAAGACTGTCAGACACAACAAACATGAAACCAGTGATAAACCACCTAAACCCCAAATTATTTTATATTGGGAATATTATAATGTGCTGCAGAACCGCATTCAATGTCAGCAGCCAACCGAACCAGCTCACAAGCAGATTTTTAAAAACCCATGTTTTAAGCTTCCCGTGGAAGGATAATAAATTCCATTCCTGTGGGCTGATGCACAGAGGTTTGCTGTAGAATCAAATTCTACCATGAACCTAGCGCAGCAAAAGTGCCATGGCATGTTTAGAATAATAAGCATGCAAATTAATGCCACTTTAAAATTGTGATATTAATTAGCTGCTCACTACTCTATGCTGATTTTCCTGCCAGTGCCTGAGTGGCTCAGGCACTTATAGGAAAGTTAACATTAAAAAAAAATGTAAAAAGCTTGCCACAGTGTCCCTTACCTTAACCCCTTTTCTATTAATAAATTTAAAAAAAAACTTGGTCCAGCCTCATATACAATCCCCCCCCCCCCCCCCGAACATTGGGCAAACATCCGACTCTTAAAAAAATATCCCTGGTAGTCCAGTGACCTCTCCTGGCCCACTCACAAAAGACCCTGGTGGTCCAGTGGGACCCAGCTCCCCCCCCCCAAGTCCTGGTCTACTGGACCACCAGGGCTTGTCTATGTTTTTGGTCAAGGGTTCACTGGACCACCAGGGCCTTTTGTGAGGGGGCCACCAGGCCACCAATGACTTTTTTTTTTAAAGGTCAGAGGGAGAATGTTCCTGATGTTGAGAGAGATGTTCGGGGGAGGGGGCAGGTAAGAACGATGCTCAGTTGGGCCAAGGCCAGGCTTTTTTAAAATTAATAGGGAAGGGTCGGGCCAATGTTCAAGAGTTTGGGGGGAAGGGGCAGCATGGCACAGCATGGCACAGGGGCACCATGGCATTGTTGGGGAAGCCCTTTCAGGGCAGGGTAGTTGGTTTGGTGGGAGAGAAAGGTGTGGTTAGATACCCCTTCTCTCTACCAACCCTTCTAATGTTTTTATTTATTTATTTATGTTAATTTATATACCGTGTCTTATTGCAGCTGCAAAACAGAACGGTTTACATAGGTATAAAAACAATTAGTGTATACAAATAAACAAACATAGGAATTCCATTCATGACAGGAATGTTGTCTCAAACCTGGCATTATTTTTTTCAGTGCTAAATACACCTGACAGCTTTTTAAAAAGAATTCATGTGGGATATTAAATGAACACATTTAAATGTGGTCTGTGCTAATGGTTTCAGTGCCCATGCTGCAACCACTAGAGCATTGGGTGGCAAACTAACACTTGCGCTAATCGTCTTTAGCGCCAGCGTAAGGTTTTGAGTACTGGCCCACTGTGAATATGAAAAGGTAGCTTATTCTATAACATGAATGTGATGATAGAAAATACTTGGGCCCTTTCACAGAGCTTCTTGTCCTTCCCAGGATGGTCAACAAACACTTTTGACTGAATCTAAGGTCCCTACCTAGTAGAAAGCAGTAAAACAAAATGCTTACGGTGCATCTGAATGACTTTCACCACATCAAGAAACATTCTCACATTAAGAAAAAGAAAGGTGGAATTTTTATGACAGAAATACAGTTGGAAGAGCCAGTCTCTATCTGGATCCAAAGCCAGTGTCACCACCATTGTAGAAGGTGTAACAAGTTCCTCTCTTGATGATTCCAGAAAACCTGTTAAGTGCAAACTATCCTGGGAAATCGGTAATAGGATAGCTTGACCTTCACCATTACCATCATTATTATTCTTATATGGAGGAAGGTAGTATATTCTACCAATAGGAGGCAATGGCTGAGAAGCTACTTGTAGATACGCCAACATATACCTCTTAAACATATCATGCAGAGATACACCTGGCTTCTTAGGAAAATTTGTAAGCTGTAAATTATGGTGTCTAAGAGAATTTTTCCAGATTCTCACATTTCACTAATATAGTATGATTATCTCTTACAAATGTGGAAGATAAGGAATCAGTCTTTTTCCATCTTCTGAATTCCATTAGTCATATTAGATAACGAAGTCTCATGCTGTTCAACTCTTGTCTCCACTGTTTGCCTTAATCTGGGCAACACTCTGCTTCAGATGCTGTGATAGGTTTTACCAAAAGACACTATCAAAGTCCAGAGATCATCTAATTTCAATGTAGCAAGTTTTACCAGGTCAAAATCAAAAACTGCCGAGGAAGGGCCCTTCCCAGCACCCAGGTCTGGCGGTGCAGACAAGGAACTCACTCCTGGTAGCTCAGAGATGGAAGCCTCACTGGCACCATCCACAGCCCGTGGTCTCAAAGTGGCTCCCAGAGTTGGCTCTCCCGCATCTCTGTCTGCCACCTTCAGGGAAGATGTGATGTCATCTCTTGGCATTTGCCCGGTGAGAATTGTGGTTTCCCTCAGGAGTGCCAGGTTGGGCGGCAGTAGCTGCTCTTCAGGGGTTAGCTGTATTCAAGGGGGGCTGGAAGTAACATCTTGCCCCCAGCTGCCCCCAGCGAACCATCCCTGACTGGTGACTCCTCTACTAGAAAAGCATCCATCATTGATCTAGTGGCAAGGGAGGTAGGTAAAACACTTGCTGAAGGTTCTTTTTAGCAAGCATAATCACAGGAAAACAGAGCTCATATAAAAGCATTCTCCTCTAGGATGCCATCTTGGAATTCCCATATATCTGCTTTTGATACATGCAACGACCCTGTCATTCAGGTTTTGTGCTGAAACATGGTTGTTGGCCCAATCATCTGCACCTGTAGTTCACATCTCCTTTCATCTGACCACCTCCACACTGTGGTTACCTCTCTTTAGGTGCCAGCTTCTAGAATTACCCTTTATATCTTTCTTTGAATATTATTCAATTACTCTATCAATTATCATGTTCTATTACGTATTGTGTTGACATTGTAAGTAGTATACCATGCCATACTTTGTATTGTTTTTGAATATTTTTACTGCTGTAATTGCCTATTGCTCATGTTTGATCTATTCTTACCATACACCGCCTTGAGTGAATTCCTTTCTAAAAGGTGGTAAATAAATCCTAATAAATAAATAAATAATAGTCTCTCTCATTAAGTCTATATAGTCCTTCAAACCTTCAATGCAATAAAGGCAAGCATCCAGAGGAATCCTTGTATATTGTCTGTGGCTCAGGCTAAAAAAGGCATGCCAATATTAACAGGTTTAACCTATATTTAGTCCTGACTCCTTCCCTTCCCCCTGCCACCCCTTCTCCCAGCTATATCAGCTAAAAAAGTAAGACAAACCACAGGTTTGAGAATGAAAATAAAGCTACTTTGGAATAAAATGATAAAACATGCTAATATTTTTGTAATTTCAGATGGTGAATACCAAAAAAAATGGCATAGCATGTCGTTAATGTTTTCCTATAATTTTAAACTAGAATGTCCCTTGTAACTTACTAATGGCAAACTTACAACTTAAGTTTACTTTCCTGCTTATAATCGAAATAGAAAAACGCCTATATTGTGACCCAGATCGGGAGATAGACGTTTATCTCACAAAAACGAATAAAGCGGTATAATCGAAAGCCGAATTTGGACGTATTAAACTGCACTCCGTCGCGGATGCGGACAAAGTTGATGGGGGCATGTCGAAGGCGGAACTGGGGCGTGGTTATCGGCCGATCAGAGATGGGCGCCTTTCGCCGATAATGGAAAAAAAATATGCGTTTTTAGCGAGAATTTAGGGCACTTTTCCTGGACCCTGTTTTTCCACGAATAAGGCCCCAAAAAGTGCCCTAAATGACCAGATGACCACTGGAGGGAATCGGGGATGACCTCCCCTGACTCCCCCAGTGGTCACAAACCCCCTCCCACCACAAAATATGCCGTTTCACAACTGTTTATTTTCACCCTCAAATGTCATACCCACCTCCCTGGCAGCAGTATGCAGGTCACTGGAGCAGTTATTAGGGGGTGCAGTGGACTTCAGGCAGGTGGAACCCAGGCCCATCCCCCCCCCACCTGTTACACTTGTGCTGGTAAATGGGAGCCCTCCAACCGCCCCCCAAACCCACTGTACCCACATGTAGGTGCCCCCCTTCACCCCTTAGGGCTATAGTAATGGTGTAGACTTGTGGGCAGTGGGTTTTGAGGGGGATTTGGGGGGCTCAACACCCAAGGGAAGGGTGCTATGCACCTGGGAGCTGTTTTACCTTGTTTTTTTTTTTGTAAAAGTGCCCCCTAGGGTGCCCGGTTGGTGTCCTGGCATGTGAGGGGGACCAGTGCACTACGAATCCTGGCCCCTCCCACGAATAAATGTCTTGGAGTTATTCGTTTTTGAGCTGGGCGCTTTCAGTTTCCATTATCGCTGAAAAACAAAAACGCCCAGCTCAAAAAAAGATAAACGTCCATGTTTTTCGAAAATACGCTTCGGTCTGCCCCTTCACGGACCCGTTCTCGGAGATAAACGCCCATGGGGATAGACGTTTCCGTTCGATTATGCCCCTTTTTGTGTGGTCTCAGAAAAGTTTTTAGGTTAAGTGCATTTTTTCCAGATATTGATACTTTTTGTATAAGTTTGTGCACGAAAAAGGAGAAACATCACACTCATTCCCAGAGATCAATAAAAGCCACTTCTACACTGTGATTTAGACATTGAGCCAGAACAACAACAGTGACTCAGTACTGCAATAACCTTCAGCTGTTCACTCCTCTCACAGTCAACCAGCTCCAGCCAGAAACAGTCAAGCAATTTATTAAAACAGTCTTGTTGATCCTACATAATTAAAAGCCCTATTTTGGCAAAGGGGCTCTACATGGGAAATGGGATATGTAGATCATTTCCCCAAGTATTTCATAAAAGGCTCTGTCAAATGCAGTGTTAGTTGTAAAATAAGGACCTAAAATTCAAAATGATTTAAGCAGACAGGAAAGGCTCCTCCCCACAGAAATCTTGCTGAGTGGGTAGGGAGGGGATATTCAGTGGGGCCGATATTCAGACCGCAGGAGGTAGCCGGGTGCCTCCCACGGTCAGCGCTGAGCCAGAATATTCAATCACAAAAAGTGGAGGAACACACTATCCTTACGTACGTCAGCAAGGGAGAGTCCATGGAGTAGGGTAGATAGGCTCTTCCAAAAGACCAAGGGAGACGTAAGTTCAAATGATGATCTTTATTAAAACAACTCAGTAGGCTCGACACAGCTGCTGTGTTTCGGCATGAAGACGCTTGCTTCAGGAGTCTCCTGATATTGGAAGTTAGATGACGTTTCCAAAACAAATGCAACTTTGAATAAACAAAGTAGATCCGGAGTCTGTAAACAAGCTAGTAACTTCTGTCGGCAAAATGTCTCCCTTGGTCTTTTGGAAAAGCCTATCTACCCTACTCCCTGAATAGTCAATGCCAGGCCATTTCTGTTGAATGGTAATGAATCTTCATTTTATTTTTGGCAGGTTCCAACTCAACCGGCCAAGTTGATATTCAGTGCTGACTGGTTAAGTTTGAACCAGCCAAAGATATTCCAGATATTGACGTGACCATAAATGGCAGCCAAACTTGGCTGACAACGTGATGAAAATCTGTGGATAGTCAGTTATATTGCGTGGTGTAACCTGCTATCCGCTAAGCGCTAACCGGCAATATTCAACAGAAGACAGTCAGCTATCTCGCACTGAATATCGCCAGAGAGCCAGCTAAGTACCATTTAACTGGCCAGATGCCATTCCTGGACGGTTAAATGATTTTGAGTATCGGCCGGAGTGGCACTTACCTATGCAATGCCACTGAATATCCCCTCTGTGTCACTTGTTAGTAATTATTGGCACTAATTAGATTTAATTAAAATTTATATGCATAAATTTATATTTGGGATCTACATCTAAATTTTACACGAGTAATAAAAGGGGGCACGGAAATGGGAGGGTCATGGTGAATGGGGGTGTTTCTAAAATTTACACACATTCTTATAGAAATAGGGGGATATGCGCCTAATTTAGGCATACACATTTGCACCACATTTCAGTTGGCGCAATTCCCGGGTGTAAGTGCTATTCTATAAATTGCACCTAACTTTAAGTGTGGATTATAGAATATACTTTTTTCAGCACCACTTTTTTTGGCACCATGTATAGAATTCACCCCAATAAGTGCAGTCACACCCCCTGTTTACTAAGCCATGCTAGTGGCTGCTGTGTGCTAATGCCAACACATCCCATTCACTTTGAATGGGCTGTGTTGGCATTGCCGCATGGCAACCACTAGCACAGCTTAGTAAACAGGGTGGTCAGATAGCACAGATGCATTTACTTCTACTACTACTACTTATCATTTCTATAGTGCTACTAGAGGTACGCAGCGCTGTACACTTGAACATGAAGAGACAGTCCCTGCTCAACAGAGCTTACAATCTAATCAGGACAGACAAACAGAACAAACAAGAGATAAGGACAAAGTGTACCAAGATTCCGGAATTCCAGGGACTACTACTACTACTTATCATTTCTATAGCGCTACTAGAAGTACGCAGCGCTGTACACTTGAACATGAAGAGACAGTCCCTGCTCGACAGAGCATACAATCTAATTAGGACAGACAAACAGGACAAACAAGAGATAAGGGAATATTAAAGTGAGGATGATAACATAAGGTTCTGAACAAGTGAATAAGGGTTAAAAGTTAAAAGCAGCATCAAAAAGGTGGGCTTTTAGCTTAGATTTGAAGATGGCCAGAGATTGGAGCTTGACGTACCGGCTCAGGAAGTCTATTCCAGGCATATGGTGCAGCAAGATAAAAGGAACGGAGTCTGGAGTTAGCAGTGGAGGAGAAGGGTGCAGATAAGAGAGATTTACCCAGTGAACGGAGTTCCCGGGGAGGAATATAGGGAGAGATGAGAGTGGAGAGGTACTGAGGAGCTGCAGAGTGAATGCACTTATAGGTCAATAAGAGGAGTTTGAACTGTATGCAGAAACGGATAGGAAGCCAGTGAAGTGACTTGAGGAGAGGGCTAATATGAGCATAACGACACTGGCGGAATATTAGTCGTGCAGCAGAACTTTGAACAGATTGAAGAGGAGAGAGATGGCTAAGTGGGAGACCTCATGAAAAGCTCCTGCATTTCCAGCAGGGGGCAATTTTCAAACAGCCTTTTAATTGCAAACTGCACAGATAGTTTTAACACATGTTTATATGGAAATATTAAAGCAGAAACAATATGACTGTTTTCCTTAAAAACTGGTAGTGCATTAAAGTGTCCATGTACTTTGGCCTTCTATTTATTTGGGAAGAGCATTGAGTATGTGTGAGGGGGGGGGGGGGGAATACAATAGGATGTGTAGGTTTGAAAATAAAATGCATGCATGCTGTCTTCCTCTCCCAAACTTAACACACCCATAGTCATCACTCTTTATCCTTTGGCTAAAAGTGTATGCACGGATTTTGATTTGCAGCATAAAAATACTTTTAAATAAATAAATAAGCCACATTTGAAGTGGGCAGTTTTCAGACAGGCTCTTTTACCCAGGGAAATGACCTTGGAAATGTCCCTGTGTATAACCTCCAATATACAGTCAAAGATTAGTCAAGTAGTGACATTTGAATCATATATTTGGAATTGAAAAAAAAAAATAACCCAGAAGATTGTCACTTTTAACATGATGCTAAAGTTAATGGCAGGGCAAGTGCTCAAGTATTTGGATTTCTGCCAGAGATTGCGTTAATCAAGCTACCATCTTGAGAGCTCATTAACTGGGCCTAGCTTATCAAAGTAGGTCTTTTTCTAAAACTGTACAGTGCAGCAGTGTACTCGATGTGCTAGTTCACACAGACGCATGGGTCAGGAAAGATAATACCATTTCAGTTCACTAACAAAGCATTCTTTTGGCTAGCTGTGGAAAGTAATATTTTCTTCATTAATCCAGGGCAGTGACCCTAACCATATGCTAATCAGTTAACGCATGGCAATCTAGCTACGCTAATTGATTAGCACTGGGCATGCCTGCTCTCCACCCCCAGAACCGCCCCCAGCGCTACAAAATATTTTTTATTTTTTAGTGCATGGGAAGCAAGCACCGATTACAAAACTGCCGTGGTATGCCTGAGTACACCTCTTGTAGTGCCTTTTACCCTGCGGTAAGATACAGCTTAGTAAAAAAAAAGTCCCTTAAAAAAAAACAAAACAGTGCTTTCATTTTAGTATCTCTTATTTTTTGATTATTTCAACTTATCCATGTGCGTCCTTGCACCTTTGTTTTGAAAGGAAATGAAAATGCAGAGAAGCAGGCTTGTTTCATTTGGTTCCCTTTCAAAATGAACTGAACAAAATCCTTGCAACATTTGAGCTTTCTTAAATTAAGAAGGCCAGTGAGCTGCATAGCGAGCAGCCGCTCATAACATGGCGGCTGCCGCACGGTAGCTCCCCAGCCCGAGCTGCCTCCTCCGGCTTCCCCACCAAGGAAGGAGTGATGTCACAAGAAACTCCAGCAGGGATTGATGGGGAGGCCGGAAGGGGGTGGGATCATAGTTCACCAGCATGAAGAATGAAATAAAAAGCTGCTGAGGAGGCAAGGGAGCCTCTTTGGCGGTGAGCAGCTGATTGTTGGCACCCGAGCCTAGGAACTGCTGGAGGTGCTGGAACAGCAGACGAAAGGGAGTTTGGCTGCTTGAGGCAAGGGCAGGAACACTCACTGGTGGCAGGCTAATCACCTAACTGGCTCTAAATGGCAGGTGGACTACTAGACTGGGGTGCAGTCCAAACCAGACGGCCACACGGCCACGCTGGAGGTGGAGATATGGCTGGCTGACTGCCGCATGGAACTGTAAGTCATGCTCCCTAGCTGGAAAGGCTTGGCGGGGAGGGGAAGCTTCTACAACATAAAACTCAAGGCTCGGGTGTTTCCTAGGGGTTATGTTAATGCGTTTTAATAAAGCTGTAGCCATCTATTCCCAAAAGAAAAACTTGCTTCTTGCTCAGTCATTTTGTGACTTATGTGTATGGGCTGGCAAGAGTGTGTGCAGCCTGCCTATGTTATGTTTCTAGCATGGGTTATTTATTTGTTTGCCTATCAGGTTAAAAAAAAAGTCTATCAAGGTAATGTACAATGACTGAAACAAAGAAGGATTCCTCAACAAGGACTTACAGAGCACTACAATAACATACAAACATCAAACAAACAAACAAACAAACAAACAAACAAACAAACTAAAAACAGTAAGAGATAAGTAGACATTTCTCTCCTTTCCACAACTGCAGGTCATAGAAAACCTCTTATCTCACTTTCAAAAAAGCTTGTTCAAAGAATCAAGCCTTTAAGCCTTTCTGAATTCTACAAAAAGAATTTTCCTAATGGAAGTAAAGGGGGAGAGAAACCAAAGAGATGGGTTCAAGAAAGTAGACGCTGAATGACAAGTAATGTCCAGTCAGGACAATGCTAGCGAGGGAGGAGTGGGTTTTGAGACCTGGAAGATCTAAAATTCCTACCAGGGCAATCAGGAATGAGAGAATCTGCAAGGTTTGAAATGTTGAGATCAGAATTTTAAATTTTATCTTCTTAAGCACCAATGTTACGCTGCCTATAGGGGAGAGACCTGATCAAATGTGTGAGCTCCATGTTAGAAAACTTGATTGCAGTGCTTTGAACAAATTTTAGGTGATGGAGTAAGACACCATTTGCAAATACTGCACACTAAACATGAAATACAACAAAAATATAAATAAATAAATAGATAAATGAACAAGGTGAAAATCACCAAAACTCCTTCACCCTGCAGTGCGCACACTCCCAGATTATTCTTTGGGCCTGATATTCAGACCGCGGAAGTTAGCCCAGCTAACTCCAGCGGTCGGCATTGAACTCAGATATTCAATGCTGGTCTGTTTCCGGTGACTGGCGTTGAATAACCAGTTTATTTGTGGCTGGTTCAAACTTGCATTGAAAATCGGCAGGTAACCAGTTATATCGCACGATATAACCTACTACTACTACTATTTAGCATTTCTATAGCGCTACAAGGCGTACGCAGCGCTGCACAAACATAGAAGACAGTCCCTGCTCAAAGAGCTTACAATCTAATAGACAAAAAACAAAGTAAGCAAATCAAATCACTTAATGTGTATAGGAAAGAGGAGAGGAGGGTAGGTGGAGGCGAGTGGTTACAAGTGGTTACGAGTCAAAAGCAATGTTAAAGAGGTGGGCTTTCAGTCTAGATTTAAAGGTGGCCAAGGATGGGGCAAGACGTAGGGGCTCAGGAAGTTTATTCCAGGCGTAGGGTCCAGCGAGACAGAAGGCGCAAAGTCTGGAGTTGGCAGAAGTGGAGAAGGCAACAGATAAGAAGGATTTATCCATGGAGCGGAGTGCACGGGAAGGGGTGTAGGGAAGGATGAGTGTGGAGTGTGGAGAGAGATCCCAAGGCTAACCGACTATCCGTTAACCACGAATTTTCAATGAGTCATGACCGGCCATGTCCTGCTGAAAATTTGTGTATGGCCAGTTAAGAGGCATTTAACCAGCCAGGTGCCAATCCTGGCCAGTGAAATGCTCTTGAATATCGGGGGGGGAGAGGGGGGGGACTGCAAATAACCAACACCAGCTCTCTTTTCTTTTGGCCATAGAATTTATTTACCGAGAATGCGCCTTTGCAAAATAATTCAAAAAACATAGGAGAGGTTCCTTCTGCCTGCTTAACCCCAAATCTGCGTGCCATCCCCAGGTAATCAGCATAATATCTGGATCAGTGGTTGACCCAGATATTTAATGCTAGCCTTGATAATATATGTTAGAATCAGCCTGAGTGGTCAACGGCTTTAAAAGAGCTACTGCTTGCCTAACTTGATCAGAACATGCCTTCTTAACCACTGTTTGCCTTGTCTGTGCTCTATTTGCAGCAGTGGCGTAGCCAAGGGTGGGCCCGGGTGGGCACAGACCCACCCACTTTGGGCTCAGGCCCACCCAGTAGCAGCACACGCATGATGTGGCTGGCAGGGATCTCCAAGCCCCACCAGCTGAGAACTCTCAACAACTGTCCCTCTTGCATACCTTGTAAATAGCAGATCTTCGCCTGCAGCGAGAAGCGACTGATGCGTACTGTTCACATCGGCCCCACAGCCTTCCCTCTGATGTATTCCCGCCTATGCGGAAATAGGAAGTTGCATCAGAGGGAAGGCTGTGGGGCCAACATGAGCAATGAAAATCTGCTACTTAAAAGGTATGCGGGAGAGGGGGTTATTTGAGAGACCATATGGCATGCAGGCAAGAGAGGGAGAGACCAAATCGCTTGTGGGACAAGGCAGAGTTCTTCTGCCCACCCATCTTGGACCCAGGCCCACCCAAAATTGGGTGTCTGTCTACACCCCTGATTTGCAGTCCAATCTGGAGTAGAGCAGTAGCCTAACTGTCTGTGCAGTAGACTGAGAACCTGGGGAACTGCATTCAGTTCCCACTGCAGCTCCTTGTGACTCTGGGCAAATCACTCGACGCTCCGTTGCTTCAGGTACAAAAACTTAGATTGTGAGCCCACTAGGGATAAGAATAGTTCCTGCATATCACACATAAAACCACCTTGGCTGCACCACAGAAAGGCAGTTTATGAAATGCATTACCCTTACCCTATCTGGTACCTCTGTTCTTCTCTGTACTTTTTCTAGAATTTGGCTGTCTGCTATACTCTGCCCACCCTCCACACACACACACTTTCCACAATTCTTGCTTCGCAGACTGCCTTTCTCCTAAGTCTCTCTCCTTCATTCTTTGTTGGGCCTGTCTTGAACTGACAACTTTCTCCCCGTTTGGTGTGTTGGCCTGGAGCCTCCAGTGTCTGTTTCCACAAGACTCCAATCCCCAGGGTCCCTTTGGTTCTTCAAGTGGAACTGCCGCTTTTGCTTCTCTCGTTTTACTCCTTTGGGGATCTATTCAGTGCACCCTGACAACTCTTTTTTTAAAACGTATTCCTATCATGCCAAAGTTGTAAATGAACTCATCATATTGATTGGCACTGAGCATCTGGGCTTTTCATCTTCTTCCAGCATTCTGAGATTTCCTCTGCCTTTGTCAATGAAATGCTTAGAAAAAGGAGATTGATGAATCCTAACAGCTCAGATGCGGCAGTTAGTTCAGGGTCTTATGATATATAAAAAGCTAGTACATTGTAAATCATCCCTGCCATGTAGAGAGCACTTTAGGGAATCAGAATCAACAATATGTGAGAATTTTATTGACTTCAAGTTTAAGAGTGTGCTTCCTTTCTCTACCTATCTGCTAGATAAATGTGCATACAGCAATTCCTCTGCATTTATTTAGTCATACAGCTTCTATTGAATCAAAAAGGGCTGTTATGAAAGATCTCTTTGATCACATAAAATCAATATGGATAAATCAAGGCACCTTCTTTAAAGAAGAGGACTTAAAGATTAATTATAAGGAACTGATAGGTTTAAAGTGACAATATTTCATATCATCTAATTTTGCTTTTGGCTTAATTTTTAGAAAACAGTTGAAGACTTTTCTATTTCAGAAGTTTATAATCTCTAGGTGTAGCTAATTTTTGTTATTCAGTTGGTGTTATTATTGCTTCCATGTTATAATGATGATATTTTTTTATACCTGTTTAACTGAATATGTCTCTCTGTAATTTTTAATATAATCTGTGATCCACCATGAACTATATAGGCTACAACGGAACATAAATCTTAATGTAACATCATTTTAAATATTCCAGTGCCTGAAATTTACCTGGTCGGAGTTTGACTTCAAATTGTCCACACTTAGCTTATGTAGTTCTTTTCAGTTTTGTTCTCCCCAAAGACTCTAGGCCAGATGAGGATGGTAAGTTAAATGAGGGCCATGATGAAGAGGTAGACGCTGGCTATCTGGGAGGGGGAAGGAAAGGGAAGGGGAGATGTTGGCTACTTAGGAAGGGGTAGGGAGGGGAATAGGAGATGATGAACACTTTGGGAGCAGAGAAAGGGACTATGAGGAATAGGCAAGGGAAGGGGAGATATCAGACTATAGGGAGGGGTGGAGTTAGGGCTCCCCCAGGGTTGGCACATGGCTGAAGATTCACCTAGGACATCCTTGGGTGGCTCTGGTGGTTTCACTACATCAAGCCTACTCATGAAGACCCTATGAATTGGGTGAATCAATTAGAACATCATTGAAGATTCACTGATACAAGAATCTACATTGGAATATTTTTGCCAGAAGTTTAAGGAACAGATTTGAAGAGCCCAGAAACTTTCTGTGCTCTTTTCAAAATAATTTACATAGAAACAATGAGCCCAATGTTGAGCAGGAAGTTGAAGGAATAATCTGAAATGTCGTCAAGCATGCGTACTATGCACACACACACCCCTGGATTCTATATATGGTGTTCAAAATTGTGTGCACAAATTTGAATGCGCACCCAATTTGCACGCATGATTTAACTGAGTAACGAGCCAATTAACGTCAATAATTGGACACTAGCAATCAATTATTGGTGTTAATTGGCAACAATTTGGATTTATATGTGCATCTTGTTAAGCGCTATTCTATAAAGACATGTGCATAAATCTTTTAATGTGCAACTGAAAAGGGGATGGGACCATGGGAGGAACATGGACGGGTCAGGGGCATTCATTAAAGATGTGTGTACTATTATAGAATTCGGGGGATCCACACCTAATTTATGTTCAAGGATTTATACCAGGTTTCAGCTGAGGTAAATCTTATATGTCCGGATCCCGGTGATAGGAGCTATTCTATAAACAGCACCTAACTCAGAACACCATTTATAGAATAGCGCTCCACACTCATTTTTGGCCCCCAAGTTTGGGGTCCTTTACAGGATCTAGTCCATAGTGCACACTTTTATTAAAGAGGCATTCTATTTGCACATACAGTGGTGGAAATAAGTATTTGATCCCTTGCTGATTTTGTAAGTTTGCCCACTGACAAAGACATGAGCAGCCCATAATTGAAGGGTAGGTTATTGGTAACAGTGAGAGATAGCACATCACAAATTAAATCCGGAAAATCACATTGTGGAAAGTATATGAATTTATTTGCATTCTGCAGAGGGAAATAAGTATTTAATCCCTCTGGCAAACAAGACCTAATACTTGGTGGCAAAACCCTTGTTGGCAAGCACAGCGGTCAGACGTCTTCTGTAGTTGATGATGAGGTTTGCACACATGTCAGGAGGAATTTTGGTCCACTCCTCTTTGCAGATCATCTCTAAATCATTAAGAGTTCTGGGCTGTCGCTTGGCAACTCACAGCTTCAGCTCCCTCCATAAGTTTTCAATGGGATTAAGGTCTGGTGACTGGCTAGGCCACTCCATGACCCTAATGTGCTTCTTCCTGAGCCACTCCTTTGTTGCCTTGGCTGTATGTTTTGGGTCATTGTCGTGCTGGAAGACCCAGCCACGACCCATTTTTAAGGCCCTGGCGGAGGGAAGGAGGTTGTCACTCAGAATTGTACGGTACATGGCCCCATCCATTCTCCCATTGATGCGGTGAAGTAGTCCTGTGCCCTTAGCAGAGAAACACCCCCAAAACATAACATTTCCACCTCCATGCTTGACAGTGGGGACGGTGTTCTTTGGGTCATAGGCAGCATTTCTCTTCCTCCAAACACGGCGAGTTGAGTTCATGCCAAAGAGCTCAATTTTTGTCTCATCTGACCACAGCACCTTCTCCCAATCACTCTCGGCATCATCCAGGTGTTCACTGGCAAACTTCAGACGGGCCGTCACATGTGCCTTCCGGAGCAGGGGGACCTTGCGGGCACTGCAGGATTGCAATCCGTTATGTCGTAATGTGTTACCAATGGTTTTCGTGGTGACAGTGGTCCCAGCTGCCTTGAGATCATTGACAAGTTCCCCCCTTGTAGTTGTAGGCTGATTTCTAACCTTCCTCATGATCAAGGATACCCCACGAGGTGAGATTTTGCGTGGAGCCCCAGATCTTTGTCGATTGACAGTCATTTTGTACTTCTTCCATTTTCTTACTATGGCACCAACAGTTGTCTCCTTCTCGCCCAGCGTCTTACTGATGGTTTTGTAGCCTATTCCAGCCTTGTGCAGGTGTATGATCTTGTCCCTGACATCCTTAGACAGCTCCTTGCTCTTGGCCATTTTGTAGAGGTTAGAGTCTGACTGATTCACTGAGTCTGTGGACAGGTGTCTTTCATACAGGTGACCATTGCTGACAGCTGTCTGTCATGCAGGTAACGAGTTGATTTGGAGCATCTACCTGGTCTGTAGGGGCCAGATCTCTTACTGGTTGGTGGGGGATCAAATACTTATTTCCCTCTGCAGAATGCAAATAAATTCATATACTTTCCACAATGTGATTTTCCGGATTTAATTTGTGATGTGCTATCTCTCACTGTTACCAATAACCTACCCTTCAATTATGGGCTGCTCATGTCTTTGTCAGTGGGCAAACTTACAAAATCAGCAAGGGATCAAATACTTATTTCCACCACTGTAGTGTGCATTCTTTCTGAATGGGTGTGCATACATAAACTAGTATGCATGCATGAACCATCGTGAAAGAGAGGGTGTTCCAACCTACAGCTTGCATGACCTAAAATATACCTAAAGGACATTTAGGGGCCCTTTTTACTAAAGTGCAATAAACAGTTACCATGTGAATTAGTGAGCGATAACAGTTAGCTTATAGTTGTAGTAACACTTACTGAACCAGTAATTGCATATCCTAGGACAGGGTAGGAAATGGATAGCCTATGAGTGGGGATTGGGTGTGGTGTGTGCCTTGCAGTTAATGCACAATCACTTACCCCCAGATTCTATATATGGTCGCTCAAAGTTGGATATGCAAATTTGGCATGGATCCCAGATCCACGTACAAACTTGTTAGTTAATGAGTTGTTATCAAATCAATGACTGATGTTAATTGGCAGTCGTTATGATTTATCTGCCTGGCACCCTATCCTATACAATGTGCACCTGAATTTTACGGCATACAAGTCAAAAGTGGGTGTAGCTACGGGAAGGGCATGGGCAGATCAGAGGAGTTCCCAGAATTTAGGCATGATGTTATAGAATAGTGTGATTTACATGCCCAACCGCCATTAGTTGTGTGCCAACATTTACATCAGGTTTTAGCAACCAGAAGTGCACTCAGAATACTAGTTTAGTGCAGAGTTTCCCAGTGATTAACTTTGGGTGCCATTTATTGAACTCCCCACTTATTGTGTCCTGCCACTGATGCATATAGGGCTAGATACTATATATCATGTTTTTAAAAATCTGCACGGAAAAAAATATGCCTAGAAGTATTCTGTAAAGTATGCCTAAATTTTGGCACAGTTTATAGAATATGCCAAGTGGTGTAAATGCCCATGACTAAATTAGGCATGGACCGAGTATATTCTGGGACATGAATGTGGGAACCCTTAGGAAAGGAAGAGTTAGTGGTTACTGAGGATGGGCAGACTGGATGGGCCATTTGGCCCCTTATCTGCTGTCATGTTTCTACGTTTATATAACAATGAGCATAGATTTTACAAATGCCCATGACCCGCCCACTCCACACCATGGCCACGCCCCCTTCAACTATGCAACTTAGAATTTATGTGCATCACATTACAGAATATTGTGAAAAGGGTCCACTGCTTCCCTGCAAGGTGGAGCTGTCCACCAGCCGTTTTCCAGATCTCACCACAACTGCAGACAGAGGCTAGGTTAAACGCTTTTTATTATCAAGCCAATAACAGCTGTCACCAACTTCAGTACATAGGTTATCCCCAAACAAACAGCTTCCAACCACATAGGTTTTCAGTAAAGCAGGTAAATAAAGCAGGCTTCCAAATAAGTCAGGCTTCCAACAAAGCAGGTAAATGAAGCAGGGTTCCAAATACATCAGGCTTTCAATAAAGCAGGTTTCTCTCACCTCCAACACCCGTCCAAACCCTCAGGAGCTGGCCATCCCTGCCTTGGAACTCTCCCACTCCATAGAGGCTTCTCCCCCCCCCCCCCTGGGATTCCTCCTTGCAATGGCTTCTGGTACTTGTATTTCAGGGTCTAAATGCTTCATCCCAGCCACCCTGGCAGTAGCCTTGTCACAATATGCTTAGACAGTTGTGTGCATAAATTCTAATTAATATCAATTGCTGCCAATAATTGCTTGTTAATCGGCAATTATCGGTGCTAATTGGCTTGTTAACTAATTAACTTGCATGTGCAAATTCAGACCACGACTGGATTTCCATGCACAACTGAAGTCATGTTATATAGAATCCGGGGGGGATAACGTGGATGCTTCTCTAACATACCCCTCATTACCTGACTGTATTTTTAACCTTGTAAAAATTTGAATTGTACCCTCTTGTAATCTGCAAGGCTAACAAACACACTTTAATAGCTAGAGACACACTAATCAGGTTATTGATCAGTGCTAATAGGACCATGTCTCGATCTGAAAAAAAAGAACAAGGATCACAGATGTAGCACTGGCGCAAGATTGGTACAGATGTAGATGTGAGTACTTTGTAGCAGCAGATGTGTTGGCAGAAGCATGCCACATCCAGTGCCTGAATAATTTAGGTCATGTTTCAGATGATGTGTGCAGCTGCTGTTCAGTCCATATTAAAAATTTATATTCACGTTCCCAAATGGTACCGAGCCCTTTTACAAACTGTTGACCTTTTGGAGGATTATCAAGAATAAGACATTCTGCCAAATACAGTGCTTTGTAAAGTCACATTTTTATCTGCCCACAATAACAGTCAATTCTTGCCTGTAGAAAATAAATCTTATACAGACATAGACTATAAGTGTCACAATGATAGAAGAATTCCAAGCAATTTATCATACAGGGAAGATAGCTTTCATGAGTAAAGCATTTTTACTATGCTGAAGATACCCTTTTGGTTCACTGTACCGATTCTCTCACCCCTGATCTCTCAGCTTCAACTCACTTTGAATTCAATTTCTTCCTGGCTTTCTAAGAGCCGCCTTGTTCTTAACCAGTAGAAGTCTGTAGCTTCCTGGATTACAAGTGGATCGCACATGTCCATGCAATCTACCTGTAATCTAGGAAGCCACAGACTTCAAAATGGTTTTTTTACAAAATTGGTTGCCAAATAAGTAGGTAAATTTCGGAATGGACAGCATGACCTTAGTGCGCCTTTATGCAGGTTTTCCCCGCAAGCTAAGGCCATTTTTACCACAGCAGTAAAATGGCTTCTTTTCTATTTTTCAATTAATAGCCGTGTGCTAATGTCGCCATTAGCACGACCATAAAAAGACAGTTATCGCATGAGCGTTTACCACCACCCGTTTTGTAGTGTTAAGGGCTCACTAATCAGTTAGTATCTGGTAATGTAGATGTGCTGATTAGTGCAGCCCCGCCCACGCTCTGACCGAGACATGCCCCCTCAACCCAAAAATAAAAATCTTTTTTAGTGTGTGGGTAGTGCATGCCAATTTGGAACTTACTACAGGACGCTTCAGCATAGAAAATTCAAGTGTATACATACAAATTGACCTAGAAAAAAGTGCCCCTCCTCTCTCTCAAAAGTGAGTGTAAGTGCATTGCTTTCCTGGGGTAATTTTCAACATGGAAATACTTTCATTTTAACAATTCCAGCAAAGGCTGCAGGAAGAAAAGTTTATCATGCATATTTATAAAAATACCTAGGGGCCGTGTACATGGAAATACTATGCACGTGCGTTTCCCTTTTCCAGGTTCCTGCACATTTTCAGAATGAAAGTAATGCACACACTTCTGCTTCGAAGATTACCTAAGCATGCACTTACTCTATACTGTACATGCATTTGCTTTCTGGTTTATTTTATGTGCATACATGTGTGTTTTCATAAGTGCCAGCTCCCTACATCTTTACCTCTAGGAACACCTCCACTCACTTTCAGTAAAATTATGCATGAAGAAACAAAGCAGAGGGTAACCACATGCAGAAACCCCTCCAAAACCTTTTGACATCATAGATTGGCCCTATAAAGACTGCAAAACTGTTGGATGTTAGAATATGAAAACCTTTCCTTGTTCATGAGGTAATCTCAGTGAAAGCTGAGACTGCGCTTCCTAAGAGCTGAAGAAAGCATGGACTTTATAGGAATAAATTATATATTCATAGACCTCCAGTCAGATCCACAACTTTAATATTTATGTTATGCCAGGGCTGGGCTTTATTATTATCAAGATTTATCGCCCCCCCCCCCCCCCCCCCCCCCCAATGTTTGAAAGTTTGACTATTGAATTTGACGTATCACATTCTTTTAAGGACCACAGCTTTGCATTTCCTTCTCCAGCCATAGTCCAATTGGAGAATGCAAGACAGTTGGCCTTTTTCTGGTTAGCTCCATAATTCTGAAGCAGAATGGCTTGTAAGATCTTTAGAGTTTAAAGTCATTTTTTTTCAGGAAGTTGGGCCGGGACTCTAAGAGTGCAGATATTAGCCTGATATATCTGTGGCTTGTGTGTCTGGTTTTGATGTGAAGAATTAGTCCTTTCCTAGTTTCAATGGAGTTCCTTTCTTTTAACTCTTTTTAAATTGTAAAATTCTGCAACCTGCTAGTCAGAAGACAGAGGTATAGCAAATTTTTAATAAACATAAAGAAAATAAGAGAATTTTTTAAAAACAAGTCAGACCAGCAAGTAAAGAAATCACAAATGCAATGAGAACCACAGAGAGTTACTTTAATAATCACAGGCAGATCAAAACCTGACACCAGAATGAGAAGGACAGATTAAGTTAAACCAAAAAATGAGAGATTGATTGTTTTAGCTAAAGACAAAATGGACGACATGCTGTATACAGGAGTCTCTCATTAGAAGAGGAAGAACAACATTATGGAAGCTTTCAGTAAGCACTTTTCAACTTAGTTAAAAAGAACACCAATCATATTCCTAATTATTCAGAAGAAAATGCCTCTTAACTCTATGCTGCGTTTAGCAAGATCACAAGAGAATGAATTAGAATCTGTAATATCAATAAAAATAGAACTATATCATTACCATATAATCAAGATACAGAATATTTCATCCAAAACAAACCAGGGAGACCAATTTAACTAAGATGGCTCTTCTCTGCTGATGTCTTCTAATAAGGGCCAATGCATGAGCCAGAATGCACAACCAACCTATATTTGCATGAAGGGGTTCTGCTGATGTCACTAAGCCATGCAAACAGATGTTGAGCTTTGCCATACATACAAAGACTGCAATCATGCAAGACAACTGGGAACCACGTAGTCTGAGTTTGGTGCCTGAAATAGCATTTTAGAAAGCAGAGGGTCAATGGGAGAGGTAAGAGAACCGTAAGCAGGTTAGTATAATAAGGATATATGTATATTTGGACTGTCAGATAATTATACAAACCTGTTTCTATCACAGATTGCCATATGGTAGGCTGGAAGAAATTGGGAAGGTGAATACCAGATTATGAAGTGTCTATTATTGAACAGAGATCTTAGCGAATTCTGAGTAAGAAGATGTAAATTTCATTCTGGCTAATACAAATTATTTGCGTGATACATTTATACTACCTATAGAGATGTGGTGGATAGGTAGGAGGGTACTTAAAATAGGAAAATTATTTTATCATGTGCAGTTCTATAAATAGGAAATGAAGAATTATTTATATTTATATGCTCTGAACATAATTATAAATAGTTTATGAAGAACAGAACTATTTGCTTCTTTTGGGGGTGGGGTGGGTGTATGTGTGTGTGTGTGGGGGGGGGGGGGAAATCACTGATTAGGTGAATTCAACAATTCACTCAAGATTTTGCTTCATTCCACCAGCTACTTGTGCACTATGGTTTTTTCCCCTCTCTTTTTTTTTTTTTTTTAATGTTCCCGTATTGGGATCTGTTTTCCTGGTCATGGCAAACAACACAGGTAGCCCAATTTTCAAAAACGTGTTCTCCCCCGGATTCTGTATAGCGTGACTTAAGCTGTACATACAAATCCAGTCATATTCTGGATTTGTGCATGCAACTGAATTAGTTAACAAGCCAATCAGTGCTGATAATTGCCACCTATCAATCAATCATTGACACTAACTGGCATTAATTAGAATTTATGCGCAGAACTGTCTAAGCATATACTATAAAGTGATACATATAAATTCTAAGTCACATAGTTGAAAAGAGGGTGTGGCAATGGGCGTGGAATGAGCAGGTCATGGGCATTTATAAAATCTATACATGTGGTTATAGAATATACCCAGTCCATGCATAATTTAGGTGTCACTATTTACACCAAGTTTTACTTGGTGTAACTACCCACAATTAAATTTAGTCGTACATGGAAATGTAGGCATATTTTATTTCAGCACTAATTTTTTAAGGTATGTGGAAATTTGTGGAAGATGATAAGGATAAAGCTGAATTGCTTAACAATTATTTTAGCTCTGTGTTCACAAATGAAAGACCGGGGGTAGGGCTGCAGAAAACAAAAGCTAACGGGAATGGATGTATGGTAGACCAAGACCCGTTTACGGAGGACTGTGTTCATGAGGAGCTTGCCAAACTAAAAGTAGACAAAGCGATGGGGCATGATGGGATACACCTGAGGGTGCTTAAGGAACTCTGAGAAGTCCTCGGCTCCGCTGATGGACCTCTTCAATGCTTCCTTAGAAACTGGAGTGGTCCCGGTGGACTGGAGAAGGGCGGATGTGGTTCCTTTGCACAAGAGTGGAAGTAAGGAGGAGGTTGGGAATTACAGACCTGTCTGACCTCGGTGGTGATTAAGCTAATGGAAACGCTTCTAAAGAGGAGGATTGTGAGATTTCTTGAACTACATGGAATGCGGGACCCAAGGCAGCATGGCTTCACTAGTGGCAGGTTGTGTCAGACGAATCTGACTGTCTTCTTCGACTGGGTGACCAAACAGTTGGATGTGGGAGGGGTGCTTGATGTGGTATACTTGGATTTCAGCAAAGCCTTTGACATGGTTCTGCACAGGCGACTGATAAATAAATTGAGTGCCCTCGGTATGGGACCTAGAGTAACTGATTGGGTTAAAAATTGGTTGAATGGTAGGAGACAGAGGGTAGTGGTAAATGGAGCTTGCTCTGAAGAAAAGGATGTCATCAGTGGAGTACCGCAGGGATCGGTCCTAGGGTCGGCTCTTTTTAATGTCTTTGTGAGCGATATTGCGGAAGGGCTGTCTGGTAAGGTTTGTCTCTTTGCGGATGATACTAAACTCTGCAACAGGGTGGACACCCTGGAGGGTGTGAATGACATGAGGAAGGACTTACATTAATTGAAACATGGTACAAATGTATACACCTGCATTAGGTGTGTATCTCTGTTATTCTATAACAATGCACATAAATTTTAGGAATGCCCCGTTATACCCATGACCCACCCATTTTCGTGCCCCCTTTTTCAGATCACATGTAAATTTGCCATGCCTAAATTTACATGCATAAATGCCAATTAAATCTAATTACTGCCAATAATTGCTTGTGAAAAAGCCAATTCTTAGAGCTAATTAGTTTGTTATTCAATTAAATTGTGCCTGTAAATTGGGCATGTGCCCAAATTTGTGCGTGCAATTTTTGGCAACTTTTATAGAATTATGGGGTAAGCTTCTAGAATCATGTTAATTACATACTCAACTGCAACATTTAGTCATGGACATTTACACCAGCCATTGACATGTAGGCACATAAATGCCTACTTAACTAGTATTCTATAATGCCAATTACATGCGTAATTTCACACAGAATTCATGCTTAGCATGCAGTATCCTAGCCCCTAACTTTAGGTGACCTGTACAGAGATTTAACCAAGAGAAATCTTGCCTCATCAATCTGATGCATTTCTTTGAAGGGGTGAATAAACCATTATTAAGATGGACTTGGAAAATCCACTGCTTATTCCTGGGATAAGCACCATAAAATCTGTTTTTACTCTTTTGGGTTCTTGCCAGGTACTTGTTACCTGGATTGACCACTGGTCTGACCCAGTATGGTATTACTTACGTTCTTATGTACTTGTACCTGGAGAGGAAGTATCCTGGACTTTCCTCCTCCCCACCCCTTGAACCAAGGAATCCCATTTTAGAATACCATCAGATCCCCATTCACCCCTCCCTCAACCCCCTAAGGTTGTGCTAGTTACTCTTCAAAAGTAATTAATTACTGTCACTAGTTACTTAGCTCAAAGTAGTTGCAGTAATTACATTACTCATTTAGGAAAGTAATTTATTACTAATTACAGTTACTTACTTAGAGTTACTAATTGTTTTTCCTTTACTGATATCACATTCAAGAATACTTATGGTACATGAAGAGATAAAATATCCATCTTATACATAACCCCAGTGTGAATATTGCATAACTTTTTTTGTTGTTGTTATATTTGTACCCCATGCTTTCCCACTCAGGGCAGGCTCAATGCAGCTTACATGGGGCAATGGAGGGTTAAGTGACTTGCCCAGAGTCACAAGGAGCTGCCTGTGCCTGAAGTGGGAATCAAACTCAGTTCCCTAGGACCAAAGTCCACCATCCTAACCACTAGGCCACTCCTCCACTTCATTTCTTGCAGTTTATTTGATGTTGCTTTTAACTCCCAATCCCTTTTCACTTGTTCTGTACCCATGTCTGTTTTATCATTTCTACCTTAGTAATTCCCTTATCCCTTATTTGTCCTGTTTGCCTGTCCTGATTAGATTGTAAACTCTGTCCATTGCCCACCCGGTATCTGAAGTCATGGAGTCCCCACTACTTATCTATGTTGCTAGGCAAAGCAAGATGATGGCCCTTCCTTTGTCCTTCTACTTTGCTAGTCCTTGATTTGGAAGGAGGGGTGAACATGTCATCTTTAGGCGGATGGGTTCTTGGGGAAAATTGCCTAAGGAGGTTCAAATGACTTGGAGAATGGGCAAAAAAACCCTGTGCTACTGATCTCACCTTATTGGCCATGTTTTTGCTGACTGGGTCCACAGTGCTCTAGTTAATACAGGCTGCAGGGCAGCCTCACAGGGAACCAGGGAAGTGGGAGTGCCAAAACTGTTCCCATCCATTGTGTAGGGGACAAGGCAGAGGCACCAGGAATTGTATTGCAACCATTTCTGTAAACAATTAATTTACTTATAAATATTGACCATTACAAGATTTCCCCAATTTCCATGAACATGTAGAACACAGATATTAGAATGATTAGCCCTGAAATCTAAATCTCTCTCTACCTCTGACAATAGAGTTATTATGGAAGAGATGAGGTTTCCAGAGCAACCTCTTTCGAATCCAGTATTGGCTTCTTTGTTCTATGGCTCTATTCAGAAAACCCAGGCTGAATTTGTCACTTCTGATAAAACTGTTCAGGCTTCCCTCTGACTTCTCCCAAGGTGAAAGTTAATGGTAATAGCAGAATGGATGAGAGTAGGCTGACATTTCAAGCCCTTCTACCCACTTTCTATCTGAAGAGGATTTTTCTATAAGTTCCCTTAAAGAATAATGTGCAGAGGCTGAAAGAACAAGTTATTAGAATTTATGGTTCATGAAAGTATAAACCCACGAGCCGTATGACTACGAAAAGATTATTGCAGTCAAGGAGAACGATGAACTTACAATGCCAATCCAACGTTCATCCCTTTGCCCCCCCCCCCCCTTCCAATTACATTTATCTTTTCAATTTATTCACAAGCTCAAATTCTGCATAGAGAGTCTACAAATAAAAGTTACTGTTCTCTAGCAATGGGAGACAGATGCTTTCTTTTGCCACTCCCCCAAATTCACTGCGCGCTTCACAGTGGAAACTACAAAGTGGGAAGAATCATTTTATATGAACTGATTGCTGAGAAATAGTGCATACTGTTTGTGGTAGCATGCATTATTTGCTGTTTTAGGGGCTCTTTTTTTTTTTTTTTTTACTAAACTGTATTAAGCATTGTTGCACACATACCCCCTAATTCTATAAAAAGCACTAATAATTGAGTGCACAAATTTAATTGAATGAGCCAATTAGTGCCAATAATTGAGATCGTAGCAAGCAATTACTGGTGCTAATTGGATGCAACTAAAATTTACTCATGTAAATTTAGGCACTGGAGCCATGTGTACATTTTATGCATGGGCCCAAAAAGGGGGCACAGTCAGGGACGGGTCATGGGTGGATCGAGGGATTCCTTTAATTTACACATGTTATAGAGTAAAGGGGATCAGCACCTAATTTAGGTGCAGGGATTTACACCAAGGTTTTGTTGGTGTAAATGGTCGTGCCTACATACATCTTAACACAGAGCTGAAAGAGTATCACAATGTTGTACTCACTATTCAACTCGTTTACTATAAATTCTTATGATGGTGTAACCAAAAAGGAGGAAAAGCCTCAAAAGATATCGGGGTTACTCTTTTGTTGATATCTTAATCAACTTTAGGGAGCCCCCTCACTCATCACAGGTACAAAAACCTCCGATTGTTCAAATGTCAGAACTATTTATAAAGCTTCACCCAGACATCGGAGAAATTGAACTTATCTCTGCAGCTGCTCAGTCATACACTGTTCACGGCCGACTTTGGCCAAGGTTTCGCCTCCTGCATCAGGGTCCGTGGCGTATTTAGACTTGATTCTGCAAAAGAACACAACTGCTTCAACAATCGGTTCCTCATTCTATCTTTCTTACACCATCCAATTGAACAAACGCCTCACAAGTGCTGCTTAGTCCTCTCTTGTTAGTCCGGTCCTTAGCTCAAAATGGCGTGTAGCTTATATAATGTTGACGTCACACGCCCTCAACACAGCCCCTCGTCATCAGCTTTAGTCAGAGCTATCCCAGGGAATGAAACTCCTCCACTTTTAGCTATGTGCAACTGGTGTCATTACATTCTTTTAATCAACCCCCCGGTTCTATGACTAATCCAAAACATGGTCCATATGACCTCTAAAAAACTGATTCCACTGGATCCTCGAGTTAAGTCCTTAAGGATATATTGTCTGTAGATGATATATCCACCGTTGTTCTTGTTGCAATAGTAGAAGTATCCTTATATTCTATGACCAGCACAGGAAGAATTATAGGTATAGGGGGATACTATATGACATATGACTCATGCCAATATTTTACCTTTATTGGCCATTCCTGATTTCTCGTTGCTTTACACGGCTCCAGCAATCACAGACCAACAAAAATTCTAAAGAAAATTGCAATACCCTCTTGCACTATTAAATTACCGGTGTGGTGGCTCCATCATAGTTTTGTTGGGAATAGGAATCAATAGTTTTATGAGGAACATGTACTTAGAATATGGAATGATTCAACTTTCTTCAAGTCCACATATAGAGGCGGTAATTAATGAGGCACTGTTATCCAGTGAAGGCATTTCCAAATAAATGGGTATAAAAATAGAAGAAGTGGAGCAATCCTGGAAATATTATATCATACTGGAAATCATTACTAATGGTTATGATATTCTTTGTGTGAGTATTAATCATGATGAGTTCGTTTTGTATTAATAGGCTTGTACTATATAATTCCAAAGAGACTGCCGTTGAATTTAGCCTTAATTGGTGTCCATTTATTATTACAGTCTTTTCACTGTGCCTCCCACGCAGTTCTTTTGAAGGTTCTTGTGTCTTTGTTCTGCCCCTCTTTTGCATGGAGGCAGAAGATAGGATATGTAATATAACTACAAATCCATGTAATCCTATAGTTCACTCTCATGGATCTTCCTCCACCCCTATCCCCCTATCTGTTGGTGTTCCCCAGGGATCGGTCCTTGGACCCCTTCTCTTCTCAATCTACACCTCTTCCCTGGGTGCCCTGATCTCATCTCATGGTTTCCAGTATCATCTCTATGCTGATGATACCCAGCTATATCTGTCCACACCAGACATCACCGCAGAGACCCAGGCAAAGGTATCAGCCTGCCTATCCGACATTGCTGCCTGGATGTCCAACCGCCACCTGAAACTGAACATGTCCAAGACCGAGCTCATCGTCTTTCCACCAAAACCCACGTCTCCTCTTCCTCCACTTTCTATCTCAGTTGATAACACCCTCATCCTCCCCGTCTCATCTGCCCGCAACCTCGGAGTCATCTTTGACTCCTCCCTCTCCTACTCTGCGCATATCCAGCAGACTGCCAAGACCTGCCGCTTCTTCCTCTTTAACATCAGCAAAATTCGCCCTTTCCTCTCTGAACACAGCACCCGAACTCTCGTCCATGCTCTCATTACCTCTCGCCTTGACTACTGCAACTTACTCCTCACTGGCCTCCCACTTAGCCATCTATCCCCCCTTCAATCTGTTCAGAACTCTGCGGCACGTCTCATTTTCCGCCAAAACCGATTTACTCATATCACCCCTCTCCTCAGGTCACTTCACTGGCTTCCAATCAGATACCGCATTCAATTCAAGCTTCTCCTTCTTACCTACAAATGCATTCAGTCTGCTGCCCCTCACTACCTCTCCTCCTTCATCTCCCCCTATGTCCCCGCCCGTAACCTCCGTTCACAGGACAAATCCCTCCTCTCTGTACCCTTCTCCAACACCGCCAACTCCAGGCTCCGCTCATTCTGCCTCGCCTCACCCTATGCTTGGAACAACCTTCCTGAGCCCTTACGCCAAGCCCCCTCCCTGCCCATCTTCAAGTCTTTGCTTAAAACCCACCTCTTCAATGCTGCATTCAGCACCTAACTCTTACCGTTCACTAAATCCAGACTACCCCAATTTGACCGCCCCTATCGGACTGTCCGTTCACTTGTCTCTTAGATTGTAAGCTCCTTGAGCAGGGACTGTCCCTCTATGTTAAATTGTACAGTGCTGCGTAACCCTAGTAGCGCTTTAGAAATGTTAAGTAGTAGTAGTAGTTCCCTGTAATTGGCTTTCTTAGAGCACATGTCCAGTTCCCTATATCTTATGGGACTCTTCTTATTGACTTGCCTTGCTCTCTGTACATGCTGGGCTAGTTGGCCCCTCCCCCCTCCATCGGGCCTGTAAGAGTTAATCTGCAGCATATTTCCTCTGTGAACTGAAAGTGCTTATGCTGTATTTTGCTGTATGACCCCCCCCCCCCCCCTCAATCTACAGTGACTCTTCAAGGTTTCTCGGATTTATACCTTTCATTCCTGCACTTGTCTTTTTCACTTTAGGTTCATATTTGTCTTTTCAATTGACTTTGCTTCCTTTGCTATCTAATCTTTACTTTTGGAAGTACACATCATTTTTGTTGGCTGATTACATTTTTATTCATTTCTTTTTCAACATTAAACACCTGTTTTCTTCTCCATTTATGTTCTCTGCCAATATTGTAATTCTTCCTTTAATTAAACTTTCATTATCAACAAATTGGCCACCTGTAAGAACCATGCATACCTTTAATGCTATAAAAAGTATATTTTTAAGAAGTCAATTTATTTAATAAATATAGCAATTACTGTGTTTACTTTACAAACCTGCTAAACCTAATACAATAAGTCATAAAGGAGGGGCTTGTTTTATTTTTTGAAATTCTGTTCTGAATGCTAATCAAATCAGTTCCCATTGATTCTAGTGACAGTTTTCTTTTTATTATTTTTAATTTTAATTTTGTTTTTTTTTTTGTATTGCAGCGGGTCTACCTTGCATTGATTAACGATGGGTTTTCTCCTCACAATAGAGGTAAGATCTATGCATGTGGATCCACCATAGGAATAAATGAATTTAGCAACAGACAAAGGATACCTAGATTAAAGGCAGTAAATGATTGCAGATAAAGACCTGAATGTATGCTGCTTCAGTAGCTTTTGAACTTGTAGGTTTCTTATATACTTCCTGAAAGCCTGAAGGAATTGAAGTGGTGGAAATTCAGGTACCATAGGCATTCTTCTGTCCACGGAGAGCTCACAAAAAAAAAAATCACAATATTCTTAAGTGGGATTTGAGCCTCAGCAAGGCAGTCAGAGTTGTACCTAGAGCCTCATGGAAATTACACACCCCATGCCCTGTTAAATATGTGAAGATCATTTCACACAGTAGCATAGTAAATGAAGGCAAAGACCTGCATGGTCCATCCAGTCTGCTCTAGAAGGGTAGCCAGAGCCATATCCACATACTTGATCCTGTTCTTTCATTGCCATTTTTTGGGACACAGACCATAGAAGTCTGCCTGGTACTGGCCTTTACTTCCCAACTACTGAAGTTGCCATCAAAGACCACCCCAGCCCACCTCTGATCTGTGTTTGCCATTTTTGAGAAAAACACTGCAGAAGTTTTCCTGGAACTGGCGACTTTACTTCACAACGGCTGGAGTTGCCATCTAAGCACCATTTCTGCCCATCATAACGCATCAACAGCCATGAGTTCATTTATGTTTTGCTTTGAAGTTTATCCCACATGTTTTTGTCACTGTTTTTCTCCCTATCACCTCAACTAGGAGGGTATTCCAGGCATCAAAAACAGAATGCCCAAGAAGGGGAAGGGATTTCTATATCCAAAAAAGATGGACCTCGATATTTAGACCTGTTACTTGGCATGTCCAGGTTACAGAAAGGTTCTCCAACTGAGCAGCTATTCACTGGAGAGATTAAGAGAAGTCACCCCATTAATTCCCCAGTGGTTACTGTCCCCCACCCTCACTTCTCCAAATATGAAACTAGGAAAGGATGCTGGGCTCTGTGACAGCTTCAGGAACTGTGGACCTTCATGGTACTGATTTGTTTAACTGCTTAACAGGCCCTCATGTGGAGCTGAGGAGTAAGTTAATAGTTAGAGAAGTGGGCTGAGAACTAGAGAGGGAGGGGTTCAAATTCCACTGCAACTTTTCAGGATATTTTTTTTAAATTGTGAGCCCCCCCAAGGACAGAAAAATTCCTACTGTACCTGAATGTACGCCACTTCAGTAGCCTTTGAACATGCAGGTTTCTTATATACTACCTGAAAGCCTGGAGGAATTGAAGTGGTGTAAATTCAGGTATCATAGGCATTCTTCAGTCCACGGAGAGCTCACAATTAAAAAAAAAATCACAAAATTCTTAAGTGGGATTGGAGCCCCAGTCTGCTGATTTTCAGTCTACTGCACAAATCATTAAGCAGCTTCTCCTGTCTGACCATTTTATAACATGGATGTTCCTATTCTGCCACAATGATGTTTATACCCTTGTTTTTGCCTGATTTATAATTTGAACTTTTCAGTTTGCAAGATGGATGTTTATGTTGGATGTCAGCAGCACATGGATGTCCATTTCTCGGGATTCTGTTCTAAAATTCTAGCTGAAGAAAACAGAGAAGAACCACACTCCACAAGAAACTAGTAAGGCAACACCACAGTGGAGGTGACGAAAAGAACAAAGGTGTCCTTATTCAAAATCTTTGGTTGACTGGACATAGCCATGTTTCGGCTATAAGGCCTGTGTCAGGTGTCTGAACATATATTCTGAGATAAGCACTGGATAAATATGCAATCTGATAATTGTGACAAAACTAAGTTGTGGTAACCAAAACATCCTTCAACAAGGTTATGAGTTAAATGACATCAATGTGATACAAATGTCATTATTCAAGCTGACTGCCAAAACTGTCAAGCTAAAATACTAGTACCACCAGCAACATACCAATCTGGACATCCTAAGTTATTCTGAGTTAGACGTCCTTTCTAATGGCCTTCAAAGTATCATCATCATCTATATAAATAATTCTCACCTCAAACATTCTGAAGCTCACTCTGTGGCAGGGAAACACTGAAGCCCTGCACTTAGGCTGTCACCACTCAGGCTGTCACCACTCACCTCTCACTGTCACTCATGCACCACTCACTGATAGACCCGCCCGCAGCCATGCCCCTTCCGCACATAATTTCCTACCTCAACGTTCTAATGAAGCTGCAACTTCCGGTTCTTGAGGCAGCAGAGATTGGACTGTTTGCTCCACCCTCGCGTCAAACGTGATGACGTCGAGGGCGGACAAATGACACTCTCCCAATCGCATCGCTGCGCCCTTGACATCAACACGTTGGACGCGAGGGTGCCGTTTCGCCTGCAGGGCCGTCGGCCAATGGGGAGTCAGCTGTTCGCCCGAAACCACAAACGTCGGACGAACGCAAGGCGTGAGGCAGCCAGCCTGAAGGTCGAAGGCAGCGAGGGACCCACCCAGCCAGCCCGGATGAACAGAGGGACTGAGGCAGGCAGCCTGAAGGTCGGAGGCAGCGAGGGAGCCAGCCAGCCAGTCTCCATGTGGCACTGTGGGGGTGGGTCCAAGACCCTGAAGCACGGAGGGTAAGGCCAGCAAAAAGGGGAGGGGGATGGGAAGGAAACCGCCTTGCTAGCGCCCGTTTCATTGGCCTCAGAAACGGGCCTTCCTTACTAGTATTAAATAAATGAAGGAATCTTTTGCCTGAATTGCTTGAATTTCCTTAGGGCATCTGTAAACTACCTGAGCCCAGCCCTTGCTAATTATTTGTTTATAGCTATTACAGTAACAAAAGCAGACATTGGGGCCTTTTTCTGATAGCTGTGTCTGGTAGCGCTATACAAATGTTAATAATAATAATAATAGCTGCCTTCTGACTACTCACAGACAGGGTTCCTTGAAGAAAATAACATTTTGCTGAGTTTGACTGTGTATTAAAGCCTTTTGATATTTAAAAAAAGATATATGGCATTTTTTTTATGATAAAAGATATTTTCCAGCCAGCCTCGATTGTGGGTATGAGCTTACTATATGCGTGTTTAGATAACTTGGGTTTATTTTTTCAAAATGTTGTATGAGGATGTGTGTATTATTATTTTGAGTAAATGTTAACCTTGTAAGTTAAATTTTTTTATTATTATTTTCATTATTTCCTGTTTGGGGGTTTAAAAAAATATTTTTTCTCTTGTTTTTTTTTGACTGTATAAAGAGTAGCATAAATACTAAAATAAATCTCCAATACATCTCCTTTTAAAAAAATCTCAGTATGCAATTAGAAAAGAGAAGGCGACAGACAACACTGACGTGCAGTGCTCACAGCGCATGCACACAGGAGTGAGTAAGACTGGCGCCAAAATCAAAGGATTGCACCATAGTATACATTTTCGACGGAGGATTTTTGTTGTTGTTGTTGTATGTGTAACGGCAAAACTGATGTTCTCAGACTCCGTGCTATTCGACTTTCGGTTGGACCCTGAGCTTGAGAATTTTTCACAGCGTCATTATTCATCTTCTCACGCTGCGGTATAAACCTCCCGGTGTAGTCTGTTTTGATATCCCACAGTTCCATAGTAAGGCATACTCAAGTAAAGCAAGGTGAATTTTCGCAACATGTTCTTACGGTTGTAGAATATCTTTGCCGTAGCAACTCTGCGATAGATTCAGCCCTCATGTTTGTTTGACTTTCGGTCCCATTTAACTATTCACAGACAGTCATATGTATCTCTTGTCATGCACTTTTGGGTTTTGATTTCAGCAGTAGCAGTCCTTCCCACTTAACATGTATATCTTTTTTTAAATTCTCGCAGATAACGCAGTTGGTCAATGTCTGCGTCCATCGAACTCCAAGGTCAGTTCCAAAACACATTTTAGTTTGCACTTATTATTACATATATATTGACAGAAGGGCTCTTCCGATAGAAACTGGAAAACTATATGCACACATAACTCTAATGAGATATTAGGCTCTCTATGCTTTAGTCATCATTACAGAATCTAGAAGCCTTTACTGCTTTGCTGATAATTTACAAAATGGTGTGATTCAAACTGTCAAGTGTCTTGGTAAATTTTCATTTAATGTTTAACTATACCTGTTTTATAATGTATTTTTAAAATTATATCCTTAACGTACATCATTATATTGTTTAATGTTTATGAAGTATCAACGTATAATCTCTATATAATAATTGGTCAATGTGCCTTCCTGGATGGCTGTTGGCTGGGTTCCTAACAGCATGCAAATGAGCTGACGTCGGCTCGCCTCCAGCGTTCTCTTCCCTCTCAGTAAGAAAAAATGACATCAGAGGAGGGCGGGACACTGAGAGGGAAGGCTGGAGGTGATGCGAGCCGAGCCTGCCCCCGCTGCGACCTGAGGTAACACGAACGGCTTAAAGGCAAGGCAGCAGGAAGGACAAGAGGGCTGCTGTGGGAGACGATGGCGGGCAGATGAGGGCTGGGGTTCAACTCCACCTTGGGTGCTTAAAACGGAGGTAGGTGGGGGCTGGAGTGCCTCACTGGATGTAGAGGGGAGGGGAATTGCTGGACATCAATGGGATGGGATGGAATGGGAGACTTGCTCGACTTGGAGAGGAGGGCAGGGCAGGGGACAGAGGAGAAATTGCTTAGATGAGAGTCACTGGCCATGGATGGGATGGGAAGGGAGGGCAGAGGAGAATCGCTGGTCATGGATGGGAAGGGAGAGGAGGGGAGAATCGCTGGATACGGATGGGATGGGAGAGGAGGGGAGAATTGCTGGACATGGATGGGATGGGAGGGGAGGGCAGAATCGCTGGACATGGATGGGAGGGCAGGGCAGAGGAGAATCACTGGACATGGAGGGGAGGGCAGGGAAGAGGAGAATTGCTGGACATCAATGGGATGGGATGGAATGGGAGATTTGCTCGACTTGGAGAGGAGGGCAGGGCAGGGGACAGAGGAGAAATTGCTTAGATGAGAGTCACTGGCCATGGATGGGATGGGAAGGGAGGGCAGAGGAGAATCGCTGGACATGGATGGGAAGGGAGAGGAGGGGAGAATCGCTGGATACGGATGAGATGGGAGAGGAGGGGAGAATTGCTGGACATGGATGGGATGGGAGGAGTTGGGAGAATCGCTGGACATGGAGGGGAGGGCAGGGGAGAGAGGAGAAATTGCTTAGATGAGAGCTTTCCTAGGGCTCATTTCATTTTTCACGAAACAGGCTTTGTTGCTTGTATGACTTTACACCAATCCTATATAATTGTATTACTATATTCCCAGGCTTTTATACTTATTAAGCTTACGTATAATATAATTGTTTATCTAAGAGCTTCTCGTTGTTTTTGGCTTTGTATACATATATATTTTCCCTATATATCTTCATGTTATTCACATAGTAGTATAACTGTTTTCAGTAGTTATTTTGAATGTGCTTTTTTTACATAATTGCTTTTATCATTTTTTGTAATTTTATTTATTCGTTTTAATGTTGTATATGCAATTTTATGTATTTTAGTATTTGCTTTTTATATATATGTTTGACTTCTAATAAATAAATATATTTGTAATTTTGACATTTTATCATTTTATATGTATTTTATAAATTCCTGAGGCAGGCGCTGTAGCGCCGAAACATGATGCCATGTCGCAGTCTTTTAAGTATAATAAACTAACTCACGTGTATAAGGATCTTCTGTCTTCATTGTGTCTTTGGAAGGTCCATCCCTTTTCCTTGGTTATCTATTTGACCCGTTTGTAGGGGCTGGTGTTCCTTCACTTCACCTGGTTGATTTCTCACCTGACAAGGGACATCCTCATCTTGATGCATAGCATAGGTTGATATTACACATAGCGATTATTTCCCTGTTTTTTTTTTAAACTCAAATTTTCTTCCAAATTGAATTAGCTTGAATCCCGTGTGCATAGCAGTACAGTCCTTTTCCAGGGCGTGAGGCCAAGCTCCCTGAAGTTCACGGCTTGCCCAAGAGTCAGTCTGGAAGTAGCAAGATTTGAACAAACAATAGCATCTGGTCATGCTCATGCCAGATTATATGCAAACAGGTCTCCAATCCTAACTGTTTTTCTTCTGTTTAAGGGTATTCAGTTATCATTTCTGTGTGCTCTTGGATATATTCAACACATACCTAAGCATACTCCAGAAGTCCGAGTAGTGAGAGGATTGACCTAATACGGTTCTGGGTGATCACACTAATAATATGTAATTTTTTGATAATAGAGATGTCCTCAGAGATTTTTATGTTTCAATGATTTTTATTGACAGCATATCAAGTACAATAACAACTCTTTGGAAATTACATGGTAAGTCTGTGCTGTCTAACATTTTTATCTATGAACGTCCCCCCTTTCCCCCCCCTTTTTCCCCCCACCCAGCCTACCCCCCTCCCCCTTTCCCTTTTAACTAAAATACAACAATGACATCATCAAGGAAGAGTATTGAGTTTGAGTTTAATTGGCAAGTAAGTTTCTCTTGGCTGACGGTTGCAGCGTATTCCAGAGTCTGCCCCATGTCTGTCGCAACCGCCTTCTGTCTTCTAGGTTCTGGGCGGAGACCGCGCATCTTTCCAGTTTAGATAAGTCAATCATCAATATTCTCCATTGGGTGATATTCGGTCCATTCCGGTCCATCCACCTATTTAAGATCACCTTTTTTCCAATCATAATCGCACGTTGCAGAAATCCACGGTATCCCGGCAACGCCGGCTTGGCATATTTGTATATTCCAAATAAGAGTAAGGGCTGTAGCTCTATCCTTCTGTGCCAGCATGTCCAGATTGCTTCAAGCACTTGTTTCCAGAAATGTTGCACTCTCTGACAGGCCCAAAACATATGTCCCAGAGTGGCCTTTGGCGCATCACACTTTAGGCAATTTCCAGTTGCTCCATACCCTGCTTTCTGGGCTCTGTGTGGTGAGATATGTAAACGGAGCACAAATTTGTATTGTAATTCCCAGTATCGCGTGAATGGCGATGTGTTGAGTATAGAAGTCAAATAATTTTGTATCATATTGTCTGTCACCTCCGCTGACAAATCTGCGGACCAGTCCTGTGCCCTCTTCTTGTAGTCTATGTCCTCTGTTGTGTCCAATAAATATCTGTGATGGTACCTTAGCGGTACTTCATTTTGAGATCCCAATGTTAAGGCTGTGCTCAATGTATCCTGAACATCTTCACACAAATTAATCCAGCCTACTGATGTAGCATAGTGTTTCACTTGAAGGTAGGCGAACACATCCGAGGCTGGCAATTTGTATTCTCTCTGCAAATCTGTGAAAGGACGCATTTGCCCTTCCACATTTATTAGTTGGTATAGGAATTGAATACCCTTTCCCCGCCAACGGGCAAACACTCCGGAAGTTGTTCCCGCCGGGAAGTCTGGGTTGTGGTATATTGGCAGAAACGGTGTAGAACTCGCTGAAAATCCATGCCGTCTGCATAGCCATCTCCACGTTGCTCTGGTTGATGTCAAAAACAAGTTCTTAGATATTTTAATGTCTGGGTTTTGTTTGCCTGTATGCAACAACCAACCAGGGTGCAGCTCTGGGAAGGCCAATACCTCTATGTGAGTTGCTGTGAATTCTTGGCCTCCCACTAGCCAATCCCTTATATGCCTCATGGAGCACGCTATTGTGAGGTACCTTATACTTAATAGTCCCATTCCTCCATGCATCCTAGGTTTGTGTAAAACATCTATTGGGAGCCTCGGTCTCTGGCCTCGCCACAAAAAGGTCTGGATTACTCTAGACAGGACCCTCTCCTCTCTCTGTCTTAAATATAACGGGAGCATTTGAAAGGTGTATAGCCAGCGAGGGGCCACCATCATATTAAACAGGGCAATTCTAGCTGTAAGGGAAAGCGGAGCCCTCCCCCATCTTTGTAACGTACGTCTGGTTTCAGTGAGCAGTGGTATCACATTTTCATCGTAAAGCTGCAATGGGTCATTTGGTATCTCTACCCCCAGGTATTTCAACCGCTCGGTTCCCCATTTCAGAGGAAACTGCCCTTGCCATTCCGTTTGAACCTCTTCCCTCGTCGGCATGGCCAGAGATTTTGTGTAATTGAGTCTAAAGCCTGATACCTCCCCATAGTTCCCCACCTCTTGGAGCAGGGCTGCTAGTGATGTCTGAGGGTCATCTAGGAGAAGCATGAGATCATCGGCATACGCCAGTAATTTAGTCATGTGTCCAGGTAGTTGTGCTCCTTTGATTTCTTTTGTATTTCGTATTACAGATAGAAGTGGTTCTAGTGTAAGCACAAATAATAATGGGGAGAGCGGGCACCCCTGCCGCGTCCCCCGCTCAATCCTAAACTCCTTTGTCCTAATGCCATTGACCAAAATGGAAGCTGTTGGCGATGTATAAAGAGCCTGAACTGCCTCAAAGAACCAACCCTGAACTCCCACCCAACGCAATGTCTCAAACATGAACGGCCACTCGACTACATCAAATGCTCGTTCTGCATCTAAGCTAACCAATAGTCTGTTTGTGTCTGTCTCTTTTGCATGCATCAGCGCCGCCAACAGCCTCCGCACATTAAGTACCGATTTTCTACCTCTGACGAACCCCACTTGGTCTGTATGAACAACCTTAGGTAGACTCTGGGCCAGTCTATCCGCCAGGATTCGAGACAGGATTTTAATGTCAACATTGATTAGTGATATTGGCCTATATGTGCCGGGCTGCATGGGATCTCTCCCGGTTTTGGGGATCAAGCTGATCAGAGCTGTATTTGCGTATTGGGGAAAGGCGCCCTGCTGGACCGCTTCGTTATATACATCTATCAACGGCCCAATCACCTGGCCTTGGAGCATCTTATAGAACTCGCTTGTATAGCCATCTGGCCCCGGTGCAGTGTGAAGTCTGAGTGTTTTAATACCTTGACTAATTTCTTTTGCGGTTATTGGGGCGTTCAGAGCCTCTATCTCCTTTGTAGAGAATTTCGCCATTCCCGATCTTTTTAGGTATTCTGCTGCTTTGATCTCTAATGTTTCTTTTTCCCCTGCTTTTTTATAGAGTGATTCAAAGTGCTCTTTAAATAATTCAGCTACCTCATCCATATTAGTTGCAGTCTTGCCGTCTGGTGTGCGCAGAGCTGTGATAAAGTGTTGTTTCCTATTGTTTTTAACTACTTTAGCCAGATAAGCACCGGCTTTGTCTCCAAATTTCTGGAGCCTAAATTTCCGATATACGAGGGAACGTGTCATTCTCTCATGTAAGAGGCTGTTAAGTGCTGTTCGAGCTACCATAAGGGTATCATAGCATGTTTGAGTGGGTGTTTTGGTATATGCTCTCTTTGCTTCCCTCAGCTTACGTTCAAAGGCTATGACTTGCTGGTTGATTTTACGGTTGCGCCTACACACATACGCTATGATATCTCCCCGTAGCACTGCTTTTGCCGCTGACCAGAATAGGCCGGGGTCATCTAAATGACACTCGTTGTTCTGCTGGTATTCCTCCCACCTTTCACATATATATTTCTTAAAATCTGGGGAGGAATAAAGGTATGTGGGGAACCTCCATCCCGCGGGTTTCTGAAAGAATGCCTGTGCTTCCATATCTGCCCATATCATTGCGTGATCGGAGATTTCCTCCGGGCCTATCTGGGCATCCAGCACCTGGGGAAATAGCGTTGGGGACAAAAAAATGTAATCTAGCCTGGATTGTGTTCGGTGCACTCTGGATGTGTGCGTATAGTCTCTTTCTTCCTGGTGCAGTAATCTCCAGGGGTCTATTATCCCTGCTAGTGTACAGAAAGACTCTAATATGGTTCCTCCTGCTTTATCACCCTGCGGCATGCCTCTGGACCTGTCTATCTGTGTATCATAAACCTGGTTCATGTCTCCTGCTATTACCAAAGGCAGATGTGTGTATTGCTGACATCTGTTTAGCAGTTGCGCAAAAAAACTTCTGCTTTTAACCAAGGGCGCATAGACTGCCACCAGTAATATTTCTTTCCCTTGTAAGTTTATTTGTACCCCTAGGTACCTCCCTTCTCCATCTTTGAATCTTAACTTGGCTGTGCATGCAAGGGCTTTATGTATCAATATTGCTACTCCTCCCTTTCTTCCCATGGCTGGTGAGCAGAACACCTCTCCCACCCAATGTCGTTTTAACTTGTCATGCTCTTCTCGAGACAGCCTCGTTTCTTGCAGGCAGGCTATCTGAGCTCCATGATGCTTAAGGGCAGCTAGGATTTTTGTGCGTTTTACTGGGGATGTGATACCACACACGTTCCACGAAACCAAACGTGTCTTTTTGAGTCCTGATCTAGCCAGGGACTTCTCCATAAGTTACATTCAGCTTATTTAGTGCATAACACCCCCGGGCGCCCAGCCTCACCCTTAGGGCTCTCTGTTCCGTTTTATTCTTTTCATTGTCTTCCACTGTTTCCTTTACTAGACCCATATTGTCTCTTCTTCCATATTTCTTCTTAAATTCCCTTCCTTTCTGTCTGTTCCTATATCCTATTCTCCCTCCCTCCCTCCCCGAACTCTCCCCCCCTCCCCATCCCCCCCTTGAGTACTGCCCCAACTGTGACATTAGAGGACACTTCCTTGCTCGAGGCCCCAACAACTTACATATTGTTAAGTAAAACTTAATAACCCGCAGCAGTATGTTACCCGCTGCCTTACCCTACACATTCAGCCAGGCAAACCTTGATACAGCGGCTTCAGCTTTCTGCTGCGTTGTTTTTATTCTCATTTTGTTTCTTTTCAATGCTGCATACAAATTCTTTTGCTTCATCTATGGATTCAAAAGTTTTCCAGGTGTTCTCCTGCTTGATCTTAAGTATAGCTGGATAAAGGAGCATAAATTTAATGTTTAGTGCAACCAGCTGCTTACATACTGGGGTAAATTGCCTCCTTTTGTCTTGTAACTGGGCAGAGTAGTCTTGGAAGATATGTATCAAGTGTCCGTCAAACTTCACCTCGTCTCGCTTTAGTCGGTACCCCCGCAGGATCTCTGCTTTGTGGAGGTAATTATGTACTTTTAAAATCACCACGCGAGGTGACTGTCTGCCATCTTTGATTCGTCCCACGCGGTGCGCGCGTTCCAGGCAGAGCGGCCCTGAGGAGTCCGACAAGGCAAATTCTGAAGCCAGCCAGCGTTCCAGCGTTGTTGCTAATACACGGTCTCCGATTGTCTCCGGCAGCCCCACAATCCGCAGATTTGATCGCCGGGATCTATTTTCTAGGTCGTCTATTTTCCCGGTCAGGAGTTCCACCGTACCAGTAAGTTTTTTAAGGGCTGCTTGCATCGGGTTGTTAGCGTCTTCTAGCTCTGATACCCTTTTTTCCACTTCTCCGGTTCTCCTCATAGTCTCCGAGAGCCGCGTTTCAAAGGCTTCATATTGAGTTGCCAACTTTTCGAATTTGGGCTCCAGTGCTGTGATTACCACCTCTGTCATCTGCGCTAGTTGCTCCGCCGAAAAAACCGGCCCAGCACAAGATGGCGACTTCTCAGTCCCAGCCTCAGTTGCTCTCATTTTCTCTTTGTCTTTTTTAGCTCCTCTGTTCGCCATTCCTTTCGCTGGCGTTTCTAAATATTTGTCCATAAATGTTCGGCTGTTTGCCTCTGGCTTTCTGTGTTATAATTCCGGCGTTAGCGGGTTATTTTAGAAGTTTAGAATGTTGGGGCCTCGGAGAGAGCAGAAAACGCGTCTCACCCTCTCATCGCACCACGTGATCCCCCCTCAGAGATTTTTAAACACACCCAAATGAGGTACCTCCAAGCCGGAAGCCCTCTAAGGGTGGACAAGTTTCTCAATCATAGGGCTTCTCTAGGATATTTTTCTGAACAATTTTTATATGCAGAACACCCTTATGTGCTTCTATACATCCATATACAATATTCACAAATCACAGAACCGAGTAAGTCACACCTAACGCTCGCTCCTGTAAAAAACCTCCTGCACATCTAAATATTTCCGATGTGCACAAAAACTTTCTGTGTCACGATGTGATTATATTGTCTCTATAATTGAATGCTGTTCATATAAAAAGCAATTCAAAAAAATCAAATAATCCAAAGGTACTTAGCGTATGTGCAGTCAAGAGAATCCTCAATGGCTACAATAGGTGCAGTCCTTGTCGATATTCCTCCTCTTGCTAAACTATTGGCAAGGCTGACCCCTGTTTCTTCTATGTCAGCTGTGATATCTCCTTAAATATATATATTCAGGCACAAGATTGTTTTACTGGAAATCAATGGTGACTTATTTTCACTTCTAACTTAACCCAATAACAACAACTACTACAGAGTGTTGTTCTTTTCCTGCTCTCTATTTCATAGTAACATAGGGGCCCTTTTACCAAGCGGTGGTAAGTACTAATGAATGCTTCCTTAACGTCCCTCCGGACTGGCCAAGGATCTAACTGATGGGTTGTGCACTCCTTCCAGCAGGTGGAGACTGAGAACTCTGACTCTAGTGAGCCAATAAGAGCCATGGCCAGCTAGACCTAGATTCAGTATTCTTAGCCTCCAGCAGGTGGAAGGAGATGAGCCCTGTAGTCTTCTCTCTCTTTTTTCTTTGTATTTTTTTCTGCTTTATAAAAAAACAAAACAACCCCCCCCCAAAAAAAACCCAAAACAAAACGGCTATCTAATAATAAGGGGGCTTTGCTCTTTAAGATTTATTTTCTGTGCACCGGTGTTTCTTATGTTTAGAGGATGAGGCCCGCGGGGGTCTCCCTTAAGCCTCAGGGGTGTTACACTCGTAGGTTCCAAGTCCCTCCCCCCAATTCCTCCTGATTCCTCCCTGCAGCGCTAGGTGCTACTGTATATTTGGGAGCATGCCTCGACCTCTTTGGCAGAGGAGTGATTGAGCCCGGAGTGAGGCAGCCACGTTTTATTTAAAAAAAAGAGAGAGAACAAAAGCGTTGAATTGTGCCATGGCGGAAAAAACTCCACAGATGCTTTGTCAACAGCAAGGACTTGGAACGAGCAGAGCATGTAAGTAATGCACAGCTCTGGAGGTTTCAACGGCGGCTAGCCCCTCTCAGTTCCTCCCACAGTGGTCATGGCTCCTCAGTCTTCGGCACTCAGTGCAGAAAAAAAAACCACACTCCCATCTTGGTGGGAAATGCCCCCATTTTGCCCTCACCTACTGAGTCAGAGGAGCATCCCACTTCCCTGTTGTTCAATTCAGTGGAATAGTCAGCAGTGGTGCTACTGGAGCAGTCAGGAATCCCGGAGGGAGGTTTCCCTCCTGAGTTTGTTCTCCAAATGTACCAAGCTTTTTTGTTAAAAAGAAAATGGGGTCTCGCTCCTGCTCCTTCTGGAGGGGGCTTAGGTAGGCAGATGGCACCTGCAAAGAGAGCTAGGGGGTCCTGGGATCTGGAGGAGGATCATACCTCTTACCCAGATCTGGAAATACCACCAAAAAATGGGAATAAAACATTATGAGAAGTAGATGAGGAGTGGCCTAGTGGTTAGGGTGGTGGACTCGGGATCTGAGGAACTGAGTTTGATTCCCACTTCAGGCACAGGCAGCTCCTTGTGACTCTGGACAAGTCACTTAACCCTCCATTGCCCCAGGTACAAATAAGTACCTGTATATAATACGTAAGCCGCATTGAGCCTGCCATGAGTGGGAAAGCACGGGGTACAAATGTAACAAACATAAAAGGTAAATGAACTACATAATATTAAATTCCCATCTGAGTGTCAAAACATAATGATGTTTCATTCTTTCAATTTTATTTTTCCCTATGCACATAAAAATATATGTATAGGGACATGCTCATATGTTTTCTGAGGACAATCACAAATTCAAGGATTCAGAGATCTTCAAAAAAATTGTCTATCACAGCACATCTCCCATAAAGTGTAGTAAATGCCTCCAAGTGCCACCTTTTATTACATTCTCTGTGCAAAATCTTATTTTTAATTTTTAGAAAAAGCTTTCACTTAACTTAAAAGATGAAAACGAGTCTGTTTCACCAAAGCTATTTCAAGTCACCCGCCAGTGAAGCTTGTAAATTTTAACAGTGAAAAGCATCCCTGGTTTCTTAAGCTGTCAACTGAAATGCAGACGCTCTTATGTTTCCTAAGAAAACATATGAGCACATTTCTATACATATATTTTTATGTGCATGGGGGAAATAAAATTTAAAGAGATTTGATGAAACATCATTACGTTTTGACACTTAGATAGGAATTTAATATTATGTACTTGATCTGGAAATGCCATCTCTGGAGGAGGCAGATGTATTAGGACAGGTGCAGTTTTTGGAAGGCCCCAGTCCAGCGTACCCGAGTGCGGAATCTTTACTCCCTGAGGATGAGCCTTTGGTTGTTAGAATTTTTCACAAGAAGGAGTTGCAAGAGCTCATTTCTTTGGTATCAACTACGTTACAGTTTGAGGACGAGTAGCCCAGCCTTGCCTGCACTTGGGCTCATGCTCTATACTAGCACCCTCCACCCTCCCACTTTCCTCTGGACTAGTCTCCCTCTTTCAGGTTATTTCCTGGTGATTTCTAGGGGTCACACTCCAGAGGTTCTACAGTTTCCGGAAAGCACCCACAGACCTAAAAACATGAACCAGGATTCTTAGTCAGTCCAGGACAGCAGAGTCAATAAACTAAATAAGGTTTATTATCACAGAACTTGAACAGTGAACAGAAAAAGGTGAATTCAGCAAGCAATAACAGGTAACTGAACATGGATCAATTATAAAACTAAACATTTGTTTACTACCTGGGTTGTACTTGGGGAGGTCAGGAAATATAGCTGCTCACAGGTTATATCATATAACTGTTCACAGAAGTCCAGATGCACTAAACCTATCAAGCCAGCAACGTGGTTTTTAAACTAGTTCTAGCCAGTTTAGCGAGCAAGTAGTAAAACGAGACATGCACAAAAGGGTTCTCCGAGCCACTTTTCTGTCATGGTATGCAAAGCTATTATAATGAGCTAATTACTATTATAATGTGCATGCAAGGCGATGCACAGCTGTTTCCGACCCCATGCATAAAAGCAGTCCCTACCTTTACCGTGGAAATTTTAACGGGAGGTCTGGAGCTGTCGGTTCTTCATTGTCGCAAGTAGAAGAAGGAGAGAAACAAGGCAGGGATGATGGAGCACAAAAAAAAAAAGTACACCGGCTTACACGCAGCTTCGTTACGTGTATGAAAGACGTGTTTAAAAGCCATGCCATGATTCTTTTTTCAAATGACATTTTACTGGCTAGAAATGGGGGGGTCAGTAAATGTAAAGCAAAAAAGTAATGATGACTTACCAAAAATGCAAGGAAGACAAGGGTCAAACAGCCTCTGCTGAGAAACAGCATCCCCCATGCTAGAAGCATAACAGAGAGGGGCTAAACCAATTGGACAGTGTCAGCCTGGGATGTCCTACCCACTCACTACTCGAGGGGAGACACCAAGAAATTTGGATCCAATCAGCTCACAGCTCTAGAGTGATGTTATCAGGGAAGCCCTGCAGGGAGGAGTAGTTGGGACAGCAGCCAGCCAATGAGAATCCATCTTCAGGGAGATGGGCATTCCAGGATGTCAGCCGGCCAATAGGAGGAAGCAGCAGGAACAGTTGGGGGTGGAACCAAGCCCTGATGCTGATTCCTTAGAGCCCAGAGCTGACAGCAGCAGAGAACATATTCTAGGCTTTTCCCACTTTTTCCTAGCAGCGGGGAGGCAGGGAGCCCCAACACAGGTCTGCCCATCAAAAAAAAAATCACTTTTGTGCTTGCAAACAAAAAAATGGCTACTTCTACTGCTTTCATATATGCAGCTTGTCTGCGTGTATAAGATCCGTCTGTAGCATGCACACAGCAGTCACGCATAGCGAATGACTGTTCTGCGCATTCTCAGCTCACCAACTGGCTTCCCCCATATTGCATGCAAATGAAATGGGTCACAAAAGCAACGAACAGCTCATTTCCATGCGATTCTCTTTGTAAATCCCTCTGTGTTTCTAAATCGGTAAATTTTTACCGATTTGGAAATGCAGACTGATTCTTAACGGGACCTTTGTGCATCTAGGCCAGGGTCTCAGTAAAGAGACATTTCTGTCTCCACTCCCTGGCAAAGACTGAGGAAAATCTAGTACCTTCAGGCTAGATTTGAAATCCAGGGCCAATCAGCACCAAGGGCATCAATTTTGAAAATAGCTGCCCAACGCAACTGCAGATTGCCTTTCTATAAGCTGAAACTGGAAGAGAGAAAGGGGTCATTTTACAAAAGCGCGCTGAAAAATGGATTGCAGTAGTGTAGGCATGGGCTTTGGGTGTGCACCAATCCATTTTTTAGTGTGCCTGTAAAAAATGCCTTTTTAATTATTTTGCCGAAAATGGACGTGCGGGAAAATGAAAATTGTTGCGTGTCCATTTTGGGTCTGAGACCTTACTGGCAGCCATTGACCTAGTGGTAAAGACTCATGCAGTATCTGGGCGGTAATGACCGTGTGCGAAATGCCACTTGTCACGCGTCCGTTACGCGTGCCTAAATATAAAAAAATGGGCACGCGGTAATTGGGTGGTAACTCCATTTTGGCGCACATTGGGTGCACGTAGGTGCCTATACAGCTTAGTAAAAGGGCCCCAAAGTCTTTTTCAGCAACAGCTTTAAAACTCAAAACAAGCGCCATCTGCTGGCCAACTAGGAGAACTACTCTTTATGAAATAATACAGTTTTCAGGCTCAGAAAACCCACTGCACAGTGAAGTTGCAGGAACTTGTGGCTATGGTTTGTGCTACACTGTCTACTTGTAATCCTAAACAAAAGAACAATTTGTAAAGCTGACACTGTCATATATAATCTTGTATACTGCTCTGAAAGGCTTTCTTTGAATGGTATATTAAGCCTTAATATTCTTGAAACTTGAAATCTTTGTTTGTAAGGGACAGGGTTCCATTGATGTAAGATTTAAAAGGCACTGGTGACATCATGCTATGAAAGTGTGTCGCAGTGACAATTGGTAGATATCTGAAATGGATGCCTTAACAGCAACCACAGTTCTTATGTGCCTGCAAGGTTTAGTTGTGGGTCATGATCTACAGTAGCTCTTAAGAGTGACCTAGAGAGGGGGGGGGTGGGCGTGTCAAGATGGTGCCATAGCGGGAGCGTTTGAAGCGAGCTCCTGCCTTCAACTACCGATTTCAGCTGGCTTTCTGTGTTTTTTCCTAAAATGCCGCATACGAAACGGAAAGGGACGATCCGGGGGGATCCCTTACCTCCAGCGACATCCACCCCGGTAGGCACTGGTCTGGAGCGCTTCTTCCCCGCTTTATCCCAGAGAAGCGGTGCGGAGTCCTTAGCGGGTCGAGCCGGTGGAGCGGCTTCCCCGCTGGAAGCTGAAATATCTCTCTCCCCGCCATGCTCTGCGATGCCTCCTAGCCCTGCTACTGTGGTGAGTCGAGCGGGGTTTTACTCGGAACCTGGAAGGGGTGAAACTGAGGAGCCCAGAGGGAAGCCCGATTCTCAAAAGACATCTGGGGCAGCAGGAGAGATGGAGGTGAGCTTGGATAGGATCTGGATAAAGCTGCTAGAAATAGAAAAGACCTTGAAACAATCATCTAAAGAGGTAAAACGTTTGAGTCTAAAAGTTCAGAAGGTAAAGAACTCCCTTGAATTGGTGAAGCAAGACTTTTCCTTAAAAATTGAGACCTTACAGAGAGAGACTAAACAAAATGACGAATTTAAAGTGGTTGTGATAAAGGATACTATAGATTTAAGAAGAAAATTTGAACAAGTGGAGAATTATAACAGGAGATTGAATCTCCGTGTATTGAACTTTCCAAGGTTGCTAGCTGTATCACCAAATGATATGTTTAACAGATATTTGAAAGAAAATCTGAAATTTCCTCAAGAAGTGTTTCCCCCGCTGAACAAGATTTATTATATACCATCTACAATGAAAAAAGCAGATACAGAGAATTCAACAGATTTGCAAAACGTCACGGCCATTTTGGAACAGACTATTGAAGAAGCACCTGAAAGAGGGACATTGTTAGTTTCGTTCGTTTTTCAACAGGACTTAAATGCAATAATGCGTCTTTATTTTAAGTCAACAAATAGGGTATTTGCTGGCCAGAAGATTTGGCTTTACCCTGATGTGACTAAATTCACTCAGGAAAAGCGAAAAAAAAATTTCTTTCTATGAGGTCTAAAGTTCTGGAATTAGGGGGTTCTTTCCTCCTGGCATATCCCTGCAAATGTGTTATTAGATTAAACCAGGCAAAATACATATATTATACACCTGATCAACTCCAGACCTTCCTAGATGGTAGAGAACTGCAGAGATAAAGTTTGTAATGGGATATACGGAACCATAAATATTGCCTAATTTATGTATGTAAAGTGGTGTTAACTTCACAGATTCCTACCCCCCCCCCCCCCCCTTCTTAATGTAGAGGTCTAAAGAAGCCAAGTGATGAACAGTTATTTGAAGACGTATTCTTTTCTTGTTTACTTTGTAATTATTGGCTGTATTACACTATGCAGTGTTGATATCTCTGTAAGTATATGAAATCAATAAAAATTATATTAATTAAGAGTGACCTAGAGAAAAGGCATCTGATGATGCTTGGATCCTAACATCTGCAAAAATGGCCAGCATGTCTGTAGGATACTGATGTTGGTGAGTTCTGAATTTGAAAGAATGATCCTCAAAGAAGCTACTTTTGTTTTTTAGTCTTCTTATTATTTTGCAGTTTTATATTATTACCTAAAGGGTTTAGTTAGCCTAGGCTCTCTGATTATAACTCTTTTTATTGTAACTTCCTGGATAATGTTTGATTTTCTTTTTACCATAATTCGCTCCTTTGCAACTTCCTGGATAATGTCCGGCTTCTTTTTGCTGTAATCTGCATAGAACCAGAAGGCTAACAGCGGAATATAAGATATGTTGTGAGGTAATGTAATGTAACATAATGCCATACTAGCAGTAGGAAGGGGTCTAAAAGGCCAGGTGAATAAGAGGCTTTCTCTAGTTGCCTAATCCCTGAGTAAGCCCTGCCCTCTGCACATGGCTTTCAGAAACACTTGAGAAATATACTTAAGGGAATCTCTAGCAGGAGGAGAGTCCCTTTCATAAACAGCTATGTGAGAGGATGTTTAGGAAATTCCACCTCCTATGGGAACCTCACCCTCTACCTTTCTGCAGTGTTTATGTGACCTGTCAATCTGCAGTGACAACCTTGGATCAAGGCCGGTATAGGACCCCAAAATTTTTAAAACTGAGGAAATATGAGGTAAAGGAAAGGATATTCCAGTGATAGAAAACTGGTTAGAATATAAAGCACCCCAAGGAGATGTCCAAGTGTCACGGTCCCAGGCTTTAAACAAACAGTCATGAACTCTGGAACAACGTGAGCCCTTGGCCTACTGTCGTCGAGCGGCAGCAGAAGGCAAAACCCCCCAAGCAGGACTGGACAGGATTCAGGATGCACTTGGCTTGGCTGCAGTCAGATTCAGGAACGGGCTTGGCTTGGCTTGGCTGGAACAGGATTCAGGATACTGGAACAATCTTGACAGGAACGGGATTCAGGATACTCAAGCAGGATTCAGGATTTTCAAACAAGCTTGGCAGGAACAGGATTCAGGATACTCAAGCAGGATTCAGGATACTCAAACAAGCTTGGAAGGAACAGAAGCTAAAAGCAAACAGAGCAGAGACAAGCAGGAAGGGGACTGGAGCTGAAGACAAACAGGGCAGACACAAGCAGGATACAAAGCTGACCCACACAGACAAACAACAGAACTAAGGCTGAAGTTAAGGTAGAGGGGACTAGAACAAACAAGGCAGATTAGGCAGGACACAAAGCTGAGCCACACAGACAAACAACAGAACTATGACTGAAGGCTGAACCTAGCACACAAACAGACTAAGAAGAACAGAAGCAGAAGTGCACACAGGCACCCTAAACAAGGAATCAAGACAGAAGTGCCCACGGGCACATAGGCTATGAACAAAGCAACAAAGAAATCAAGGCAGAAGTGCCCACAGGCACACAGACAATAAACAAGGCAGAAGTGCTACACTGCACACGGACTAACCTGGAGACCTTTGGCATTGCAAAGGCACTGAATGAAAGCGCACCACTTCCTTATAAACAGGACAGAGGCAGGAAATACACACTGAACACCAAAGTGAGGCTTGAAACACAGAGGAAGTGGAAACCCTACAGGACAGAGGCAGTAAATACACAGAATCCAAAGTGAGGCTTGAAACACACAGGAAAGAAACCCTACAGACAGTAGCCAGCACAAGCAACTGACCATCGGGACATAAGGTGAGTCAGAGAGGGATCACGACCACAGTCGTAACCTTGGGGTCATCTTCGACTCCTCTCTCTCCTTCTCTGCATTCATTCAGCAGATTGCCAAAACCTGTTGTTTCTTTCTGTTTAACATCAGCAAAATCCGTCCCTTCATCTCTGAGCACTCTACCAGAACCCTTATTCACACTCTTGTCACCTCTCGCCTAGATTATTGCAACTTGCTTCTCACTGGCCTCCCACTTAGCCATCTCTCTCCTCTCCAATCAGTCCAAAACTCTGCTGCGCGACTCATTTTCCGCCAAAGTCGCTATGCTCACATTAGCCCTCTCCTCAAGTCACTTCACTGGCTCCCTATCCATTTCCGCATTCAATTCAAACTTCTCTTGCTGACCTATAAGTGCATTCATTCTGCTGCTCCCCAGTACCTCTCCACTCTTCTCTCTCCCTACGCCCCCCCTCGTGTACTCCGCTTTGTAGATAAATCTCTCCCGTCTGTCCCCTTCTCCTCTACTGCTAATTCCAGACTCCGTTCCTTTTATCTCACTGCACCTCAAGCCTGGAATCGACTTCCAGTGCCTGTACATCTAGCCTCGTCTTTGGCCGCTTTCAAGTCCAGGCTAAAAGCCCACCTCTTTGACACTGCTTTTGACTCCTAACCACTACTTACTTGCCCTTTACCCCACCTGTTTAATTACCTTACCTCTTAATTGTTCTGTCTGTTTACCTGTCTTACTTAGATTGTAAGCTCTTTGAGCAGGGACTGTCTTTTGTGTATGGTGTACAGTGCTGCGTATGCCTTTTAGCGCTAAAGAAGTGATACGTAGTAGTAGTAGTAGTCGTGACACCAAGGAGCTTTAGGTAGAATTAAGAGGACTGGGTTATGGGCACCAAGATGATGTCCTTATACTCCACAGCAGATAATGATGGGAAATCAGATCTAGCATCTGCTTCTGAATATGGAGCATCCTCTTTATGTACCCCAAGTCCTCTGACCTTCCTTTTTATGGAAGTGATCAGTTGTTCAAAGTGTTCCAGCACTGCATTTACTGTGCTGTCCCCACTGGGCCCAGGAGGAGAAATCACAGCTCCTCCCTAAAAGGGATAGCAGAGTGTTTCTCTGCAGCAGTCAAGGATAGCAGGCTGGCAGAAGGGAAGGGGAGGGCCACCAAACAGAAGACTACTTTCTGTCTCACAGTCTCATTTCCTGGGCACAAAATGGAACATGGCCCAATGGTGACAGATACAGTGAGAGGAAGTGGAATAAAGTGGTAGCTAGTGGTAGAAACCAACTGGCTGCTGCCTCAGGTGCTGGCTGGGGGCCACATCTGCAGGTATTTCAGTTGCTTACGCTGTTGCAGGGAAAACTGGGATTATCCTTGTATACATCACTGGTATCACTAAGTATATAGGTTCCTTGTATGCATCACTGGTATCACTAAGTATATAGGTATAACAAACATATGGGTGAAACATATAAATATCAGATATAACTTTATATGGATAGGTTATCTATATAAGGTTATCCGCCTTATTTGTGAAAGAGAAAAACGCCTATAGTGCGACCTAAATCGGGAGATAGACGTTTATCTCGTAAAGGCGCCCAAATCGGTATAATGGAAAGCCGATTTTGGGCGTTTCCAACTGCACTCCGTCGTGGAAACGAATAAAGTTGACGGGGCGTGTCGGAGGCGTGGTGGAGGCAGAACTGGGGCGTGGTTATCAGCCAAGGAGAGATGGGCGTTTTTAGCTGATAATCGGAAAAAAAAAGGCGTTTTGACCGCGATTTTGGGTCACTTTTTTGGACCCTTTTTTTCACGAACAAGTCCCAAAAAAGTGCCCCAACTGCCCAGATGACCACTGGAGGGAATCGGGGATGACCTCCCTGGACTCCCCCAGTGGTCACTAACCCCCCCCCCCCCCACCAAAAAAAAAAACACTTTACAAACTTTTTTTCCAGCCTCTATGCCAGCCTCAAATGCCGTACCCACCTCCATGACAGCAGAATGTGTTCGATCCTCTCACAGCCTTTCCCTGGGGTCAGATGTGGCTCTCGGGTGCAGTACAGGGTCACATCAGCATTGCATTGTGGTGGGTGTAGGGTATTGGGCTCCTTGATTTCATTAGCTTGTGTTACAGTCTCACGATGTTGGTAGTTGGTAGGCTCTTCTCCCATGGTGCTTTTCCCCCTGCCTACTGGGTCAGAGTGTGCCCTGTTGTGTTTCCTGTTGTAGTCCATGCGGTAGTGGCCATTTTTGTAAGCCAGTTTTAGTTCCCTTTTCTGTGTTAGCCACGTTAGACAACTTAGTTCTTCCCTTGAATGTGGCTGAAAGAGGGCATTGTACAGCATTCTGCCAGCTTTGACCTACTGCTCATCTCAGTACCAGGGAGACTCGTTGCCAGTGGGGCACAACTTCTGATCTGCAGTTAACTGTGAGTAAACGCGGTTATTCCAATAAAGGACGATTTCGGAGAGATTAGTCTTACTGGTGTGCCAATGTTATATAGCAGCAACAAGTCCTAGAGGCCTGCGTATATGCAGGTCCCTGGAGCACTTTTAGTGGGTACCGCAGTGCACTTCAGCCAGGTGGCCCCAGGCCCATCCCCCCCACCTGTAACACTTGTGCTGGTAAATGGGAGTCCTCCAAAACCCACTGTAACCACATGTAGGTGCCCCCTTCACCCCTAATAGCTATGGTAGTGTTGTACATTTGTGGGTAGTGGGTTTTGGGGGAGGGGGGTTGGGTGTTCAGCACCCTTGGTAAGGGAGCTATGCATGTGGGAGCTTTTTCTGAAGACCAGCGCACTGACCTAGGGTGCCCAGTTGGTGTCCTGGCATATCAGGGGAGCGAGTGTACTACGAATCGTGGCCCCTCCCATGACCAAATAGCTCGGATTAGGACGTTTTTAAGCTGGACGTTTTTAGTTTCCATTATTGCTAAAAAAACCAAATGCCCAGCTCAAAAACGTCCATTTTTTCGAAAATACGGTTCGGCCCGCCCCTTCACAGACCCGTTCTCGAAGATAAACGCCCATGGAGATAGGCGTTTCCGTTCGATTATGCCCCTCCACATCTGTATAATCAGTCACTCTTTGTATATTTAGTCTGGCTAAGTATATGTATAACACAAAGGTCATTCTGCTGAAAATTTGCCTCTATATTTTTGACTTTTCCGCTTTTCCTCTTTCTTAACTGTAATTGCTTGGAATATGTAGATGAGCGAATTAATGATATCAATAAATAATAAATAAATATGTGCTTTTTGAGCACAACTGAGTAAGGCAATGTGGTGATCAAAACATGATTAAGAGTTTTTTGGCTTCTAGCCCTCAGTTTGAGCTGAGAGTGAAAGCAGGATCACTGGGCTTCCTCGTCTTGTTATCAGATAGTGATGTCATACAGTGGTGGAAATAAGTATTTGATCCCTTGCTGATTTTGTAAGTTTGCCCACTGACAAAGACATGAGCAGCCCATAATTGAAGGGTAGGTTATTGGTAACAGTGAGAGATAGCACATCACAAATTAAATCCGGAAAATCACATTGTGGAAAGTATATGAATTTATTTGCATTCTGCAGAGGGAAATAAGTATTTAATCCCTCTGGCAAACAAGACCTAATACTTGGTGGCAAAACCCTTGTTGGCAAGCACAGCGGTCAGATGTCTTCTGTAGTTGATGATGAGGTTTGCACACATGTCAGGAGGAATTTTGGTCCACTCCTCTTTGCAGATCATCTCTAAATCATTAAGAGTTCTGGGCTGTCGCTTGGCAACTCGCAGCTTCAGCTCCCTCCATAAGTTTTCAATGGGATTAAGGTCTGGTGACTGGCTAGGCCACTCCATGACCCTAATGTGCTTCTTCCTGAGCCACTCCTTTGTTGCCTTGGCTGTATGTTTTGGGTCATTGTCGTGCTGGAAGACCCAGCCACGACCCATTTTTAAGGCCCTGGCGGAGGGAAGGAGGTTGTCACTCAGAATTGTACGGTACATGGCCCCATCCATTCTCCCATTGATGCGGTGAAGTAGTCCTGTGCCCTTAGCAGAGAAACACCCCCAAAACATAACATTTCCACCTCCATGCTTGACAGTGGGGACGGTGTTCTTTGGGTCATAGGCAGCATTTCTCTTCCTCCAAACACGGCGAGTTGAGTTCATGCCAAAGAGCTCAATTTTTGTCTCATCTGACCACAGCACCTTCTCCCAATCACTCTCGGCATCATCCAGGTGTTCACTGGCAAACTTCAGACGGGCCGTCACATGTGCCTTCCGGAGCAGGGGGACCTTGCGGGCACTGCAGGATTGCAATCCGTTATGTCGTAATGTGTTACCAATGGTTTTCGTGGTGACAGTGGTCCCAGCTGCCTTGAGATCATTGACAAGTTCCCCCCTTGTAGTTGTAGGCTGATTTCTAACCTTCCTCATGATCAAGGATACCCCACGAGGTGAGATTTTGCGTGGAGCCCCAGATCTTTGTCGATTGACAGTCATTTTGTACTTCTTCCATTTTCTTACTATGGCACCAACAGTTGTCTCCTTCTCGCCCAGCGTCTTACTGATGGTTTTGTAGCCCATTCCAGCCTTGTGCAGGTGTATGATCTTGTCCCTGACATCCTTAGACAGCTCCTTGCTCTTGGCCATTTTGTAGAGGTTAGAGTCTGACTGATTCACTGAGTCTGTGGACAGGTGTCTTTCATACAGGTGACCATTGCCGACAGCTGTCTGTCATGCAGGTAACGAGTTGATTTGGAGCATCTACCTGGTCTGTAGGGGCCAGATCTCTTACTGGTTGGTGGGGGATCAAATACTTATTTCCCTCTGCAGAATGCAAATAAATTCATATACTTTCCACAATGTGATTTTCCGGATTTAATTTGTGATGTGCTATCTCTCACTGTTACCAATAACCTACCCTTCAATTATGGGCTGCTCATGTCTTTGTCAGTGGGCAAACTTACAAAATCAGCAAGGGATCAAATACTTATTTCCACCACTGTATAAGCAAATCTGCATGCTGAGAAAGATGATAATGGCCATGCAAATTATAATGAAGCAAATAATACATTGTAAGATTCTAAAAAGTGACCAGAGTTTATTTGGTTTTCCCGAGATAGGCGGAACCTTGGAACCATATTTTTAAAAGGAGGACAATTATTTTTATTAATCAGAGTTCATGATTAACTTTTGCTATATTATATATTTTTCTAAATCCTAGTTTTGGATGCAAGGCAAGGGAGTCCTATGTTAGTATTAACACCACTTTCTCTTTTCATTTCATCATAGTTATAAACACTCATTTTGCAGATTCTATTTTCTTAGTCTTGTTGGTTGCCCTAATTGTTACAATTACCTCATGCAAAGTAAGTTATTATTTTCTAACTAAACTTAGGAGTAGGAAACATTGAATTATAAATTAGAAGAATATCACTAACTGCAAATCCTGACGCAGTGAAAATAGGATCCTTTCATAAGGAAAGAAAACAGCAGATGTTTTCCCCAGGGTCAGGAGCTGAGATTTCCGTCTCGGTTTTAATTATTACAATAAAGGCATCGGAAAATCCGTGTACACTGAAAATTAACTCATTGTTGTCTTTTTTGCTCTTGGAAATCATTTCACTCCTAGAGGAGCAATGATCCAGTGTGCTACTAATGAGAGCCAGATGCGTCATTCTGATGTGCGTAGATGAAGAACTGACATCAATGGGAAACACTGAACAGCTCCCTAGATAACAGCTGTCAAAAGAGTTCTGTGCACTGTTACTCCAATGAACAAGATGCTGAGAAATCAACGGCTTTGCCCATGGCTCTCCATCAAAAAAGTGCCACAGGAAAACCCGCTTTTTTTTTGTTACATTTGTACCCTGCGCTTTCCCACTCATGGCAGGCTCAATGCGGCTTACATGGGGCAATGGAGGGTTAAGTGACTTGCCCAGAGTCACAAGGAGCTGCCTGTGCCTGAAGTGGGAATCAAACTCAGTTCCTCAGGACCAGAGTCCACCACCCTAACCACTAGGCCACTCCTGTCTGTCTGTGTTATTTTAGATTGTAAGCTCTATTGAGCAGGGACTGTCTCTCTGTGTCAGGTGTTCAGCGCTGCGTGCGTCTGGTAGCGCTATACAAATGCTAATGCTAATAATAATAAAGTATAGAAGATCTGTGAGAAAGAGAGAGGAAAGAACTGCAGAACTTAGTAGTTGCTATGCATGGGCAAATGGCTAGACTGTATAGTTTTCTTCCTTCCTTCATTTTTCCATGTTTCTATATTACATTCAGCAGCAAAATTCAGCTGAAGAACATATAAGTACACTGGTGCAGGGCAGACTTATACGGTCTGTGCCAGAGCCGGTGGTGGGAGGCGGGACTGGTGGTTGGGAGGCGGGGATAGTGCTGGGCAGACTTATACGGTCTGTGCCAGAACCGGTGGTGGGAGGCGGGGCTGGTGGTTGGGAGGCGGGGATAGTGCTGGGCAGACTTATACGGTCTGTGCCCGGAAAAGGACAGGTACAAATCAAGGTAAGGTATACACAAAAAGTAGCACATATGAGTTTATCTTGTTGGGCAAACTGGATGGATTGTGCAGGTCTTTTTCTGCTGTCATCTACTATGTTCCAACTTGTAATGGATAAATAGCAGGTATAACTTTTAAACATAAAACCAGCCATCTAAGGTTATACATATATTTTAAAGCTACACTTATTTGAGTTTCTGCCACTGAAAATGCATATACCCCCCTAATTCTAAAAATTTCACCAAAAATTGCATGTGAGTAAAAAAAAGGGTGCAGAAATAAGAGGGTCATGGGCAGAACCCTAACCAGTAGGCCACTCCTCCGCGAGTTTTTCAAAAACTGCAGAGGTTTTTTTGTTTATGACAGTACTATTGTTGAAAATAGTTTCTCTAATCTACTAAATTTTCAATTTGGTGCTGCACATCTACAGCATTTCTAAAACCTGAAACACAATCTATCCACTAATGATGAGACATATTGGGATAGATTCTATATATCACTCTTAAAAAATCAGCGCCTAGGTGTATTCTATAAGCCACACTTAAATTTAAGCATGGTATGTAGAATATGCCTACGTCCAGGCGTACATAAGTACATAAGTATTGCCATACTGGAAGACCAAAGGTCCATCAAGCCCAGCATCCTGTTTCCAACAGTGGCCAATCCAGATCACACATACCTGGCAAGATCTCAAAAAAGTACAAAACATTTTATACTGCTTATCCCAGAAATAATGGATTTTCCCCAAGTCCATTTAATAACGGACTATGGACTTTTCCTTTAGGAAGCCGTCCAAACCTTTTTTTAAACTCCGCTAAGCTAACCGCTTTACCACATTCTCTGGCAACGAATTCCAGAGTTTAATTACACGTTGAATGAAGAAAACGTTTCTCTGATTCGTTTTAAATTTACTACATTGTAGCTTCATCGCATGCCCCCTAGTCCTAGTATTTTTGGAAAGCGTGAACAGACGCTTCACATCTACCCGTTCAACTCCACTCATTATTTTATAGACCTCTATCATATCTCCCCTCAGCCGCCTTTTCTCCAAGCTGAAGAGCCCTAGCCACTTTAGCCTTTCCTCATAGGGATGTCGTCCCATCCCCTTTATCATTTCCGTCGCCCTTCTCTGCACCTTTTCGGCGTAGTTTATAGAATACGTCCAACACCCGTTTTCTGTGACTATCTTTAGTCGCGACCATGTATGCCAATGAAAACCTGGTGAAATTCTGCCACTTAAATTTTGCACGAAAAGGGCATAATCTAGAACAGCGTACATTAATTCTAGGAACGCCCATGACCCACTAATGGCCACACCCCTTTTCAGATCCTGGTCTTAGAATTTACGCGCATCACTTTATAGAATATGCTTAGATATTTGTGCATGTAAATTCTAATTAACGCCAATTTTGCCAATAATTGCTTGTTAAGTTCAATTGCCAGCGATGATTAACTTGTTAAGCTAATTAAGTTGTGCATGCAAATCCAGATATGCTCGGATGGATTTGTTCACACGACTCAAGTCACAGTCTATAGAATCCAGGGGACAGCACTTATCTATACTGCTAGTTGGCCCATGACAATTCTGTTGAAGAGAAATATTTAGTGAAAACAGAAGCAAGAAGCCATCTGTTTTATTTCTGAAAATAGGAAACATGCCAGGACAGTAAAATTAAATTAAAACTAGATCTGCATATAGCTCACAGATGTGCACTCAAGGGGTAAATTTCTAATTGCACGCAGGGCATATTTTTTTCTTTGCAGACTTTTTCTGGATTTCATAGAGGTAGTACATGTACACTTTCACTTTAAAAATTACCCCAGGAAAACTATAAACATGATTGAGGTGCACACAAACTTGAATTTTGAAATGTTCAGTATATGAGTGAATAGTCTGCTCTAAGCCTACCTCTGGGAATGTCTGTGCTTGCTGTACGTAGCAATATGTTCATATAGGGGCCCTGTTAGTAAACAGTGGTAAAAAGTGGCCCCAGTGCATCCTTATATGGGTCATTCCTGCGTGCTACGGCCATTTTTACCACAGGGTTAAAATGGATGATTTTTCTATTTTCAGTATAAATAGCCATGTGCTATTTTTCCCACTAGCGCGTGAGCCCCTTCTGCCATCTATTTTGTAGACAATAAGGGTTCTCGAACTAACCATGCATTAATCGCACCCATCCCCAGTGCTAAAAATAAATTATATTTTTTAGTATGTGGATAGCACGTGCTCAGGAGTTTAGACGAGATTGGGTGGCAGAGCCGGTGGTGGGAGGCAGGGCTGGTGGTTGGGAGGCGGGGATAGTGCTGGGCAGACTTATACAGTCTGTGCCAGAGCCAGTGGTGGGAGGCGGGGCTGGTGGTTGGGAGGAGGGGATAGTGTTGGGCAGACTTATACAGTCTGTGCCCTGAAGAGGACAGGTACAAATCAAGGTAGGGTATACACAAAAAGTAGCACATATGAGTTTATCTTGTTGGGCAGACTGGATGGACCGTGCAGATCTTTTTCTGCCATCATCTACTATGTTACTATGTTACATGTAAAAATTACCTTGCATACAAAACTACTTGATCACGCCCTGCGGTAAGGCAGATTTTGCTGCAGTAAGCAAGGGTTAGTGCTTACCACAGCTTATTAAAAGGACTCCATAGACTGTAAAACACTGCAAGCTCCATGCAATTTGTGTACTGACTTGATCTTTATACATAAAACAGGTCATATTCAAAAAGAACTGCCCCCCCCCTATTTTGTATCTAAGGAAAAAATATTGAATAAAGCACATTGAGCCTGCCTCACTAAGGGTCTCATTTACTAAATTGCATTAAGCACTTATCACGTGGTTATATCTGTGGAGATGGGCTTCCATTTGTGACTTTCTAACTTGGACGTCCATATTCTAAGATGGATGTCCTTTTTAAAATGCCACTCCATACCACCAGTTTCCAGAGGGGATTTACTGCCTCTGTGGTGGTGGGGGGGGGGGGGGGTGGAGGGAGCGATACATTTCATAATGCTAGTGGCAGGGTGGGAGGAGGGTTGGTGGAGGTCGGGACTAGGTTGATGTTCCCATGGAGGGTTTGGGTTGTCATTGCAAAGGGGTTGGAATGAGCTACCACAAGCTGTCTTTTTTGGGTGGGGGCAGCAGCTGCAACCACCTCTTAACCAAATTGCTCTGAAACAAACATTTACAAAAACAACTAAAACAAAACAAAAATTTATAAAAACAAACAAAATAAAAACATGTAAATGACGTGGAGGGGCATAATCGAAAGAAAACATCTATCTCCATGGGCGTTTATCTCCGAGAACAGGTCCGTGAAGGGGCGGACTGAACCGTATTTTGGGAAAAAATAGACGTCCATGTTTTATTCAACAATTTGTGAGCTGGGCGTTTTTGTTTTTCAGCGATAATGGAAAATGAAAGCGCCCAGCTCAAAAACGAATAAATCCAAGGCATTTGTTCGTGGGAGGGGCCAGGAGTCGTAGTGCACTGGTCCCCCTCACATGCCAGGACACCAACCGGGCACCCTAGGGGGCACTTTTACAAAAAAAAAACAAAAAGGTAAAAGAGCTCCCAGGTGCATACCACCCTTCCGTTGGGTGTTGAGCCCCCCAAATCCCCCTCAAAACCCACCACCCACAAGTCTACACCATTACTATAGCCCTAAGGGGTGAACATAGTAACATAGTAACATAGTAGATGACGGCAGAAAAAGACCTGCACGGTCCATCTAGTCTGCCCACGATAAACTCATGTGTATACCTTACCTTGATTTGTACCTGTCTTTTTCAGGGCACAGACCATATAAGTCTGTGCAGCAGTATTTCCCGCCTCCCAACCACCAGTCCCGCCTCCCATCACCGGCTCCGGCACAGACCCCGTATAAGTCTGCCCTCCCCCATCCTAGCCTCTCAACCACCAACCCCTCTTCCCCCTGCCACCCAATTTCAGCTAAGCTTCTGTGGATCCATTCCTTCTGCACAGGATTCCTTTATGCCTGTCCCACGCATGCTTGAATTCCGTTACCGTTTTCATCTCCACCACCTCCCGCAGGAGGGCATTCCAAGCGTTCACCACCCTCTCCGTGAAGAAATACTTCCTGACATCTTTCCTGAGTCTGCCCCCCTTCAATCTCATTTCATGTCCTCTCGTTCTACCGCCTTCCCCTCTCCGGAAAAGATTCGTTTGCGGATTAATACCTTTCAAATATTTGAACGTCTGTATCATATCACCCCTGTTCCTCCTTTCCTCCAGAGTATACATGTTCAGGTCAGCAAGTCTCTCTTCATACGTCTTGGAACGCAACTCCCATACCATCCTCGTAGCTTTTCTTTGTACCGCTTCCATTTTTTTAACATCCTTCGCAAGGTATGGCCTCCAAAACTGAACACAATACTCCAGGTGGGGCCTCACCAACGTCTTATACAGGGGCATTAAAACCTCCTTTTTTCTGCTGGTCACACCTCTCTCTATACAGCCTAGCAACCTTCTCGCCACGGCCACCGCCTTGTCGCACTGTTTCATAGCCTTTAGGTCCTCAGATACTATCACCCCAAGATCCCTCTCCCCGTCCGTGACTATCAGGCTCTCCCCACCTAACACATACGCCTCCCTTGGATTTCTACTCCCTAAGTGCATCACTTTGCATTTCTTCGCATTGAATTTTAATTGCCAAACGTTAGACCATTTTTCCAGCTTCTTCAGATCTTTTTTCATGTTTTCCACTCCCTCCGGGGTGTCCACTCTGTTGGAAATCTTGGTGTCATCCGCAAAAAGGCAAACTTTACCTTGTAACCCTTCGGCAATGTCACTCACAAATATATTGAACAGAATGGGCCCCAGCACCGATCCCTGAGGCACTCCACTACTCACCTTTCCCTCCTCCGAGCGAACTCCATTCACTACCACCCTCTGGCGTCTGCCCGTCAACCAGTTCCTAATCCAGTTCACCACTTCGGGTCCTATCTTCAGCCCTTCTAGTTTATTCAAGAGCCTCCTGTGGGGAACCGTGTCAAAAGCCTTGCTGAAATCTAAGTAGATGACGTCCATAGCACGTCCTTGATTTAATTCTCCCGTCACCCAGTCAAAGAATTCAATGAGATTCGTTTGGCACGACTTCCCTTTGGTGAAACCATGTTGTCTCGGATCTTGCAACTTATTGGCTTCCAGGAAATTCACTATCCTTTCCTTCAGCATGGCTTCCATTACTTTTCCAATAACCGAAGTGAGGCTTACCGGCCTGTAGTTTCCAGCTTCTTCCCTATCCCCACTTTTGTGAAGAGGGACCACCTCCGCCATTCTCCAATCCCTCGGAACCTCTCCCGTCTCCAAGGATTTATTAAACAAATCTTTAAGAGGACCCGCCAGAACCTCTCTGAGCTCCCTCAGTATTCTGGGGTGGATCCCGTCCAGCCCCATGGCTTTGTCCACCTTTAGCTTTCCAAGTTGTTCATATACACTCTCTTCCGTGAACGGTGCTCTATCCACTTCGTTTTCAGGTGTACTTTTGCCAGTCCCTCTCGGTCCTTCCCCAGGATTTTCTTCAGTAAAAACAGAACAAAAGTATCTATTTAGCAAATTGGCTTTTTCTTCATCATTTTCTACATAGCGTTTTGCTGTATCTTTTAGTCTCACAATCCCCTTTTTAGTCTTTCTCCTTTCACTAATATACCTGAAGAAGTTTTTGTCTCCCCTCCGTACATTTCTAGCCATTTGTTCTTCCGCTTGCGCCTTCGCCAGGCGTACCTCTCTCTTGGCTTCTTTCAGTTTCATCCGGTATTCCTCCCCGTGTTCCTCTACTTTAGATTTTTTGTATTTCTGGAACGCTAACTCTTTAGCCTTTATTTTCTCAGCCACTTGCTTTGAAAACCATATCGGTTTCCTTTTTCTCTTGCTTTTATTTACCCTCCTTACATAAAGGTCTGTGGCCCTGTTTATTACTTCTTTTAGCCTGGACCACTGTCCTTCCACTTCTCGTATGTCCTCCCAGCCCATCAGCTCCTTCCTCAGGTATTCTTCCATTTTGTTAAAGTCAGCTCGCTTGAAATCCAGGACTTTGAGTTTGGAGTGGCTGCCATCCACATGAGCTGTTACATCAAAACAAACCGTTTGATGGTCACTGTTTCCCAGGTGTGCAGCCACTCGGACATTTGACACACTATCCCCATTCGTGAGCACCAGATCCAACGTGGCTCCCTCCCTCGTGGGTTCGTTCACCATTTGTCTGAGCAGAGCACTTTGGAAAGCATCCACAATCTCTCTACTTCTTTCCGATTTTGCAGACGGAACCTTCCAATCTACATGTGGGTACAGTGGGTTTGGGGGGCGGTGTGGTGGGCTCCCATTTACCAGCACAAGTGTAACAGGTGGGGGGGGATGGGCCTGGGTCTACCTGCCTGATGTCCACTGCACCCCCTAATAACTGCTCCAGTGACCTGCATACTGCTGCCAGGGAGGTGGGTATGACATTTGAGGGTGAAAATAAAAAGTTGTGAAACGGCATATTTTGTGGTGGGAGGGGGTTTGTGACCACTGGGGGAGTCAGGGGAGGTCATCCCCGATTCCCTCCAGTGGTCATCTGGTCATTTAGGGCACTTTTTGGGGCCTTATTCGTGGAAAAACAGGGTCCAGGAAAAGTGCCCTAAATTCTCGCTAAAAACGCATATTTTTTTCCATTATCGGCGAAAGGCGCCTATCTCTGATCGGCTGATAACCACGCCCCAGTTCCGCCTTCACCACGCCTTTGACACACCCCCATCAACTTTGTCCGCATCCGCGACGGAGTGCAGTTGAAAACGTCCAAATTCGGCTTTCGATTATACCGCTTTATTCGTTTTTGTGAGATAAACGTCTATCTCCCGATTTGGGTCGCAATATAGGCGTTTTTCTTTTTCAATTATAAGCTGGATAGGAAACCTTTTTTTTTTTTTTTTTTGCTTGCATAGCCCTAACTCTCAATCTAACTCTCTGGTCACTGATGTAAAAAAAAAAAAGAAAAAAAATCAGATATGTCTGTCAAGATATACCTGGAGTGAAAGCATGCTATTTCAGATCCTGTAATTCATTGGAATCCTTTGTTTTAGCAGCAATTTCACAAATCTACTCACCACCAATTTCAGATTAACAGGTCTATAGTTGCCAGTCTCCCCCTTAATTCCCTTTTTGTGAAGAGTAACTGTATCCAAATAGGGGTAGTTTGCTTGCTTTGTTTGGGGGCAGGGGGGGGGGGGGGGAGTGAGCTCACAGTTGTGAAAGGGGAACTTCACCATCCCCTCAGATTGGCATCAACTAGCTTTTTCTTCCCCACTCCCCTCACAGGCCTGCTGCCACACCTCAACCTTTCCACCAGTTCAGTTGTAGTTGCAGCAGTGTTTGAAAATATTTTCAGATCTTTGCATTTCTTCCTTTGTTTCTTTTTTATTCTTTTATTTAGATATATTTTTATTTCTCTAGCCTTCTTTATTAATTCATTTTAACTTTTTCCACATTTCCTCTCCCCTCTGATTTCTAAGGGCCCTGTTTATTAAGCCAAAACGTTTTAGTGCGTGCCATGCGCTAATGTATGTTATAGGTTACATTTCTTTTGTTTTCCTTTTTTATTGTATTTTTCTTTATCCTACCTCTACTCTTTCATTTCTCTCTCTCTCTCTCTCTCTCTCACACCTTGCTCTCCACACACATTCTTTCTCCTTACTCTCTCAGTTTTCGCAACCCCTCCACAAGTCCCTTATCCTTCACCATTTTCCATGACCTCCATATTAAAATTTTGCTCCTTCCTTCTGTTTCTCCATTTCTGCCCCTTCCCATTCATCACTTCTTGGATTAGGAACTGGTTGACGGACAGACGCCAGAGGGTGGTGATGAATGGAATTCGCTCGGAGGAGGGAAAGGTGAGTAGTGGAGTGCCTCAGGGATCGGTGCTGGGGCTGATTCTGTTCAATATATTTGTGAGTGACATTGCCGAAGGGTTAGAAGGTAAAGTTTGCCTATTTGCGGATGATACTAAGATCTGTAACAGAGTGGACACCCGGGAGGGAGTGGAAAACATGAAAAAGGATCTGAGGAAGCTAGAAGAATGGTCTAAGGTTTGGCAATTAAAATTCAATGCGAAGAAATGCAAAGTGATGCACTTAGGGAATAGAAATCCACAGGAGACGTATGTGTTAAGCGGGGAGAGTCTGATAGGTACAGGCAGAGAGAGAGATCTTGGGGTGATAGTATCTGAGGATTTGAAGGCGACGAAACAGTGTGACAAGGCGGTGGCTGTAGCTAGAAGGTTGCCAGGCTGTATAGAGAGAGGTGTGACCAGCAGAAGAAAGGGGGTGTTGATGCCCCTGTATAAGTCGTTGGTGATGCCCCACCGGGAGTATGGTGTTCAGTTTTGGAGGCCATATCTTGTTAAGGATGTAAAAAGAATTGAAGCGGTGCAAAGAAAAGCTACGAGAATGGTATGGGATTTGCGTTACAAGACGTATGAGGAGAGACTTGCTGAACTAAACATGTATACTCTGGAGGAAAGGAGAAACAGGGGTGATATGATACAGACGTTCAAATATTTAAAAGGTATTAATCCGCAAACGAACCTTTTCCGGAGATGGGAAGATGGTAGAACGAGAGGACATGAAATGAGATTGAAGGGGGGCAGACTCAAGAAAAATGTCAGAAAGTATTTTTTCACGGAGAGAGTAGTGGATGCTTGGAATGCCCTCCCGCAGGAGGTGGTGGAGATGAAAACGGTAACGGAATTCAAGCATGCGTGGGATAAGCCTAAAGGAATCCTGTGCCGAAGGAATGGATCCTCAGGAGCTTAGTCAAGATCGGGAGGCGGGGCTGGTGGTTGGGAGGCGGGGATAGTGCTGGGCAGACTTATACGGTCTGTGCCAGAGCCGGTGGTGGGAAGCGGGACTGGTGGTTGGAAGGCGGGGATAGTGCTGGGCAGACTTGTACAGTCTGTGCCAGAGCCGGTGGTTGGGAGGCAGGGCTGGTGGTTGGGAGGCGAAGATAGTGCTGGGCAGACTTATACGGTCTGTGCCAAGCCGGTGGTTGGGAGGCGGGGTTGGTGGTTGGGAGGCGGGGATGGTGCTGGGCAGACTTATATGGTCTGTGCCCTGAAGAGCACAGGTACAAATCAAAGTAGGGTATACACAAAAAGTAGCAAATATGAGTTATCTTGTTGGGCAGACTGGATGGACCGTGCAGGTCTTTTTCTGCCGTCATCTACTATGTTACTATGTTACTCTTACTTAATATTGCTCTGTATTGCTCACTAGAAGCTGTAGTCCCATCCCCGGAGACTTATCAGCCTCATTGGGATTACTGTTCTCTATATGCTACTACTATATATTCGTCCCAGAGATGTATTCTCTTTTCCGGAACCTTATCAGCTTCCTTGCACCTAATGTTACTCTATTTTCAACTCAGTATATATTCCCGGAGTTGGTACTCTCCTCTCTGGAACCTGTAAGCCACATTGAGCCTACTGCTATGTGGGAAAATGTGGGATACAAATGTAATAAATAAATAAATGTATTTATTTAAAAATTTTGATATAACACCCTTAGAACAGAGAGCACTTCAGAGGTAACAGAACGAACGATAAAAAGAGCATCTACAGCCAATCTCTCAGAGTCCCTGCCCACCCCATGCAGGACCAGCACACCCCACCCCCATTTTCCCATGAAGGAAGAGCAAGATAGAGGTGACCATATCTGATGACCTTAACATTGCCAGACTGGCGGATAAAGTGATGGACAAGAGCCAGCTTAGGTCACAAAGAGGGGCATAATCGAACGGCACCGGCCAAATAGATGGCCGGCCATCTTCGGGGACGGCTCCGCAAAGGGGCACAGCAAACCGTATTATCGAAAAAGATGGCCAGCCATCTTTTCTTTCGATAATACGGTTGGGGCCGGCTAAATCTCAACATTTAGGTCAAATGTTGAGATCGCTGGGTTTAGAGATGGCCGGCTTTGGTTTTTGGCCATAATAGAAACCGGGCCCGACCATCTCAAACCCGGCGAAATGCAAGGTATTTGGTCGTGGGAGGAGCCAGCATTTGTAGTGCGCTGGTCCCCCTGACATTCCAGGACACCAAACGGGCAGCCTAGGGGGCACTTCTAAAAATTAAAAAAAAAAAATAATAATAAAAATTGCTCCCAGGTGCATAGCTCCCTTCCCTTGGGTGCTGAGCCCCCCAAATCCCCCCAAAACCCACTCCCCACAACTCTATACCACTACCATAGCCCTAAGGGGTGAAGGGGGGCACCTACATGTGGGTACAGTGGGTTTTGGGGGGGATTAAAGGGCTGACATTTACCACCACAAGTATAACAGGTAGGGGGGGATGGGCCTGGGTTCACCTGCATGAAGTGCACTGCACCCACAAAAAACTGCTTCAGGTACCTGCATACTGCTGTCAGGGAGCTGGGTATGACATTTGAGGCTGGCATAGAGGCTGGTAAAAAAATGTGTAAAAAATATTTTTGGGTGGGAAGAGGTTGGTGATCACTGGGGGAGTAAGGGGAGGTGATCCCCGATTCCCTCCAGTGGTCAACTGGTCAATTGGGGCACTTTTTTGAGGCTTGGTCGTAAAAACAAATGGACCAAGTGAAGCCGGTGAAATGCTCATCAGAGCTGGCCATATTTTTTCCATTATCGGGTGAAGCCGGCCATCTCATAATCACGCCCCTGTCCCGCCCCCGTCCTGCCTTCTGTACCCTGCCAAAACGCCCCCTTGAAGTTTTGCCGGCTCCACAACGGAAAGCAGTTGGCACCGGCCAAAATCAGCTTTCGATTATACCGATTTGAGCTGGAAAGCTGGAAAGGATGTGATACTGCCTTTGTATAAATCTCTGAAGAGACCTCATTTGCTATATTTTGTGCAGATCTGGAATCTGCACTTTCAAAATGATATAAATTGTATGGAGTCAGTTCAAAGGACAGCTACAAAAATCTATTATTATTAGGATTTATTTATTTCCTTTGGAGAAATTCACCCAAGGCAGAGTACAGCAAAATTGTCAATAATCTTCTTCACAAAGCATATGGGGATACAGAGTATATATATATATATATATATAGACTTACAGATCTAAATATGTATACTTTGGAAAAAAAACAGGATAGATGATATTTATATTAAAATATCTCCAAGGTATAAATCCTCAAGTGAGCCTCTTTCAGATGAAAAGAAACTCAGGAATGAGAGGGTCATAGGATGAGGGTGAAAGGGAGCTGACTCGGGAGTAATTTAAGAAAATATTTCTTTACAAAAAGGGTGGTGGATGAGTAGAACAGTCTTCTGGTGGAGGTGGTGCAGATGACTGAATGCAAGAAAGCATGGGACAAATCTCTCTTGTCGTCCCCCTTCTCCTCCACTGCTAACTCCAGGCTTCGTTCCTTCTCTCTCGCAGCCACCTTATGCCTGGAATAAACACTTCCTGAGCCTGTACGTCTAGCTCCATCTCTACCTGTTTTCAAATCTATGCTGAAAACCCACCTTTTCACTACTGCTTTTGGCTCCTAGCCACTACTCATTTGCCTCCCCCCTTGTTCCTTCTCACCCAGTACTTCCCTCGCCCTTAATTTTTATTTTTTTTTGTTACATTTGTACCCTGCGCTTTCCCACTCATGGCAGACTCAATGCGGCTTACATGGGGCAATGGAGGGTTAAGTGACTTGCCCAGAGTCACAAGTAGCTGCCTGTGCCTGAAGTGGGAATTGAACTCAGTTCCTCAGGACCAAAGTCCACCACCCTAACCACTAGGCCACTCCTCCACTGTTGCTACTATTAGAGATTCTACATGGAATGTTGCTATTCCACTAGCAACATTCCATGTGGAAGTCGGCCCTTGCAGATCACCAATGTGGCCGCGCAGGCTTCTGCTTCTGTGAGTCTGACGTCCTGCACGTACATGCAGGACGTCAGACTCACAGAAACAGAAGCCTACGCAGCCTTCTACATGGAATGTTGCTAGTGGAATAGCAACATTCCATGTAGAATCTCCAATAGTAGCAACATTCCATGTAGAATCTCCAATAGTATCTATTTTATTTTTGTTACATTTGTACCCTGCGCTTTCCCACTCATGGCAGGCTCAATGTGGCTTACATGGGGCAATGGAGGGTTAAGTGACTTGCCCAGAGTCACAAGGAGCTGCCTGTGCCTGAAGTGGGAATCAAACTCAGTTCCTCAGTTCCCTAGGACCAAAGTCCACCACCCTAACCGCTAGGCCACTCCTGTCTTGTCTGTCTGTGTTATTTTAGATTGTAAGCTCTATTGAGCAGGGACTGTCTCTCTGTGTCAGGTGTTCAGCGCTGCATGCGTCTGGTAGCGCTATACAAATGCTAATGCTAATAATAATAAAGTATAGAAGATCTGTGAGAAAGAGAGAGGAAAGGACTGCAGAACTTAGTAGTTGCTATGCATGGGCAAATGGCTAGACTGTATAGATTTCTTCTTCCTTCATTTTTCCATGTTTCTATATTACATTCAGCAGCAAAATTCAGCTAAAGAACATATAAGTACACTGGTGCAGGGCAGACTTATACGGTCTGTGCCAGAGCCGGTGGTGGGAGGCGGGACTGGTGGTTGGGAGGCGGGGATAGTGCTGGGCAGACTTATACGGTCTGTGCCAGAACCGGTGGTGGGAGGCGGGGCTGGTGGTTGGGAGGCGGGGATAGTGCTGGGCAGACTTATATGGTCTGTGCCCTGAAAAGGACAGGTACAAATCAAGGTAAGGTATACACAAAAAGTAGCAAATATGAGTTTATCTTCTTGGGCAGACTGGAAGGACTGTGCAGGTCTTTTTCTGCCATCATCTACTATGTTCCAACTTGTAATGGATAAATAGCAAGTATAACTTTTAAACATAAAACCAGCCATCTAAGGTTATACATATATTTTTAAAGCAACACTTATTTGAGTTTCTGCCACTGAAAATGCATATACCCCCTAATTCTAAAAATTTCACCAAAAATTGCATGTGAGTAAAAAAAAGGGTGCAGAAATAAGAGGGTCATGGGCAGAACAGGGGTGCTCCTTGCATGTACGCATGTTGTTATAGAATAACAGGGTTATGTGCCTAATTTAGTTGCGTACATTTGCACCATGTTTCAGTTGGTGCAAATGGCTGCACCCAAAGTTAGGTGCAAGTCCCTGGCATAAGTGTTATTCTATAAACCGCGCCTAACTTTAAGCAAGGCATAGGATAATGGGGGTTTTTTTGGCACCAGACGGCGCAGTTTAAAGTTAGGCGCAGTTTATAGAATAGCACTTATACTCGGGACTCATGCCTTACTTTGGGCATGACCTTTTGCACCAACTGAAATATGGTGCAAATGTGCACACCTAAATTAGGCACATATCCCTGTTATTCTATAACAATGCATGTCAATGGTAGGAATGCCCCCATTTTGCCCATGACCCTCCCATTTCCGCATTCCTTTTTTTTACTGAGGCGTAAAATTTAGGTATGGAATTTACACACGTGAGTTCCAATTAAATCTAAATAGTGCTAAATAATTGCTTGTTAAAAAGCCATTTATTGGCACTAATTGTCTTGTTATTCAATTATATTGCACAAGCAAATTGGGCGCATTCCCAAATCTGCGTGCACAATGTTTGGCAACTTTTATAGAATTAGGGGATAACGTTAAATGTCAGGTTATACATTTAAATGTTCTACAGCTGCTGAAGAGTAACCTCTAGATATTTGGCCAGCCTCTTAACTTTAGTATCAGACTAACAATATTTGTATTGCCTTGTCAGTGAGCACTTTTTTCCATTTATTTGCATAGAATATTTTGCAGACTGATTTATGACAGTGCTGCTCAAAGTGTCAGTTTACAGTCCAGTATCTTCCCCTTCTTCTAATGACTTTATCTCATCCAGAATTAAAATTGATCCAGCATATTGCAGTTAAGGTATTTACTGGGTCCAAGGATTAGGACAAGGTTACACAATTACTAGTGCTCATTTTCAAAAGAGAAAAACATTATAAAGCGGCAGAAGGACGTTTTTCTCACAAAGACATGTAAGTTGAGATTTTCAAAACTCTGATTTTAGATGTTTTTCTCCGCAGTTTGTCCAGATTTCAAGGGGGCATATTGGGGGCATATTTCGCGTAGGATTTAGGTTAGATGTTTTTCTGCCATAAGAGACCAAAACCAAAACGTCCGAAGCAAAAATTGAGACAGTTTTGTTTAGACATGTTTCAAACACCACTAAGTTACAAAAAGGTGCCCTAAATGACTAGGTGACCACTGGAGAGATTAAGGCATGACCTCCCCTTAACCCCCCAATGGTCACTAATCATGTGCCACCCCCCAAAGATGTGACAGTACATGCCAGGCTCTATGACAGCTTCAGATATGATGGCCATTCCAGTGGCGTAGCTACGTGGGGCCTGAGGGGGCCTGGGCCCCCGTAGATTCCAGCCTGGACCCCCCTCCCGGCGAACCCACCCCCGCCACCGCCTACCTTCACTTTTGCTGGCGGGGGACCCCACTCCCCGCCAGCCGACATCCTCTCCATCCTGCTCCTGCTGTTGCATGCATTGCTGACATCCTGCACATTATACGTGCGACGTCAGACTCAGAGAACAGAACTCTGTTCTCTGAGTCTGACGTCCTGCACATACAACGTGCAGGACGTCAGCAATGCATGCAACAAGAGCAGGAGCAGGACTGAGAGAACGTCGGCTGGCGGGGAGTGGGGTCACCCGCCAGCAAAAGTGAAGGTAGGCGGCGGCGGGGAAGGGTTCGCGGCGGGAGTGGGGTCGGAAAAGACATGGGGGGGCGGCAATGGCGGCGGGGGGGGGCGCCGGGGGGAGGGCTAAAATGTGCCCCCTCCCCTTGGGCTTTGGACCCCCCTCCCACAGAAGTCTGGCTACGCCCCTGGGCCATTCCTATTAGAGCAGCAAGCTGGTCCCAGGAGTAGGCTAGTGGTTTGTGCAGTGGATTGTAGAGAAGGAGACCCATGGCCATATCCCACCAAATAACTATCCCCCCACACACACACACACAAAAATTGGCTCTGACCTTGGAGCTCAAAAAGGGAAACAGCTGCCAACAGTACAGAATTTAATTTCACGCTGGTTTTCTGCTTTTTCATAAACATATTCTTCTTCAAGGTAGATCATGACAATTACAAATTAAAATGATCCCAATAAACAAATAAAAAACATTACCCAAGCCCATAAATATTCATGTAACCCCCCCCCCCCATAAATATTAATGTAAGAAAACTCAACATTCATAAACTCTTCACCATATCTCACTCTAATTGAAAGTGTGAACCCTCCGAAAACCACTAAATACTTGCAGTACCTACGTATAGGTAACATATGTAGGCTTGATGGCTATTGAGGCACAGTGAGGTACAGTTGTTTTGCTTTCTGTTCCTGGAGGGCTGAAGATTACAATATAAAGGGGTTATGGTGAAAGTTGTACCTGGGTCAATCTAGGTCATAAGTACCTGGCAAGATCCCAAAAAAGTGAAACAGATTTTATACTGCTTATCCTAGAAATAACAACAACAACCATTTCTAAAGCGCTACTAGGGTTACGCAGCGCTGTACAATTCAAACATAGAAGGACAGTCCCTGCTCAAAGAGCTTACAATCTAAAAGACAAGAGAACAAACTAAAGACAAGTGAACAATCTAGAGGACGAGTGAACAGTTAATCTGATAGGGTGAATAGATTGGGGTATTTTATATTTATCGAGCGGTTAGGCGCCGAAGGCAGCATTGAAGAGGTGAGTTTGAAGCAGAGATTTGAAGATGGGTAGGGAGGGAGGGGGCATAGCGTATGGGTAAAGGAAGATTATTCCAATGGATTCTCCCAAGTCAATCTTTTTTAAACCCCGTTAAGCTAAATTCTCTGATGATAGATCCAGTTGGTGCAAAACAGTGATAATATTTTCTATTTAGTAGAGATCTGTTTACTGGAAACTAGATTGACCTCACTAAGCTATTTCACATAGTATAGGTTCTTTTACCAAGCAGTGCTAAAATGTGGCCTGTGGTAGCCCCAACACAGTTATGCCAATCGGTTAGCAAGTAGGCATTGTTGCGCTCTGATTAGTGCAGGACTAGTGCATGAGCTCTTATCACTTACAAAATAGGTGGCAGTAAGGGCTCATGCGCTAATGGCCATACGGTAATGGATGAATTAGTGCGTGGCCATTATGGGAAAATAGAAAAATTAGCCTTTTACCTGCAGAGGGGCTAAAAATGGCCTCAGTACGTTTTTAAATGCACAAAATGAAAACACACATTGGTGTCTGTTTCCTGCATCTAAATATAAGCATCCAAGCTATAAAAAAAAGCACTATGTTTAGGCCGCAGATAACAGACGCCAATGTGTGCTTCACATTCAGGTTTTTTACCAGGCATATGCGCACAGGAGGATTTTGCTTTGACGTAGGAGGATTGTGCTTGGCAAATGCACAGAAGAGTTTCACAGTAAGCTTGGCTCCTGTGCGCATGTGCCTGCCTACTTGCTAACCGATTAGCATAGCCCCTGCACACTCTCTGCCCCCAAACACACTCAAGGTGCTAAAAAAAATTTTTTTTTTTAGCATGTGGGTAGTGTGCTCTTTGAAGTTTTTCTAATCTTGAGAGTAAACCCGCACTTTACTCTCGAGATTAGAAAAGCTTCAAGGAGCATTACTTCAAATTGAGACACTACAGCTCCATTTCAACACTATCCACTGAATGACGAACACAACCAGTGAACTCTAGATCACACAAGACTCCTAACGGAGGAGGAGTGGCGTGGTGGACTTTGGTCCTGAGGAACTGAGTTCAATTCCCACTTCAGGCACAGGCAGCTCCTTGTGACTCTGGGCAAGTCACTTAACCCTCCATTGCCCCATGTAAGCCACATTGAGCCTGCCATGAGTGGGAAAGCACAGGGTACAAATGTAACAAAAATAAAATAGATACTATTGGAGATTCTACATGGAATGTTGCTGCTATTGGAGATTCTACATGGAATGTTGCTATTCCACTAGCAACATTCCATGTAGAAGGCTGCGCAGGCTTCTGTTTCTGTGAGTCTGACGTCCTGCACGTACGTGCAGGACGTCAGACTCACAGAAGCAGAAGCCTGCGCGGCCACATTGATGATCTGCAAGGGCCAGGCACAGGCAGCTCCTTGTGACTCTGGGCAAGTCACTTAACCCTCCATTGCCCCTTGTAAGCCGCATTGAGCCTGCCATGAGTGGGAAAGTGCGGGGTACAAATGTAACAAAAATAAAATGCAGGCCCCTTAGGCCAAAACACAGCTGAGTCATGTACACCAACCAATAACATTTTTTTTCCACCTGGGGCATCATCCATTTTTTAGTCCACTGCACTGTTTGTTCTACCGGGGGGTGGGGGGAAGATATGCCAGAAAACCAACAGACCACAGTTTTATCTGGCTTTCAACACTAATTGATAATCTTTTAGCCAGCTAGCAACTGATCTAGAATAGGGTCATTTGTGCACCCAATTGTACAAAGCTGGGCTCTGGATTCTGTTCTGAGCCTTATTCTATAGAGGCTGCTTAACACTAAGCAACCTTTATAGAATGGGTGCTTGATGCAGATCTTCCTGGAACCTAACTTTGAGCACCATTTATAGAATTCCCATTTATGAATTAAGGCTTGACCAAGTCTCCAGCTCCCCGTGTACCTAGGACTCCGCTGAGAATAAGGCATTTGTCTTTCCATTGCAATAATTTATTTGTAAAAAAAACAGGAGAAAAGGAGTATCCCTTATAGAAAATATTTTCTTTTTAAATGAAACATGCACTGAGCATTTAGGGGGGGGGGGGGGGGGGAAGTTATCAACGTGGGATATTGTCAAGTTGGGTTATTTTGCCACAGGTCAGGTTATTTTAGCACAGGGTCCCATTTTATGCAATGAGACCCTGTGCTAAAGTAACCTGACTTAACAGCAGCCCATGTCCATAACTTCCCCCCTCAGTAACTGGGATATTTTCCCTATAGAAATACCCATCCAGTTTTTTCGTAACTCTGTTGGTGGAGATTGATGGATGTAAGATTATATGAAAGATACATTTTGCCTTTCAATCAAACATATAAATGGCAAGAGGCGTACTCACTCGCAAATGCGCAGTAGAGACCCTCTCTGTCCCGCCCCCGCTTCAATACGTGATGACGGGGGCGTGACAGAGAGGGAACCTGTGCACCTGCGACTGAGGGAACCGCCGTCGCCACCACTCCCCCCCCCCCAGGGTTGCCGCTACCACTCCCCCCACCCACCTGGAGTCGCCGCCGCCACCCACCCTCCACCCGGCCCGGGTACCTGGCTTCACTATTCAAACCGCTGGAACGCAGCACACAGCTCATCTGAGCTGCCGTTGGCCTTCCTTACCTGCCTGTGTCCCGCCCTCGCCAACGTTACGTCACACGAGGGCGGAACACACGCAGAGAAGAAGGAAGGCCGATGGCAGCTCAGGTGAGCTGTGTGCTGCATTCCGGTGGTTTGAATAGTGAAGCCAGGTACCCGGCCCGGGTGGAGGGGTGGCGGAGGGGACTCCAGGGCGGGGGGGGGGGGGGGGCGGCGACCTATCCGGGGGGGGGGGCCTTTCAAACCCCCCCTTCCTTTACTAGCCCGTTTTTATGGGCTCAACGGCTAGTAATACATATTTTAAAAAATTCTCTCCTCACAACTGATATTCAGTCAATGATGGACAGTGATTTTTGTCCACCATCAGTACTAAAACCAGTACTGATGTCAGGTCTTCAGCACTGAATTTCTGATTTTTTATTTTTTTTTTAACAACTGATCACATGTATTGATCTCTATTATAGAAACTAGTAATGTGGTGTAATAGAATAGTTTGGAGGAAAAGCCTCAAACACAGATAGGCAATCCATTGTTGAATTCAACCTAAGGGAGCTCTATCCAATCATGGAGGTGTTGTAAGCACATTCAACACAGACGCAGTCTGCTTCATGGGTGGAGACGAGTGTGCTTTCTTTGCAGGAGATTTGTTGGGCTATTACTTGGGCTTCCTGGTTTTCTTTCATGAAGCATTATAGAATTGATGTGGCTGCAGGGGCAATGCGTGATTTGGAGCTGCAATCATCTCTCAGGAAGTGGCAGCTTCCCACCCAGTTTAGGGGGATTGCTTTGGTATATCCCACCAGTTTCTGGATTCATCTGCTGCAGAGGCTAAGGAAGGAAAAATTATGACTTGCCTGATAATTTTCTTTCCTTTAGTCGCAGCAGATGAATCCAGGATCCCTCCTGGTTCTGACTGCTGCTCTTCTAGTTCTTCTGTTTCAGATCAGGTCTTGCACATGCAGTGGTTTAAAAAATAAATAAATACCCCTAAGTAACCTAGGGTGCTTTCTACTCTGGTTGATGTTGAGGTTTCGTTGTAAAGAAGGTTTGTATGTTTTGTTCTTTGTCATTCTGCTTTGTATTGCAACATATACTGAAGGACTGAGGAGCTGGATGTCCAGGGTCACTGCCTTCATTTCAGTGTTCTCTATCTCCATCTGCTGGTAGGTGGATACAACCCACCAATTTCTGGATTCAACTGCTGCAACTAAAGGAAAGAAAATTATCAGGTAAGTCATAATTTTTCCGTTTAGACTTAACGGGTCATGGGTTAGCAGATAAAGATAGGACTGCTATTTATGCAGTCTTATCCACTGAAAAGTGACTGGTTGTGTCTGACGTAGCCAACTTGAAGTTTGGCACTAACCTGTCATTTTCAGTGCCATTAACTAGTTAAGTGCCACTGAAAATGACCAGATAGCCACAAACAAGCAAAGTAACCAGTCAGCAGCAGTTCCTAGCCAGTTAACTCGCTTTTTTTGCCTTTTCATATAAAAGCCACCATAAGTAGAGAGGTGAATTTAGTAGTGAAACTGTGCAAAATATGAATTGAACAATAAAATCTTTTTTTAGCATTAGTGTGTAAGCTCTCTGTCCCCAACTCGTATTCAATTTTCTTTCTCCTTTTTTTTTTTAATCCTCTTGGTACCCCTGGTATGCGGCTATATCTCTGAAGGGCTAGATCTTGAGGTGGTCTTCCTGTCTTCCTGGGTAAACTGAAGGTCTCTCCCTGGAAGGAGGCGGGACATTTGTGTCCCATTTTGCATGCTTTATTTCCCAGCACCAACACATATATCACACTTCTAATTAGAGACTTTGCCTGCCACAGACTCCATTCATAGATTAACAGGCAGGCCATTTATAGATGTGATTAAATGCACAGCTCTAGGCTAGTCTGGCTGTTAAATTACAGATGCAGCCACTGCACTTTAACCTGTCCTTTGCCAGCTTTCTAGCAGCTGACTGCATCCTGACTATCCATGGAAGAGAGATCCTGCCAGTGCAGTTCACCATTTGACACTTAGTCCTAGTGCATAAGTACATAAGTAATGCCACACTGGGAAAAGACCAAGAGTCCATCGAGCCCAGAATCCTGTCCACGACAGCGGCCAATCCAGGCCAAGGGCACCTGGCAAGCTTCCCAAACGTACAAACATTCTATACATGTTATTCCTGGAATTGTGGATTTTTCCCAAGTCCATTTGTCCTTTAGGAAACTGTCTAACCCCTTTTTAAACTCTGCTAAGCTAACCGCCTTCACCACATTCTCCGGCAACGAATTCCAGAGTTTAATTACACATTGGGTGAAGAAACATGTTCTCTGATTTGTTTTAAATTTACTACACTGTAGTTTCATCGCATGCCCCCTAGTCCTAGTATTTTTGGAACGCGTGAACAGACGCTTCACATCCACCTGTTCCACTCCACTCATTATTTTATATACCTCTATCATGTCTCCCCTCAGCCGTCTCTTCTCTTAGCCCCTTCTCTCTAAGCATGTTAGCATTTTATTCTAATTACAGCTTTCCTATTTGGCTTCATTATATTACATTACATCACATCCAGATCATATAGTCTGAATTATACCTTGTCAGTTCTAGGCGGATTAGAATTAAAGAGGCCAGAACACAATCTGGGAATTACATTGAAAAATGTAAAAACATAAAATAAGAATAATTCAACATATTTTGCAAGTTCTGTCAATCTGGAGTCAAATATTTCTGAAAAAGAAAAATGTTGAGTTCTTTCCAAAACATAAGATAATGATTACATGATCTAATGTCGAGGTAAAGAGTTCCAAGCTGTTACAATCTGATATGGCAAGGGAAGAGAATGCTATCTAACTGATATTAACTTGCTCACACTTGGGTAACATAAGAATAGTGAGTTTTTTGAAGGAAATCATAGTGCACAGTTTAAATTGCAATCAAGGAGCTATTGGAAGCCAATTGAGTTTAACATAAAAAGACAAATCACTTTTTTGCAATTTCTAAATTGCTGTTTTTGAGCACACTGAACCTAAATGTGAAGAGATAAAAAAATGTCCTAATATAGATAAGAATTTCCTAAAATAGATACAAATATTTTTGCACTACGGTCCATACCTGATTTTGCATAGAAAGAGAATTATCTAGTTCCACGTCAAGAATTTTTGATGAAGAATCAATTGAAAAATGATCATTTCCTAGAGGAATACCTTCAGGTGAGTAATTATTTCTTATTGGGTTCTTATCTCAAATTGCCTGAAAACTGCACTTCCCAGGAGGCTTTTCTCAACATGATCTCATTTGACATCAGCAGAGAAGACTCAAAGACTTTATGACTCAGAAGGCATCTTTTAATTATGAGCTTCTTTCTATGGTGTCCAGAACTCTCCCTGGAGCTCACCCTAGTAGATGACTGTTGTAAATCTGTTGACAGGCTGTGTAAACTGCAGTTCAGATTTGCTACCAACGGATGCATTAATGCGTTACCTGGAGCTTGCATATAGGTGAGGACATGCTTCCTCCTGGAAATGTAGCTACATGTGTTCTCTTCTTTCCCGATTCATATCTTCTGTTTTCTGAATTATCTGGGAGGCATCTGAAAGACTGTCTTTCTTTCAGCCTCACTCACCTATTCTAGAGCTCTGCCTCTGGGAGCAATGAGATGAGAAAAGGAATCTTCATAGGCATAGGATGGACTCTTCCCCCTCCCCAACTTGTGACAGCCATGTATCCCTCTCTGAGGATGGACTGCCCTGAGCTCTGTGTATGTGTGTGTGTGTTTGGTTGGCTTTGTGGTGTGTCTGTGTGTTTGAGAGAGGGAGAGAGAGAATACAGGCGTGAAAGTGGTTGTGTAGTGGTTAGATTATGAGAGTGATTCTGAACAAGATATATGAATGTGAAAGATCTGGGGTGGATAATGTGTGGAGAGCCTGTGCAGTAAGTACAGACTATTGATGCTGCTTTTGAGGAGATAAGTTTTATGCTGTGCCGTAGTGATTGAGAGACGGTCTCCATAACAGCAGCCAAAAGGGGTGCTGAGATGGGACTGTATACAAACTTCACTGAGCCTTTTTGGGTTACCTGCTAGTGCTATGGGCTACAGTAAAACAAACAAACAAACAACAACCAAACAACATTGTGTCAAGTGATGGATCTCAGCAAGAAGAACTACTACTACTACTATTTATCATTTCTATAGCGCTACAAGGCATACGCAGCGCTGTACACCATACACAAAAAGAACAAATTATTTCCTTTCGTAGACAATAATTGGTGCTATTGAGGAAACGGGGAAAATCCAGATTTACTCCTTCCCTGAGCAGAAGTTTATTTGGGAAGGCAAATAAAATGTGTTCATTGTGAATCAGCAGCTGTAGGCCAGAAGCAGAGCAGAGCCTGCAAATGGTGAGTATGTGCTGGCTTTCTCTCCTGAACTTATTTATTTAAAATCATCTATATGCCATCTTTCTAATTAAACTCAAAATGGCTTACAATGTTAACATAGTAACCCTAAAATACATCAACATATAATATAACATATGATCTGTATCAATCAAGTTAAGCCCCCATAAAAGTCAATTCCCAAAAGACCAATCCACCCATCTAGAAACTCAACTAATTGTTCATAAAAAGATGTCTTCAGCATTCTCCTAAAACCCAACAAAGCATCAGCATTTTAAATCCCCAAAGGCTATTATACCGCAGTGGGACAACATTATGTAAAGACCCATCCAAATGATTGTTTTAATCTCCATTTTTGTAGTGATGGTAATTCCAGACAATTCTGATCATAACAGCACAGGGCCCAAACAGGTTTATAACCGTTGCAACCTATTTGACATATAAGGCTTTCTAATTCCCTGCTGAATTTTATAAGTTAACAGCAATGCCTTAAACCAGTGGCTCTGAATCCTGTCCTTGGGACACACCTAGATAGTCAGATTTTCAGAATATCCACAATGAATAGGCATGAGATATTTTTACACACAGTGGAGGTAGCGTGTGTAAATTTGTCTCATGCATTTTCATTGTGGATATCCTGAAACTCTAACTGGCTAGGTGTGTCCTGAGGATTGGGTTGAGACCCCCCTGCTGTAAAAAAAAATTCTTCACTCTGCTCTTGAGTCAGTGAAGATCTAATACTGCAGGGGAATAATCCTTCTAACCTGCCACAACTTAGCAGCAGTATTCTGAACTTTTTACAAGTTAATCATATTCTTAGGCAATCCCAAATACAAAATGTTGCAATTGTCTAATCAAGATATGATTATGGATCCAATTTCTCCTTCCTGGGCAGCCAACTCTGGAACGCTCTCCCTAGACCTATCCGAGCAATCCATGACAACCTACCATTCAGGAAAGCACTAAAAACCCATTTATTCAAGCAAGCCTACCCAAAGGACCCAGATTAATCTTATGAACCCATCTACCTTACATATACCGAAGAGAAAACAACATTGACCCAGACTCTCTTATTCATCAATATTATATTATACTAGTAAAAAAGGCCCGTTTCTGACACAAATGAAACGGGCGCTAGCAAGGTTTTCCTCGGCTCCCCTGCAGCCACCCATGTCCAGCGACCCTCCTCTCCCCCTGCAGCCACCCATGTCCAGCAACCCTCCTCTCCCTTTCCAGCCACCCATGTCCAGCGACCCTCTTCTCTCCCCTGTCCCCCTCCAGCCACCCATGTCCAGTGACCCTCGTCTGGACATGGATCAGCTGTGAGGCATGTTCCCCCCCCCCCCCCCGGGTTCTGAAGTTGACATCATAATGGCTACGGTGATGTCAGCCTGATCTACGGAGCCTAGCAGACCAACTCGGAGTGAGCCATGGTCCCAGCCAGCAAGTCAGAACGTTGGAGGTGAGAATTATTAAATAGGATATATATGTAAGGACCATCAGAAGGTGGGTTCTATCGGTTTTCCATGTGCATGCAATACATACATGCATAGACTGCCACACCACATTTCCTCATCGGTCCAAAAGTTTTACATATATATATATTTTTTGGGGGGGTATGTTTTTTTATCATCATACATATATAGAACAGTATCTTCTCAATCTGATACAATTTCAATATTTCTTTTGTCATACATTGCAATAAATTGCTTTTCAAAGAAAAGTACTTATCTTTACGCTTCAAACTTCTTTTTCAATGCAATATATATGGTAGTTGAATCACTGCACAGAGACTACTCCAATATAGCGCCATGTTTCACCATCCTGGCTGCATCAGGAAGTTTCTTTGACTCTGTTTTTTTGGCACTTCGTTTCATAGTCAGACACCATTACAAACATATAAAAAATTTTGTACCGATGAGGAAAAGTGGTGTGGTAGCCTATTGTATATATGCTTTGCATACACATAGAAAACTGAGGATAGAGCCCACCTTCTGATGGTCCTTATATATATATATATTGTGAGAAGGTATGAGGCTGTCCTATAGGGTGTAGGCCACTAGAGGGCGCTAGAAGAAGATGGAGGTCGCTAGGACCGGGGAGAGCCCTGGGAGGCCCACAGGTGCAGGAGATTATGGGCTGGGTCCTGGGTGGCTAATTAACCACTTTATACCCCACCTGAGTTGTGAAAGGAGGGAAGTGAGCTAGCAGCAGAAGAGAGAGCCCCTGAAAGATACTGGCTAACCTGATGGACTTGGGGGGTGGACTGGGTGTCCAAAGGAGATCAGCAGGCTGAAAGTCCTGGGGTAAGAAGTCCCTAAAGCATTAGAGTTTGACTGTGTGTCTAGAACTGTGTGTTCAAAGAGGGACTGTGTGTCCAAGAAGAAAGACTGGGTGTCTAGAACTGGGTGTTCAAAGAGGGACTGTGTGTCCAAAGTTCTGAGAGAAGCAGGCTGCAAAGCCTGGGGTTGAGAGTCCCCAAAGTATTGGTGTAGTACTGAGCCCATGTATCTGTGGGGGGAGGCTCAATGTGAAGATCTATGAAAGCATAAAGTGTTAAGCTAGAAGAAGTGTGCCCAGGGGCTGGAATAAAGAGTTGCCTGAGAAATATGCAGTTGGTGAGACCTGCTTAATGTGCTGAGTGGAAACCAGGTCACCCTGAGTGAGAAGGGGTAGCACACTAATCTGCATATGCTTTGCATATTGAGAACCAGGTCACCCTGAGTGAGGACTCTTTTTGGAAGTGTAGATTTAAATTTGAGACCTGTTTAGAAGCTAGCTGACCACAAGTTATGTTACAAACAATTATTGCTGTTACTGTGTTATTTTTAGCAAATGGATTTCCCGGGCCATTTTTAGCATGGCTGCAAAATGGCTGCAATTTCTTTTTTTTTCAATTAATGGACATGCGCTAATTTCCCAATAAGCTCATGGCCATTAGTGCAGGAGCTCTTACCACTACCTATTTTGAAGGCATTAGGAGCTCCTGCACTATTCCAGTGCTAATTAGTCAGCGCACAGCAATGCCCATGTGGTAAACAATTAGCTCAGGGCATGCCTACTTTCCACCACCAAGTGCCTCCCGCGCTAAAATATAAATCTATTTTTTAGCGTGCACTAAAAATTAGTGCATGCTAGAGACACCTATAGGAAATAATGGTACAGTCTACCCTACTCTGTCTTTTTTAATTCTTTCAAAGTTTTGTTTTACTATGAATGGAAATGCTCTTTGCTTTTCTTCCATCTTTGTATCATACAGGGAGCCACCACATTAATCTCATTCCTTTTTGAATGCCATCACTTTTTTCAACTCCTCTACTTCCTGTTGAAGATCAGTTACTGTAATCCAATTCCAATTATTTTATTTATTTGTATAATTTAATGCATAGCTCAAAATAAAAAAAAATATTGACATCAGAAACATTTCAGTATGTGTCCATTTTGGGACCAGGCTTTTCTATTGTTGCCTTCAAAAGGTTACTTTGGCTTTGCAGTTAGGACAGCTATCACAATAAGTGGAACATCTCAGAGGACACCACAATGGTATTTGAGGAGTTGCTGGTTAAGGGGCACAATTATCGATGTGGGCTACTGTTAAAGACATGCTGTTTTACCACTAACTCATGCTGGTTTAGCACAGGTCTCATTTTATGCAAAGAGACCTAGCTACTAATAACCCAGGTTAACAGTAAAATAGCCTGTCTATAGTAGCCCACATTGATAACTTCCCACCTTGATTAAAGAAATGTCTCTAGAAATCAAAATCACTGCTATATTAATAAAAGTGAGCCAAATATAGGGCAATCAAGCATTTGTGACATCACTGATTAGGCTGGGTCTTAGGCATTGATGGAATGAGGCATTATGACATCACAATATCAGCTCTGGTTACCAGAGACTGAAACTCTTCACACTAAGGGGAAGGGGGAGTTACCAATGTGGACTACCGTTAAGAGGTGTTACTTTACCACTAACTCATGCTTTTTTACCACAGGTCCCATCTTATGCAATAAGACTTAAGGGCCCTTTTACAGAGCGGCAGTCAGCCCAACGTGGGCTTATCGCTCACTATTTCGGGACTACCGCTGGCCCAACGTGGCTGCAGGCAGTAGTCCTGCCCCGAGCGCTTGCCATTTCTGGAGGAAAAAGACCCCCCCCCCCCCGGAAATGGCTAGTGCAGCGGTAACTTGGAGATAATCGTGCATCATCACACGCTACCTGGTTACTGCTGAGTTAGCATTAGAGCCCTTACCTCCACCTCAATGGGTGGCGGTAAGGTCTCCCTGCCGCATGTCCACACGGTGAGAGCTATCTCATCATGTGGTCATTTTTTTTGGGTTTTACTGGCTACGGGAAAAAGGGACCTGGCGCATGGTAAAAATGGCCATTGCCACCAACACAGGGCCCTTTTTCCCACAGCTTAGTAAAAGGACCCCCTAGTTACTAAGAACTGAGGCTAAGAGTAAATTAGCACATCTTGATAACTTGACCCCTAAGCCTGAATCCAGGAAAACTAGTCCACTTCAACAGAGTACCTGCGTTTAGGAAGGTGGGGGGGGGGGGTTTATTGGCAGCTAACATACTGGAAGATCTATATTGAGGCCCCAGTAGGGCACCCAGACTGGTGACTCTTAAGCTATGAACTAACCAGGTCCGGAAGGTTGGTGACTTTGCTTAAATAGGGCAGGCCAACCAAAAAAAACTCTGGTCACTTAGCAAAGAAAACTACAATCTAGCTTGCATGGGGTTGACTTCAGCTGTATACAGTATTAGTTGATATAATATTACCTTGAGCTACTACTGAAAATGGTGCAAGGTAAATCCAACTCAGCTATACATACAACCCTTGCCTTTATCAATTTCTGACTCCAAAGTCAATGATAAACAAGATTTTCAGAATGAGTAGAAGCTCACAGGATGTCCTGGTATTTGTCCCAAAGGATTGCAAGAGAAACAGGACAGTTTCTAGCCATGGGATTATAGCAGTCATTCTCTTGTTCAGTCAGGAGTGAAAGAAATCACACTACGGAAATGTCTCCTGAGCCCCTGAGTCTGACACAAGAGTTTACAAAATCATTGTTCATTTCACACCATTAACTAAAGCTAGCACAGCAATGAACTATGAGATTGCAATGAAAAGCAGCCTGTACAAAAAGCAAGAGGAGAGGATGAAATTTCCTTTGTGATTAGCTCGGATAAGGTACATTTGGATCGGATTGGACTTATTGATTTTATATACCACTTTATACAATTTTCCTGAAATTTAAAAGTGCAATACAGTTTTACAATAAACAGTACCAAATATTTCCTCAATAATTACTTTAAAAGGAGTGAAGCCTGTGAAAACTGGGATTACTTTAATCAGTGGGATCTGAATTAGAGACTTAAGTATATGTATTGTTAAATAACTTCTGGTTTTTAAAAGAGAAAGAATGTAATCAGATGTATTATTTCTAACTAATATTAGATAATAAGTATGTTTTCAATGAAATTAATTGACTATACACCGTATTGGGCTTGAAGAAGCCAACCAGACGATCAATGTGGAATAATGAATTAGATGAGTAATATCTGGGGATAAACAGGTTAATACCATGTTTTTTTCTGTTTACTGTTTAATTGATCTCCTTGTCTTGTTTGACTCTCCCTATTTAGTGGTCTAAGGAAGAGAATAGAATTACCTGATTGAAATAATTCCTATATATTACCTTCTCTGTATTTCTGGCAAGTTGTTTTATCGCTTGTAAAAATTTAAATGGTTATAAATAAAAATTTAAAAAAAAACAATAAACAATACCAATTATATAAAATCTACAACAAATCTAATAAAATATTGATGAAACATCGTAAGTTTTTAAAAGCTTGTAAAATGCTTAAAATACGAAGGGGCATTTTGAAGTTCCTCAAGCAGGGAGTTCCAGAGGAGAGGGCCAGCATATGAAAAAGCACGCTTTCTGGTCGATGAATGTATAATAACACCAAGACCTAGAAGTTGAAAAAGATTTTTTGTGAAGAGCAAAGTTCCCATTGAGAGGTATATTTTGACAGCTTGCTGCAAAGGTAGACTGGACAATGGAAATGGAACGATTTATAGACCAAACACAACAGCTTAAAGCTGATTCAAGCTGCAATAGGCAGCCAATGTAATTGATAAAGCACTAGAGTAATATGGTCAGATCTCTTAGACCCTGTTATTAAGCATGCGGCTGTATTTTGCACCAGTTGCAAACATTGAAGACTGGATTTGTTCAATCAGGTCAAAGAGAGTTACAGTAATCGAGCCTGCTTGTGACAAATGCATGTACTAGTTTTATCAAGTTACTTTCAGTCAGTACAGGCTTCAGTTGACGTAGCATTTGAAGATTAAAAAAAACAAGACTTCACAGTGTGGCCTATCTGCTAGTTAAATTTTAATGCATCATCATAGTGGGAACCTAATGTTGTTATATCCAGCAAAAGCGGAAGAGATTTACTGCATACTTCTGGAAAAACTCATAAATCATTACATTTATGTGAGAGCCACATTGCTGATAATTGTTCTGCATTTAAAATTAGATCATACTCACACATCCAGTCTGTTAGAATCCGAAGTATTTTTTTCATTAAGCCCAGAAATTACTTCTTCTTGATTATTTTTATAAAGACAATAAGCTGGATGTCGTCAGCAAAAAAATGAAAATCAATCTTCCAGCTATCCAATAATTTTGCTAAAGGTACTAATTGCAAATTAAAAAGGGTTGGTGAAAGAAGCGATCCTTGAGGAACTCTTCTTTCCAAATCTCTCTTAGTAGAAAGTTCCTGATTTTAACAAACCAATTATGATGATGTTGTATTAATTTGGAATGAGATACTGTGCCAAAGGCCATGCTAAGATCTAAGTGTACCACTAGGGCATTGTAGCCCCGATCGACCTTTACCTGTATAAGTACATAAGTACATAAGTAGTGCCATACTGGGAAAGACCAAAGGTCCATCTAGCCCAGCATCCTGTCACCGACAGTGGCCAATCCAGGTCAAGGGCACCTGGCACGCTCCCCAAACGTAAAAACATTCCAGACAAGTTATACCTAAAAATGCGGAATTTTTCCAAGTCCATTTAATAGCGGTCTATGGACTTGTCCTTTAGGAATCTATCTAACCCCTTTTTAAACTCCGTCAAGCTAACCGCCCGTACCACGTTCTCCGGCAACGAATTCCAGAGTCTAATTACACGTTGGGTGAAGAAAAATTTTCTCCGATTCGTTTTAAATTTACCACACTGTAGCTTCAACTCATGCCCTCTAGTCCTAGTATTTTTGGATAGCGTGAACAGTCGCTTCACATCCACCTGATCCATTCCACTCATTATTTTATACACTTCTATCATATCTCCCCTCAGCCGTCTCTTCTCCAAGCTGAAAAGCCCTAGCCTTCTCAGCCTCTCTTCGTAGGAAAGTCGTCCCATCCCCACTATCATTTTCGTCGCCCTTCGCTGTACCTTTTCCAATTCTACTATATCTTTTTTGAGATACGGAGACCAGTACTGAACACAATACTCCAGGTGCGGTCGCACCATGGAGCGATACAACGGCATTATAACATCCGCACACCTGGACTCCATACCCTTCCTAATAACACCCAACATTCTATTCGCTTTCCTAGCCGCAGCAGCACACTGAGCAGAAGGTTTCAGCGTATCATCGACGACGACACCCAGATCCCTTTCTTGATCCATAACTCCTAACGCGGAACCTTGCAAGACGTAGCTATAATTCGGGTTCCTCTTACCCACATGCATCACTTTGCACTTGTCAACATTGAACTTCATCTGCCACTTGCACGCCCATTCTCCCAGTCTCGCAAGGTCCTCCTGTAATCGTTCACATTCCTCCTGTATCTCATCCACAATTTTAACAGTAGGAATTCAGGGGTCCTTGTACAGAGTGGTGGGAAGCCCAATGCAGGCTTACCACTTGCTCTTCCGGGACTACTGCTGGCCCAACACAGTTGCCGGTGGTAGTCCCGCCCCGAGCATGCACAGTTTCTGGGGGGAAAAAAGAAAACCTAGCGATGTAGGAAAACCTAACAATGTTGGAATCTGTAGAATTCAATACCAAAAATTATAACTATAATTCTACAAATATATGCCTGGTATTCGAAGGTGTGTCTTGTAAGTTTCAATGAAGAGTCGGTGGAGAAAAAAAGACTTCAGAATTCACGGGGATGCCTCAATTTGAAGGAAACACACTTCTTGAATAGAGAGGACTCCTCATTAATCATTAGTCTCCAAAATAAACTCCACATCCAATTTTATATTCATGAAACAGCTACATAACCACCTTTCAACAATACCTGAAGGGACGAGACTCAATTTTATAGTGAAAGTATATGTGAAAATGTTACTTATCTTGAATGAAGAAATATTCTTCTTCTTCAGTGTAATATCCGCCGAGATGCGAGTTAACTGGTCGGCAGCCATTCCCAGCCAGTTAACTCATGCTGAATATTGCCCGCATTGCATCTGATTTCTGGAATGCCCCTGACCCACCCTTGCCCCTCCTATGGCCACACTCCCTTTGGAGTTGTGCGCTATGAAATTTAGGGTGTAGGGCAGTTCCGCACATAACTCCTGATTACTGCCAATTAAATGCTTGTTGATTCTAATAATTTATTATTACCGCCTCATTGACTAATTAGTTTGCATGCAGATCTAGGATCCATGCCCAAATTTGGGAAACCTATGCAGTATCCGGGAGATAGTGCTGCTGAATATTTCCTTTGACTGCATTGGCACAGGGCAGAGATTAAGCAGAATTGGAGGGTATTCGTTAGCAGTAATATTCAGATTGGTAAACAGATAGCTTTCTAGATAAAGGGGCCCTTTTGCTAAGCTGCCTAGGTGCCTACGTGTCAAATTGGAGTTACTGTCCAGGTACTGCATGACCCTTGCGGTAATTTCATTTTTGACATGCGTCCGCTTGTGAAATAATTTTTATTTTCTGGTGCGCGGCAGAAACCGGGCAGTAATCGTCATTCTATGCGTGTGGACGATTACCGAACGGTTAACGCGTGAGACCTTACCGCAAAGTCAATGGCTGGTGGTAAGGTCTCAGACCCAAAATGGATATGTACCAATTTTGATTTTGCCGCACGTCCATTTTTGGCAAATTTTTTTTAAAAAAAAGCCTTTTTTACAGGCATGCTGAAAAATGGATCAGCGCATGCTCAAAACATGCGCCTGCACTAGCACAGCCCATTTTTCGGTGCACCTCAGTAAAAGTACCCCAAAGTTAGGAATATCACCGCTAGCCAAATAGTATCACCTGTCAGTGCTGCCTCCAGATATTCAGCAGGACCCACTATCTAGATACTGCTGCTTATATATAGACTAGTAAAAAAAAACCGTTTCTGATGCAAATGAAACGGGGGCTAGCAAGGTTTTCTTCAGAGTGTGCATGTGGGGGTGGGGGTGTCCCTGCCCTCTGCCCTCTCTCCTTCCCCCTCCCCCCTCCGAGTGCAGTCCTTCAGTGTTGTTTCCTGCTGTTCTGTGTTTTTGTTACAGGGAGAGTGAGGGCATCTCTCTCCCCTCCCCCCTCTGAGTCCTTCACTGTTTCGTGGGATTTCCTGCTGTGCTGTTTTCCTTCACTCATGGGGAAACCGGATATCTCTGGCGCTTCACACTTCCGGCTGGAGGCTTCAGTGGTGCCTTTTATATATATAGATTTTTTTATTTACCCAAGGATGCTGTTGTTTAAAAAAAAATACTGAATCTCACAAGATTAATATCAGGGAGATTAAAAAAATTCTTTAGCATACAATAGTCAAACCACTCATATTTCAGCACAAGCTTGCATTAGAGGTAAACTCCAAATATGCCACAACACAGCATATATATATAATCAAGAATAGACGCTATAATCTAAAGGATTTGGCAAAACAGTGAGGAGCCTTATTCAAAAAATAAAGCTTTAACCAGCCAGAATTAACCTGTGTGAACTCCTGACAGCTACATCAGGCTGTCTAGAATCATGGCTGCCTCTCAAAGTTCCAACGACCCCCTCCACCCCCCCCAGCAAAGTGTGAAAAAGGCCCTCTAAAAAAAAAAGAACTTTTTTTAAAGGGTAGTTTTTTTTGCTTTTTTTTAATGGGCTTAGAGTATAGTTTGGCTTAAGATGCATAGCGCATCAGGTGCAATGTCAATCACTTTGCCTGCAGGAAAGCCAGGCCATTAAAAAGCAGCCATGATTTGGGATAGCCTGATGGTAGCTGTCAGTAGATGAGACATAGATTAATTTTGTGTCCATAGCTCTTTCTTTCTCGACTATGTAGCTCAATCTCCTGTCTCCAACAGCACGAAGCAGCAAGTGCCTACACAGGGAGAGCTCTTCTACAGCAAAATGTCATCCAACTGTGGTTCAAAATGTTCCCTTAATAAACGTGCCATGTATAGAATCATATCATCTGTATTCCTACCTAGGTTTCTTCTGTGCAGAAAATCCAACTGCATTGCCTAAAAATTCAAGGAACAACCATTTTTGCCATACTCTGCTTAAGTAGGATTTTGGCTTAAAGTGATAAAAGTGTTATATTAGTATGCAAAAAGTGTGTCAAAATTATATTTGTTTCAAACTAATCCCTGGTTTGTCAACATAGTGAAATATGCTAACCCTCCAAGAATAATATTGTAATAACTTTAAGTTCCTTAAGGAAATGTTAAGCTTGCAAAATATTCCTGCTTCAAGCATGTAATCTAATTCCTCTTTTAGAGAAAAAGCTGCATATCAGATAGGTTTGTGCTGGAAAAACTTTAATTTCTCTAGTATTTTTATTTGACAGAAAATCAGATCATGTGTCGGTTTTTATAAACGTCTCTGAATATCATCTTTTTATGTCCTTTTCCCTGGCACAATGGGAAATTTTTAGAGTGCTTTGCTTAGTCGCAAGTTGTGTGAATACTTTAAGGGCCCTGTTTACAAAGGAATACAAGTGTGTTTAGCCTACACTAAAAATTAGCGTACACTGTCTAGATGCCTATAATATTCCTATGGGCATCTACATGATTAGTGTGTGTTAAATTTTAGCACACGCTAAAAACACTAGGGCATCTTAGTAAAAAGGGCCCTAAGGTAGCTAGGTTTCAAAAAGAAAATTACCTTGGCAGTTTTCGTTTGAAAATATACTGCCTTAAATTCAGTGGTGTATCAAGGGCGGGGCGGTGGGGGCGGTCCGCCCCGGGTGCACACTGCTGGGGGAGTGCAGAGAGCAGCCGCGCGCCTGTCGGCTCCGCTGGTTCCCTGCTCCCTCTGCCCCAGAACAGGTTACTTCCTGTTCCAGGGCAGAGGGAGCCAGTGGAGCCGAGAGCGCTAAAATTGCACTCGGGGGAGGGGGGGTGCGTATTAGCGATCCGCCCCGGGTGGCAGCCGACCTAGGATCGTCACTGCTTAAATTATACATATGTCAAAATCCTTATTCACAATCGTAGAAAAACCCCAAACCCAAGATAGGGAACACCATATAAGATATCTAAATTCGCAATAGAGGAAAAAGACCTCAGTAGCGGTTCAGGTTCCATAAAGTGAGTCTATGAACACACCTTACAAAGGTTCAGTCACCGGTAAACAAAACCTCCAAATAAACAAAACATATATTCAGTTTCACTAATGCTTAATAGTCTCTTTCATTTTTTTAGTATCTATTTTTTTTTGTTACATTTGTACCCTGTGCTTTCCCACTCATGGCAGGCTCAATGCGGCTTACATGGGGCAATAGAGGGTTAAGTGACTTGCCCAGAGTCACAAAGAGCTGCCTGTGCCTGAAGTGGGAATTGAACTCAGTTCCTCAGGACCAAAGTCCACCACCCTAACCACTAGGCCACTCCTCCACTCATATAGGTCACGCTCACTGACAACAGCAGTTCTTTTGAACAGAACGCTGTGAACACATATTGAAGGGTCTTTTCACAAAGGTGTGATATTGTTTTCAGTGTGTACTAAGAATAAGTATGTGCTCAATGCTGGACAGGCCCATATAATCCTGTATGTTTTTAACATTCAGTATACCCTAAAAACATTACTGCACCATTATAAAAGAACCCCCCCTAAAAAAATTTTGAACTTGCCCCCTAATGAAATGTTTAAATATATAAAACAATATAAGTCCCATCACTGGAAAATAAAACCCCCAGAACAAGGACATCATCTTTTCATCCCTGCAGGAAAACAAATTGGGTCTATTCCTCACTGTTATAGTTAGAGTGAATCCCAGAGGCTTGCCGGGGGGGGGGGGGGGGGGGGGGGGGGGATAGTAGTCAGGCAGAGAAAACTAGGTGAGAGGTGGGAAGGGCGGGATTGACTCCCTTGAGGGTAGTGAAACTGCTTCTGGGAGGTGGGACAGGACAACAACTGGACAGCTAAGAGTTTGAATGATTGGCACTCATTTGCATCCATTTGCATAGAAGAACTATATCATAACTCTAAGGGCTGAAAGAGGATTCGGGGAGCTTCAAAGAAAGAGGCTAAGAGCTGGTGAAAACTGTTGGGACCCTTAGGATTTGTCACCAATGGGTAAACAGAAGAACTTGTGAAAGAAGTGAACCTCACCCTGAGAGGAAAAGGAGCTCCTAGGCAGGACTCTCTGATAGAGGCATACCAAAGTGAGAGACTGAATTTTTTTTATTTTATTTTATTATTTAATAAAACTGTTTAAATTCAGCAGGTGCTTTTGGTAAGTGAGTTTTGGATGCTGCATCTTTCATTCTACACTTTTGAGTAGGCAGTATAAAATTATAAGGCAGTTTTGTTTAGTCTAGTATATGTAAATTCCTATTTTTGTATCTGCTGTTACCAGATAGAAAAAGTTATATATGAAAGACTATTAAGTACTGTTTAAACTGAATTTATTTACAAAGTTTTTTGATCTCTGAATGTACCTTTGTAAGGTGTGTTCATGGTCTCTGTTTATGGAACCTGAACACTACTGAGGTTTTTTTTTTTTTTCTCCGTTGTGAGTTTAGATATCCTTTGTGTGTAAGGTGTTCCTTATTTGGGGTTTGCTGTCTTAAATTATACATACGCTTTGCTCTTCCTATTTGTGGGCGGGCAGCTGCTTACTTCAAAATAGTACCACTCCCTCTCCCAATAGATTCAGCCAAATTGAGGCAGGAAATGTTCAGTTAGACCAATTTACCTGGGAGAGTGACTTTGGGGCTGATACACTGTTGCACGGCTTTAGCATGAGTGTACGATACAGAAAGAGGTTTTCTTCACAAGTTAACCCTCCACAAAGCGTTGAACAGTGAAAGACTGAGCACAATGTCAGGGGTTAAAACCAAGCCATAGTAGACATGTTCCAACGAGGCATATTTTCAAAGCACTTAGCCTTCCAAAGTTCCATAGGTTTCTATGGAACTTTGGAAGGCTAAGTGCTTTGAAAATATGCCTCTTATAAGTGGTCTGAGGGGAAGTGTGGTACACCCCAGCCAGTCAGGTTTTCAGGATATCCACAATGAATATTCATAAGAGAGATTTGCTTGCTGTGAAGGCAGTGCATGCAGACCTCTCTCATGAATATTCATTGTAATAAACAGGCTTTCACTCTATACAAATGATTTGATCCCATCAGATAATACTTATTAAAAAATTGAGTTTCCATTATAAATAATTAGTAAATTAAATAATTCTTTATTTAAATATATTTTAAATAGTAATTCATATAAAACATACTTTCAGTCTCCATAATCTGTTTACCAACCCGCTGAATTATTGCATCTGATCAAAGGAAAGACATTAGCGATAACACAACAAATGTATGTTCACTCAAAAATCTCTAATGTTCTTATTATATTGAGTTCGCAAAAACCACAGGTACAGCAAATTCAAAATTCTCTGAAAGATGAATCCAAAAAGCTTTTTATTTCAATTAGTTTTTCTCAAAAACAGATTCAAGATAATAGCCTTTCAATACCTTTAAAGCTTTCCAACAATAAATTCTGGAGTCTTATAATTACGTTGTAGCAATATTCATAAAATGAATTGTCAAATGTCTGCAAATTCTTCTTCACACCAGAATGAAATTTCCAGCTACAGTCGGTCCAACAGCTACACCTTTCTGAAATGACACCACTTTTAGTTCCAACAGATTCATTGTGGATATCCTGAAAACCTGACTGGCTGGGGTGCCTCCAGGACCAGGTTTGGGAACTATTGGTCTAGTAGACTCTGATACTCCCTCCCCCCGTGGCCTCCCTGAAACATACCTTTAAGTTGCCCACTAACTCCTGGCCTTGTGCTGCCATCTTTCATAAGCGTGACCTGACACTGCACGGTGCATCCTGAGAAGCACCGTGCAGGGTCACTCTGCTAAATAAGGGCACTTTTTTTTTTTGCCTAGATTCTGCCAAATAGGGCTAAACTTCCCTTATTTGGCAGGCTGACCCCTCTTGGTGTGTCCCAGGATGCATTGCAAAGGTGCCGCCACTTTGAAAGATAGTGGTGTGGAGGCACTGGGGGGAGGGAGGATACGTTCCACTAGAACCTAGGGATTTTTTGAAGGGGTGATCAGGGACATTGGAGAGTCTTCTCAACAGTTAGGGGTTGGGGATTTGGGGGTTCACTAGACCACCAGGGATTTGGAGGATCAGAGGTCATCTCTGTGGTCAGGGGTGGGGAATCAGGGGGCCCACTAGATCTCCAGGGATTTTTTGAGAGCGGTTGTTGTGAGGGTGGAAGGGACCCAGAGGGAGGCAACAGTATTATTTAAAATATATCTCTTCCTGTCAGTATGTGAGCCAATCACCACTCACACTGACATGAAATGAGATATTTTACTCTTCAGTGCAGAAAACAGCTGCATGTTATCACATATTACTGCTTGTTACTGCTGTGGTGTGCACTGCTTTTTCTGATACCTTTACAAACCTTTTTTTTTTGTGCATAAATCACTCATCCACACATGTGAAAGGCCTCCTATAAAATTAGATCATGCCTAAAAGTATGTGCAGTGCAAGTAGTCGTCTATCTGTAGAGTAGGCATGGCCAAGTTTGGACAAAGCATGGGAGAAGACACGATTTATACATGTATTTTATACATGAATATTTATGCCAGCTGTTGAACAGATGTATATACTTGCACTTTCAATACAGGTATGATTTCTGCAGGATTTCTGCAAGCATTTTATAAAGATATATAGGCAAAAAAATAGGTACTTTCCTGCCTAATTAACACAGGCGACCTGTTAAATGGCCCTCTATATGTAGGTATTTATTTATTTATTACAACATCTTATATACTGCAGACTCTGAATATTTTAAAAAGCGGTGGTACCTGTATTGCTGCTTTGCTGCATGCTAATCCATCACTACTTCTGGGCTCCTGCAGAAGCCAAGAGGCAGTGCCTGCCTCCTGTGCGCTCTTTCCGCCCTGTCAGATTTAGTTTTGCCCTGGGGTCATGCTGCCCGGTTGCTGCCTCCTAAATAGGTGGTGATAAGGGCTCCCCCGGGAAATAGCCACGCAAGTGTTTCACTTACCACACGGCCATTTCCATTCCCTGCCCAGAATTTCCTTGCTCTGGGCAGCGATAAAAGGGGGCCTCAGTGTTCAGCAAACCCGCAGATAACCAGTGCTGGTCAGTATCTGGATATCCAGATATAGAAAACACATGGCAATTGGTGTTTAAAAATACATTGACTGTCACAGGCTGATTACTAATCCTGCTAAATACATAAAAATGTATCATTTAATTGATTACCTCCAACAAAGTGAACGATGAAAAACTGTATACATTATGTCAGTAGGAATATCTCCTTTTACAATATTTTTTGATAATGCTGTCATCATGACTGGTAAAATCATTTACCTAAAAGCAAACCCTTTCCTAATGGAGTCATCAGTGTTGATGCTCTGCAGCTCATATTTTTAATCCTTCTATTTGGCTGAACACTCTATTATATAACTACGAGTGGAGTCTGCAGGCAGTGCTGTTTTAAGTATGTATTTACAATCAGACCTTTACTTCACTCAGTAGCATAATGGCTAAATGGTACTGAAATGGATACAGTTAAGCTAAAAGAGTAATTTCAGCACCATGCTATCAAATTTACCATTTTTTTCAATTCCAATGCACAGAGACTGAAATTCTCAGTATTTATTTATTTATTACATTTGTACCCCGCTCTTTCCCACATACAGCAGGTCCAGTGCGGCTTACATAGTAAAAGAAAGCATCTTACATGGTAAAGAATACAGTAAAAACAAGGAAATGTAGGAACAGTATTATAAATTGTGATGATCATAACTACTTACATTATGAAAGGCATTACAAAGGACATGTGAAAAGAATGTAATGAACTAGAATAGGGAAGGTAGACAAGGATATGATAGGTGAAAGGGAAGGAGAATGGGAGGGAAATGGTAAAGGATGGAGGGAAGAAGATGAGGGGTTGAGTATAACATTGGGGTCAGAGTAAGCGTCGACGTCTTAGCAGGAGTATCGTAGGTGATCTGGTGGAATTAAGCTGGTCCATTAGGGTAAACTTGCTTGAAAAAATGGGACTTTAACATTTTCCTACTACTACTACTTATCATTTCCATCAATTTTACAAAGATTTATAATCTTTAATTTAAGCAAGTGGCTTACTATGGCTACTTGTACACATGACTGTATAAAAGGTGCTAAGAGTGAATAAGAAAGGAAAAGACAAACCAGTTTTTCAAACATCCACTGCCACATTTAAATTACTGCATTAATCTTTCCCATGGCCACCGAGGGGGGGGGGGGGGGGGGGGGTAGGCGGGCAAAATTCTCTGGGCCCAGGTGTCCAAGGGGGGCCTGGAATTGCACACACCTTTTTCAGTAGTAGTTCGAGGTGAGTTACATTCAGGTACACTGGGTATTTCTCTGTCCCTGGAGGGCTCACAATCTAAATTTGCACCTGAGGCAATGGAGGGTTAACTGACTTGCCCAAGATCACAAGGAGCAGCAGTGGGATTTGAACTGACCACCTTTGGATGTTAAAACCAGTGCTCTAACCACTAGGCCACAAACAGATTTGTGTATCTCATCCATCTTTCGTTTAGAGCTTTCTTCAAGCTTTTCAGGCTATCTCCATGGTCTTCCCATCCTCGCATATATACCCCTTCTTTACAAAAACAATTATATATATGTAAATGTAATATAGATGTGAAAGTATTCAGTTAAACAAAGAGGAAATAATCACATTATTCCACTCATATGAAGGCCCATTTTAAATAGAATATATAAATTGGAATAGAAATGTCCAGGTCGGGATACACATAGGCCTAGATTCTATATATGGCACCTGAAAAATCCATGTGGAAAAAAAAATACGCTTAGGCATATTCTCTAACATATGCCTAAATTTTATAGAATAGGCTTAAATTTCTACACGGTATATAGAATACACCGAGCACCTCTCCATGCGACCAAATTTGGTCATGTCCATTTAGGCCATGTTTAACTTGGTTTAAATCCCAACGTCTATATTAGGAGCAGAAGACTAGATTCTGTACATGGTGCCTGAAAAATCCACTCATAAAAAAATTACGCCTAGACGTATTCTCTAAGTACAGCTAAATTTTATAGAACAGACTTCACGGTATATAGAATACGCTGAGTGGCTCACCACATGAGTAAATTTGGCCATGTCCATTTAGGCCACATTTTGTGTAAATCCCGATGCCTAAATTAGGCGCAGATCGGGTCTATTCTATAATAATGAGCATAGATTTTAGAAACGCCCACGCCCCGTCTATGGCCATGCCCCATTTTCAACTATGGAACTTAGAATTTTGGCGAACTACGTTATAGAATACACTTAGTGAGTTGAGTGCGTAAGTCTCAAATAATGCCAATTAGTGTTGATAATTGCTTGTTAACATCCAATTGACAGTGCTAATTAGCTAGTTAACCAATTAAGTTATACGCATTGTTATATGCTTTGGTTTCCATGTGGATTTTCAGGCACCATATATAGAATCTGGGGGAGAGTGGGTATATTCTATAATAATAGCCATAGATTTTAGAAACACCCATTCCACACACTTAACCACACCCCCTTTTCAACTATGTACCTTGGAATTTACGCGCACCACATTACAAAATACGCTTGGCGAGTTGTGCATGTAAATCATAATTAATGCCAATTATTGCTGATAATTGCTTGTTAACAGTCAATTGACAGCGCTGATCAGTAATTACGTTATGTGCATTGTTATAGAATGCACTTTGATTTCCATGTGGAAATTAAGGCATGATATATAGAATTTGGGGTGTAATTCCAATAGTATTTTAGAGCCTGTTCTGAAATACATGCAACAATGCACCTATATGCAGTAGCATAGCTGGATAGGGCCATGGGGGCCTGAGCCCCCCCCCCCCAAATTTGCTCTGGGGTGTTTTCACAGAACCCCATTGCACTTTTCTAGGAGTGTCCAGTATAACTGACCCAGGATTATGGAACCGGTTCATTTGGAATCTTTACAAGAATTATCTGGTACAATCAGTTTAGAACTGTTAGAATTATAGGAAATATTCATCTCGACCCCTGAGGCAGGCGCTGGTGAACGCCGAAACATGGCCCATGTCGAGTCATTTCCAATAAAGACTGTACCATTCATTGTTCCAGCTCTGGAGGCCTTTTTGTGTTTTTTTCTTTACTCTCCTTTTAGTGAAATTGAGCATGCTCAGTTTCACTAAAAGGAGCGTGCTGGACGTGAGGGGAAGAGAAAGCAGGGCAGGCAATGCGGCGGTGCTATAGACCTGAACTGGACGAAGTCGTCAGCTGGCAGGGGTTGAGGACTCCCACCAGCCAAGGTTTTTGTGGTGGTGGTGCTTCACCTGGTGAAGGCTGGAGACCCCCACCAGCCAAGATGTTACAGCGGTGGCAATGGGTGGCGGAGGGGGCGGCGAGGCGACGGTGGGGCGGCAACCAAAATGTGCCCCCCCCCCCACCTTGGGCTCTGGCCCCCTTCCACCTAGAAGTCTGGCTACACCCCTGCCTATATGTACTAGCTATGAGCATCAGGAGCAGCCATTTTACAATTGTCAATGTCTAAAACATCAATGGAAGCAATTTGGCAACATACATGTCTAAATGTTGGCACTTACCTGTGTTAAGTTAGCACTTCAGACCCAAGATGTGTTAAGTGCTGACACATAGATGTGTCTGTGTGCCATTTTGGAAGCAAAGAAGCAACAATCTTTTAGCACCACAGATTTTTTTTTTTTGGGGGGGGGAACAAACTCTGGAGGATTAAGAGTGACCTTCTCTGGAGTAGTGCCCTAAACGAACACTTTCTGTACCTGGAAGCAGCTATAGATCCTGGTCATTGTTTTCTCTGATCATAGATGTGCGTTCCAATTCTGAAAGAGGAAATAACCCACAGATTGTATATATGACACCTAAAGTTGTGTATTCAACTTAATTGGTTAAAAGCCAATCGGCACCAATAATTGACCACTAACAAACAGTTATCATCACTAATTGACACTAATTAGAATTTATGCATGCAACTTTCTAAGTGTATTCTGTAAAGTGGTGTGTGTAAATTCTAACGTGCAGATTTCAAAAGGGGGCATGGCCGTGGGAGAAGCATGGGCACGTCGTTCCTAAAAATTATACACACTGTTATAGAATATACCCAAACTATGCCTGCATTAGGCGCAGGCATTTACACCAGGTTTTTTAGTTGGCTTGGCATAAATGGTTGGGTTGTGTCTAAATTTTAGTCACAGGAAAGGGCACTACACGTATTCTATAAACCATGCCTAAGTTTAGGTGAAGTTTATAGAATAGCACGAAGCGCATTGTTTTTCAGTGCCAATTTTTCTGGCACCATATATAGCATTCACCCTCAAATGTGTATTTTTGTTTCCGCTCTAGTTCCACCTAAACCCCATCCAAACCAAGCCCCCTTCCCAAATGCAGATTTATACTTGTAAATTCTGGCTTTCTAAAATTGGGTTTTCTATGTTTATTTGATATACATATAAATATCAGTATTTGCACATTTAAATCATGAATAGAGCTTCTAAAATAAGGGCCATAATATCTTGAGTTTAAACATTTGAACATTTTATTTGGAATTCTAAATATTATTCCTTCTTGCATACTAAAAAAAAATGGTGAATGCAGCAAATTTTAATAAACTTATTGAAATGTAATGATGACAATTCTCAATAAAAAAACATTTTTCTTTCTTATGTTGGATATCAAGACTTCTGGTTGATTCATATTAACATTTAGCAATTTAATTCAGTACACTATAGTTTAATCAGTATTTTTCGGAGCAAAGGTTGATAATGTATGCAATTAGTTTAGCTTCGTGAGCCTGCAGGGCTAGGCTGACACATCCATTTTAAACATGCATACATTCTTCTGGAATACCAAATAGTGCTTTAACCCCTTTTGCACCTCAAGTCATGATTTTCTGATGCCATAACACTGGTAAACACTCTGACACTTTAAAGCATTACAGGAAAGCTGCTATGTCCATTAAAGCTTTCTGCTTCCTATATGTGTTCGTTGTGTGAGCTCCTGTCACATGGCAGATTTCTCTAGGCCAACTCTCTGGGTGTCAAGAACTTAGTATTTATTTTATTTACAAACTTAGGGGCCCTTTCACTATGCCACGTAGGTGCCTACACATACCCAATGCATGCCAAATTGGAATTACCGCCCGGTTACTGCGTGGCCCTCACGGTAATTTCAATTTTGGCGCACGTCCACTATGCGTGTCCGAAAAATATTTTTTAATTTCTGGCGTGTGTCAGCTATGAGCGTCAAGCGGCATTTGACAAGCGTAGGTCATTACCACCCGGTTCCCACTAAGTCAATGGCTGGTGGTAAGGTCTCAGACCCAAAATGGACGCGCGGCAATTTTCATTTTGCTGCACGTCCATTTTTGGTAAAAAAGTTTTTTAAAGGCATTTTTTGTAGGTGCGCTGAAAAATAATTCTGCAAACACCCAAAACATGCGTCTACACTACCGCGGGCCATTGTTCAGCACACCTTAGTAAAAGGACCCCTTAGATGGATGCTTCGCCATGGGTGTCTAACCAATAATGTTTACTGGTAACATATATCCCCTTGAACAACGTAATCCACAGTACACTGCTGAAACATGCAAGAAAGGTTTTCTGTCTCAAGTGATCTGAACCTTTATTATAGAGATTACAGCCTATAGGCTTTAACATTCCATGTCACTTCCTGCCAGTTTCAGTTGACTGCAACTCTTTGCTTGTCTGTCTCCTGTCCACATAGCAAAACCTTAGTCTCTCAATGTTGATCTATCAGGAGGATACTTCGGCCTGAACATTTGGTCTGTAGCTTTCCCAGTGAATATACAACCTTTGGTATAATTTTAATCTAGGGTATATTGTCTGCACTCACTACACTTCAGAGTCTGAACCCTAAACCTATTTGTATCCATCTTTCTTTGTATTCTTCCTGTTCCATCCTGCTGTTTACCCTCTCCTTCTATAGTCCTCTTTTTCTTTTCTTAATTCTAGGTGCTCAATTACTTTCACCTGTGTTCTAATCTAATCTATCAACCCCACTTCTCCACCGAAATCATCGCCGAGTCCATAACACCCCAACTTGAAATTGCCTCCATCAGAATCCAAAACAAATTCCTACTCGATCAACTGGCTTGTGTCCTCTTCTACAGACCACCCGGTAACTGGAACGTATGCCAGCCAAACTTCACAAACTTCATATCTAACATTGTCCTGTTTGTCTATCCTAATTACATTGTAAGCTCTGTCGAGCAGGGACTGTCTCTTCATGCTTAAGTGTACAGCACTGCGTACATCTAGTAGCACTTTAGAAATTATAAGTAGTAGTAGTAATATCTATCTACAATAATGGGCACTGCGATGGGCACCAGGACAGCACCCCAATATGCCAACCTTTTTATGGCTGAGCTGGAAGAGACATTTCTGAATACATACCAGACCAAACCCCTAAAATACTATCGGTACATCGATGACATTTTTATGATTTGGACTGAGGGGGAACAAACTCTGAAACAATTTTACAATTCCTTCAATACATACCATCCTACAATCAGATTCAAAATTGACTACTCCCCAGAAAAAGTCTTTTTTTTGGACACCACGGTCTCAATCAGCGATGGCTATATACAAACATCTATATACAAGAAACCCACAGACAGATGCAGCTAGCTCCACAACTCCAGCTTCCACCCTTCACATACAAAGAGATCCATTATTTACAGCCAAGCCACAAGATACCACCTTATCTGCTCTGACCCAAGGGACAGAGACAGACACCTTGAAATCCTGACTGCATCCTTCGAACAGAAAGGCTACAACCCCAAAATAATCTCCAAGAATATTGCCTCCTCCCTCAAAACACCCAGGGAAAATCTGCTACAGTACAAAGAAAAAAAGCCACAGGCAAAATCCCCCTTATAATGACACACAACCCAGAGCTGGAAAAATTAAGAAAAATCATAAAAGATCTTCAGCCTCTACTCCAGGAGGATGAATTACTGAAAGAGATATTCCCATCCCCACCAGTGCTGGCTTTCCGACAGTCACCCAACTTAAAATACAAGCTAATCAGAAGTAAGCTCCCAACACAGACTCAAAAAGAAGAGAATGGCACACATCCTTGCAATATATCCAGCTGCAAGCTATGCCAAAACATTTCACAGGACCCCACAGTCATTCACAAAGGGAAAATATTCAACATAAAGGAATCCTTTACATGCTCATATTCCAATGTGGTATACTACTACTTAACACTACTACTTAACATTTCTAAAGCGCTACTAGGGTTACGCAGCGCTGTACAATTTTAACATGGAAGGACAGTCCCTGCTCAAGGAGCTTACAATCATCATTCAGTGTAAAAAATGTGACGAAGGATGCTATAATGGAGAAACAAGCCAGATGCTAAAGACAAGATTTAATTTACATAGACATCACATGAAAAATGTTATTGCCAGCCAGGATTCCACTCCTGTGGGGCAGCACTTTACAAAACCAGGACACTGTACAAGTGATTCCATAGTAAGAATCCTGAAAGGTAACTTTAAAACAATACAGGAACGGAAGACCTTTGAAGTCAGAATGATTAAATATTTTGACACCCACCAGACAAGACTTAACAAAGATCTAGGTTTTCTAGCCCATTATAAACCATAAAGTTGTATTGCTCTGTTTGTCATCCTCCTCTCACCTATCCACCCCCATCCTGTTAGACTGTCACTGAAAAGCTTTGATGTCTCACTTATATATACTGTCATCTACCAACACTTGCTTATTTCCGATCTGACGAAGAAGGGCAACCTTCGAAAGCTAATCAAGAAATATATTAAGTTATGTCCAATAAAAAAAGGTATCATCTTTTCTTTTCCATGTTTTATTTTGTTTTATTTCTATGAAAATATTTGAAACCAAGATTCTGGTTCAGTACAAGCAGGATGAGCCTCTCTGTAGCTACGTCATACTCTGTGTATGTTTATTTATTTAACACATTTATACCCCACATTTTCCCACTTAGGCTCAATGTGGCTTACATAATACCGTAGAGGCAGGCTCCGGTTCGGTAAAATACAAATACACAAAATAGTAGTAAATCTGTTTCATCTTTGCATCTATCCTACACTGTCTATTAAAATGTTTTATTACGTATTTGGTTGACATTGTAAGTAGTATACTATAATTTTACAGCTGTAATTGTCTATTGCTTATGCTTTAGTTATTCTTACTGTACACCACCTTGAGTGAATTCCTTCAAAAAGGCAGTAAATAAATCCTAATAAATAAATAAAACAAATAAAATAATTGCTGACTGGAAAGATTGTTGAATTGTGACTAAAAGAATGGATGTAGATTAAGTGAATGCAGAGCAGTTGGATGCTGATTGCATGTGATAAAAGGATGATGCAAATTTCAGGGGTAGAGAGGGTGAGAGACTGTAAAGTGGCTTGCTTTTTGAGCCCAAGGTGGAGATTTTTTGCTCTAGGCAAATCTATCTCATGCATATTCATTGTGAGTATCGTGGTTTAACAGTGATTAGAAATTCTGTCATTGTTGTTGCTAGTTTTTATTAATTTGTAAATTAAGTTATATTCATGTTTTATTTATTTAATTATATTTTAATGTTCTTTTTGTGTGTGCTAACTAAGGGCCTCTTTTATCAAAGTGTGCTAATGTTCCCCAGTGCAGTAATGCCAACAAAGCCCATTCACTTGCATGGGCTTCATCAGCATTGCTGTGTAGCTTGATAAAAGAGGCCCTAAAGCATGTATAATGATGAGTAGTAAATAAATGAATATATAGGCTTGGAGAATAATTTTCAAATGTATTCCATGCAAAACCTCCTTTTAACCAGCAGTAATAAACTCTTACAAATTGCCTGCCTGATATGTGGGCAAAATTAGAGGCATTTCTGGGGTGGGGTTGCACTTACCGTGTTTCCCCGAAAATAAGACACTGTCTTATATTAATTTTTACCCCCAAAAATGCGCTAGGTCTTATTTTCAGGGGCTGCCTTATTTTTCGGGGAAACATCAGGGTTGGATTGGGGTTGGCCCGCCTGCCCTCTGTCGCTCCCGGAATTAACCTTAAACGCCTCCTTTCACCTTCACAGCAAGCAGCAGCAGGGCAGGCCACTCCTTCCTTCCGTGTCCCGCCCTTGCCTGACGTAACGTCCGCGAGGGCGGGGCACGGAAGGAAGGAGAGGTCTGCCCTGCTGCTGCTTGCTGCGAAGGTGAAAGGAGGTGTTCAAGGTTAATTCCGGGAGCGATGGAGGGTGGGTGAAGGGGGGGCCCGGCGACCTCAGGTGGGGGGGGGGGGCGGCCCGGGGGCGGCCTTGTCCAGCCCTCGGCGGCCCTGCTTTCAAACAAAAATTTGCTAGGTCTTACTTTCGGGGGAGGCCTTATATCTACCAATTCAGGAAAACCTCTACTAGGTCTTATTTTCGGGGGATGTCTTACTTTCGGGAAAACAGGGTACATGCATACTTTTGAAAATTCGAATGTATATGCATAAGTTAACCCAGAAAAAGGAGATATAAATATAATTTTCTAAGCAGACTTACACAAATACTTTCACTGAAAATCTAGCAAACGTCCACACACAAAAAATGGTGTGCATACTTTTTATCCATACTTGCAGTCAGGGCCGCCGAGAGGGGGGGGGGCAGGGGGTGCAAAATTCCCCGGGCCTCCACGGAGGACCCGGCAATGGGGTATCTCGCCGTCTCCTGCTCCCAGCCCGCTGGCACCGCAGTTCTGTCTCCACCTGCCTACCCTCAGCTCCTTTCTGTCTGTCATCTGACCCCCCTGCACTTTAAAAAAATCTGTAAAGCAGCAGCACAACGCCTTCCTTGTGAAAGACACATATAGCCTCGGGCGGGCCTTCCCTCACTGTGTCCCGCCCTGAGGGTGGGACACAGTGAGGGAAGGCCCACCCAAGGCGATCTGCTGCTTTCACACAGAAGGTGCTGCATGGTGGCGCTGCACTGCCAATTTAGAGATTTTTTAAAAATTTAAATGCAGGGGACTGGGTGGCAGACAGAAGGGAGCTGAGGGTAGGTAGGTGGAGACTGGGGACTGTGGCGCCGGCGGCCTGGGAGCAGGAGAGGGAGGCGACAGCAGTAGCGATTGGGGGGCGATCCTGTGGGGGGGGGCACGGTCTTGCCTCGGGCCCGGCTGAGTCTCTCAGCGGCCCTGCTTGCGGTAATAAAACTTGTGGTTGCAAGACCTGATTCAGAGACTGATGCAGGAACCCTATGCATGCAGTGCGCTGTATCACTATGGAACCACTGAGCCAGCCCTTTATCTAGTTTTAATAACAGATTCAGATGGTGACACCTCTTTTCCTATGTGCGAGATAATAGTTGTGGGGGAGGAATATGTTCAGATAAAACGCAGAAAGTCTTAGACAAAGGAGGCAAAGTTTCTCTAATAAACTGCACACACTCAACCAAGTACTTTTTGAAGAACTCGATGCCTGAAATAGGGTTGTCAAGTAGACAAGCCACTATAGAAATACTCTTGATGGATGTAATTCAGAGCAATTTCAATCATTTTGTCAGTAATTGCATTGTCTTTGGCTACTGCAACCTTAAAGGATTCAATTTCTCCCATTTTAACCTCCACATTACACACAGAAAATGCTATAGACTGCTAGGCAACAACTTTACTTTCCAAAATTTCCACTTTACATTTGAGAGCAAAGTCCTTCTTGAGTTAATATAGCCTGTCAAAGTGATTCTATACCTCTTGAGCATCAATTCCTTTTGTCAGGGTGCACTCCAGGGTGAAATCAGCAATTGTACAAATAAATGGAGATAATTCTACAAATCAGTGATTAGATGTAGGTGACACTTACAATCGTCATGAGCACCAATAACTGGCAGATACCTGTAAACTTGCACTAGGTGCTATTCTAAAAGTTAGCACCCTAAGGGGAGGGGGCATGTATGTGGATTGAGCAGGGGCAGGCCATGGGTGTGTCTTCAGGTGATATGGATAACATATAGAGTTCTATCAATTATGTGTGTCACTTGGCACATATAGCTGGGCCCATTTACATCTACCATTGATATTTTATTTTAATTACATTTGTACCCCGCGCTTTCCCACTCATGGCAGGCTCAATGCGGCTTACATGGGGCAATGGAGGGTTAAGTGACTTGCGCAGAGTCACAAGGAGCTGCCTGTGCCTGCCCCTTGCAGATCATCAATGTGGCTGCGCAGGCTTCTGCTTCTGTGAGTCTGACGTCCTGCACGTACGTGCAGGACGTCAGACTCACAGAAACAGAAGCCTGCGCAGCCTTCTACGTGGAATGTTGCTAGTGGAATAGCAACATTCCATGTAGAATCTCCAATAGTAGCAACATTCCATGTAGAATCTCCAATAGTATCTATTTTATTTTTGTTACATTTGTACCCTGCGCTTTCCCACTCATGGCAGGCTCAATGCGGCTTACAAGGGGCAATGGAGGGTTAAGTGACTTGCCCAGAGTCACAAGGAGCTGCCTGTACCTGAGGTGGGAATTGAACTCAGTTCCTCAGGACCAAAGTCCACCACCCTAACCACTAGGCCACTCCTCCACTAGATAGTTGTACCTAAACCTAAGCTTGCCTATGCTGACCTAAGCTAGTATTCTATAATTTTATTTATTTATTTATTTGTTGCATTTGTATCCCACATTTTCCCACCTATTTGCAGGCTCGATGTGGCTTAGTACCGTGATGGCAATCGCCAATTCCGGTATGACAAATACATAGTGATATTGGGTGAGTGAGGTTCATGTGTGACAGACACATAAGGGAATCGAGGAAGAAGAATTAAGTTATGTCCATTTCAAGTATTAGTTTTGTTGGATCATTGAGGCATGTTGGTGCACTGATAACATTATAAAATTGGTTCCCAGCACTCAGCATCGGCGTATGTAAAAGGAGGCATCAATTTATAGAATTGCCTCCAAAATGTAAATCAAATTCCAAATATAACTTTTTGAATTCTAGGCCTTATAATCCCCATAGCAATCTCTCCTCCAGCATGGGGATTCTCCCCCCTCCCCCTAAATAATATATGCACAAAAGGAGGTGGTGCTGTCTTTAGACCTCTCTGTGTATGCTGACTTACAGTCCCCATACTCTGAAAAGATTGCATCCAAATCTTTGCAGCTCTGCTATTTGGCAGAGATGAGGTTAGCAGGTAGAAAGAAGGGCAGTAGTGGGGCAAGAGAACATAAGAATAGCCATATTGGATTAGACCAGTGGTCTATGTAGCTCAGTATCCTGTTTCCAACAGTGTCCAATCCAGGTCACAAATACCTGGCAGAAACCTAATTAGTAGCAATATTCCATGCTACCAGTCCCATTGATTGACTTCCTCCATGTCCATCTCAATAACAAACTATGGACTTTTCCTCCAGGAACTTATCCAAACCTTTTTAAAACCCAGATATGCTAACCGCTGTTACCACATCTTCTGGCAATAAGTTCCAGAACTTAATTGTTCTTTGAGTGAAAAAAATATTTCCTCCAATTTTTTAAAATGTATTTCCATGTAATTTCATTGAGTGCTGCCCTGGTCTTTGTACTTTTTGAAGAGTGAAAAATTGACTCACTTTTACCCATTCTACACCACTCAGGATTTTGTAGACCTCAGTCATATCACCCTTCAGTCACCTCTTTTCCAAACTGAAGAGCCCTAACCTCGTTAGCCTTTCCTCATATGGGAGTAGTTCCATCCCATTTATCATTTTGATCACTCATCTTTGAGCTTTTCTAATTCTGCTACATCTTTTTTGAGATACGGTGACCACAACTGAACTCAAGGTGAGGTTGCACCATGGCGTGATACAGAGGCATTATAATATTCTTGGTCTCATTTTACATCTCTTACAGTTACGCTGCGATGACGACCCCGGTGTACGCCCTAACAACATTCTTTCGCTTATTCTGCCTGTGGCAGTTAAAGAGGCAGTAAATTTGAAATCTCGTTAGTTGTCACGCGCCAATCGGCTTCCATATTCCATGCGTGCTTATGCGGAGTCTTTCTTGCAGAAGAGCAGTCTTGAACCATGCATATAAGCGAATCTTGCACTTATCAGTGGTGCGCTAAACCAAACTTTGTCCCCATAGAAATTGATGGTGCCAAAAACAGGACCGAAGTACGGCATGCAGTTAAACAGAGCATGTGCTTATCCGACATGCACTTAAATCCATGTGCATCTACTTCCTCTGTCTTCCCTTCCCTCCATCCATGTCCAGCATTTCTCCTTTCTCCCTTCCCCTCCATCCTTTGTCTTTCCTTCCCTCCATCCTTGTCCAACATTTCTCCTCTCTTAACTGCCCTCCACTCCATCCATGTCCAACATTTCTCCTCTCTTCCCTCCCTTCCATTCATGTGCATCTCCTTCCTGACTTTCCTCCCCTCCATCCATCCATGTCCAGCAACTCTTCATTCTTCCCTACCCTCTCCTCCATCCACCCATAACCAGCAAATTTTCTCTCCCCTGGCCCCTCCATTCATCCATCCATGTCCAGCAATTCTCCTCTCTCCCCTGCCCTCTCCTCCATCCACCCATATCCAGCAAAATTCCTCTCTCCCATGTCCCAATTCATCCATCCATGTCCAGCAATTCTCCTCTCCCCTGCCATCCCCTTCATCCATCCATGTCCAGCAACTCTCCATTCTTCTTTGCCCTCTCTTCCATCCATCCATTTTCAGCAAAATTCCTCTCTCCTCTGCCCCCATTCATCCATCCATGCCCAGCAATTGTCCTCTCCTCTCCCCTGCCCTCCGTCCATCCATCCATGTCCAGCAACTTTCCATTCTCCCCTGCCCTCTCCTCCATCCATCCATGTTCAGCAAATTTCCTCTCTCCCCGCCCCTTCCATCCATCCATGTCCAGCAATTCTCTCTTCCCTGCCCTCCCCTCCCCTCCCCTCCATCCATCCATGTCCAGCAGCTGTCCATTCTCCACTACCCTCTCCTCCATCCACCCATATCCAGCAAAATTCCTCTCTCCCCTGCCCCCATTCATCCATCCATGTCCTGCAATTCTCCTCTCTCCCCTGCCCTCCCCTGCCCTCCCCTCCTCTCCTGTCCAGCGATCTCTTCTCTCCCCCTGCCCTGCCCTCCTCTCCATGTCCAACAATCTCTTCTCTCCCCCTGCCCTCCTCTCCTCTCCATATCCAGTGATCTCTTCTCTCCCCCTGTCCTCCCCTCCTCTCCTTTCCATGTCCAGCGATCTCTTCTCTCCCCCTGCCCTCCCCTCCTCTCCATGTCCAGTGATCTCTTCTCTCCCCCTGCCTTCCCCTCCTCTCCATGTCCAGCGATCTCTTCTCTCCCCCTGCCTTCCCCTCCTCTTCTCTCCATGTCCAGCAATCTCTTCTATCCCCCTGCACTCCTCTCCTCTCCATATCCAGCGTATCTCTTCTCTCCCTTGCCCTCCCCTCCCATCCATGTCCAGCGATTTCCCCTGCCCTCCCTCAGCTACCCAACAGCCTTCCTCTCCGATCCTTCCCCCCCCCCCCCGCCCCTTTAACCTTTTTATTTTCAGTGGCAGCGATGGCAGTGAATAAGAAAGCACTGTGGGCTCACTTCCAGCTTCTCCCTTCCCTCACACAGTGTTCCGCCTTCTGCGATGATGCATTTCCTGTTTCCGTGAGGATGGGACACTGTGTGAGGCGAGCCCGCAGTGCTTTCTTCTTCACTACCGTCGCTGCCACTGAAAATAAAAGGTTAAACATGTCGGGGGGGGGGGGAAGGAACAAAGAGGAGGGCTGTTGGTCGGGGAGCTGAGAGCTGAGGGCGGGACGGAGGGAGAGCTGCCTGCAGCATTGCGCCAGCCCTGCGTTTGGGGAGGCAATGCCCTCCCTCGCCCCCCCAAACTACGCCCATGCATCCACTTCATTTTTTAAGAAATTGTTTACTCAAAAACAAAATGTTGCTATCAGTTTACTCATGAATTGTAGAACGCTTTCCCTTTTGAACTTAAGACTGGGAAGTGATTATTAGAGTTTTAGAAACATCTTAGTCATGGTTGCTTTCTAATTATTTCTCTTAATTGTGTCTGCTCTGCTTGTTGTGTTATAATTATATTTTATATGGTAAACTGCATTGAGCTTTCGTGGAAGCGATCTATAAAAACTGTATTATGGTTGTTATTATTATTATTAAACAGAGTGCATAACAAAGATTTGTCTGGTATCACTGGAGAATCTGAGCTTCATCCAGAAGCACAGAAATTATCCAGGTATCATAAAATGTGGCTTGAACCCAGCAAAACTGTTTTTTGTAAGTCTGCTGTTGTCAAATCTGAAATTTCAAAGTTTTGTAGAAATTTGTCCAGCCTTGGCATAACGCTGCCTAAGACTCCTACAATAATAGAAAGAACCCGACATGACTTGCTCTTATTATGCCATAGCGGCAGAAACTGTGTGCCAGCTTCAGTCAGTTCAGTCAGTTATTTGGGTAGAATGCAGGATTCCTCCTTTTCTTTTGGGTTTGACTGCTTGGGAGCCACCCTCCGGACTGCCTCCTTCCTGTTTATATCTTTTTGAAGATGCTGTTGCCAGAATTGTACACAGCGCTCCAAATGAGGCCTGACTAGGGACTTAGCACTTTCACTTCCTTTTTCCTGCTGGCTACTCCTTTCTTGATGTACCCAAGCATCCTTCTGAGATTGGCCATCAACTTATCTACCTGTTTGGCCACCTTAATGTATAAGATCATCAGATACAATCAGTCCCAGGTCCCAGTCTTCTTTCTATGTTCCTATATTTCTCTGTGAGTTTGTTTGATCTATAACTTTTAGAAGAGAAAAATAAATCATAAAAAACCCAGTAACTTATGGAAGAAAAATTGTATAAAGTGCACTATGGAATATTTACCTGATTCTAAGGAGGTTTTTACTGAAGATTAACCCATGTTATCTGCAGCAGGGCCCATAGGAATAAAATGGGTCCTTTAGAAGATAACATGCGCTAATCTTTAGTAAGAGACTCCCTTAATTGTTAGCCCTTTTCATGTTCAGCCTTATTCTGAATCTGCCGGCTACTCTCTGGATTCTATTGTGCAAATATATGAATATATTAATATCTTCAGCAGCCAAAAATGTCCATTGTCTTCTTAAAAACCTGTCCTGAAGATATGTCATATATGTCTGAAGGCAGATATTTTCATTGTTTCTACCTTCACTGATTTAAAAAAAATTGTTTTCCTTAATATGTTTTGTCTGCCTAGATTGTCCTATTATGCATATTGAACAGTACTTCAGCTGTTATCCAGTCTCCACTTGGTGCCAACAATTTTCTGATCAATATTCCTAATTACTTCTCTATTTTCTGTTCCATGATGCTCTTAGCTGTCTTCCAACCGTGGATTAGGGAGTTTACCCTCAGTCATGATCTGGTGGGAAATTTTTCAACATGAGATGTCTACAAGCTTGTTCTAAGGTGGGGGGGGGGGGGGGGGTCTCAACCCAGTCCTCTGGACACACTTAGCCAGTCAGGTTTTCAGGATACCCACAATGAATATGCATGAGATAGATTTGCATACAATGGAGGTAGTACATGTAAATTTATCTCATACATATTCATTGTGGGTATCCTGAAAACTTGACTGGTTAGCTGTTTCTCGAGGGCTGGATTGAGTACCCCTGGTCTAAGTTGGTAGACTCAATAGGTAGAGGTTTTTTAAAATTTCTGAGTGACTGTGCCCACTCACTGGAAAACATCCAGTTTATTATAGACAGGTTTGCTCAGACAGCTAGACACTTTGGGCTAACCATTAACTTGTGCTAGCCTACTTCATTTAAGCCCTATGTCACATTTACATTTTTCATCAAGGGCACTTGACTCAATGCAATAGACAAATTCTGTTATCTTGAAAACATCCCCAACCCAGCAGTCAGCAGTTTTTAATCACCAGCTGCAGCGATTGTAGAATGCCCAGATCTTCAAAATAGTATCTGGAAAAGTTACTGGATAAAGTTAGAGAACCTTTTTGCTGTTCTAACTTTATTTGGGCAATTAACCCGAATAGTAAATTGAATATTGACACTAACTGGGTAAATCCTGTCTCTACTTTATCTCCACCCTCAGACCATCCTGGCACTACCTGGATAGAGTCAAGATGCTCTATCTGAATTTTCAATGGCATTACCCGGATAATGCTGCTGAAAATCCAGGTATGGACAGAGTAAGCAGGACCTATCCAGACAGCAGCCATTCCTACCCAGATAATTCCTGTTGAATATCGACTCCATTCTTTTCATTCTTCCAACGTTGACTGTGAGATTCTACAACCCAATGCCAAGGCAAGCTCTTCCTTTGGCAGACTCCATCACCGTCTATAGAATGAGAAAGGAGTGGAATTGTCCAGAATAATGTTTGTTTATTATAAATTTTGCTATACCACCTTCTCGATGTACAATTCACACTGGTTTATACAATCCAAATCAAACCATCTAGGAGGGAAGTGGCAGAAGGAATAAACAGCAAGAAAAACTGAAGACAGCGCTGAGAGAAACTGATATGCAAAGGGCTAAATGACAGCAGCTCCAGCCACTTGAGATCTAGCCCTATCAATATTAATCGTCGAGGAAGGCCGGGGAGAAAAAATGTGTCTTGAGGGCTTTTAAATACCTCTTGAAGTTGGTTTCCTGATGAAGAAAAAGAGAAAATGCATTGCAAAGAGTCGAGGCAAGAAAAAAAGAAGGCTGAATGTCTAGCAGTATCTAATTGTACATCTGCAAGTGGTAAAACATGAGGTGGATGTGGTTCTAGGAGCATAAAGATCTCCTGGGAAGGTACAGAATCATGTTTGTAAAATTAATGTGGATTCTTAGTATAAAAGGCTGTATGGTCCAGTAGCTCACTAGAGTCAGTGTGCATTCTTGAGAAGCGGCATAACAGAATCAAATCTGCATGTATTATAATTTATTCTCACTGCTGAATTTTGGATCAGTTCTAAGTGATGAATAGCAGTAAAGGGTGACCCATTATAGAGTGAATTACATTAGTCCAATCAAAAACTAGTGTTGTGAGGGTTGGCTTGTCTACAAATGGCTGAATGGCGCAAATAGAGCTTGAGGCATGGAAGCAGACCTTCATTGAAACCGATATCTGTAGGGTAAATGACAGCTGTGGGTTGAGGATACAACTTACAATTTTTTAATAGTGTTCTAAGGGTAATGTATGGCCCATTAGAACTGGAGTAAGTAATGGGACTAGCACTCAGCCTGTATTCCACTTTGACGTAGATTTTCTGGGGTTCAATTTCAGATAATTTGACTCCAGCCAAGAAGAAATGGTCAAAAGGTAAGTGTTAGGCACTGAAAGATCAAGGTGTAATGGATCGTATAGGTAACTAATTAAATATCTTCAGCAAGAACAAAAATGAACACTGACCCCTAGGGACTAGTAAGAATAGAGTGTTGACCCTTGAGGCACAAGCTTGTTCTAAGGGAGGGGTTCTCAACCCAGTCTTCTGGAGCTGTTATTTTGATGATGTAGAGTTGAATAAAACATGCTAACCATGCTCTGACAGGAATGAGGTAGACCAAGTCACTCCCCTCCCCCACCCCTTGGAGTCTTGCAGACTTGACAGCAGCAATAAATCTACCAAATTGAATGCCACCATAAGGCCCAAAGACACCACAAGAGCAGATTTACCTTGATCTAAAACCCCATGTATTTCACATACTAATGTTGCTGTGGTAGACTCCTTACCATGAAGCTCCCTAAATCCTTTTTGCTGCCCCAGTTTCATCTGGATACACCTAGTTAGTGGACTGAATATCGCTGCTAACCAGGTAATTCCTAGCCCTGCCTAGACTCCATCGTGGATATTCCAGACACTGGCCAAATAGTGCTGAAGTGTTCTGACTGGATATTCAGTGGCACTTTCTGAGTATGGGTTGATTACTGCCAGGCATGCATACTCCCCACCCACTAGTGCTAGAAAATCTATCTAGTAGGATTTATTTACCACCTTTTTGAAGGAATTCACTCAAGGCGGTGTACAGCAAGAATTAGATCAAACATGAGCAATAGGTAATTACAGCAGTATAAATATTCAACCAACAATACAAAGTATGGCATGGTATACTACTTGCAATGACAACACAATATGTACTAGAACATTATAATTGGTAGTGAAGGGTAAGGCAATGTTGTAACATATAGATGGGTAAGAAAGTAGGAAGAATTAGAAAGTAAAGTGACTGATTTGAAGAAAGTTGCACATGAGGTCAGAGAGAAGGTTAAATATTATCTCAGCTAGGGTAGGAGTGGATAAACATGTCCTGCTGCAGTATGTGCAGCGGGAGTCAATCCTTCTGTATGTGAGTGAGACTAACAAGTTAGTTACTTCTTCCATTAAAGGCCTGGTTGAAGAGCCAAGGCTGAAGAGCCAAGGATGAAAATAAAGGCAATTTTCTAGTGATGGAAATGGCGCACGTGTAAATAGTATTACTGCTGGGCTCCTGGGCAAACCCAGAGGTAGAGTCGATTTGCTGTGCGCTACCCCAGCGGTAGCCCTACCTCCAGTTGATAACAGAACCCTTATATTTTTTTAGTTAAGTGTTTGAATGCATATCTAATAAGATGAAGGATAAAATGGAAATTTTTGATACAACAGTTATTTTGGGTAAGACATTTTTGAGCGTGTGAGTTAGTAATTCAGTCTACTTAAATAGATAAAAGTTATTTGTAATACTTTAAATTCTGTTTATGTTATTGGTGTTCCAATATATATTTTATCATTTCTTTTATAACATGCTTTGAACTTGACCACTAGAGGAGGGCTATGTCTTCTTTTAAATTAAATTAAATGAACCTGCTTCATGCTGCATAATATTGAAAAAACATGCAGTCAGTACCCGCTGCTGATCACATAAGTGCTATGCCTGCTGTTTTTATTACTTAAAACATACGTCAGATGGAATGTCAACACTGAAATGGACAAAATGGTATGTGCAAAATATTATATTCAAGCACTGCTGGAAGGTATAACAATAATGTCTAACCTAAAGCATTTCAGCTTGTGGTTTCATGTAAATAGGTTAAACCCAACTGTTTCTAGATGGGAAAATATTTCAGTTTTTCAGATTAGGAACATAGCTTTTCTGCTTGTTACTTCTACCCACTGCCCGGTTGATTACATGAAGAAAAAAACTCAACAGCTATCTCCCTGGTTACAGAATCTCCTGAACATGAGAGGAAAAGAGCAATCACAGCAGGTAATGACGCTTCCTTCTAGGAAAACGATACAACGCAGAACTTTCCTTGGTTTTTAGAAGTCTTTATCAGCTATACAGCCATGTAGAATGCCAGGGTCAGAACTGATGTAACAATAAGGAATGGGAGGGAAAACACAAGGTCAGTGGCTGTGCAAGAGTAATAGGCAGGCAAGGAGAAAGTTTAGTCTTGTGTTTCACCCTCCGCCCCCCCCCCCCACCCCACATGATGCTTGAAGGCAAGGACTCTAATATGCCAGGCATCAGCAGTCAAATGAAGTGGGGCTTTCCAGCATTGGAAGATGGATCTCCATTTTCCTGAATGTAAACTGTAGGCATCACAAGAGGATTGTTCACGTTTTCATATCTTGGATTCCATTGTTAAAAGGTGAGGTGATTGGGATGTCATAACTATTTTTTGATTTTCTCATACATTTAGGACCAAGTTCTATAAATGGCGCAGAAAAAATAAAGGCTAAGTTCTGTTTTATAAATGGCACGCCAAGTTGGGCACCATTTATAGAACAGAGCTTAGCACCAGAATCTGTACCTAACTTTTGGGCATGAAGATTTACACCAACTGAAACCTGGTGTAAATCCTGGTGCCTCTGTGTTAAATTGTACAGCGCTGCGTAACCCTGGTAGCACTTTATAAATGTTAAGTAGTAGTAGTAGTCAATTAAGCGAGGATCGCTCATATTCTGTATACTTGCACTAACACACACAAAACCCAAACAAACAAAACAAAGTATATAAAATACTAGCTTAGGGCCCAGTTTTGTTTTGTTTTTTTGTGCCTAAATGGAGTTAATTGGTGTTTAACTCCATTAACCACTGCACTAACCACTAGGCCACTCCTTGTGGAGGAGTAGCCTAGTGGTTAGTGCAGTGGACTTTGATCCTGGGGAACTGAGTTCAATTCCCACTGCAGCTCCTTGTGACTCTGGGCAAGTCACTTAACCCTCCATTACCCCTGGTACAAAATAAGTACCTGAATATATGTAAACCACTTTGAATGTAGTTGCAAAAACCTCAGAAAGGCGGTATATCAAGTCACAGTTCCCTTTCCCCTATTTGAGATTCTACATGGAATGTTGCTACTATTGGAGATTCTACATGGAATGTTAATGTTGCTATTCCACTAGCAACATTCCATGTAGAAGCCTGTCCTTGCAGATCAGCAACGCAGATGCGCAGGTTTCTGTTTCTGTGAGTCTGACATCCTGCACATACGTGCAGGACGTCAGACTCACAGAAACAGAAGCCTGCGCGGCTGCACAAGGACAGGCTTCTACATGGAATGTTGCCAGTGGAGAAGTAGCCTAGTGGTTAGTGCAGCAGACTTTGATCCTGGGGAACTGAGCTCAATTCCCACTGCAGCTCCTTGTGACTCTGGGCAAGTCACTTAACCCTCCATTACCCCTGGGACAAAATAAGTACCTGAATATATGTAAACTGCTTTGAATGTAGTTGCAAAAACCTCAGAAAGGCAGTTTATCAAGTCCCATTTCCCTTCCCTTTATTGGCACTAATTTGCAGTTACAAGCATAACTGCACTTAGTTGTAATTCTGAAACCTTAACACAAATGCTTTAGTACATACTTGCAAGGGGAGGGGCAGGGACAGGTCAGGGCATTCACAGCACTTATGCACTACGATTATATAATAATGACAATTACGCGCACAACTGCAAAATTTATTTGTGGACATTTCCACTATTGACATGGTGTAAGTGGCAGTACCTAAATGTTGACATAAATACCTACTTACACTAGTATTCTGTGACGGCAATTATGCACATCATTTCTACAACGCTACCAGTCGTATGCAGCGCTTCACAATTGAACATGAAGAAAAGACAGTCCCTGCTCAAAAGAGGTTACAATCTAATTCAGGACAGACAGACAGGATAAACAAGGGATAAGGGTAGGACAGACAGATAGGACACATAGGGAAAGGGACTATTGAAGAGAGGAAGACAAGATAAAGGTTACGAGCAGGTGACAAGTTAAGAATTAAAGGCAGCATCAAACAGGTAAGCCTTTAGCCCAGATTTGAAGGTGGCCAGGAATGGAGCTTGACGTAATGGCTCAAGAAGTCTTTACAGAATCATGCTTAGACACAGATCCGACCTAACTGTTAGATGAGAGATGCCTGCTAAAAGCAGGTGTCAATGTCAGCACCTAACTTAGGCACAAATCAACCTAATTCTATAATTCCATGTGCAACTTTTGGGACTGGCTCTGCAATGCCCCCCGGTCACGCCCCCATTTCAGATATATGCTATAGAAGTTGGTTACAGATCTTTATAGAATAGTGCGCAGCAAGATGCGCATGCAAGTACCAATAAAACCAATTAATTGCTATAATTAGTTGTTAGCACCCAATTATTAGTAGTTAAGGGCTTGTTAATCCATTCAGATGTGCACACATGTTGGGCGTGTGCCCAAAATTCGATGCAGAACTTTTGGTGTGATATATAGAATCCAGGAGTGAGTGTATTTACATTTACTCACAGATTCTATATAGCGTATTCTGATTTACATGTGCAACTTAATTGGTTATCAAGCCAATCAGTGCCGATAATTGGATGTAAATAAGCAAGTATTGGTTCTAAATGGCACTAATTAGAATTTACACGCACTACTCGCTAAGGTCCCAATTCTATACATGGTGCCTAAAAAGTCTGAGCAGAACTAAGTATTTTCTTTTTTTTTTTTAACTTTATAAAGTTTTATTAATCAACCAATTTTACAACATGCTGGAGCCACTATCTCCAATGACATTCCAAACTTCAGTTTTTCTAACAGTTTCCACTAACCATATTTTCTCCCCTTCCCCCCCCCCCCCCAATTAACACCCCCTCCCTCCCCCCCACCCTGAATTTATCCAGCCCTGTTTCCTGGGTTTCCATCCATTACTTCTTCCAAGTGTACCCATTCTTCTGCAGTAGGGCGAAATTTCCCCCTACGTCTATCTGTCATCTTTTCCATTGCCACTATAATCCTAAATTTCTCTATCCATTCTTTCCCCATGGGGCCCCTTGTTTGCTTCCATTTTAAAGCAATAATCGTTTTTGCCGCTGCCAGACCCATTCGTTTGATTCTACATTGCCACTTCTTCCCTCCCCTATTTCCCCAGCCCAGTGAACACCACTTAGGGTCGCAAGGAAACAAAATACCCACCGCCTTGGATAGCGTGCTGGTTACCTCTTCCCAAAATATCTGTAGAAACGGGCACTCCCACCATATGTGAAAGTATGTTCCCTTCCCCATCTCACATCTCCAACATCTATCTGAGGAATTTGGGTACATTGCTTTTACTTTATCTGGTGTATAATACCATCTACCTAATATCTTATATGAATTCTCTTTTATTAGAACACATAAGGAGGCTCTTTTTACCTCCAGGCAAACCTTTCTCCATTCTGCATCAGTAGAACTAAGTATTTTCTATGAGATTTAGGCGTGGTGTATAAAATACGCTTAGTCGATACTGTAGCACCTAAATCTATGCACATCCATTAACACTAATAAAAACCTGGTGTAAATCCATGCACATAGAATTAGGCACACTGACCCGTATTCTGTAATTATGCATGGAAATTTTAGAACGCCCATAAATACACCCATAAACACACCCCTTTTAAGCTACAAGAGTTTATTTTGAACCGCGTGCTTTGCAATTTAGGCGCAGTTCTTTATAGAATATGCTTAGCGATTTCTGAACATAAATTATAATTATTGCCAATTAGTGCTCATTATTGCTTGTTAAATGCTGTTAAAAATGCTGATTACCTTGTTACGCCAATTAAGTTATACACATATCTCCATGCAGAATCTAGGCGCCATATAGAGAATCTGGAGGGTAAGTGTATTCTATATCTTAGTCCGCGTAAAGTCTACCATGCAGATCCCAAAAGGGGGCATGGCGATGGGAGGTGCATGGGCAGGTTGTGGGCATTCCTAAAATTTATGCAGTGTTATAGAACAACCCGCTCTGCGGCTGAAGTTAGGCATGAGCATTTACACCAGGTTTTCATTGGTGTAATTTGCTGCACTTAAATTCTAGTCACGTGAATGGGCTTAGGCATATTCTGTAAGTCGTGCCTAAGTTTAGCTGCAGCTTATAGAATACACCGAAGCATGTTTTTGCTTGGCGCCAATTTTTTAGGCGCCATTAATGCTTCAGCATTGACGCTATACGGTAAAATGCTGTGTGCAAACTATCTCCCACTCGAGTATGCTGTCATGTCAGCATGGTAACTGTTACCATGGCTGTGCACCAACAGCAAATATTAATTCACATATTAAGAGGGTAATTCTGTAACATGATGGCCATATTTAGGCAACTGGAGGGCAATGTTCCTTCTAATATTTTTTTCCTACTGAGCGGAAGACCTAACAACCTGATCAGCATAAAAATCCTCTAGTTCAAGTTGCATAGGATGTCAAATGCTCTCATGACCACTGTTTAGTCAACCAGAAAAGACCAAAGGCAAGGCTCAAGGAGCATAATAACATGTATTGTTGTTGCAGATTTTGTAAACGTTTGCAATAGCTTTCCAGCTAAACTATCTAAAATTAAAGTATCTAAAATATACAATTTTAAGAGACATTTTCAAATACCGTACCTCAGTCACATATAAAACACAGGCAGACCTTCTCCAAATACCAGAACAAGTGATCACAAATTAAAAATAGAGGTAAGAGGTCAGACTTGACATGTACTGCAGCACTGGAAAGAAATAAAAACAGAACTGCAGGGCTGTTGAGGTCAAAATGGCATCTAAACCCACTTTAAACATGGCCCTGGAAATGCTTTCCCTCAATTCAATTAAAGTGAACATGTGTATTTTAGATTGGTTGAGTGAAGACAATTTTCAGGCAGCCAGTTTATCCTGGCAAATCTCTGATATTTGTCCTCTTTCTGTGCTAAATTAACAGTTAACCCCTGAATTCTATATTTGGCACTAAACCTTGTGCACACACCCAAATTCTGTGTGCAATTTAATTGCTTAATGAGACAATCGGTACCAATAATTGAGCACTAATTGGTAAGCATCCACAATTATGCGCACAGCTTGCTACGCACTATTCTATATTAACACACGCCAAAATGGAATTACCGCATGGCTCTTGTGGTAATTTCATTTTTGGTGCGCGTCCGATACGTGCGGCCAAAAAATAATTTTTATTTTCTGCAGTGTGTATCGGACGTGCACCAAGCGGCATTTGGTGCGTGTGGGTCATTACCACCCGGTTACCGCGTGAGACTTTACCACTAGGTCAATGGCTTGCGGTAAGGTCTCGGACCCAAAATGGACACGCGGCAATTTTCATTTTGCCACATGTCCATTTTTGGCAAACATTTTTAAAAGGCCTTTTTTTTTTTTACAGGTGCACTGAAAAATGATTATGTGCATGCCCCAAACCCATACCTACACTACCGTAGGCTATTTTTCAGCGCACCTTAGTAAAAGGACTCCTTAGTGCAAACTTTTTCTTTTTTCAGTGCCTAGTTCTGAGCACCATTTATAGAATTGCCTCCTAAATGTATACAATATAACCAGACATTATTGCTCCATATGAAGTGGCTCACTTTCATCTCGCTCACTTTTACTTGATATAAGTATGGAGTTGAATTTATCAAAAACTCTTTGACTCCATGTCACACTGATACCAGATTTGTTTGTTAATTTCCTTCAGACAAGGGCAGACTTAACCTTCATGTCTAAAGAAATAAGTGGTTGTAGTTTAGGGCAATTATGCCTTGCTTTATGAAACAATCGCGTTCCATGAATAATAGCTGAAATATTATCCTGACCTATGGTGTCACAGCACAAATATAATGGCAGTAGTCTGTCAGACTGTTCTCCAGTGTCAGCTAGGTTATTTTTAGCAGACAGTGAATGATGTTATTTACAGATTTGGTTTACTGTGCACTTATTTTTCACCTTTGTCAGTACAGAATGTCAAGTGACAATAATGTAAACTACTGCAACCCTGCTATATCATCATCCCATAAGTACATAAGTAATGCCACACTGGGAAAAGACCAAGGGTCCATTGAGCCCAGCATCCTGTCCACGACAGCGGCCAATCCAGGCCAAGGGCACCTGGCAAGCTAAGGGCACCTGGCAAGCTTCCCAAACATACAAACATTCTATACATGTTATTCCCGGAATTGTGGATTTTTCCCAAGTCCATTTAGTAGCGGTTTATGGACTTGTCCTTTAGGAAACCATCTAACCCCCTTTTAAACTCTGCCAAGCTAACCGCCTTCACCACGTTCTCCGGCAACGAATTCCAGAGTTTAATTACACGTTGGGTGAAGAAACATTTTCACCGATTTGTTTTAAATTTACTACACTGTAGTTTCATCGCATGCCCCCCTAGTCCTAGTATTTTTGGAAAGCGTGAACAGACGCTTCACATCCACCTGTTCCACTCCACTCATTATTTTATATACCTCTATCATGTCTCCCCTCAGCCGTCTCTTCTCCAAGCTGAATAGCCCTAGCCTCCTTAGTCTTTCTTCATAGGGAAGTCGTCCCATCCCCGCTATCATTTTAGTCGCCCTTCGCTGCACCTTTTCCAATTCCATTATATCTTTCTTGAGATGCGGCGACCAGGATTGAGCACAATACTCAAGGTGCGGTCGCACCATGGAGCGATATAACGGCATTATAACATCCTCACACCTGTTTTCCATACCTTTCCTAATAATACCCAACATTCTATTCGCTTTCCGAGCCGCAGCAGCACACTGAGCAGAAGGTTTCAGTGTATTGACGACCTTGCATGATGTAGCTATAATTCGGGTTCTTTTTTCCCACATGCATCACCTTGCACTTGCTCACATTAAAAGTCATCTGCCATTTTAGCCGCCCAGTCTCCCAGTCTCGTAAGGTCCTTCTGTAATTTTTCACAATCCTGTCACGAGTTAATGACTTTGAATAACTTTGTATCATCAGCAAATTTAATTACCTCGCTAGTTACTCCCATCTCTAAATCATTTATAAATATATTAAAAAGCAGCGGTCCTAGCACAGACCCCTGAGGAACCCCACTAACTACCCTTTCTCCATTGTGAATACTGCCCATTTAACCCCACTCTCTGTTTCCTATCCTTCAACCAGTTTTTAATCCACAATAGGACTTTTCCTCCTATCCCATGACCCTCCAATTTCCTCTGTAGCCTTTCATGAGGTACCTTGTCAAACGCCTTTTGAAAATCCAGATACACAATATCAACCGGCTCCCCTTTGTCCCATGCTATAAAGGATTATTTTTATTATTAGACTCTTGATATGCTGCCTCTCTGTGGTACAACCACAGCAATTTATATATATTATATACAAGTACTTTCTCTGACCCTAGCGAGCTCACAATCTAAGTTTTAGGCTTGTAGTAACAGGAGTGGTTGCGACTCTACCTATCTGCTTTGTATAGTTTTCCACATTCAACTCTGGGTCACTAGGCTTCTCCCCGTTTCCTCAGCAAGGTAAACAAATTTCTGGATGTTCTGCTTGGTTTAGAAAGTATACAGAGGAGGATAATTTGACTGTATAACTTTTGAAGCTATCTGAAGATCACAAGGTTGAAAGTTCCCAGCCAAACAGTTGCACTTGGGTTGGACAACTTGATGTCTGACCAAAATGTAACCAATATAGGGGGTAATTTAGTAACAGTGCATGCTAACACTCATCACATCTACTCCTTGATCTAGGCTATGCAACACATTATGAGGGAAATTCAATAAATGGCATCGAAAGATAAGTGCTGAGATAATCAGTGCTAAACCAGTATTCTGTGAAGGTTGCTCTACACAGGACGACCTTTAAAGAAATAGCTTAGAGTGCATTTCACTAACTTTGGGTGCAAATATTTACACCTGCCAAAGGCTGGTGTAAATGCCTGCCAAAGGCTGGTGTAAATGCTCACGCCCAACTGATGGCAGTTAGATGCAAATGCAGGTATTCTGTAACATCGTGCCCAATTTCTGGGAATGCCCCCTGACCTGCCAATGCCCCCTTTGGAGTTGTGTGCTATGAAAGTTAGGCATGCATGGTATAGAATAGGGCATAGGGCAGATTTGTGCATAACTCCTAATTGTTGCCAATTAAGTGCTTGCTAATACCAATGACTGATTATTATCACCAAATTAGCAATCCACACCCAAATCGGCATGCCTAACTTTGGGCAACCTATATAGAATCCAGCAGTACACAAACAGTGAATTTGGAACTCCACTTTCAGTGGTAGCAGCTTTTGCAAATGACAACCAACTTTGGTAATGTTTTCCACTTTTCACAAAGGACAATAGATTGTTTGAAGGTACATCAATTATTTATGAGGCCTTAATTAGACCTTCTTTTAATGAATGCAGAAATTCTGCTAAATTGACAAATTGGTCATCTGAATATTCATGTAATGCTGCCAGGCTCAAAATGCAAAATAAACTTGTTTTCTATTTCAGTGAATACTAAAATAATTCACTGTAGCTTGTTAATAAAAGGAATGATGAAATTTAGATTTAGCTCATTCCTTTTCAGTAGTAGCTCAAGATGAGTTACATTCAGGTACTGTAGATATTTCTTAATAAAAAGTTACAATATTTTTTTTAGCTTATGTTCACTTTTATAGAACTTCTTTACAGAAACAAAGGCAATCAATTGTATAAATAATGAAAAGCAATCATAAGAAAAAGAAAACAGATAAATATTGCATCACGATCAGTCCAACTCACATTGAAGAAAGAGAAAACAAACAATAATATAATCACAGAACAAAAAATATAGGAAAATAAACATGAACAACAATTTTAGGCAGCCCTTTATCCCAAAGGTCACTATTCCCAATTTTAAGTTTTCTCCTTATCAGATAGAAACTTTAATGAGAGGGATCTGTAAAAATTTAATTATTGCTTTGTAATCTAATCAAACAATTGCACAGGAATTTCAAATAAACTGTAGCTCCTAACACAAGAAACCTAGATTTTAAGGGGGTCTTTTACAAAGCATCGGTAAGCCCAATGCATTCTTACTGAATGTTAAATCGGGACTACCACTAGCCCAACACAGCCATCGGTGGTAGTTCTGCCCTGAGCACAGCCATTTCTGGAGGAAAAGGAAAACCCCTGGAAATGGCTTGCACAGAAGTAACCCGGCGGTAATCAGGCATTGCCCTGCACTGCCGGGTTACCACGGGAGCCCTTATCGTCACCTCAATGGGTGGCATTAAGGTCTACCCGCTGCATGGCCATGCGGTAAGAGTTCTCTTACTACATGGCCATGTTTATCTGGGGGCTTTTTTCCTGCTGAAATAAAAAGGGCCCTGTTGTGTGGGAAAAATGGCCCCCGTCGCTAGTGCAGGGTCCTTTTCCCGCAGCTTGGTAAAAGGACCACTAAATGAAGAAACAACTTTCATCTTAATTGAGTGGCCCTTGCTACATCTTGAAATATTTGTAAATTTTGGCCATAAAAAAACAACTCTTTCTTCTTACACAAAGATCTAATATCAATATTTTATCTATTTTAGACCGAAGACAACAAAAAGTATAATGTGACTTGTGACCTCATTTTGAAGAGTTTCTAAGAATACAGGGCTAGATTGTATATATGGCACCTAAAAAATCAATGCCAAACAATGCCAAATACATAAACGGTATTCTATAAGCAGTGTCCTAAAGTTTGGCGCAATTTATAGAATACATGCTTAAACATAGAGTCGCATGTAAATTTAGGTGTAGCCATTTGTACCAATGAAAACGTTGTGCAAATGCCCACATCTAAATTCACGCAACATTATTCTGTAATTATGTGCATAACTCGACACCACACCCTTGGTCAGTCCTGAAATGCCGATGACCCTCCCATTTCCATGCCTCCTTTTTTGGACTGCATGTGAATTTTAGGCATGGATCCTGCACCTAATTTTATATGCATTGATCCTAATTACATCTAATTAGTGCCAATAATTGCTTATTTAAAAAGCCAATTATTGGCACTGATTGGCTCTTTATTCTATTAAATTTCATTCACAAATTGGGAACACACCTAAATTTGTGCACACAGTGTTTGGTGACCTGTATAGAATTGGGGGGATAGTGTGGTAGTTATCTATTTCCATCATGACTATACTATACATTATTTGCCCCTTAATGTGCGTTAAAGGGGTTTAACACAATTTTTGGTGCTGGAACAGTGTTAATTAATTCATCATGGGGTAAATAGTAATGAGATGCAAAGTATGTAAATGCATGCAAAATCGCTTTTAACTTGTTCATCTGAGTGGGAGTAAGTTTTCATTTAAAACAAATCAAGTATCCAAAGACATCATACTGTAGTTGAAAATAATTTATAATAGTTAACAAGCTTCATGTCCAAAATGTAAGGAAGACCATTTGTGCAGCAGCCCTTGTGTAATGATAATATATTTTCAGAAATCTAATGAGTAATAGTTTATTTTCTGTCATGGCTTGCATACTGGTGAAATACATCTTTGATGTGCTTACTAAAGGGTTCTTTTACTAAGCTTTGATAATTGCTTGTGATATGCCACTCTTCAAAAATGGCCAGAATGGTTTACAATCTAGTTCAGAAAATAGAAAAGAACGTCAGTCCAGAAAGGAAAGACACAAACAAACCATTCACACTGAAACAACTAACTGTTCTTCAGTCACATCAAATCACTCCATTTCAAATTCAGGTATCTGACCCTGCCTGTTCCCAGAAGTCACCAGCCCTGAACGCTTGGAGAAAAACAAAAGTTTTAAGTTTAAATAGCTTACCACAGTAAAAAGTACTTTACCATAGGGTGCACTCAGGTGTCCCAAGGTAATTTTTGCATATGTGCACACTACCCACACGCTAGAAATAAAATTTATTCTTTTAGTGCTGGGGGTGGACAGTGGGTGTGTTCTGCCCTAACTGGTTAGTGTGTGGGCATCGCCACATGCTAAACAATTAGCGTGTGATTAATGTATGAGCCTTTGCCGCCTTCAAAATAAGTGGCGTAGGGGTTCATGTGCTAATGGGAAAATTAATGCATGCCATTAATGGGGAAAATAGAAAAATCGGCCTTTTTCAGCCATTTTACCCTTGTGGAATGACCCGCATAAGGACATGCTAAGGCTACTTTTTACTACAGTTTGGTAAAAAGGCTCCTAAATGATTAAAGTAGGACACTGTTTTACTGGTACAGTAAAGCATGGGTAACATAATTGTGTTTCTTCACTATCTTACTAGAAGTCCCGCTAAAAAGAGTACAAATGCATCAGAAAGGTATGCCATTACTTGTGCACCATTTGTTATGAAAAGGTGACATTTATAAATTTCATGTGACACAGAAGGTTGCAGTACATTTATGTAATCTGGCTTGAGCCTGAAACCATACACCTCTGAATGAACATTAATCTCACAGCTAATGATTTAGTCCTTGTTAAGATGAAAACATATTTTATGAAAGCAAACACACTGGCGGCAGTACCTGATACTCAGGGCCATAACAGGCAGGACGGCTACACAGGGCACAAGGGAGGTGGGGGCTCCAAAATTGTGTCCTGTCCATTGTCTTCCCTGCTTGGCTGCTCTAGGGGGCATATTGCTTCAGGTACAAACTTAGACTGTGAGCCCTCCTGGGACAGAGAAATATCCAGAGTACCTGAATGTAACTCGCCTTGAGCTACTACTGAAAAAGGTGTGAGCAAAATCTAAATAAATATAAAATAATATAAATATATATCGCACGGGGTGCAATTCCAGCTCAGGACGGTCCTGCTGTTCCTATATAAGAATGCTAGAACTTGCATGCCTTGTTACATACCTGATTGCCCTCCCTTCCCATGCATAGGGTGATATTCGTTAAGGGGGACTGATCTCGGTATATATTAACTAATGACACTGCAGAGATATGTAAGCAGAGACCTAAACAATGCACAGGAGTAAACAAAACTGGAAGGAATTTTTTTCTAGTATAAGCTTGGGTTTATATTATTATTATTATTATTACATTTGTACCCCGCGCTTTCCAACATAATGCAGGCTCAATGCGGCTTACATAGTAATTTGAAATACAAAGTTAATAGAATTTTAATAAAACAGTAGTAAAACAATGTAAAGTTGGGCTTAGAAGTGTATGATAAGTTGAGCTAGATAATATATGACTAGGATAAAAGAGGGTAGACAGGATAGGATAGTGTAATTTGGGAGAAAGGGTAAGGAGGGATAAAATTAAGGAGAGATGGAAAGAGAAGGATGGGAGGATATAGGGGTACAATTAGCCTAATAAAATATTTCAGATACAGAATCTTTTCGTGCCGTCACGTGAAATTTTCTCTTCTCTACCACATTAGATTTCAGTAACTTCACATCTTTATTAGGGATGTGCATTTGTTAGCTCACATGTGGTTTGTTTGTGTGCCCCAACACCAAAAGACACCTCGATAAAAGCAAATGAAATCACCAATTACCGACCGGTAGCATCCATCCCGCTGTCAATCAAAATGATGGAAAGCATGGTGACGAAACAACTCACAGACTACATAAACAAATTCTCAGTACTACATGAATCACAGTCAGGCTTTCGCCCTCTACACAGTACAGAAACAGTACTCATCACTCTCCCAAAGTCAAGCAACAAATAGCAATAGGTAACAACATCCTCCTCCTCCAATTCGTCATGTCCAGTGCATTCGACAAAGTAAACCACAACATATTAATGAGAGTACTCGACAAGATCGGGATTGGAAGAAATATACTGAAATGATTTGAAGGTTTCCTAACCACAAGAACTTATCAAGTAAATTCAAAATCAAGCATATCATCATCTTGGAAAGCTGATTGTGGAGTACCACAAAGATCGCCACTATCGCCAATCCTCTTCAACTTAATGATGACCCCACTAGCTAAGACCTTATCCAACCATGGCCTTAACCCTTTTATCTATGCAGACGATGTTACTATATACATTGCTTACAAATCCACCCTGACAGAAATCACCAATGAAATCAAGACTGGTCTAAACATCATGGACACATGGGCAAAGGCATTTCAACTTAAACTCAACAATGAAAAAACCCACTGTCTCATCCCCTCATCCCAATACAGCACGGACAACCCCACAACTATCAGCACCCCAGATCACACCCTCCCAGTCTCAGACAGCCTGAAAATCCTTGGTGTAACACTGGACCGCTATCTAACGCTAGAGAACCAAGTAAAATCCACAACAAAAAGAATGTTCTTCACAATGTGGAAACTCAAACGTGTGAAACAATTCTTCCTGAGGAAAATATTCCGCAACCTGATACAATCGATGGTGGTAAGCCATGCTGACTATTGCAATGGAATTTATGCGGGATGCAAAGAACATATCTCTAGGAAACTTCAGACCGCTCAAAATATGGCGGCTGGACTCATCTTCGGTAAAACACGATTTGAAAGTGCAATACCCCTACGCGAAAAACTACACTGGCTCCCAATCAAAGAACGCATCATCTTCAAAATCTGCACCATAGTTCACAAAATCATCTACAGCGAAGCACCGGGATATATGACAGACTTGATTGACCTACCAACCAGAAACACAACCACTTCAGCTCGCAAATACCTAAATCTCAACTTTCCAAGCTGCAAAGGACTAAAATACAAATCTACCTACGCATCCAATTTTTCCTACATCAACACACAATTGTGGAACACTCTACCGAAAGCCGTGAAAACCACGCACGATCACCTCCAATTCAGGAAAAGACTAAAAACTCACCTGTTTCAAAAACATATCCTCCCACCCCAACATAAAACATGTATTTCGTGACACCACAACATTACAGTTTGTTCGTTAAGATCACCTACTTATCCATCTGCTCCTGACTTCCATCATGTGGTCCCACCACATGAACCTTTTGTGGTTCCCACCACATAAACCTATTCCTACCACTACTTAACCTTGAATTTGTAACTGTTTACTCTGGAGTCTACCAACACCTCTTTGGCAACATGTAAGCCACATTGAGCCTGCAAATGGGTGGGAAAAATGTGGGGTACAAATGTAACAAATAAACAAACAAACAAACAAATAAATAAGATACCCTTTTATCAAACAGTGGTAAAAAGTGGTTTTACCATGTCCTTACATGGGTCATTCCATGCTTTGATATACATTGTATTAAAAGTGGTCTATTAAGTGATAAATAAACCATAAACAATTTTTACTGCTGGGGTATAATGACCAATTTTCTAATTTTTCCTTTAATGGCCACCTAATACTTTTCCCATTAGCCTGTGAGCCTCTATTGCCACCAAGAAAGAGAGGAAGGAGATGAGTTGAAGAAGCAAAAGAGTAAGAAGGAGAAAGGGAGAGAGTGGAAAGGACAGAATGAAAAGGGAGAAACAACCTGGAAGGAAAATAACATCTGGAGAGAGGGAAGGATTGAGGAGGGAAAAATATCTGATAGGAGGAACTGAGAAGGGGAAACAGTGTCTGGAGAGAGGGGCACAAGGGGATGGAAAATAAGCCGATAATATTGCCGTAAAATAGAAAAGAGCAGGAAACAGAATATGTTTCTTGATAATGATTGAACAAAAATGAGGCAGTTCTGTAGCATAAATAAGTCTTTCTCAATACAAACTTAAATTCAGGAGTAAAGTATCTATATAAAAGCTGACAATATAAGAATATTGTATAGAGCAATAGAAAGTGACCCCAGTTCTCAAGTGCTGCAAGTCAGACAGGTGTGCAGGATATCCACAAAGAATATGCATGAGAAGCATTTTCATACAATACAGGCAGTATATGTAAATGTATCACATGAATATTCAATGTGGATATCTTGAAAACCCAACCAACTTTCAGCAGTTGAAGATTGCAGTTGCCTATCCCTGATGTAGATGGTATTAAAGTTATATCCCCTAATTTGATAAACTTGCGTGCTTTCGAGTGTGCAAATTTGCACATGCAAGTTATAGAATAAGGTCAGTGGTGCATGTAATTTAATTCAATGATTGACTATTAATTGGAATTAACAGTTGCATTGGCTCTAATTGGACTTAATTGGTGCTAACTGCCCTTAATCACCATTCTATATGCTGCATGCTCAAATTCCAGAACACACAACTTTGAGGGGCTGGGGATAGATCTGAGAGTAACCATATCAGACACTTTTACATATTCTATATAATAATTCTCACCTCCAACGTTCTGACTTGCTGCCTGGGACCGTGGCTTCTTCCGAGTTGGTCTACAAGGCTCCGTAGATCAGGCTGACATCACCATAGCCATTATGATGTCAACTTCAGAACCCGTGGGGGGGGGGGGGGGGGGGGAAACCACATGCCTCACAGCTGATCCATGTCCAGAGGAGGGTCACTGGACATGGGTGGCTGGAGGGGGGCAGGGGAGAGAGGAGGGTCACTGGACATGGGTGGCTGCAGGGGGTCGCTGGACATGGGTGGCTGGAGGGGGGCAGGGTAGAGAGGAGGGTTGTTGGACATGGGTGGCTGCAGGGGGAGAGGAGGGTCGCTGGACATGGGTGGCTGCAGGGGAGCCGAGGAAAACCTTGCTAGCGCCTGTTTCATTTGTGTCAGAAACAGACCTTTTTTACTAGTAGATTATAAAGTACACAATTAAATATGAAGATTTACACAAATAAAAGCACTTGCATCTAAATTTAAACAAAAACTGCATACAAGAAGACTATTTGAGTATAGCCCATACTACCTCAGTTAGGGTGAAGACCTGGGACCCTCTGTGTGTGTCGGGGGGAAGGATAGTAGTCCAATAGAGAAGACTAACCCATTCCTGAGAGGGCAAAGAGGTCACTTTGATATTCTCAGGAGGACTGAGGAAAAAAAGAAACCAGGAAAATAGAACTGAATGCTAATCAGCAAATTAATCTGCATAAGGTGGACATCTAGAAGTTTGGATGGATTTCAAGATAGGGAACTGGACCTCGGGGCCAGAAGGGAGGATTGGAACCCCTCATACTTAGTTTGGGAAGAGTGGAAGGGTGGCCCGAAAGTTAGGGAAATCTCACACTGACCATAGAGGGGAGCCACAGAAGAAGAGCTTAGAGAGGTAGGCTGATTGCTCTGTTTTAGGGATTCAATGGTCAGAGTGTATTGAGGGCATATGTTATCATAGCTTACTTGCTTGTGGGTTTTTTTTTGTTCCTGTATTGGTAGTTGACTAGCAGTTTACTGATTTAGATTATAGTTTTAGGTAGGTGAGGACTGGGTTGCTGATTTAATAAGTAGAAATATCACAGCACACAACTGATATAATAAAATTTTTGTGAAGCATCTATCATTCTAATTTCTTAATTTCAGTGACTTTTTCAAAATTGACCCTATTGTGTCTGTCTTTGACCCACTGAGTAAATCTTTAAGACAAAGAAGACTTTTCTTGAGTGAGGTTAAAACCTACAACCTTGCTCCTAAGGAACCAATTTTGGCTGCAGGGCTTACAAAAGGGGCCGCTGGAAACATCACTTTGGGCTTTTGAGCTATGCAAAGAGAACCTGATATAAACTATATGGAGTCTTTTTATTAGATTGAGTTACATGTATGTCATTCAAACAAAAGAACTGAATACATGGAGAGTATGACCTCGGATTATACCTGTATAGGTAACATGAAGTGAACTGGTATGTGTCTTATTAGAAGTAGAATTCCTATTGTGTAAAGTACATTTGTTGGACTTGTATTTAGAAAACTGCTACATGTAAGCCAGGACACTTACATTTTCACTGTGAATAAAGCCTAACATCAAACCTTAAATGCTTGTGTCTTGCATTAGAAAAGACTGAAAGTAACCTCAAAAGATTACAGGCCTAGTCCATTAATTTAACAAAAGTCATGCTGAGTCAGATCAAGGTTCTTTGAGTCCAGTATCCTTTCTCTGACTGTGACCAGTTCAAGTCACAAGTACTCAGCAGATAGCACAAAGTAAATTATTTTTCTCATAATTCATTTCCAATGGGATGAGCAATGGCTTGTCAAAGTCTACCTGGATAATTATTTTTTATGGGCGTTTCCTCCAAGAACATATCCAAACCTCTTCTGAATGCCGCTATATTAGTCAACTTGATTATATCTTCTGGAAATGGATTCCACAGTTTAGTTACATACTGAATGAAAACAAAATTAGACATACATGGCTGTATTCTGTAAATGGTGTCTAAAATGTAGACACATCGGAATAATGAGCATAACACTATTCTATAAACTGCGTCCACAGTAAGACACGGTTTATAGAATAGCACATAGGCCAGGGGAATATGCGTACTGAAAACTTGGTGTAAATACCCATGCCTAAATGTACGCACGTTTCCCCAAATTCTATAACAATGTGCGTACATTTTTGATGCCACTGACACGCCTACACTCCTCCCATGGCCATGTCCCCCTTTCAACTACACGCATTGGAATTTACAAGTGCTTTTTTTTAGAGTACGCCTATAAAGAAATGCACATAAATTCCAATTATTGTCAATTAATGATGATAATTGATTGTTATTGGCCAATCATCATCACTAATTGGCTCATTACAAAATTGAGTGGTGCAGGTACATTGGCTGTATGCACAATTTAATGCACGCTATTCACTGCACTTTATATAGAATTTGGCCCACAATGGGGGCAATTTTCTAAAGTGTTTAAATGCAGGCGCAACAAGCATGCTTGGAGGCAATTATAATGGGGTTAAGGTGCACCTAACCCATTATAGAATAGCAGCACAAGCCCCTTTGGCACACCAAAATTTAGGCATAAGCTGGTGCACCTAAGTGCGCCATGCAGTTTGCATATCTGATACTATTCTATAAGATGAGCACATTGCTAGGCAGAACTCTCATGACACGCCCATAACTGATAGAACCCATTTGCTGTTATGACCTATGTGACTAGTTTACCAATTTTATAGAATAAAGCCTAGAAAATACAGACATAAATGCCAATTTGTGGCATTATTCATGCATGAAGTGCATCTATTCTATGTATCAGTGCACACCATTGGCACCTGTACATAGGCACCCTTTATAGGATTACCCTTAATGTGTTTTCAGCTGGTTTGGAGCCAAACATGGGCCAAGATCTTTGAAGATGATTGAGGACTTTGTAGGGTACTCATAAAAAAAACATTATTAGCCAGATAGACTTGTAAGAGATTACTCATCCCTGGAAATGAGCTATAAGAAACTTACTTTTTGGAACTGCTGAGTAGTTGTGACCAAGACTGGCCACAATCAAATAGAGAATTGTGGGCCACAAAGTTCTTGGTCTGCCCCAACATGACTTTTCCTGTTTACTTCTTTTCTTCAAGGCAGGAGAGCTGGGGGAATGGGGGGATACAGCTTTAATACATATTGCCACTGTTTTCTGGTGAAAGTTAAAGGGATGTATATGTGATTCTTTGTCCTTATCGAATGGGTTTATGAAGATCCTTTCCAAACTACCACATGAACAGAACCTATGTTTGTCAACCTCACAACTATCAAAGAGTGAAACGAATTAGACCAGGGAAGAAATTTTATGATGCAGGAATGTATGCAACAACGTGCATGACTGACCTCAACTTTCAGATGACTCCCCACCAAGACAGGGAGGAGAAACCATTGGCTAAGAGGATTCCTTAGTCAACCCAAGAGTCATCCCTTTGACACAGGGGTGGACAACCAATCAGGTTTTAAAGATTTCCACATTGAATATTCATGAAATCTGGTTGCACACAATGGAAGCAGTGCATGCAAATCAATCTCATCCATATTCATTGTGGAACTCTTAAAAATCCAACTAGGTTGTTACCGAGGACCATGGTTGCCCACCCCTGGCCTAGAGGGTTCATTTGGTGTAAACTGGTGGCGCTGCTGGTTGCCTTAGTCTAGCCAATGGATCTGAAATTGGTCTGAAGCTTGTGCCATTACAGCTGTCTTGGCTTGGATGGTGTGTATAAACTCGCTGATTCATTTTGTTGCAATACAGAGGTCTCTCCTGACTACTATTAGGCCCTCATAATGATTGGGTTGCACTCTAATATTACTGCAATGATGCACTTTCTCTGCTTGTGCTCTGTTGATGATATTATTGACAAATATTTTTCAGAAAACAGATATATAAGGAGAATAGAAAGGCATAAATATCATGAGGCTCTTTTACAATGCTGTGGCAAAAAGTGGCCTTAGCACTGTGATAAATTCACATCCAGGATAGTTGGGTTAAGGCAGTGTCAGTTTGAAATACAAGTCCCAGAAGGCATTGCAGGCAAGGAGCTAGGGGGTGAGATGAGGAACCCGGACTGGACTCCTAGCTGCAATAGGGGAAGACATGGGGGTAAGCTGACAGGATGTGTAGATTGGCTGCCACTAGGGGGAAAGAGAGTTGGGAAACCCTGTGTGCAGGAGCTCATCATTAGTCTAATGGTTAACTCAGCTGGTATGGGTGTGGGGGAAGCTAATGGAAGGAGAATGATTGGTTGTGAGAGCAGAAGCCAGGGATTGATTAGGCAGGTGGGAAGGAATCCCAGGAGAGAGAAGCAGAGAGAGAGAAGCAGTTGCAGGCTGAAAACCCTTGGGTAAGAGAGGTCCCTAAAGTACTGAAGCAGGCTGAAATCTCTTGGGGTGTGAGGAAGTCCCAAAAGTATTTGCAGGCTGACAATCCTTGGGTAAGGGAGGTCCCTAAAGTATTGAATTTACCAGTGAAGCTGATGCAGGGTGAAATCCCTTGGGTATGAGGAGTCCCTGAAGGTAAAGAGAGTAGAAGGTAGAAACTGCTGCTTTGTGATTTAACTGTGATGATGAACTGAAAGAACTGCTTCTATTTGGAATTGAACTACTGCTTATTGTGCACTGGATAAAGAGCCCAGACTGGAGTTGACTTTGAGTCTGTATTGAATCCTGGTATGTGCTAATAGCCTACTGCTTAAAGGGGACTATTTGCCACACACTTTCAGGTGGCTTATATGTGCTTAAGATTGAAGGTGAATACTGCTGTTGGAACAGTGTATTAGGTCTACTAGAAACCTGCATGGAATAAAGTCTTTAAGATTGACGTTGCGGGTGGACATTTATTTCTTGACTGTACCAAGAGCCTGTGGCTGGAGGAGATTGTTCTATCCTTGGCTGCACCTAGAGGTACCTGGTTACAGCACGTGGGGAAAAAAAAACCCCTGCATAAGGCCACTTTTTGCTACAGTTGGAAATTGGCTAATTTTCCATTTTCCGACTTAATGGCCATGTGCTAATTCTGCCATTAGCATGCAGCCGTTAACAAAAATTAATGCGCGAGCCCTTACCACCACCTCTTTTGTAGGTGGTACGAGCTCACCCGCTAATCCTGTGGTAATCAGTTAGTGCATGGCACTGCCAACATGCTGATTAGTGCAGAAACACTCACTGTCTGCCCCCCAGACATGTCCCTTCGGCTAACAAATAAAAAATATTCTTCAGTGCATGGGTAGCATGCGCACATTTGCAACTTACAGCGGGATGCCTCAGCGCACCTCGTGGTATGCCATTTTAAGATGTGGTAATAATGCAGTTTGGTAAACGGACCCCCCCTGTATCAGGTAGAGCAAATATCACCTATTCTGCTCAGCATGCCACTAACATCCCATAAAACATATTTAATATTCAAAAATTCTTTGATAAAATAAAATTTCTTTTTTTACCAAAAGCAAACTGACAGTCTGAAAATACAGAGCATTTGCATAATGCAATATGAAGATGAGGACAAAAAGTTACTGAGCATACCCCTGGGAAAAGAGTAATCCATCACCATAAGTCAGTTTCAATCCACAGAAGGCACAGGGATAGAGCTCTTACACAGTACAAATTTCCATTCTTTAATCAAAATTCAGAGACATACTTTTTTCTGTAATTGCATCATTTACGTCTATAAAATTCCTCTTCTGCCAACTTCAAGAATATTTTAATTGCCTTCAAAGATCATCTCCATATCTCAGATTGTGGGAAACATTTGGGTTTGCATTTTTTGAAATAAACTAACTGGCTATAAAATCTGATAGGAATTTGTTGTGTATCGCTGTATAATGTTTTCTTTTTACAAAATAGTAATTTGCATAAACCCTGTTCTCTGATTATATTTATCCTCTTTTATGCCTTGAGAAAACAGAACCATGGCAAAAGCTGTACGGCCAGCTTCACCCGTGACGCTTTAGAAGTGAAAATACAAATTACTTATTCAGGAAAAGTACTTTGTCCAGGAGGTCTGAAGGTTATAGATTAGATTTCTCCATCTATAGGTTATAGATCCAGCTGTCTTGCAGAGCAGGGTTTTTTATTTTACAGTAGCCATATAGATAATGCTTTCCAAATCTGTTCAGTAGCATTTCACAGGCTGTGAAGGATGCATATATTTTCATAAACATTTCATGAAGCGGAAGGTATTGGTAAAGACAATTTTCTACAGGGACGCCAAAGAAAATACATTTTCTTGCCATGTCTATTCATCCCTGTTGGTCTTGGCCTCTTGGAGCCAAACACCCGCTGAATATTAGGGATATATTATCTCCCGATGCTCAAAAGCATTTAACCTGCCAGGATCAGCACCTGGCTGGTTAAATGCCCCATAACCAGCTCTACTGAATATTGCAGGTTAGCAGCTAGCAGATAACCAGATATAGTGGGTGATATAACTGGCTATCTGCCGATTTTTAGCCCGAGTTTAGCGGTCAAATATGGCCGCTTGAAAACGTGAGCCATCTTTGGCCGGTTTAAAGATAGATGGCTAAGTCTGAATATCTACTTAGGGGTCTTTTACTAAAGATTAGCTTGAGTTATTTGCAGCAGGGCACATCATTGAGCTTTCAGTGCTGTTAGATCTGATTGCAGTCTTCGATTCCCTAGATCATTTAACCCTCCATTGCCTGCCGCATTGAGTCTGCCATGAGTGGGAAAGCGCGGGGTACAAATGTAACAAAAATAAAATAAATGTAATTTTATTGACTAGATTATCTATGATTAGGATAAGTGATATTGTCTTATCCTGGTTTAGAACATTTTTGTAAGCCAGACACCAATGTCTGCTGATAGGATCTAAAGTTAGATTCAAGTTTGACTTTTGAAAGCAATACTTCATGCATAGTTAATTCTTGTTTTTATTATTTACACCAATTCTGTAAGATTCGCTCTTTTTTTCTCAGATCATGCTCAATTACTTTATGCTTATGTTGTGTCATGGATAGATTATTGCTTTGTTTTAGGGATTATCACAGAAGAGTTTGTAGAGACTGCAATGCATACAGAATGCTGTAGCATAACTGCTGTCAAATTTAAGGCCACAAGACCATATCACACCAATTCTTTCTTCTTAACATTGGCTGTTTATAGAATATGCTCACATGCCATTCTTGTGACTAAAACCTAGGTGCACCTATTTAGGCCGCCTAAAACCAGGCCTAAATAGCTGTGCCTAAGTTAGGCACAGATTGGGTATATTGTATAATAGCGCGCAAAGTTTTTGGAAATGCCCATAACCAGGGGCATAGCCATACTTCGGCAGCAGGGGGGGTCCAGAACCTGAGGTGAAGGGGCACATTTAACCTTCCCCCCCCCCTCGGTGCCACCACCACTTTTGACCCCCCGCCACTTTTGACCCCCCCCCCCCCCCGGCACCGCCACCACAACTTTTGGGACCCTCCCTCCGGTGCCCCTCCCCTTTCAACCCCCCTTCCCACCGCCACCAACTCTCCCCCGCTGCCGCTGTCAGGTACCTGTACTAGCGGGGGTCCCCAACACCCGCCAGCCGAAGTCCTCTTCAGCGCCGGTCTCCAGGTCGGCACATTGCTGCAGCTGATGTGGAAGGATTCTGTGTTTCTGTGTGACTTGCAGGACGTCAGGACGACTCACACAGAAACAGAATCCTTCCACATCAGCTGCAGCAGTAACGTGTCGGCCCAGAGACCGGCGCTGAAGAGGACTTCGGCTGGCGGGGGTTGGGGACCCCTGCTAGCACAGGTACCTGACGGCGGTGGGGGCGGTGGGGGGGGGTTGGCAGCAGCGGAAATGGGGGAGTCAAAAGGGTCAGCAGTAGGGGGGGCAGGGCCAAATCCCCCATAGCCCCACGTAGCTATGCCCCTGCCCACAACGCTTCCATTCCATGCCCATGGCCATATCCTATTTTTGACTGCAAACATTAGAATTTACACACACCATGTTATAGAATATGCCTAGAAAGTTGTGAATGTAAATTCTAATTAAAGCCAATTAATTCTGCTAATTGATTGTTAGGTACCAATTATCAGTACTGATTGACTTGTTAATCAATTAAGTTGTGCATGCAATTTGGTCATGCGGCCAAATTAACATGCACAACTTAAGTCACCATATTTAGAATTTGGGGGGGGGCAGCGTGTGGGAAAATTCCATCTTAAAATGCACTAAGCCCATTTCTTAATGCATTTTGGTAAAAAAGGCCACTTAAGTTGTTGGTTTTAGTATTTAAGATTTGTCATGGTATTTCCCCTGGCTACCTTCTAAGGAAGGTGCCTATTTATTTTCCCTGCCATTCTTTGTGCTCTCAAGGTGAAAGACTTTATTTGAACTCCTCCCTCTCCCGTTAGATCCTTACAACTTGAATGAGTGTGTGCACCTGTGTGTGTGTGTGTGTGTGTTGTGTGTAATAACCTTCAGGTCAAGTGATGATTTATTGGAGTTTAGGAGAGCTGTTAAACTTTAATGTTTGAATTTGTCTTGATGCTCAGGAAATTGATCTTAATTGATTTCTATTTTTTGCATTTTATTTTTATTTGTATATTTTTTAATCATATTGTTTAATTTGATTATGTATGTTTTCTTGTAACCCATTGTGGGTGTTTTTCTGAGGATGGGCTAAAGGTGGAAAGAAAGAAATACAGTGCGATCCGCTTAAGTGCAAGGGTCTGGGACCAAAGAAATACATGTAGTTAACTGGAGCGTGCACTTAACCGTTGTGACCCAAATAAGCTTGACATCTGATAAACATATGTACAGTACTGTTTATTATATGTACAGTATACAGTCTCCATTAACTGACATTATACAGTCTCCGTTAAGTGACATTAGGCTTACTTGAAGTAATCAGTCATAGTCCTCTGTACACTCTTGTGTCTGTGAGTTCCATAGACTACGTCTGCCAGACGGTAAAAATTGTCATAGCACTGACATCCAGTGGCCTCCAGATTGGCCTGCACGATGTTGAGACTCTCCAGCGCTCTTGCAAAAGTGCTCTTGTTGAATTTTGTCAGCATGTGCCTCGCTGCTCATTTCATCATCTGTTTCATCATCAGCCGTTGCCTGCGTGTAGGCGCATACCTGGACATCAGTGCTGTCGTCAGCTGTTTGTAGATCGTAATCAACAGCTACGTAGTGATGAAACTCCTCTTCAGTAACACCGGCTGGGATGTCAGTAGCCTGTTCATCTGACGCGTTTGCAACAGCTGCATCTGTTTCGTCCCTCTCCACATCCTTAACAGTCACTTAACATTCTTGAAGCAATGGGGCTGTTTGCTCTTTCCAAGGACAAGTGGTTCCAACTTCTCACTCCCATCCATATTGCAGCAAAGGAGGCTCGTCAGTCAGTCCTTCGAGGTTTTACTTCCTGTAGTTTCGGCTTGTTTGAATGCAAGTGTTCCATCAGGAATCGCTCGCCAGTAGAGACCGTTTTCGTCAGCATTGAAAATGTCATGAGGTGCAAACTCGTTCAAGATGGTAGGAAGAACTGAAACAACCCAATTTTCAGCACCAAAGTCATCAGCGTCTTGTTTTTCACCATGCTGTTTCTTGAATTTTAGGTTGTTCCTTTCCTTCCATCTTTCCAACCATCCAACAGTGGCTTTGAATTCAGTTAGTCCAACACTTTCAGCTAACTGATTAGCTTTCTCCATAAGCAGTGGACCAGACAGGAAACTGTCTGCTCCTGACTTGAGAAAACCACCGAAGAAGAGCATCTTCTACATCCTCAGCTTTTCCCGCCCGTTTTCGTTTCCTGTGTAGATTTGTATTATTTTGCCAGTCTTCTAGAAGCTGATCTGTCTGCTTCAAGATACGTGAAATTTGACTGGGATTGACACCATATTCTTTAGCAATACATGCTTGACTTTGTTTGTTTTCTAATTTTTTAAGAACGTCTATTCGTTCAGCCAGTGTTAAAGTCTTACAGTTGCGCGACGACGATGACTCCAGTGTACACTCTAACAACATTCTTTCGCTTATTCTGCCTGTGGCAGTTAGCCAACGAGATTTCAAATTTACCGCCCCTTTGTCACGCGCCAATTGGCTTCCATATTCTGTGCGTGCGCTTATGCGGAGTCTTTCCTGCAGAGGAGCGGTCTTAAACCATGCATATAAGTGAATCTTGCACTTATCAGTGGTGCGCTAAACCGAAGTTTGTCCCCATAGAAATTGATGCGCCAAAAACGGGACCGAAGTACGGCATGCAGTTAAACAGAGCATGTGCTTATCCGACGTGCACTTAAATGGAGTGCACTGTATTTGTATTTGCTGATCTCCATACCTAGCTATTCATTTCAGGCTGCTTTCCAGTCACAAAATAGATAATTGATCCCAAAATGATTCCCTTATACAAAACTGAAATATCAATTGAATTCATCAAGTATGCAATTATAAAAATCAAAATAATTATTAATTTTGCATATTTTGTGCTAAAACATTAGATTGACAATGTAACTATTAGTTGAATATATTATAGACTTAATTATAGGTCTTTAAAATCTGTGTGACAGACTAATACCATTGGTAAAGACATGCAATTTTTTTTTCTGTAACGTTAGGCTTATTTTTATTTTGTGACACTGGTGCATTGTGGTATGCAAAATAGCTTCTCTTTGGAAATTCAATGATGATTTATGGCAATACGGCCATGAAGTAGGACATATTACTGGTGTCACTAGTGCTTATCTCCATAGCCTGACACAAAACTATTTTAAAACATTTTCTAATCAGCAAAAATGAGTACAACAGACTTTAGTGGAGAGGGGATAACGCATACTGCACAAACTCAGTTGAGAGATATAGATAACACTAAGGCAAAGCTATTTAGGAGCTGTAAGAAAACAGGTGGCTGCCCCATTACTAAGTGATGTAATCATAGATCTTTGGCAGTTTTCAAGTCTAAACTTAAAGCCCACCACTGCCTTTGACTCCTAACCACTGCTCACCTGTCCTGTCCTTTTTTCCTCACCTCTTTATTCCCTTACCTTAATTGTTCTGTCTATTTGCCTGTCTTATCTAGATTGTAAGCTCTTTGAGCAGGGACTGTCTTTTGTGTATGGTGTACAGCACTGCGTATGCCTTGTAGCGCTATAGAAATGATAAGTAGTAGTAGTAGTAGATCCATATGGACTGAAGTGGGATCTGTGGACAGTACGCCACTCACTCCCACTACTGCAGTCCCTGTACACAGAGGCATAACTAGATGGGGTGCAAGGGAAGTGGCTGCTCCCCCAAACAGATTTTTAATAAAATGGTGCCTATGTGGATCGGCCCTTTAGCTTCACACCAACGCCTGTTGTACAAAAGGTCTGCTCCTCCAACACTAAAACCTGGCCACGCTTCTGCCTGTACACATGAGGACACTTGTCTGGTATTTTCCCTTCAACTGATTTGAGTCTTCTCCGACAACAGTTTTCCTCGCCTGTCTGGGGTGACTAGCAGGTGTTGGCAAGGACTAGAGGAGGTGAGACACAGAGGAGGCAAGGCAGAAAATGTGAGGGTCAAAAGGTTCAGACTGGGGCAAACATACAAAGATAACAAAGCACTCAGCAACTCTCCACTATTTCTCACAAACGACCGCTTCCACCTCTCTACTGTCCAACTCAGCAAAGTCACATATGGGTCTAAAGACAGGTTTAGTCTTACCCTAGATGCTTTTAAAACAGGTCTAACTCCAGACATTTTTCTTTCTGCCCCCAGGAAGTTGTTATCGCCCAAAAAATGTTCATCACATAAAACCACCCATGAAACACCTACAAAGTCTCCCCCTCTGGGAACATCTTCTTTTCGATGACTAGCAGCCTTGGATTGGGTTTACTTTTTTTTTTCTTGGTTCAAGCACACACTTTAGACGTTTTTCTGCGAGAAATACATATATCTGCCTGTTGTGCCATTTTTTTAAATGTTTTTTTTCCATTTTGAAAAAGAGCCCCTTATTCTCTTTAGTCTCGAATTATGCTAGATCAAATGTAATATTTTTTCATTTCCTAGTAGAATTGGCAAGTTTTAGTAGCATGGTGACAGATCTTGGAAGCCATTTGCACATTTCTATTTAAAATTAGACTCAGGTTTTTAGTAGAATAGCTTCTGTGCTATCTGAAGAAATAGAAGCAGAAGTGTATTCTCTCTGGGTGTAATAAATTGTGTGATTAAAGACCACATAGTTAACATTGACACGCTGGCCTTTCCTGTCTAATTAAATCAGCTTTAACAGCTGATAAGGGATAACCCAACGTTTCTATCCAAGGACGACAAAGAGAATGCATTACCAACCTTCAAGCATGGAAAAATAGCTGCCTTTCTATTTTAAAAAAAAAAATTTTTGGTAAGTGTAATGACCCCTTACTGGATGCTCCTGGATTTGGGGTATGACCTGGCAGAAGCCTCCGGAAGGCAGTCTTCATAGGTCCCTTACTTGCTTGGCACTCTTTGCCTCCTCCTGAGGTAGAAAAATGTTAGCGGGTAGGATTACCTTCTTTTTCCACCAGGAAAACTAAAAAAAAAAAGAAGTACTGCTCTTAACAGGGCTGGCTAATAAATTAAACAGGTTTTATTTAACTGTGTACCCAGATCTTTATATATTCAGGTATTATACACTAACACCACAGGGCGCAGGTTATTATTTCCCTTATTCTGATTCATCTCTTTCCACGCAGTGTATATGCATAGATTGACCCACAAGCTTTATTACCCTCCCTTGCTTCTTGCAATATGGGTTGTTCTGGCTGTTAGAAGAAACAATATTACAGATTCACACAGACCAAATTTGGATTATGGTCATCAAGAGACAGGGAAAGGAATGCAAAGGAGGGAAGGAAGGTACAGTGTGCACAAACTCCCCACACCAAAAAATACAAGACAAAACACTAGGAATATACATACATTAGTTCACATTCTGTTTATTAGTGCACTTTAAAATGGTTAGTGCACATATATATCCCATCATGCAGGAAGAGGCGCCCCCCACAACCAGTGTTGCCAGATGATGAAACTTTTTTCCAACCCAAAAGTAGCCCCAAAATAGCACAATGTTAATCTAAATATTAATGAGGGCCTTATGAATATTAATAAGGTCAATATGAATATTGTAATCATCAGCATAATCAGAACCATCAGAATCAGCAGCAGCACAATCAGTATCAGCAGCATAACCATAATCATCAGAATTTGCATAAGCATAATTGGCATCAGCATAATCATAAGCCTAATCAGCAGCAGCATAATTAGCACAATCAGATCCATAATCAGCAGCACCATCATCATAATCATAATCAATACAAATTCATAATCCATCCATCAACCCACAAAACAAAAGGAGCAAGTTCCCACAAACCATCTCTCTCTTTTGATCTAGGCACAGGAAAAAGATTTTACATGCCTCCAGGTTTCATGTTTAATGTGGATATAAATGTTATAAATATGTAAATAAATAGAAACTCTGAATGTTGAACACCTGATTCTCATAACATGATGTCTGTTTTAGTGGTCCTTCACCAAGAGAAAAAAAATCTCTACAAGAATATAACACATGCTAGGAAGTCCCTATAACCAGTCCCTCCACATGACACACTGATTATGATTTATAATAAATTACTACTCTACCTTTGAAAAGTTATTCCATTATTATACTTCCTCTTTGTACATCTGTATGCTGCACAAGCTGGCATGTTTCAAAATATAAGTGAGATTAAATAAAAATGCTACCAACAATAAAGAACAATGTGGATGCAGCAGCTCATGGCCAGGCTCCCTCCCTCTCCAAGTCCCGACCTGAATCACTCACTGCTTTCTTCTGCCTCCTCTTTTCTGGTGGTGGCCATGGGTCCCCCTCTCCTGATGATCTGCTCTCTGATTCAGAGAGCAGATCAGGAGGGGACGCGCCACCAGATCGCAGATCAGGAGGAGACCCCCTTTCTTGATGATCTGCTCTCTGACAGGAGGGGACTTGCCACCAGAGCCAACACCTTGAGCCTTGCAGTTGCCTCCGCTGGCTGAGAAGCCCGGCTGCCACAGGGCGCAGTGGGCCACACACAGAAAGTTTATGGAACTGAGACTCAATAGACAGAGAAAAAAGCATGAGCTAGTAGTATTTTAAAGAGAACTAGATCTCACCTCCTATTAGTCTAATTAGGAAGGCAAGTAGTTAAGGAGCAATCAATCCACAATTTAAAAAAAAAAAAGCTCAGACAAAAATTCCACAGTTTTACCACAAGTGTAATGGGGGGGGGGGGGGGGGATAGGCCTGGGTCTGCCTGCCTGAAGCGCACTGCAGTACCCACTAAAAGCTGCTCCAGGGACCTGCATAGTGCTGGGATGAGCAGGGTATGACATTTGAGGCTGGCAAAAAAATGTTTTTTAATTTGTTTTTTTTGGGTGGAAGGGGTTTGGTGACCACTGGGGGAGTAAGGGGAGGTGATCCCCGATTCCCTCCGGTGGTCATCTGGTCAGTTTGGACACCTTTTCAAGGCTTGGTCATGAACAAAAAGGGATCAAGTAAAGTTGGTCAAATGCTCATCAGGAACGCCCTTCTTTTTTCCATTATCGGCTGAGGACGCCCTCTCTTAACCATACCCCGACCCGCCTTCGGTACACTGCCGACATGCCCCCTTGAACTTTGGGCGTCCCTGCGACGGAAAGCAGTTGAGGACGGCCAAAATTGGCTTTCGATTATACCGATTTGGGTGCCCTTAGGAGCAGGACGCCCATCTCCCGATTTGTGTCGGAAGATGGGCGCCCTTCTCCTTCAAAAATAAGCTGGATGGTCTTTATCTGCCTTCATTTTTCTATAATTCTATGTTGATCTGTCCTGCAGTAATAACCATTGTCCACCGTTAGTGGTATGACTGCCTTCTATTACTGCACGTTAACTTTTCCAGTAATTTGGTTTAATAAATAGCATTTTTTTTTTTGCTGCTTAATAATATGATGTGCTGGAACAAGAATAGATTTGCTCATTCCTTCTGTGCATTCATAATGAATTCAGAAACCCTACTATTGTATTTTTACTAGCACTAAATTATACTATAGTACTGTTTTCTTAATAGTTTTTCTAACAAATTAAAGAAGATAAGTGTGTCAGTCATTTAACCCAAGGCAGATGAGGGACTGACTCAGTCAATATGATTTTCAAGCTCTGTACTTACATACCATCGGAAATACTAATGGAGATATAAAATATTTATGAAATTTACATCTTGCAATACTTTCAAAAGTTAAACACACAACTGTAATTGAATCCACATCCTTATCAAGATTTTTGCATTCACAGTGTCCATGGCAACAACAGCTTGGATTATCTGCAAATATATTCCTGCTTCACTTGATGTTTAGTGAATGTTAGATTTTTTTTTTCTGGGAAGTGCTTGGCTCTTCCCGGTCTGCGGGTTGCATTTTCCGTAGATTTTTTTTGTGCATGTCACGTGCAATCATTCCAACATTTTGTGGAGATTAATCTGAATTTTTAAATGTCTTTCTGCTCTCTAGTATTGCTCAACTGCCTATATCTCCAACAAAGACACAATTTTAAAGGTAGTATTCTTTTTTTTAAAGAGGCGGTGCGACGAATGTGCGTGCAAATGACTGGATTACGCCTTAATCAATTACAGGAGCGTAGGTATCAGAATTAGACATGGGGTTAGCCATCTGCTGAAGTGCAACGTGAACTGTATGCTGCTCTTAGTAAATCAGTACCTATGTGTTCAGAATTCTGCAGCAGATGCATAAGAACATTTAAAAAAAATTACCCACTGTTGCTACTGACATATTTTATTAATTTCTGCATTACTTTTCTGCTCATTCTTCCTGAGGTTATACACACTCTGCTGAGCAGTACGTGAGAAGGAATATTTCTCGGCATTACAATGACCATCTTTTTAAACTTTTCAAAGTATAAATGCAGCATAGACAAAATAAGAATGCTATATTATCCTTCATATGACATACTAATACTAGAATTTCAATGAGCACTGAATGACTTGGAACACAATATCAGTGGCGTTCCTAGAGGGGCGGATCGCCGATGCACCCCACCCCAGTATGGGAGCATCCACAAGGCTTAATCCAGCATGATCTCTGACGGTTTCACTGTGGATGGGAGAAAACAGAAACAGAATATTGACCCCCCCCCCCCCAATTTAAGTTTTGACCCCCCATTTGCCTCTCAGCTCCTTTTGCTTCCTTCCATGCCAAACACTACAAAGAGCAGTAGGATTCCATCTTCAAATGGCTCTAAGGCTTGCTACCCCATCAATGAAGGTACTATGGAAACTTCCAGGTTTGGCACCATTGACCTTTCCCTTCTTGAAAGGCTCTCCAGAGTTGACTAGTTGCCCCCTCTAATAATAGAGCAGGAATTACCAGCTCACATCTGAACCAACAACTGAGGCACTTGTGCTACAGGTGGCAGAAAAGGGCTGAAGGAACTGAGCAATACATCACTTCTCAGGCTGAGGCCTTCCTCTAGCAGCCCTAGCTCAGCAGGATCATCCCAGTATGGGAGCAGAACATAGATATTGTGCTGTGGCGTACCAAGGGGGGGGGGGCGGTCCGCCCCGGGTGCACGCCGCTGGGGGGGAGGGGGTGCCGCGCACCGGTGAGTGTAGTTCGTCTCCATGCTCCCTCTGCCCCAGATTACTTCCTGTTCCGGGGCAGAGGGAGCATGGAAACGAATGACGCTGACCGGCACGCGGCACCCCCCCCCCCAGCAGCATGCACCGGGGCGGACCGCCCCCCCCCCCCCCCTTGGTACACCACAGCACAATATCTATGTTCTGCTCCCATACTGGGATGATCCTGCTGAGCTAGGGCTGCTAGAGGAAGGCCTCAGCCTGAGAAGTGATGTATTGCTCAGTTCCTTCAGCCCTTTTCTGCCACCTGTAGCACAAGTGCCTCAGTTGTTGGTTCAGATGTGAGCTGGTAATTCCTGCTCTATTATTAGAGGGGGCAAGTCAACTCTGGAGAGCCTTTCAAGAAGGGAAAGGTCAATGGTGCCAAACCTGGAAGATTCCATAGTACCTTCATTGATGGGGTAGCAAGCCTTAGAGCCAATTGAAGATGGAATCCTACTGCTCTTTGTAGTATTTGGCATGGAAGGAAGCAAAAGGAGCTGAGAGGCAAAACTTCATTGGGGGGGGGGGGGGTCAATCTTCTGTTTCCTCCCATCCACAGTGAAACCAGAGATCATGCTGGATTAAGCCTTGTGGATTATTGACTTTCAGACTGGGAGTGGATTTCAGCGGCTTTATTACAACAAGTGAAAGAAAGAAATGAAAAAAAGAAAAAAGACAGACCTAACAAAAACGTCTAAAGATAAGTTTATGTTTATTTTTGAGCACATTTCACTCTTTAGTACTCTTGTATTGGTGTATAGCACGTATATTCACTCATAAGAGATAGCCCTACGAAAGAAGTGCTATGCCACCGGGCAGAAACAAATTATTTTGCCTTAAAAGCGGTGGTTTTCTCTGAGGGCTCGCTTTCAAACATTTTCAAAAATAATAACAAAAAAGAGTGGGTTTATCGATTTGTACGGTGCTATTAGCCTATACAAGTAGCATTAGATCTTTGGTTGAGTAGTGTTGGATTCTATATGGTTGGCAGTGGTGTCCTTACACTAGGTCTGTTCTCCATGTGCATGTTTGCTACTCAAGCTTTTTCCTAATGTTCAAGCTCAGGAAATCTTGTCCAATTCCACCTATTAGAAGATTGAAGACCTGAATAAAAGCTTGCACAAGCTGAAGCTATCCAGTCATCCCCAGTATTAGATACATTGGTTACTAGACATTTAAATCTTCAAAATATGATCTTACTAGTAAAAAAGGCCTGTTTCTGACACAAATGAGGGCGCTAGCAAAGTTTTCCTCGGAGTCTGTATGTTTGAGAGAGTGTATGTGAGAGTGACTGTGTGTGAGAGAGAGAGTGAATGTGCGAGTCTGTGTGTGTGAGAGAGAGAGAGTGAGTCTGGGTGCGAGTCTGTGTGAGAGAGAGTGTGTGTGTGAGAATGAGAGTGTGTGCAAGTGCGTATGTGAGACACAGTGTGTGAGAGAGAGAGTGTGTTTCACACAGAGTGTGTGCGAGAGAGTGTGTGTGAGACACAGACTCTCTGAGACTGAGTGTATGAGACCAAGAGAGTGTGTGAGTGACTGTGTGACACATAGAGAGTGAATGTGATACAGTGTGAGACATAGAGTGTGTGAGAGAGAGAGAGTGAGTGTGTGTGACAGAGATACCTCCCCCCCTGTGGTGTCAGCCCCCCCCCCCCCCTCTCTCTGGTGTCTGAGCGTTACTGTGCAGGACGCTGAGCTCTGGTTGTGCTTCAAGGAACTGACCAATCCTATTTAATAGAATGCACCTCCAACATTCTGAAGCCGAGAAACCTCATGTGGTTGGTCACTTCTGCTTGTGACGAACCCGGAAGTACGTGATGTCAATTCAGGAGATGGATACAGAGAGCAGGAATGCCTCAGCCATGCAGTCAGCTTCAGAATGTTGGAGGTGTGTTTTATTATATAGGATTCTGTTAGTATCTGAAAGATATTGAGGTTTCCAGACTCTACCATGCCCATTCTTAAGAAAATCTACCATCTCCTCTCTGGAAGGAAGATTGTGGCTCCAAGGAAGGAAGAACTGGAGACGTTTTCAGTGACAGTTTGGATTTGATTAGACTGCTTGAGATTTCTGAGTGGGAGGGGGAGGGGTGGTTAAATGGATGACTAAGGGAGTCTTTTACTAAGGTGCACTAGCGTTTTTAGCTTACGCTAAAAAATAGCTGGCACTAAACACTGAGATGGCCACTTTGGGTGTCTCAGCATTTAGCGCCAGCTGATTTTTAGCATTAGCCAAAAACACTAGTGGACCTTAGTAAAAGACCCCATTTGTTAATAACTTTTGTATTTGCTCATTCATTAATGTGCTTCTATTTTGATATCAATACGAGGGTTTCCTGGGAAATAAGTTTATGATATTTCTAGATGTCTGTAAACCAACCCAGAAGAGAAGGAAACAGTCCCAGCCATGTGGCAGATGGTGCTTGCCCTGGAAGTCAAACCTCTGGTTCAACTTGTCTGGATATATCTTATTTTTTATAATATTATGGACAAATACCGTCTTGATTTTTTATTTATTTTTCTTTTTGATATCTTCCTTCTAGAACTTTGTTTCTTGGATCCCCACTTTCTCGTGCAATAATTAATGTTATTATTTTCTTGTATTTCTTTCCATTTCCTGTTTTATTATTTCATTGTGATTTTGCTGCTTTTTGTTCAACGTTATCTTGATTATACTTGAAATGTAATAAATAATATATCAATAAATAAATAAAAAGTGTGCTAACCCACACTAAGAGGCAAATTTTAAAAACATAGTGTAGAGGAGAATTCCAAAAAAAAAAAAGCAAACAATGTTAGGAATTATGAGGAAAGGAATAGAGAATAAAATAGAGACTATCATAAGGCCTCTGTATCACTCCATGGTGAGACTACACCTTGTATTGTGTGAAATTCTGGTTACCACAGCTCAGAAAAGATATAGTGGAACTGGAAAAGGTACAGAGAAGGGTGAGTAAAATGATTAAGGGGATGGAATGGCTCCCATATGAGGAAAGGCTAAAGAGGTTAGGCTCTTTAGCTTAGAGAAGAGATGGCTGAGGGGAGTTATGATTGAGGTCTATAATATGATGTGAGTTGATTGTTTACTCTTTTTTAAAGTACATAGACTAGGGGCCACTCCGTGAAGTTACAAATAGGAAAAAATATTTTTTTCACTCAGCATACATTCAAGCTCTGGAATTCTTTGCTACAGCGAGTGGTAAAAGCAGTTAATGTAACTGGGTGGAGGTGTAGCCTAATGGTTAGTGCATGACCTGAAAACCAGGCTCAATTTCCACTGCAGCTCCTTGTGACTCTGGGCAAGTCACTTAACCCTCCATTGCCCCAGGTACAAAATAGGCACCTGTATATAATATGCAAAACGCTTTAATTTTATCCACAGAAAGACTGTGTATCAAATCCCATTCCCTTTCTTGCAGCTAGGGTAGTTAAAGGGTCATCCGAGGTGAAGTGCTACATGTCATCTCACAGTGCTGTCCCTCAAAATTTTGCCAGCCACCTGGCATGGGTGAGTATCCAGGTGGGGGCAAGAGAGTTCTCAGCATTTTTATAAAATACTAGTAAAAAAGGCCCGTTTCTGACACAAATGAAACGGGCGCTAGCAAGGTTTTCCTCGGAGTGTGTATGTTTGGGAGAGTGTATGTGAGAGTGACTGTGTGAGAGACAGAGTGAAAGTGTGAGTGTGTGTGTGTGAGAGAGAGAGTGAGTCTGGGTGTGAGTGTGTTTGTGAGAGTGTGTGTGTGTGAGAATGAGAGTGTGTGCAAGTGTGTATGTGAGACACAGTGTGAGAGAGAGTGTGTGTGTGTGTGTGTGTGTGTGTGTGTGTGTGTGCGAGAGAAAGAGTGTGTGTGAGACACAGATTCTCTGTGAGAGTGAGTGTATGAGACCAAGCGAGTGTGTGAGTGACTGTGTGGCACATAGAGAGTGAATGTGATACAGTGTGAGACAGAGTGTGTGAGAGTGTGAGTCAGAAAGACATTGTATATGAGAGAGAGTGTGAGCCCTGCCCTCCCAATCCATGCCCATCTGTCCCCTGCCCCCTCCATTCATCCTTTTCCAGCAATTCCCCTCTCTCCCTGAGCCCTGCCCTCCCAATCCATGCCCATCCATGCTCCTATGTCCCCTGCCCCCTCCAATCATCCCTTTCCAGCAATTCCCCTCTCTCCCTGAGCTTTGCCCTCCCAATCCATGCCCATCCATGCTCCTCTGTCCTCTGTCCCCTGCCCCCTCCATTCATACTTTTCCAGCAATTCCCCTCTCTCCCTTCCATGTCCCCCCCCTCGCATCCATGCTCCTCTCTCTCCCGTCCCAGCCTGGCCCGGCCTCTTCTCCCCCCCCCCCTTCGCATCCATGCTGTCGTTTCTCCCCTGCCCTCCCGCTCCCATTGTTCAACCTTACTGCCCACCCTCTTCTCTCCCCCCAACATCTCTTTTTGTTTTTTTTTTTCTTTTTAAATTTACCTCCGTGGCGGTTCCGGCAGCGCAGCGTCAGGGAAGGAGGCGGCGCTCCCGACGTCTAGCCTTCCTTCGCTGTGTTCCGCCTTCTTCTGACGTCATCCTTGACGTCAGAAGAAGGCGGAACACAGCGAAGGGAAGGCTAGAGACATCAGGAGCACCGCCTCCTTCCCTGACGCTCCGCCCTCGACGTCAAGTTTGACGCGTGGGCGGGGCAGACACAAAGCGATCTCACCCCCTTCACTTTTGGAACGTTGGGTAAGTGAGGCTTCATTCAAACGTTGGAGGTGCGTTTTATATAGAGAGATTACAAAATTCTCTGTTAATTAGCCAGGTGGTTAGTAAAATCAGCTGGGTGGTGCACCTGTTCAAAAGTTCCTGGGGAGAACACCAACCTCAATCCTTTAACTCCCATTCTAGAAATTTTGCTATAGCTCAAAGACTATATCAAACATTCTTCACTAAGGGGTAAGTATTATCACATTGGGAGTAAATAACTAATCCCTTTATTACTGGCTACTAATACTTTATTTATTTAGATTTTGCTCACACCTTTTTCAGTAGTAGCTCAAGGTGAGTTACATTCTGTCCCAGGAAAGCTCACAATCTAAGCTTGTACCTGAGGCACTGGAGAGTTAAGTGACTTACCCAAGATCAGAAGGAGAGGCAGTGGGATTTAAACCAGCCACCTCTGGATTGCAAAACCAGTGCTCTAACCACTAGGCCACTCCATCTAATGGTATTTTATACAATTCAAGCTCTTCCTTTTTTGCTTTCCTTCAACTAATTCCATTAAATTGTTGCATTTCTGATAAACCATTACCTACTATATCTGTTTAATCCGAGATGTTGTAATTGCATAACATTGCATTGTTTAATCCATTATGATTTCATATTATATATCGTTCTTTAGTGTTTGATATGTAACTCACATTGAACCTGAGCTTTCCTCGGGATAATGTGGGATAGAAATGTCAAAAATAAATAAATACATTTATATTAATGCTGGCCATACTAATGTTTAGCATAGCAGTTTGTTTGGGACCTTCCTTTTTGCTAAAACATAATTTTACACTGAGTACTAACCTTAGCATTGAAAAAAAAGAGCTAGAAATAAATATTACATCAGAGCTTTAGTGCATGATAATATGAATGTTTTTGCATACTGTTTTTATCTATTATATTTTTTAAAGCAATATAATAATTAGTACTGCCAACATAAAGCAGTCAAGCATTTGGCTCTGCTTCTAGGGCCCTTTTACTGAGCTGTTTTAAGCACTAGCATGTGCTTACCGCAGCTTTATAAAGCTTACTGCGGGATACACTGAGGCACCCAGTGTGAAAATCCCAATGTGTGCGCAAACCACTCAGAGGGGGTGTGTCCAGGGATGGAGAGGTGAACATGAGATTGTAAATCAACACAGCCACATTTCTGCACATTAAGCCCCGGATTCTGTATAGTGTGACTTAAGTTGCGTATGCACATCCAGTCGTATTCTGGATTTGCACGTGCAACTTAGGGGTCCTTTTACTAAGGTGCACTGAAAAATGGCCTGCGGTAGTGTAGACGCGTGTTTTGGGCGCATGCAGAATTATTTTTAGCGCACCAACAAAAAATGCCTTTTTAAAAAATTTTTGCCGAAAATGGACGTGCAGCAAAATGAAAATTGCCGCACGTCCATTTTGGGTCTGAGACCTTACCGCCAGCCATTGACCTAGCGGTAACCAGGTGGTAATGGTCTGTGCACATCAAATTCCACTTGACGCGTTGCCCTGTATCAGAAAATTTAAAAAAATATATTTTTCAGACGTGCGTAGTGGACGCGCGCCAAAATTGAAATTACCGCAAGGGCCACGTGGTAACCGGGCAGTGATACACACAAATTCTAAGTTGCATAGTTGAAAAGCGGGCATGCCCACAGGCATGGAATGTGTGGATCATGGGCGTTTCTAAAATCTATGCACGTTATTATAACATAGTAACATAACATAGTAGATGACGGCAGAGAAAGACATGCACAGTCTGCCCAACAAGATAACTCATATGTGCTACTTTTTGTGTATACCTGACCTTGATTAATATCTGCCATTTTCACGGCACAGACCGTAGAAGTCTGCCCAGCACTAGCCCCCCCCCCCCCCCCCCCCCCCGGCTCTGTCACCCAATCTCCGCTAAGCTTCTGAGCTTATAGAATGCACCCGGTCTGTGCCTAATTTAGGCGTCGCCATTTATACCAAGTTTTTCTTGGCATAACTGCCCGTGACTAAATTTAGTTGCATGGATGGGCGGTTGGCATATTCTATAAACCACATGGAAATTTAGGTGTATTATGTAAAATAAATTTAGGTGTACTTTATAGAATATGCCTAGGCGTATTTGTTTTGCTGCCGATTTTTTAGGCGTGATATATAGAATCTAGTCCTAGGTGATTAGCGGGTGAGCCATTCTGGCCTAGAAAATGGGTGGCGGTAAGGGCTCATGCGCTAACATTTTTTAAATGGCCGCACGCTAACGGCAACATTAGTGCATGGCCATTAATTGGGGAAATGGAAAATCAGCCATTTTCTAGCTGTGGTAAAAATGACCTTAGCATGCAAGAGAGGCCTGCAGAAGGATGCTCCAAGGCCACGTTTTACTGCAGCTTAGTAAAAGAAGCCCTAAATGAGGAGACGCAATGTGTTGGTTGACCATGGTACAGTTTTTGGAGAGCATTTACTAGGATTGGAACTACTGTCCCCAAAATATGGTTGCTTCAGCCCTTCGGGGATTTTCTGTACATTCAATTCTATCTCCAGGGAGATTTGCCGGTAAATGTATTTAACAGTACTGGTCTGCTGCTCCTGCTTTCCAGCATTATCATTCTGTAACAGAGCAGAGAAGTACAGAATCTTTCTTATTCCCTTTCCAGTACCATTACCTTCCTACCTGCTAGTTTTCTAGTGCTTTTCATATTCAGTGTTGCAGGCAGCTTCTTTTCAGCAGACACAGTGACCCAGACAAAAAGCCACAGAGCAAATAGAAAATTGTACCCACCACCAAGCGACATCTTACTATCCAACTAATGTGCACCTTTCTAGTGTGATAAGGTTAAACGGCTTAGCAATTATAACAGCTAAATGGAATATGTACCCAACGTGCTTATAAACAGGAACAATATAATTTATGCCATGGAGCCTGCAAGTTAAGACCCCCAGACATTGGCAGGTTTTTTTTTTTTGGCCTTTGTAGATAGGTGATCTTTTTATAAAGGCGTATGTTGGTGCTGGAATATTAGCACGTTCAACATGTCCCTTGGTAACCTGTTACTATTTATTTAAGTAGACAGCTTTAAGTATAGATTTCATTCCTTCTTCGTCTTATTTAGGGCCCCTTTTACAAAGTGGCGGTAAGCCTCAAAGCAGGCTTACCACTCGGTAAGCTACTGCAGCAGCCCGGCGGTACTTCCCACCCCCAGTGTGCCATCATATCTGGCGCTACAAAAATATACTTTTGTAGCGCCGATGTGTACCTGGCAGTTATTGGGCAGTGCCGCGCGCTGCACCGGTTACTGCTGGGTTAGCATGGGAGCTTTTACTGCCACCTCAATGGGTGGTGGTAAGGGCTCCCCCCCCCCCCCCCGAAATGGCAGTGCAGCAAGTGCTTTATTTGCTACAAGGCCATTTCCTGCAGAAAAGCAAGATCTACCTTTTACCTGCTGCAGTAAAAGGGGGCTTCGGTATGCATCAAAAACACGTGCCGATGCCAGCGCAGGCCCCCTTTTTCCACATGTTGGTAAATGGGGTCCCTAGTCATAGGCGCTGACTCCGTGGGTGCTGTGGGTGCTCAAGCACCCCCAATATTTCACCAACCGGAAGTTCGTTCACCCACCGGAAGTTCGTTCCCTCCCTCCTCCCTCTGAGTTCCAGGGTCCCCCCTCCCTCCCTCCCTCTGAGTTCCAGGGTCCTCCCTCCCTCCCTCCCAGTTCCAGGATCCCCCCTCCCTCCCTCCCTTCGAGTTCTAGGCCCTCTCCCTCAAAATTTTAAAAGTAATCTATTTTACCTCGTCAGGGTTAGGGCAGCAGCAGCGGTAAAAAGCATGCAGGCTCAGCTCGGTGCTTAGTTGTTTTCCCTTCTATCTCTCTCCGCTCTGGTCCCGCCCTCATTTCCTGTTTATATTGACTATATTTGATTTTTGCATACATTTTTTGTCTCTCCCTTGGGGATTTTTTTGTTATTGGTATAACTGATGGGAAGCATTCTATAGCATAGACTGAGCCATGAGGTAGTGGGGAAGGTAATATAGTCTGAGGTGTGGGTGAGGAAGATATTGAGAAACTGGGCAAGGCAGTTGGAGATGGTGGGCTGGGTGAGACCCTCATTGACTGTAAGCACTGACTAGAAGGTGCCAGTGGCCAGAAAGGCAAGGGAGGCAATGACATTACATAAGTACATAAGTATTGCCATACTGGGACAGACTAAAGGATCCATCAAGCCCAGCATCCTGTTTCCAACAGTGGCCAATCCAGGTCACAAATACCTGGCAAGATCCCAAAAATGTACAAAACATTTTATACTGCTTATCCCAGAAATAGTGGTAACAGTAAATATGCTGCCATGACTGCTAAAACACGTTAATGCACCACTAACTGCATACATTGTTATGAGATAGGAAATGGATGGATTATGGCGGAGAATGGGTGTGGATTGCACATTGCAGTTAGTACACTTTAACTTACTATATGCACTCTCATTTCTGTAGAGAGAGCCAATCCACTTATTGCCTAAACATACTGTCCGTATACTTCCCACATGCTAAAGAGTTTTCCTCTGCAGTAACAAATGGGAGGATGCTGGGATCACCCCAAAGAGTAACTGCACAGCTTTGCACCTACCAGGCAGTAATTTGGGCAGTACTGCTTTGTGGGAGTTATTCTAGAAGGATCTGCCTAGTTTTGGGCAGTACAAAAGGTGTATAAATTCCAGTATTCTAGTCATTTATGTGCATAAATGGGAACTTAAGAACATAAATGACCTCTTATAGACCACTGACTAGCGGAAAAGTACGTTGGGCTGCTACTGTGTGGCCCAGTGCCCCTGGGGCTATCTTAAAGGGGCCTGTATTATACTTACTCATGCACCAATTCTCATGATTCCCACCAGCAAAACCACCCTGATCTGAGACCCCTAAAATGCCCCCAGATATCCCACACCCCTTTCCTCCCTAGACAGACCCTTTACCATGAAAGACCCCACCCCAAAGAGGACACCAGTCATTGAGAGAATTAATAACTCTTGAACCAAAGTTAATTGAAACCTCAACCCTTACTCCACTCCTAGAATTATAATCACTTCTGAGCCAATTTACCCATCCCCGATCATCTTATCATCACTATGGATCATGTTATCTCAATATTTAGAGGATGTTAATAGATTTATACAGTAAAAGATTGCTGGTTAAGGCTGAATCTACCAAGATAATTTATGCAGAAGAGTTGTGACCTAGAACTTAAGAATTCCTTTGTGGCCAAGGTTGATTTCTATCATCTCTAAAATGTTCTGAAGTTGTATTCATTCCTTTCATCTGTTAACATTCATACTGCCATCCTTGATTTTGTTCTCTCAAGGCCAATCTCCTGCAGTGACTGCTATCTCAGCCTTACTTTGAAATTTGCTTAGAAACTACATCTAGTGCAGAATTTAAACTCAGGAATCCTTACTGGCAGATGCTTTAAGAAGTTGTATAAAGAGTATAAGTCATAGTTCCTTAACAGAATGGGGTATTAAAGTTATGCTAGAAATCTGCCCGTACCTTGAATGCCTAAAAGGGTGTTGAGGCAGTGACATGTTACCTCTTAAACATCTTGTATTGTAACATACAATGGGCAAGAGGATGTGTTACTGCATATTCTTGATTGTAGGGTCATGCTTCAAGATAGAGCAAAATTAAAGGGTCTGATTTACTAAGCTTTTTTTCCTCAAGTTTAACATCTGTAAAAATCAGAACTTTTACAGCCTGCAAAATAATGTATTTAGGATTGTTTGGGTTTCATCAAGGTTTTTTGATCTTATAACTAGAAACATAGAAACTGAGAAAAATGATGGCAGATAAAGACTTTACAGCCGATTGGTCTGACACCCCTTCCTTTACAATCCCTTCCTCTCCTTCTGAGATCCTGTTCTTGTCCCATGGTTTCTTGAATTCAGATAACATCCTCTCCTCCAGCACCTATACTGGAAGGATGCTTCACGCATCCATTACCACCCCTTTCGCCTTCATCCTATATAACCCCTTATTACAGAGCTTCATTTCCTTGAAAGCAGCTTGCCTCCAAGGTATTTATACGTTTATTTTGCCTTCCATCCCAAGTATATATCTATCTCTACTTTATCTATCTAGAGAGAGGGTACACTTTTTCTCAAAGACTACTGACCATTTTCATAACCATCCTCTGGACTGACATCTTCTACTTTTCATCCTTTTGAAAGTGTGGTGGTATCCATAAATTTGCACAGTACTTCTAATGCGTTCTTACCAGAGACTTATGCAGAAGCACTAGCATCTCCTTTTTCCTATTGACCATTCTTCTTCCTATGCATCCTACCATCCTTCTGGCTTTTGCTGTCACCTTACCTACCTGTTGATTACCTTAAGCTCATTAGATATGTTCACCCCTAGGTCCTGCTCTTGTTTCATGCACAGAACTTCACCACTACTATAATGCTAATGAAACACAGTACCATGTATACTCATGTAAGAAACAATCCCTCCTAAACTGTACTGTTCCCCTGAGTTTTTGCAGCCCAAAACAAGACCCTGCATTTTTATCATTAAATATTATCCACTAGTAAAAAAGCCCCGTTTCTGATGCAAATGAAACGGGGGCTAGCAATGTTTTCTTCTGTGTGCATGTGGGAGTGTGTGTGTCCCTGCCCTCTGGCCTCTCTCCCCTCCCCCCTCTGAGTCCTTCACTGTTACAGAGCCAGCGATTTGATTTCGTGCTCTGCTGTTTTCCTTCACTGACTGTGTTACAGAGAGGGCGGGGCAGACACTCATAGGGAAACCGGATATCTCGCCCCCTTCACACTTCCGGCTGGAGGCTTCATAGAACGTTGGTGTTGCCTTTTATATAGAGAGATGACACTTGAGAATATTCCTCAAGCTTCATTAAATCCTTTTCCATGTTTCCCAAACTGTCCATGAGCATAGTTTGGTATATTATCTGCCAAAAAGCAAACTGTTGCTTATAACTCTTCCACAATATCCATCACAAAAACTAACATGTCATAAATGCTGTGATTTCAAATGTTATTATTAACTTCCCCCTTTGAAATGAAACAAAAAAAAAACCAGCAACAAAATTAGCCTCTTAAAATATCCCTGTCTGCAAAAAGGAACATAAATATAACCCAGGGATGTCTAGGAATAAAGAGGCTTTACTTTGGGTGTCCTTCTGCTGCTCCAGCTGGATAAAGTAGCACGTCTTGTCCTTCTCTCCTCTCTGTTTCATGCAGGCAGTGTAGGAAGACAGGATCTCCATGCCTGCGCTCCCAGGAAGCAGTCCAGTAGCTATAGGCTTTGAGGATGGCTCCGTCTCCTTGTATTTCAGGATCAGTAACTGTTGTTAGTCCAATCCTTGTTTCTCCAATAGTAAATAGGATGCTGTAGATTGGAGGTTAAAAGAAATTTGTAATTTTAGTCCCCTTTCAAAAGTGTTGAGGGAATGGCTCAAGAATCTGAGCCAAACCCTGGTTCCTTTGCTTTGAGTTGCTCTGGTCAGGGATCTGGAACCAAGACGAGGGCCTTCCCCCTCTGGGCCAGTGCTATCAAATACATGTCTTTTCCTGATAGTGAGCAGCTGGTACAGGAACCAACAAGAGGAGGAGAAATTCTAGACCTAGTCCTTAGTGGAGTGCCTGATTTGGTGCAGGAGGTAATGGTGCTGGGGCCACTTGATAACAGCGATCATAATGTGATCAGATTTGATATTGGCTTTGGAGTAAGTACACCCAGGAGATCCAATACATTAGCATTTAACTTTCAAAAAGGAGACTATGATAAAATGAGAAAAATGGTGAAAAATAACTTAGAGGAACAGCTGCGAAGGTCAAAAATTTACATCAGACATGGATGCTATTCAAAAATGCTATCCTGGAAGCTCAGGCCACATATATTCCTTGTATTAAAAAAGGAGGAAGGAATACCAAAAGACAACCGACATGGTTAAAAAGTGAGGTGAAGGAAGCTATTAGAGCTAAAAGAAAATCCTTCATAAAATGGAAGAAGGATCCAACTGAAAATAATAAGAAACAGCACAAGGAATGGCAAGTCAAATGCAAAGTGCTGACAAGGACATCAAAGAGGGACTTTGAAACAAATATTGTGTTGGAGGCAAAAACACATAATAAATTTTTTATTTAAGTATATTAAAAGCAAGAAGCTGGCAAAAGAATCAGTTGGACTGCTAGATGACCGAGGAGTAAAAGAGGCACTCAGGGAATACAAAGCCATAGCGGAGAGATTAAAGGGATTCTTTGCTTCAGTCTTCCCTAAGGAAGATTTGGGAGAGATACCAGTGCCAGAAATAGTATTCTAAGCTGATGAGTCAGACAAACTGAATGAAATCTCTATAAACCTGAAGGATGTAATGGTGCGATTTGACAAACTGAAGAGTAGCAAATCACCTGGACCGGATGGTATTCATCCCAGAGTACTGATAGAATTGAAAAATGAACTTGCAGAACTATTGTTACAGTAGTTACTAATCCTATATAATAATTCTCACCTCCAGCGTTCTAGGCGCTTTTCTGCCTGTGTCCGTGGCTTCTTCAGAGTTGGTGAGCTAGGCTCCGTAGCTCTGGCTGATGTCTCTGGACCCATTATGACGAGGTTCCGGGTGAAAAAAAACCCTCACAGCTCATCCAACCCCCCCTCCCAAACTGCCATGCGCAAAGTGGACAACAAAAAAGACAGAAAAAAAACAGAAAAGGCACGAGACTGCCTGACGTGCTCAACGGCTGCCCTCCACCACTGACGCGGACCACAGCCTTCCTCCAAAGTTACCGTTGTGCAGGGGAGATTAAAGCAACACAGTGACGGCCGGCGACCTATTGGAGCACAAGTAAAGCGCACATGAGAGAGACACATACAGCAAGCGCACCTCAGCTGTCCCGCGCCCTACCTGTCAGAGCTGCGTGCGCTGCTAAGGTGCAAACCGCAGACCCGGGGAGCGGCAGGAGGCTTTTGGAAGCCCTTCACCGCTGAGCTGGGAGAAGGGCTTTACCGGAGTGTCGGAGCCCGCCCGCCTGCTCACCCTCCGTCGTCGGTTCTCCTCCGTCCTGCATGGCGTTGAGGCACTCGAGCCTGCTAGCAGGCAGAGCGAGAAGTAGGGAAGCTCGCAGATCACGTGGCGGAGGGCTGGAGGAGGAGGAGGTGGGTGTGTAGGAGAAAAAAGCTGTCAGTGAACAGATACAAGAAAATCTACATTGGCTCCAAATCAAAAAAACGTATCATGAGGGAGGGAGGGAGGCGAGGAACCTGAAACTGGGAGGGGGGGGACGAACCTGGAACTGGGAGGGGGGAGAGAGGGGGTACCCTGGAACTGGGACGGAGAGGGGAACCCTGGAACTGAGGAGGGGGGGGAAGAACCTGGAACTCAGAGGGAGGGAGGGGGGACCCTGGGGCTGGTAGGGCCCTAAGGGAGGCAATGAACCTGCAACTGGGAGGGGGGGACAAACCTGAAACTCGGAGGGAGGGAGAGAGGGGGTACCCTGGAACTGGGAGGTAGGGGGGGGAGAACCTAGAACTGGGAGGGGGGACCCTGGAGCTGGTAGGGCCCTGGAACTGGGCGGGAGGGGGCCCTGGCAGGGAGGGAGAGAGGGTGGGCCCTTGGCAGGGAGAGAGGGAGGGGGTTTGGCACCCTGGCATACACACCCTTCACTCTTATTCCTTCTCATTACAGCACTTTTCAATGAACTGTTTGGTTAACAACAATCAACATTTGAATGTTACCTTGCTAGCGCCCGTTTCATTACTTACAGAAACGGGCCTTATTTACTAGTATGTAATATATCTTTAAAATCAAGCATGGTACCGGAAGATTGGAGAGTGGCCAACGTAACACTGAATTTTAAAAAAGGTCCCAGAGGTGATCCAGGAAATTATAGACCGGTGAGTCTGACGTCAGTGCTGGGCAAAATGGTACAGACTATTATAAAGAACAAAATTACAGAGCATATTCAAAAGCATGGATTAATGAGACAAAGCCAACATGGATTTAGTGAAGGGAAATCTTGCCTCACCAATATATTACATTTCTTTCAAGGGGTGAACAAACATGTGGATAAAGGTGAGTTGGTCAATATTGTGTATCTGGATTTTCAAAAGTAATTTGACAAAAAGTACCTCATGAAAGACTCCAGAAGAAATTGGAGAGTCATGGGATAGGAGGTAGTGTTCTATTGTGGATTAATAACTGGTTAAAAGAGAGAAAACAAACAGTAGGGTTAAATGGTCAGTATTCTCAATGGAGAAGGGTAGATAGTGGGGTTCCTCAAGGGTCTGTGCTGGGACCGCTGCTTTTTAACATATTTATAAATGATCTAGAGATGGGAGTAACTAGTGAGGTAATTAAATTTGCTGACATCACAAAGTTATTCAAAGTTGTTAAATCACAAGAGGATTGTGAAAAATTACAAAAGGAACTTACGAGACTGGGCGTCTAAATGGCAGATGACGTTTAATGTGAGCAAGTGCAAAGTGATGCATGTGGGAAAGAGGAACCCGAATTATAGCTACATCATGCAAGGTTCCACATTAGGAATCACTGACCAGGAAAGGGATCTTGAAACCCTCTGCTCAGGTTGCGGCGGCGGCGACTAAGAAAGCAAGTAGAATGTTAGGTATAATTAGGAAAGGAATTGAAAACAAAATTGAGGATGTTATAATGCCTTTGTATAGCTCCATGGTGCGACTGCACCTCGAATATTGTATGCAATTTTGGTCACCGCATCTCAAAAAAGATGGAATTAGAAAAGGTACAGAGAAGGGTGACAAAAATGATAAAGGGGATGGGACAACTTTCCTGTGAGGAAAGGCTAAAGCGGTTAGGGCTTTTCAGCTTGGAGAAAAGACAGCTGAGGTGAGATATAATAGTGGTCTATAAAATAATCAGTGGAGTGGAACCGGTAGAAGGGAATCGCTTGTTTACTCTTTCCAAAAATAGTTGGACTAGGGGCACACAATGAATCTACAAAGTAGTAAATTTAAAATGAATCAGAGAAAATATTTCTTCACTCAAGGTGTAAATAAACTCTGGAACTCATTGCCAGAAAATGTAGTAAAAGCAGTTATCTTAGCGGGATTTTAAAATGGCTTGGATAGCTTCCTAAAAGAAAAGTCCAGAAGCCATTATTAAAATGGATGAGGAAAATCCACTGTTTATTTCAAGGTAAGCAGCATAAAATGTATTGTACTGTTCTGGGATATTGACAGGTACTTGTAACCTGAATTGTCCGCTGTTGGAAACAGGATGCTGGGTAGATAACAAATACTCATCATTAGCAAATAACCTCCTTTGTGTTCTAGTCACTTGTGTCATGCCTAGTTTTAAAGAATTAAGTTTTTAAGCCTTCATTAAATCTAGCTTATGTTGTGTGAAGCACTGAATTGCAAGAATGGGAACATGGCAAGATCTTATTCATATCCAAAATTGCTTGGGATAGGCAATTATTTGACGGTTGTAATGTTGTATAATATAATATATGCAGGGCTTTTTTTGAGGGGTACTTGGGGGTACTGAGTACCGGCACCTTTTCCATTGTCTGCTACAATTGACCCACGGACCCCAAGTTTTAATGAAAGCTCTCAGGCTCTATACAACAATTCTGATTTGTCATAGATTCTGTGACTAGTTGCAGGGGGCCTGGCTATTGTGGGGTGTGTCCCTCAGTGATCACCCCACCCCTGAAGGGTGGCCTGGCATTTGAGTACTGGCACCTTTTTTGCTAGTAAAAACACACTGAATATATGTGTTCGGGAAAATTCAAAAGTGCTCAATGCTATCACGAGTGAGCACCTCCTTTTCAATCATTGCACGTTCTCAAACTCTCCCAGTCCACAATGTTAAGTCTCTGTGCATGATGACATCAACTGAAGAATCAGAGTCTCACTTGTTGCTAGTGCCATCCCATATGTGACTCATGCATAAATTAATTCTCATTTACCCCTTTTTTTTTTAATTTTCCGAGCACACATATTACATATTATAGACTTACAAATAATTACCTACCCCAACCAATTTTGCTTTTCTCTAATCTCGAGGGTTTGTGCATAAAATAGCGTATACTCTAAATATAAGGGATTTATTATGTGTAACAAGATCTTATTCAAGCCCGAAGGCATCCAGGGTTGTTTGATGATAAGTGAAAGAAGCTCCAGGAGTTTATCAATGAGTACAGCTTCTGGTTTAATGAAGACTCACATGTCTGCTCTGCAGGGGCATAGCCAGACCTGGCAGTGGGAGGGGGCTAGAGCCTGAGGTGGGGGGGGGGGGGTACACCACCTCGCTGCACCCCACAGCAGCAAATACCTTTGCTGGCAGGGGTCCCCAACCCCTGCCATCTGAAGCCTTCATCAGCATCAGTCTCCGGCACACCGCGTTCGCTGCCCTGTGCTTTCTTCCTCCTGACGTCCTGCACATTCCTTTAAGCGAAACTGCACATGCCTGTGGCCCCACCTAGCTACCCCACTGCTGCTGTGGTGATGAATACAAAATGAGCCGAGCAGCTAAAGTGACATCGGTTTGGGCGCTGTCATGGACTGCGGCCCATCTCGAAAGAAGCTGCAACATTTCTAGCTTCTGTGGTTCAGATATTCAGGGGATCTGAGGAAACAGCCGGCTGTAAAGTGTATCAATAACCTGAGCCTCTAGGGGCTACATTTTGGTACCAGTCTTGTTTGAAAACGCAAGAGCCAGCCCCGCTCTGCACCAGCACTCATGCTCATAGAGACAATTTCTTTTCTTACTATGAATGCTTTCCTGTTAGCGTAAAAAGCGCTCTTCAGTTCCCTTTGCCTGGAAAAGAACTGGATCCAACACAACATGCAAACATAAGAACTTCCATACTGGGCCAGGTCAGAAGTCTAGTGTTTTGTTTCCAACAGTGGCCAATCAATGTCACAATGACCTGCAAAATCCCACCTATCCTCAGGGTTAAGAAGTGGTTTTCCATAAGTCTACCTTCGCAGAGTGACAAAACAAAACACTCATTACCAAACTTAAGGCAATCAAAATCAGGAGATCTTGGCAAAACATTGGCTGCAGTTTTATTGCATAATAACAATATTAAACAGAGAACCATAGAATGCAAACTACTTCACAAACATCGTTACATGTTTTACCATTCCACTATGCAGCTACTCGGTGTCGAACTAGCCAATTTTGAGGACCAAAGATTGTCACATCAGTGGCGTAGCCAAGGGTGGGCCTGGATGGGCCCAGGCCCACCCACTTTGGGCTCAGGCCCACCAAGTAGCAGCACACCTATAATGTGGCTGGCAGGGATCCCCAAGCCCCACCAGCCGAAAACTCCCAACAACTGTCCCTCCTGCATACCTTGTAAATAGCAGATCTTCGCCTGCAGCGAGCAGCGACTGATTCGCACCAGCCCCACAGCCTTCCCTCTGATGTATTCCCACCTATGCGGAAACAGGAAGTTGCATCAGAGGGAAAGCTGTGAGGCCAACATGAGCAGTGTGTATTAGTTGCTGCATGCGAGGGAGGGAGGATGTTTGAGAGACCAAAATAGCATGCAGGCAAGAGAGGGAGAGACCAAATCACTTGTGGGACAGGGCAAAGTTCTTCTGCTCACCCATCCTGGGCCCAGGCCCACCCAAAATTGGGTGTCTGGCTACGCCGCTGTGTCACATTTTCCATATTAATAATGCTACTTCAATATCCTACTGAGCAAGTATTTCTACCTCCCGTTTATTTTGACTTTTGTGATTTGACGGAGGAAAATACTTCAGATGCTCGGCTCTCATTTCATATTTATTTATTTATCGCATTTGTATCCCACATTTTCCCACCTATTTGCAGACTCAATGTGGCTTACATAGAGGGGCATAATCGAACAGAAACGCCTATCTCCATGGGCGTTTATCTCCGAGAACGGGTCCGTGAAGGGGCGGACCCAAGCGTATTTTCGAAAAAATTAGACGTCCATGTTTTATTCGCCAAGTTGTGAGCTGGGCGTTTTTGCTTTTCAGCGATAATGGACAATGAAATCGCCCAGCTCAAAAACGAATAAATCCAAGGCATTTGTTCGTGGGAGGGGCCAGGAGTTGTAGTGCACTGGTCCCCCTAACATGCCAGGACACCAACCAGGCACCCTAGGGGGCACTTTTACAAAAACAGAACAAAAGGTAAAAGAGCTCCCAGGTGCATAGCACCCTTCCCTTGTGTGTAGAGCCCCCCCAAATCCCCCTCAAAACCCACTGCCCACAAGTCTACACCATTACTATAGCCCTAAGGAGTGAAGGGGGGCACCTACATGTGGGTACAGTGGGTTCGGGGGGGGGGGTTGGACGACTAAGCATTAAGCAGCACAATTGTAACAGGTAGGGGGGGGATGGGCCTGGGTCCACCTGCCTGAAGTCCACTGCACCCCCTAACAACTGCTCCAGGGACCTGCATACTGCTGCCAGGGAGGTGGGTATGACATTTGAGGGTCAAAATAAAAAGTTGTGAAACATCATTTTTTGAGGTGGGAGGGGGTTTATGACCACTGGGGGAGTCAGGGGAGGTCATCCCCGATTCCCTCCGGTGGTCATCTGGTCAGTTTGGACACCTTTTCAAGGCTTGGTCATGAACAAAAAGGGATCAAGTAAAGTTGGTCAAATGCTCATCAGGAACGCCCTTCTTTTTTCCATTATCGGCTGAGGACGCCCTCTCTTAACCATACCCCCGACCCGCCTTCGGTACACTGCCGACACGCCCCCTTGAACTTTGGGCGTCCCTGCAACGGAAAGCAGTTGAGGACGGCCAAAATTGGCTTTCGATTATACCGATTTGGGTGCCCTTAGGAGCAGGACGCCCATCTCCCGATTTGTGTCGGAAGATGGGCGCCCTTCTCCTTCAAAAATAAGCTGGATGGTCTTTATCTGCCTTCATTTTTCTATAATTCTATGTTGATCTGTCCTGCAGTAATAACCATTGTCCACCGTTAGTGGTATGACTGCCTTCTATTACTGCACGTTAACTTTTCCAGTAATTTGGTTTAATAAATAGCATTTTTTTTTTTTGCTGCTTAATAATATGATGTGCTGGAACAAGAATAGATTTGCTCATTCCTTCTGTGCATTCATAATGAATTCAGAAACCCTACTATTGTATTTTTACTAGCACTAAATTATACTATAGTACTGTTTTCTTAATAGTTTTTCTAACAAATTAAAGAAGATAAGTGTGTCAGTCATTTAACCCAAGCCAGATGAGAGACTGACTCAGTCAATATGATTTTCAAGCTCTGTACTTACATACCATCGGAAATACTAATGGAGATATAAAATATTTATGAAATTTACATCTTGCAATACTTTCAAAAGTTAAACACACAACTGTAATTGAATCCACATCCTTATCAAGATTTTTGCATTCACAGTGTCCATGGCAACAACAGCTTGGATTATCTGCAAATATATTCCTGCTTCACTTGATGTTTAGTGAATGTTAGATTTTTTTTTCTGGGAAGTGCTTGGCTCTTCCCGGTCTGCGGGTTGCATTTTCCGTAGATTTTTTTTGTGCATGTCACGTGCAATCATTCCAACATTTTGTGGAGATTAATCTGAATTTTTAAATGTCTTTCTGCTCTCTAGTATTGCTCAACTGCCTATATCTCCAACAAAGACACAATTTTAAAGGTAGTATTCTTTTTTTTAAAGAGGCGGTGCGACGAATGTGTGTGCAAATGACTGGATTACGCCTTAATCAATTACAGGAGCGTAGGTATCAGAATTAGACATGGGGTTAGCCATCTGCTGAAGTGCAATGTGAACTGTATGCTGCTCTTAGTAAATCAGTACCTATGTGTTCAGAATTCTGCAGCAGATGTTTAAGAACATTTTTTAAAAAATTACCCACTGTTGCTACTGACATATTTTATTAATTTCTGCATTACTTTTCAGAAGTGCAGTGGTGACTGCTCATTCTTCCTGAGGTTATACTGCTGAGCAGTACGTGAGAAGGAATATTTCTCGGCATTACAATGACCATCTTTTTAAACTTTGCAAAGTATAAATGCAGCATAGACAAAATAAGAATGCTATATTATCCTTCATATGACATACTAATACTAGAATTTCAATGAGCACTGAATGACTTGGAACACAATATCAGTGGCGTTCCTAGAGGGGCTGACACCCGGGGCGGATCGCCGATGCGACCCCCCCCCCCCCCCGGTGAAAGGACACCCCCACCCCAGCGAAGGAACCCCTCCTGGGTGCACGCCGCTGGGGGGGGGGGTGTCGCGCGCCGGTCAGCGTCGTTCGTTTCCATGCTCCCTCTGCCCCGGAACAGGTTACTTCCTGTTCCGGAGCAGAGGAAGCATGGAAACGTACAACGCTGACCGGCGCGCGGCACCCCCTCCTAGCGGCGTGCACCCGGGGCGGACCGCCCCCCCCTTGGAACGCCACAGCACAATATCTATGTTCTGCTCCCATACTTGGATGATCCTGCTGAGCTAGGGCTGCTAGAGGAAGGCCTCAGCCTGAGAAGTGATGTATTGCTCAGTCCCTTCAGCCCTTTTCTGCCACTTGTAGCACAAGTGCCTCAGTTGTTGGTTCAGATGTGAGCTGGTGATTCCTGCTCTATTATTAGAGGGGGCAAGTCAACTCTGGAGAGCCTTTCAAGAAGGGAAAGGTCAATGGTGCCAAACCTGGAAGATTCCATAGTACCTTCATTGATGGGGTAGCAAGCCTTAGAGCCAATTGAAGATGGAATCCTACTGCTCTTTGTAGTGTTTGGCATGGAAGGAAGCAAAAGGAGCTGAGAGGCAAAACTTCATTGGGGGGGGGGGGGGGGGGGGGGAGGGGTCAATCTTCTGTTTCCTCCCATCCACAGTGAAACCATCAGAGATCATGCTGGATTAAGCCTTGTGGATTATTGACTTTCAGACTGGGAGTGGATTTCAGCGGCTTTATTACAACAAGTGAAAGAAAGAAATGAAAAAAAGAAAAAAGACAGACCTAACAAAAACGTCTAAAGATAAGTTTATGTTTATTTTTGAGCACATTTCACTCTTTAGTACTCTTGTATTGGTGTATAGCACGTATATTCACTCATAAGAGATAGCCCTACGAAAGAAGTGCTATGCCACCGGACAGAAACAAATTATTTTGCCTTAAAAGCGGTGGTTTTCTCTGAGGGCTCGCTTTCAAACATTTTCAAAAATAATAACAAAAAAGAGTGGGTTTATCGATTTGTACGGTGCTATTAGCCTGTACAAGTAGCATTAGATCTTTGGTTGAGTAGTGTTGGATTCTATATGGTTGGCAGTGGTGTCCTTACACTAGGTCTGTTCTCCATGTGCATGTTTGCTACTCAAGCTTTTTCCTAATGTTCAAGCTCAGGAAATCTTGTCCAATTCCACCTATTAGAAGATTGAAGACCTGAATAAAAGCTTGCACAAGCTGAAGCTATCCAGTCATCCCCAGTATTAGATACATTGGTTGCTAGACATTTAAATCTTCAAAATATGATCTTACTAGTAAAAAAGGCCTGTTTCTGACACAAATGAGGGCGCTAGCAAAGTTTTCCTCGGAGTCTGTATGTTTGAGAGAGTGTATGTGAGAGTGACTGTGTGTGAGAGAGAGAGTGAATGTGCGAGTCTGTGTGTGTGAGAGAGAGAGAGTGAGTCTGGGTGCGAGTCTGTGTGAGAGAGAGTGTGTGTGTGTGAGAATGAGAGTGTGTGCAAGTGCGTATGTGAGACACAGTGTGTGAGAGAGAGAGTGTGTTTCACACAGAGTGTGTGCGAGAGAGTGTGTGTGAGACACAGACTCTGTGAGACTGAGTGTATGAGACCAAGAGAGTGTGTGCGAGAGAGTGTGTGTGAGACACAGACTCTGTGAGACTGAGTGTATGAGACCAAGAGAGTGTGTGAGTGACTGTGTGACACATAGAGAGTGAATGTGATACAGTGTGAGACATAGAGTGTGTGAGAGAGAGAGTGAGTGTGTGTGACAGAGATACCTCCCCCCCTGTGGTGTCAGCCCCCCCCCCCCCTCTCTCTGGTGTCTGAGCGTTACTGTGCAGGACGCTGAGCTCTGGTTGTGCTTCAAGGAACTGACCAATCCTATTTAATAGAATGCACCTCCAACATTCTGAAGCCGAGAAACCTCATGTGGTTGGTCACTTCTGCTTGTGACGAACCCGGAAGTACGTGATGTCAATTCAGGAGATGGATACAGAGAGCAGGAATGCCTCAGCCATGCAGTCAGCTTCAGAATGTTGGAGGTGTGTTTTATTATATAGGATTCTGTTAGTATCTGAAAGATGTTGAGGTTTCCAGACTCTACCATGCCCATTCTTAAGAAAATCTACCATCTCCTCTCTGGAAGGAAGATTGTGGCTCCAAGGAAGGAAGAACTGGAGAAGTTTTCAGTGACAGTTTGGATTTGATTAGACTGCCTGAGATTTCTGAGTGGGAGGGGGAGGGGTGGTTAAATGGATGACTAAGGGAGTCTTTTACTAAGGTGCACTAGCGTTTTTAGCTTACGCTAAAAAATAGCTGGCACTAAACACTGAGATGGCCACTTTGGGTGTTTCAGCATTTAGCGCCAGCTGATTTTTAGCATTAGCCAAAAACACTAGTGGACCTTAGTAAAAGACCCCATTTGTTAATAATTTTTGTATTTGCTCATTCATTAATGTGCTTCTATTTTGTTTTCAATACGAGGGTTTCCTGGGAAATAAGTTTATGATATTTCTAGATGTCTGTAAAACAACCCAGAAGAGAAGGAAACAGTCCCAGCCGTGTGGCAGATGGTGCTTGCCCTGGAAGTCAAACTTCTGGTTCAACTTGTCTGGATATATCTTATTTTTGATAATATTATGGACATGACAGATACCATTATCTGGAGTTTTGAGGTCTTTTTTTCCTCATTATTATTTGATACCTTCCTTCTAGAACTTTGTTTCTTGGATCCCCACTTTCTCGTGTTTCCCTCAGTTCCGTCCCCTCCTTCCCTCCCTGCTCCCTCCTCCTCCGATTTCCACGCCCATGTCCAAGCCCTCCTCCCTATTGGGCTGTACTGCTGATGGAGGCGGGGCTTGGACTTCTACACTCTCAGCGTTCCGACTCTACTGCGCATTTGCAGGTGAGTCGGTCACTTGCCGTTTATATGTTTGATTGTGATTTTGCTGCTTTTTGTTCAAGGTTATCTTGATTATACTTGTAATATAATAAATAAACAATATATCAATAAATAAATAAAAAGTGTGCTAACCCACACTAAGAGGCAAATTTTAAAAACATGGTGTAGAGGAGAATTCCAGAAAAGGCAAACAGAATGTTAGGAATTATGAGGAAAGGAATAGAGAATAAAATAGAGACTATCATAAGGCCTCTGTATCACTCCATGGTGAGACTACACCTTGTATTGTGTGAAATTCTGGTTACCACAGCTCAGAAAAGATATAGTGGAACTGGAAAAGGTACAGAGAAGGGTGACTAAAATGATTAAGGGGATGGAATGGCTCCCATATGAGGAAAGGCTAAAGAGGTTAGGCTCTTTAGCTTAGAGAAGAGATGGCTGAGGTCTATAACATGATGTGAGTTGATTGTTTACTCTTTTTAAAAGTACATAGACTAGGGGCCACTCCGTGAAGTTACAAATAGGAAAAAATATTTTTTTCACTCAGCATACATTCAAGCTCTGGAATTCTTTGCTACAGCGAGTGGTAAAAGCAGTTAATGTAACTGGGTGGAGGTGTAGCCTAATGGTTAGTGCATGACCTGAAAACCAGGCTCAATTTCCACTGCAGCTCCTTGTGACTCTGGGCAAGTCACTTAACCCTCCATTGCCCCAGGTACAAAATAGGCACCTGTATATAATATGCAAACCGCTTTAATTTTATCCACAGAAAGACTGTGTATCAAATCCCATTCCCTTTCTTGCAGCTAGAATAGTTAAAGGGTCATCCGAGGTGAAGTGCTACATGTCATCTCACAGTGCTGTCCCTCAAAATTTTTGCCAGCCACCTGGCATGGGTGAGTATCCAGGTGGGGGCAATGAGTTCTCAGCATTTTTATAAAATATTACAAAATTCTCTGTTAATTAGCCAGGTGGTTAGTAAAATCAGCTGGGTGGTGCACCTGTTCAAAAGTTCCTGGGGAGAACACCAACCTCAATCTTTTAACTCCCATTCTAGAAATTTTGCTACAGCTCAAAGACTGTATCAAACATTCTTCACTAAGGGGTAAGTATTATCACATTGGGAGTAAATAACTAATCCCTTTATTACTGGCTACTGATACTTTATTTATTTAGATTTTGCTCACACCTTTTTCAGTAGTAGCTCAAAGTGAGTTACATTCTGTCCCAGGAAAGCTCACAATCTAAGCTTGTACCTGAGGCAATGGAGAGTTAAGTGACTTACCCAAGATCAGAAGGAGAGGCAGTGGGATTTAAACCAGCCACCTCTGGATTGCAAAACCAGTGCTCTAACCACTAGGCCACTCCATCTAATGGTATTTTATACAATTCAAGCTCTTCCTTTTTTGCTTTCCTTCAACTAATTCCATTAAATTGTTGCATTTCTGATAAACCATTACCTACTATATCTGTTTAATCCGAGATGTTGTAATTGCATAACGTTGCATTGTTTAATCCATTATGATTTCATATTATATATCGTTCTTTAGTGTTTGATATGTAACTCACATTGAACCTGAGCTTTCCTCGAGATAATGTGGGATAGAAATGTCAAAAATAAATAAATACATTTATATTAATGCTGGCCATACTAATGTTTAGCATAGCAGTTTGTTTGGGGCCTTCCTTTTTGCTAAAACATAATTTTACACTGAGTACTAACCTTAGCATTGAAAAAAAAGAGCTAGAAATAAATATTACATCAGAGCTTTAGTGCATGATAATATGAATGTTTTTGCATACTGTTTTTATCTATTATATTTTTTAAAGCAATATAATAATTAGTACTGCCAACATAAAGCAGTCAAGCATTTGGCTCTGCTTCTAGGGCCCTTTTACTGAGCTGTTTTAAGCACTAGCATGTGCTTACCGCAGCTTTATAAAGCTTACTGCGGGATACACTGAGGCACCCAGTGTGAAAATCCCAATGTGTGCGCAAACCACTCAGAGGGGGTGTGTCCAGGGATGGAGAGGTGAACATGAGAGTGTAAATCAACACAGCCACATTTCTGCACATTAAGCCCCGGATTCTGTATAGTGTGACTTAAGTTGCGTATGCACATCCAGTCGTATTCTGGATTTGCACGTGCAACTTAGGGGTCCTTTTACTAAGGTGCACTGAAAAATGGCCTGCGGTAGTGTAGACGCGTGTTTTGGGCGCATGCAGAATTATTTTTAGCGCACCAACAAAAAATGCCTTTTTTTAACATTTTTGCCGAAAATGGACGTGCAGCAAAATGAAAATTGCCGCACGTCCATTTTGGGTCTGAGACCTTACCGCCAGCCATTGACCTAGCGGTAACCAGGTGGTAATGGTCTGTGCACATCAAATTCCACTTGACGCGTTGCCCCGTATCAGAAAATTTAAAAAAATATATTTTTCAGATGTGCGTAGTGGACGCGCGCCAAAATTGAAATTACCGCAAGGGCCACGTGGTAACCGGGCAGTGATACACACAAATTCTAAGTTGCATAGTTGAAAAGCGGGCATGCCCACAGGCATGGAATGTGCGGATCATGGGCGTTTCTAAAATCTATGCACGTTATTATAACATAGTAACATAACATAGTAGATGACGGCAGAGAAAGACATGCACAGTCTGCCCAACAAGATAACTCATATGTGCTACTTTTTGTGTATACCTGACCTTGATTAATATCTGCCATTTTCACGGCACAGACCGTAGAAGTCTGCCCAGCACTAGCCCCCCCCCCCCCCCCCCCCCCGGCTCTGTCACCCAATCTCCGCTAAGCTTCTGAGCTTATAGAATGCACCCGGTCTGTGCCTAATTTAGGCGTCGCCATTTATACCAAGTTTTACTTGGCATAACTGCCCGTGACTAAATTTAGTTGCATGGATGGGCGGTTGGCATATTCTATAAACCACATGGAAATTTAGGTGTATTATGTAAAATAAATGTAGGTGTACTTTATAGAATATGCCTAGGCGTATTTGTTTTGCTGCCGATTTTTTAGGCGTGATATATAGAATCTAGTCCTAGGTGATTAGCGGGTGAGCCATTCTGGCCTAGAAAATGGGTGGCGGTAAGGGCTCATGCGCTAACGTTTTTTAATGGCCACACGCTAACGGCAACATTAGTGCATGGCCATTAATTGGGGAAATGGAAAATCAGCCATTTTCTAGCTGTGGTAAAAATGACCTTAGCATGCAAGAGAGGCCTGCAGAAGGATGCTCCAAGGCCACGTTTTACTGCAGCTTAGTAAAAGAAGCCCTAAATGAGGAGACGCAATGTGTTGGTTGACCATGGTACAGTTTTTGGAGAGCATTTACTAGGATTGGAACTACTGTCCCCAAAATATGGTTGCTTCAGCCCTTCGGGGATTTTCTGTACATTCAATTCTATCTCCAGGGAGATTTGCCGGTAAATGTATTTAACAGTACTGGTCTGCTGCTCCTGCTTTCCAGCATTATCATTCTGTAACAGAGCAGAGAAGTACAGAATCTTTCTTATTCCCTTTCCAGTACCATTACCTTCCTACCTGCTAGTTTTCTAGTGCTTTTCATATTCAGTGTTGCAGGCAGCTTCTTTTCAGCAGACACAGTGACCCAGACAAAAAGCCACAGAGCAAATAGAAAATTGTACCCACCACCAAGCGACATCTTACTATCCAACTAATGTGCACCTTTCTAGTGTGATAAGGTTAAACGGCTTAGCAATTATAACAGCTAAATGGAATATGTACCCAACGTGCTTATAAACAGGAACAATATAATTTATGCCATGGAGCCTGCCAGTTAAGACCCCCAGACATTGGCAGCTTTTTTTTTTTTGGCCTTTGTAGATAGGTGATCTTTTTATAAAGGCGTATGTTGGTGCTGGAATATTAGCACGTTCAACATGTCCCTTGGTAACCTGTTACTATTTATTTAAGTAGACAGCTTTAAGTATAGATTTCATTCCTTCTTCGTCTTATTTAGGGCCCCTTTTACAAAGCGGCGGTAAGCCTCAAAGCAGGCTTACCACTCGGTAAGCTACTGCAGCAGCCCAGCGGTACTTCCCACCCCCAGTGTGCCATCATATCTGGCGCTACAAAAATATACTTTTGTAGCGCCGATGTGTACCTGGCAGTTATTGGGCAGTGCCGCGCGCTGCACCGGTTACTGCTGGGTTAGCATGGGAGCTTTTACTGCCACCTCAATGGGTGGTGGTAAGGGCTCCCCCCCCCCCCCCCCGAAATGGCAGTGCAGCAAGTGCTTTATTTGCTACAAGGCCATTTCCTGCAGAAAAGCAAGATCTACCTTTTACCTGCTGCAGTAAAAGGGGGCTTCGGTATGCATCAAAAACACGTGCCGATGCCAGCGCAGGCCCCCTTTTTCCACATGTTGGTAAATGGGGTCCCTAGTCATAGGCGCTGACTCCGTGGGTGCTGTGGGTGCTCAAGCACCCCCAATATTTCACCAACCGGAAGTTCGTTCACCCACCGGAAGTTCGTTCCCTCCCTCCTCCCTCTGAGTTCCAGGGTCCCCCCTCCCTCCCTCCCTCCCTCTGAGTTCCAGGGTCCTCCCTCCCTCCCTCCCTCCCAGTTCCAGGATCCCCCCTCCCTCCCTCCCTTCGAGTTCTAGGCCCTCTCCCTCAAAATTTTAAAAGTAATCTATTTTACCTCGTCAGGGTTAGGGCAGCAGCAGCGGTAAAAAGCATGCAGGCTCAGCTCGGTGCTTAGTTGTTTTCCCTTCTATCTCTCTCCGCTCTGGTCCCGCCCTCATTTCCTGTTTATATTGACTATATTTGATTTTTGCATACATTTTTTGTCTCTCCCTTGGGGATTTTTTTGTTATTGGTATAACTGATGGGAAGCATTCTATAGCATAGACTGAGCCATGAGCTAGTGGGGAAGGTAATATAGTCTGAGGTGTGGGTGAGGAAGATATTGAGAAACTGGGCAAGGCAGTTGGAGATGGTGGGCTGGGTGAGACCCTCATTGACTGCAAGCACTGACTAGAAGGTGCCAGTGGCCAGAAAGGCAAGGGAGGCAATGACATTACATAAGTACATAAGTATTGCCATACTGGGACAAACTAAAGGATCCATCAAGCCCAGCATCCTGTTTCCAACAGTGGCCAATCCAGGTCACAAATACCTGGCAAGATCCAAAAAATGTACAAAACATTTTATACTGCTTATCCCAGAAATAGTGGTAACAGTAAATATGCTGCCATGACTGCTAAAACACGTTAATGCACCACTAACTGCATACATTGTTATGAGATAGGAAATGGATGGATTATGGCGGAGAATGGGTGTGGATTGCACATTGCAGTTAGTACACTTTAACTTACTATATGCACTCTCATTGCTGTAGAGAGAGCCAATCCACTTATCGCCTAAACATACTGTCCGTATACTTCCCACATGCTAAAGAGTTTTCCTCTGCAGTAACAAATGGGAGGATGCTGGGATCACCCCAAAGAGTAACTGCACAGCTTTGCACCTACCAGGCAGTAATTTGGGCACTACTGCTTTGTGGGAGTTATTCTAGAAGGATCTGCCTAGTTTTGGGCAGTACAAAAGGTGTATAAATTCCAGTATTCTAGTCATTTATGTGCATAAATGGGAACTTAAGAACATAAATGACCTCTTATAGACCACTGACTAGCGGAAAAGTACGTTGGGCTGCTACTGTGTGGCCCAGTGCCCCTGGGGCTATCTTAAAGGGGCCTGTATTATACTTACTCATGCACCAATTCTCATGATTCCCACCAGCAAAAACCACCCTGATCTGAGACCCCTAAAATGCCCCCAGATATCCCACACCCCTTTCCTCCCTAGACAGACCCTTTACCATGAAAGACCCCACCCCAAAGAGGACACCAGTCATTGAGAGAATTAATAACTCTTGAACCAAAGTTAATTGAAACCTCAACCCTTACTCCACTCCTAGAATTATAATCACTTCTGAGCCAATTTACCCATCCCCGATCATCTTATCATCACTATGGATCATGTTATCTCAATATTTAGAGGATGTTAATAGATTTATACAGTAAAAGATTGCTGGTTAAGGCTGAATCTACCAAGATAATTTATGCAGAAGAGTTGTGACCTAGAACTTAAGAATTCCTTTGTGGCCAAGGTTGATTTCTATCATCTCTAAAATGTTCTGAAGTTGTATTCATTCCTTTCATCTGTTAACATTCATAGTGCCATCCTTGATTTTGTTCTCTCAAGGCCAATCTCCTGCAGTGACTGCTATCTCAGCCTTACTTTGAAATTTGCTTAGAAACTACATCTAGTGCAGAATTTAAACTCAGGAATCCTTACTGGCAGATGCTTTAAGAAGTTGTATAGAGAGTATAAGTCATAATTCCTTAACAGAATGGGGCATTAAAGTTATGTTAGAAATCTGCCTGTACCTTGAATGCCTAAAAGGGTGTTGAGGCAGTGACATGTTACCTCTTAAACATCTTGTATTGTAACATACAATGGGCAAGAGGATGTGTTACTGCATATTCTTGATTGTAGGGTCATGCTTCAAGATAGAGCAAAATTAAAGGGTCTGATTTACTATGCTTTTTTTTCCTCAAGTTTAACATCTGTAAAAATCAGAACTTTTACAGCCTGCAAAATAATTTATTTAGGATTGTTTGGGTTTCATCAAGGTTTTTTGATCTTATAACTAGAAACATAGAAACTGAGAAAAATGATGGCAGATAAAGACTTTACAGCCGATTGGTCTGACACCCCTTCCTTTACAATCCCTTCCTCTCCTTCTGAGATCCTGTTCTTGTCCCATGGTTTCCTGAATTCAGATAACATCCTCTCCTCCTGCACCTATACTGGAAGGATGCTTCACGCATCCATTACCACCCCTTTTGCCTTCATCCTATATAACCCCTTATTACAGAGCTTCATTTCCTTGAAAGCAGCTTGCCTCCAAGGTATTTATACGTTTATTTTGCCTTCCATCCCAAGTATATATCTATCTCGACTTTATCTATCTAGAGAGAGGGTACACTTTTTCTCAAAGACTACTGACCATTTTCATAACCATCCTCTGGACTGGCATCTTCTACTTTTCATCCTTTTGAAAGTGTGGTGGTATCCATAAATTCGCACAGTACTTCTAATGCGTTCTTACTAAAGACTTATGCAGAAGCACTAGCATCTCCTTTTTCCTACTGACCATTCTTCTTCCTATGCATCCTAGCATCCTTCTGGCTTTTGCTGTCACCTTACCTACCTGTTGATTACCTTAAGCTCATTAGATATGTTCACCCCTAGGTCCTGCTCTTGTTTCATGCACAGAACTTCACCACTACTATAATGCTAATGAAACACAGTACCATGTATACTCATGTAAGAAACAATCCCTCCTAAACTGTACTGTTCCCCTGAGTTTTTGCAGCCCAAAACAAGACCCTGCATTTTTATCATTAAATATTATCCACTAGTAAAAAAGCCCCGTTTCTGATGCAAATGAAACGGGGGCTAGCAATGTTTTCTTCTGTGTGCATGTGGGAGTGTGTGTCCCTGCCCTCTGGCCTCTCTCCCCTCCCCCCTCTGAGTCCTTCACTGTTACAGAGCCAGCGATTTGATTTCGTGCTCTGCTGTTTTCCTTCACTGACTGTGTTACAGAGAGGGCGGGGCAGACACTCATAGGGAAACCGGATATCTCGCCCCCTTCACACTTCCGGCTGGAGGCTTCATAGAACGTTGGTGTTGCCTTTTATATAGAGAGATGACACTTGAGAATATTCCTCAAGCTTCATTAAATCCTTTTCCATGTTTCCCAAACTGTCCATGAGCATAGTTTGGTATATTATCTGCCAAAAAGCAAACTGTTGCTCATAACTCTTCCACAATATCCATCACAAAAACTAACATGTCATAAATGCTGTGATTTCAAATGTTATTATTAACTTCCCCCTTTGAAATGAAACAAAAAAAAACAGCAACAAAATTAGCCTCTTAAAATATCCCTGTCTGCAAAAAGGAACATAAATATAAACCAGGGATGTCTAGGAATAAAGAGGCTTTACTTTGGGTGTCCTTCTGCTGCTCCAGCTGGATAAAGTAGCATGTCTTGTCCTTCTCTCCTCTCTGTTTCATGCAGGCAGTGTAGGAAGACAGGATCTCCATGCCTGCGCTCCCAGGAAGCAGTCCAGTAGCTATAGGCTTTGAGGATGGCTCCGTCTCCTTGTATTTCAGGATCAGTAACTGTTGTTAGTCCAATCCTTGTTTCTCCAATAGTAAATAGGATGCTGTAGATTGGAGGTTAAAAGAAATTTGTAATTTTAGTCCCCTTTCAAAAGTGTTGAGGGAATGGCTCAAGAATCTGAGCCAAACCCTGGTTCCTTTGCTTTGAGTTGCTCTGGTCAGGGATCTGGAACCAAGACGAGGGCCTTCCCCCTCTGGGCCAGTGCTATCAAATACATGTCTTTTCCTGATAGTGAGCAGCTGGTACAGGAACCAACAAGAGGAGGAGAAATTCTAGACCTAGTCCTTAGTGGAGTGCCTGATTTGGTGCAGGAGGTAATGGTGCTGGGGCCACTTGATAACAGCGATCATAATGTGATCAGATTTGATATTGGCTTTGGAGTAAGTACACCCAGGAGATCCAATACATTAGCATTTAACTTTCAAAAAGGAGACTATGATAAAATGAGAAAAATGGTGAAAAATAACTTAGAGGAACAGCTGCGAAGGTCAAAAATTTACATCAGACATGGATGCTATTCAAAAATGCTATCCTGGAAGCTCAGGCCACATATATTCCTTGTATTAAAAAAGGAGGAAGGAATACCAAAAGACAACCGACATGGTTAAAAAGTGAGGTGAAGGAAGCTATTAGAGCTAAAAGAAAATCCTTCATAAAATGGAAGAAGGATCCAACTGAAAATAATAAGAAACAGCACAAGGAATGGCAAGTCAAATGCAAAGTGCTGACAAGGACATCAAAGAGGGACTTTGAAACAAATATTGTGTTGGAGGCAAAAACACATAATAAAATTTTTATTTAAGTATATTAAAAGCAAGAAGCTGGCAAAAGAATCAGTTGGACTGCTAGATGACTGAGGAGTAAAAGAGGCACTCAGGGAATACAAAGCCATAGCAAAGAGATTAAAGGGATTCTTTGCTTCAGTCTTCCCTAAGGAAGATTTGGGAGAGATACCAGTGCCAGAAATAGTATTCTAAGCTGATGAGTCAGACAAACTGAATGAAATCTCTATAAACCTGAAGGATGTAATGGTGCGATTTGACAAACTGAAGAGTAGCAAATCACCTGGACCGGATGGTATTCATCCCAGAGTACTGATAGAATTGAAAAATGAACTTGCAGAACTATTGTTACAGTAGTTACTAATCCTATATAATAATTCTCACCTCCAGCGTTCTAGGCGCTTTTCTGCCTGTGTCCTTGGCTTCTTCAGAGTTGGTGAGCTAGGCTCCGTAGCTCTGGCTGATGTCACTGGACCCATTATGTCGAGGTTCCGGGTGAAAAAAACCCTCACAGCTCATCCAACCCCCCCTCCCAAACTGCCATGCGCAAAGTGGACAACAAAAAAGACAGAAAAAAACAGAAAAGGCACAAGACTGCCTGACGTGCTCAACGGCTGCCCTCCACCACTGACGCGGACCACAGCCTTCCTCCAAAGTTACCGTTGTGCAGGGGAGATTAAAGCAACACAGTGACGGCCGGCGACCTATTGGAGCACAAGTAAAGCGCACATGAGAGAGACACATACAGCAAGCGCACCTCAGCTGTCCCGCGCCCTACCTGTCAGAGCTGCGTGCGCTGCTAAGGTGCAAACCGCAGACCCGGGGAGCGGCAGGAGGCTTTTGGAAGCCCTTCACCGCTGAGCTGGGAGAAGGGCTTTACCGGAGTGTCGGAGCCCGCCCGCCTGCTCACCCTCCGTCGTCGGTTCTCCTCCGTCCTGCATGGCGTTGAGGCACTCGAGATTGCTAGCAGGCAGAGCGAGAAGTAGGGAAGCTCGCAGATCACGTGGCGGAGGACTGGAGGAGGAGGAGGTGGGTGTGTAGGAGAAAAAAGCTGTCAGTGAACAGATACAAGAAAATCTACATTGGCTCCAAATCAAAAAAACGTATCACGAGGGAGGGAGGGAGGCAAGGAACGTGAAACTGGGAGGGGGGGGGGACGAACCTGGAACTGGGAGGGGGGAGAGAGGGGGTACCCTGGAACTGGGACGGAGAGGGGAACCCTGGAACTGAGGAGGGGGGGGAAGAACCTGGAACTCAGAGGGAGGGAGGGGGGACCCTGGGGCTGGTAGGGCCCTAAGGGAGGCAATGAACCTGCAACTGGGAGGGGGGGGACGAACCTGAAACTCAGAGGGAGGGAGGGAGGGAGAGAGGGGGTACCCTGGAACTGGGAGGTAGGGGGGAAGAACCTAGAACTGGGAGGGGGGACCCTGGAGCTGGTAGGGCCCTGGAACTGGGCGGGAGGGGGCCCTGGCAGGGAGGGAGAGAGGGTGGGCCCTTGGCAGGGAGAGAGGGAGGGGGTTTGGCACCCTGGCATACACACCCTTCACACCTATTCCTTCTCATTACAGCACTTTTCAATGAACTGTTTGGTTAACAACAATCAACATTTGAATGTTACCTTGCTAGCGCCCGTTTCATTACTTACAGAAACGGGCCTTATTTACTAGTATGTAATATATCTTTAAAATCAAGCATGGTACCGGAAGATTGGAGAGTGGCCAATGTAACACCGAATTTTAAAAAAGGTCCCAGAGGTGATCCAGGAAATTATAGACCGGTGAGTCTGACGTCAGTGCTGGGCAAAATGGTACAGACTATTATAAAGAACAAAATTACAGAGCATATTCAAAAGCATGGATTAATGAGACAAAGCCAACATGGATTTAGTGAAGGGAAATCTTGCCTCACCAATATATTACATTTCTTTGAAGGGGTGAACAAACATGTGGATAAAGGTGAGTTGGTCAATATTGTGTATCTGGATTTTCAAAAGTCATTTGACAAAAAGTACCTGATGAAAGACTCCAGAAGAAATTGGAGAGTCATGGGATAGGAGGTAGTGTTCTATTGTGGATTAATAACTGGTTAAAAGAGAGAAAACAAACAGTAGGGTTAAATGGTCAGTATTCTCAATGGAGAAGGGTAGATAGTGGGGTTCCTCAGGGGTCTGTGCTGGGACCGCTGCTTTTTAACATATTTATAAATGATCTAGAGATGGGAGTAACTAGTGAGGTAATTAAATTTGCTGACATCACAAAGTTATTCAAAGTTGTTAAATCACAAGAGGATTGTGAAAAATTACAAAAGGAACTTACGAGACTGGGCGTCTAAATGGCAGATGACGTTTAATGTGAGCAAGTGCAAAGTGATGCATGTGGGAAAGAGGAACCCGAATTATAGCTACATCATGCAAGGTTCCACATTAGGAATCACTGACCAGGAAAGGGATCTTGAAACCCTCTGCTCAGGTTGCGGCGGCAGCGACTAAGAAAGCAAGTAAAATGTTAGGTATAATTAGGAAAGGAATTGAAAAAAAATTGAGGATGTTATAATGCCTTTGTATAGCTCCATGGTGCGACTGCACCTCGAATATTGTATGCAATTTTGGTCACCGCATCTCAAAAAAGATGGAATTAGAAAAGGTACAGAGAAGGGTGACAAAAATGATAAAGGGGATGGGACAACGTTCCTGTGAGGAAAGGCTAAAGCGGTTAGGGCTTTTCAGCTTGGAGAAAAGACAGCTGAGGTGAGATATAATAGTGGTCTATAAAATAATCAGTGGAGTGGAACCGGTAGAAGGGAATCGCTTGTTTACTCTTTCCAAAAATAGTTGGACTAGGGGCACACAATGAATCTACAAAGTAGTAAATTTAAAATGAATCAGAGAAAATATTTCTTCACTCAAGGTGCAAATAAACTCTGGAACTCATTGCCAGAAAATGTAGTAAAAGCAGTTATCTTAGCGGGATTTTAAAATGGCTTGGATAGCTTCCTAAAAGAAAAGTCCAGAAGCCATTTTTAAAATGGATGAGGAAAATCCACTGTTTATTTCTAGGATAAGCAGCATAAAATGTATTGTACTGTTCTGGGATATTGACAGGTACTTGTAACCTGAATTGTCCGCTGTTGGAAACAGGATGCTGGGTAGATAACAAATACTCATTATTAGCAAATAACCTCCTTTGTGTTCTAGTCACTTGTGTCATGCCTAGTTTTAAAGAATTAAGTTTTTAAGCCTTCATTAAATCTAGCTTATGTTGTGTGAAGCACTGAATTGCAAGAATGGGAACATGGCAAGATCTTATTCATATCCAAAATTGCTTGGGATAGGCAATTATTTGAAGGTTGTAATGTTGTATAATATAATATATGCAGGGCTTTTTTTGAGGGGTACTTGGGGGTACTGAGTACCGGCACCTTTTCCATTGTCTGCTACAATTGACCCATGGACCCCAAGTTTTAATGAAAGCTCTCAGGCTCTATACAACAATTCTGATTTGTCATAGATTCTGTGACTAGTTACAGGGGGCCTGGCTATTGTGGGGTGTGTCCCTCAGTGATCACCCCACCCCTGAAGGGTGGCCTGGCATTTGAGTACTGGCACCTTTTTTGGTAGTAAAAACACACTGAATATATGTGTTCGGGAAAATTCAAAAGTACTCAATGCTATCACGAGTGAGCACCTCCTTTTCAATCATTGCACGTTCTCAAACTCTCCCAGTCCACAATGTTAAGTCTCTGTGCATGATGACATCAACTGAAGAATCAGAGTCTCACTTGTTGCTAGTGCCATCCCATATGTGACTCATGCATAAATTAATTCTCATTTACCCCTTTGTTTTTTAATTTTCCGAGCACACATATTACATATTATAGACTTACAAATAATTACCTACCCCAACCAATTTTGCTTTTCTCTAATCTCAAGGGTTTGTGCATAAAATATTGTATACTCTAAATATAAGGGATTTATTATGTGTAACAAGATCTTATTCAAGCCCGAAGGCATCCAGGGTTGTTTGATGATAAGTGAAAGAAGCTCCAGGAGTTTATCAATGAGTACAGCTTCTGGTTTAATGAAGACTCACATGTCTGCTCTGCAGGGGCATAGCCAGACCTGGCAGTGGGAGGGAGCCAGAGCCTGAGGTGTGGGGGGGGTACATTTTAGTCTGCCACCCCGCCGCCTCGCCCTCTCCGTCACCACCTCGCTGCACCCCACAGCAGCAAATCCAACCCCCGCCATTGAAGCCTTCATCAGTATCAGTCTCCGGCACACCGCGTTCGCTGCCCTGTGCTTTCTTCCTCCTGACGTTCTGCACATTCCTTTAAGCGAAACTGCACATGCCTGTGGCCCCACCTAGCTACCCCACTGCTGCTGTGGTGATGAATACAAAATGAGCCGAGCAGCTAAAGTGACATCGGTTTGGGCGCTGTCATGGACTGCGGCCCATCTCGAAAGAAGCTGCAACATTTCTAGCTTCTGTGGTTCAGATATTCAGGGGATCTGAGGAAACAGCCAGCTGTAAAGTGTATCAATAACCTGAGCCTTTAGGGGCTACATTTTGGTACTAGTCATGTTTGAAAACGCAAGAGCCAGCCCCGCTCTGCACCAGCACTCATACTCATAGAGACAATTTCTTTTCTTACTATGAATGCTTTCCTGTTAGCGTAACTATAAAAAGCGCTCTTCAGTTCCCTTTGCCTGGAAAAGAACTGGATCCAACACAACATGCAAACATAAGAACTTCCATACTGGGCCAGGTCAGAAGTCTAGTGTTTTGTTTCCAACAGTGGCCAATCAATGTCACAATGACCTGCAAAATCCCACCTACCCTCGGGGTTAAGAAGTGGTTTTCCATAAGTCTACCTTAGTAATGCTTAACATTGGCACTCACACTACTTCTTCGCAGAGTGACAAAACAAAACACTCATTACCAAACTTAAGGCAATCAAAATCAGGAGAGCTTGGCAAAACATTGGCTGCAGTTTTATTGCATAATAACAAGATTAAACAGAGAACCATAGAATTCAAACTACTTCACAAACATCGTTACATGTTTTACCATTCCACTATGCAGCTACTTGGTGTCGAACTAGCCAATTTTGAGGACCAAAGATTGTCACATCAGTGGCGTAGCCAAGGGTGGGCTTGGATGGGCCCAGGCCCACCCACTTTGGGCTCAGGCCCACCCAGTAGCAGCACACCTATAATGTGGCTGGCAGGGATCCCCAAGCCCCACCAGCCGAAAACTCCCAACAACTGTCCCTCCTGCATACCTTGTAAATAGCAGATCTTCGCCTGCAGCGAGCAGCGACTGATTCGCACCAGCCCCACAGCCTTCCCTCTGATGTATTCCCACCTATGCAGAAACAGGAAGTTGCATCAGAGGGAAGGCTGTGGGGCCAACATGAGCAGTGTGTATTAGTTGGTGCATGCAAGGGAGGGAGGATGTTTGAGAGACCAAAATAGCATGCAGGCAAGAGAGGGAGAGACCAAATCACTTGTGGGACAGGGCAAAGTTCTTCTGCTCACCCATCCTGGGCCCAGGCCCACCCAAAATTGGGTGTCTGGCTACTCCGCTGTGTCACATTTTCCATATTAATAATGCTACTTCAATATCCTACTGAGCAAGTATTTCTACCTCCCGTTTATTTTGACTTTTGTGATTTGACGGAGGAAAATACTTCAGATGCTCGGCTTTCATTTCATATTTATTTATTTATCGCATTTGTATCCCACATTTTCCCACCTATTTGCAGACTCAATGTGGCTTACATAGAGGGGCATAATCGAACAGAAACGCCTATCTCCATGGGCGTTTATCTCCGAGAACGGGTCCGTGAAGGGGCGGACCCAAGCGTATTTTCGAAAAAATTAGACGTCCATGTTTTATTCGCCAAGTTGTGAGCTGGGCGTTTTTGCTTTTCAGCGATAATGGACAATGAAATCGCCCAGCTCAAAAACGAATAAATCCAAGGCATTTGTTCGTGGGAGGGGCCAGGAGTCGTAGTGCACTGGTCCCCCTAACATGCCAGGACACCAACCAGGCACCCTAGGGGGCACTTTTACAAAAACAGAACAAAAGGTAAAAGAGCTCCCAGATGCATAGCACCCTTCCCTTGTGTGTAGAGCCCCCCCAAATCCCCCTCAAAACCCACTGCCCACAAGTCAACACCATTACTATAGCCCTAAGGAGTGAAGGGGGGCACCTACATGTGGGTACAGTGGGTTCGGGGGGGGGGGGTTGGACGACTAAGCATTAAGCAGCACAATTGTAACAGGTAGGGGGGGGATGGGCCTGGGTCCACCTGCCTGAAGTCCACTGCACCCCCTAACAACTGCTCCAGGGACCTGCATACTGCTGCCAGGGAGGTGGGTATGACATTTGAGGGTCAAAATAAAAAGTTGTGAAACATCATTTTTTGAGGTGGGAGGGGGTTTATGACCACTGGGGGAGTCAGGGGAGGTCATCCCCGATTCCCTCCAGTGGTCATCTGGTCATTTAGGGCACTTTTTGGGGCCTTATTCGTGAAAAAACAGGGTCCAGGAAAAGTGCCCTAAATTCTAGCTAAAAACGCATACTTTTTTCCCATTATCTGTGAAATGCGCCCATCTCTGTTCGGCAGATAACCACGCCCCAGTTCCGCCTTCGCCACACCTCTGACACGCCCCCATCAACTTTGTCCGCATCCGCGACGGAGTGCAGTTGAAAACGTCCAAAATCGGCTTTCGATTATACCGCTTTATTCGTTTTTGTGAGATAAACGCCCATCTCCCGATTTAGGTCGGAACTTGGGCGTTTTTCTCGTTCGATTATAAGCTGGATAGTTTTATTAACATTGTTGTTCCAGGATATCAGGTACATTTAGTAATGTGCAGAGATTAAGTAAAGGAAGAAAGAAGGGAGTAATTAGGGTTGGTATAGAATATGCTTTTTCAATATGAAGGCCGGACGAGCTTCCTTATAAGTCTAAAAAAACCTTCATGAATTAAATCACTTTTATTTTATGTATTTCTTTATTTTTATCTTTATGTTTTTTTCTTTGAAATAAATGTAAAGGCAGGCACTTGTCTTGATTCAGCGAAAAATACCATGGTCTGCTCGCCCAGCATTCATATTGAAAAAGCATATTAAACGAAAGCCGAGCATCTGAAGTCTTTTCCTCTGTCAAATCACAAAAGTCAAAATAAACAGGAGCTAGAAATACTTGCTTAGTACGATATTGAAGTAGTTTCATTGGCAAGAAGAAACAGCATAAGTACATAAGTAATGCCATACTGGGAAAAGACCAAGGGTCCATCGAGCCCAGCATCCTGTCCACGACAGCGGCCAATCCAGGCCAAGGGCACCTGACAAGCTTCCCAAACGTACAAACATTCTATACATGTTATTCCTGGAATTTTGGATTTTTCCAAGTCCGTTTAGTAGCGGTTTATGGACTTGTCCTTTAGGAAAACGTCCAACCCCTTTTTAAACTCTGCTAAGCTAACCGCCTTCACCACTTTCTCCGGCAACGAATTCCAGAGTTTAATTACACGTTGGGTGAAGAAATATTTTCTCCGATTTGTTTTAAATTTACTACACTGTAGTTTCATCGCATGCCCCCTAGTCCTAGTATTTTTGGAAAGCGTGAACAGAAGCTTCACATCCACCTGTTCCACTCCACTCATTATTTTATATACCTCTATCATGTCTCCCCTCAGCCGTCTCTTCTCCAAGCTGTATAGCCCTAGCCTCCTTAGTCTTTCTTCATAGGGAAGTCGTCCCATCCCCGCTATCATTTTAGTCGCCCTTCGCTGCACCTTTTCCAATTCTACTATATCTTTCTTGAGATGCAGCGACCAGAATTGAACACAATACTCAAGATGCGGTCGCACCATGGAGCGATACAACGGCATTATAACATCCTCACACCTGTTTTCCATACCTTTCCTAATAATACCCAACATTCTATTCGCTTTCTTAGCCGCAGCAGCACACTGAGCAGAAGGTTTCAGTGTGTTATCGACGACGACACCCAGATTCCTTTCTTGGTCCGTAACTCCTAACGTGGAACCTTGCATGACGTAGCTATAATTCGGGTTCTTTTTTCCCACATGCATCACCTTGCACTTGCTCACATTAAACGTCATCTGCCATTTAGCCGCCCAGTCTCCCAGTCTCGTAAGGTCCTCTTGTAATTTTTCACAATCCTGTCGCGAGTTAACGACTTTGAATAACTTTGTGTCATCAGCAAATTTAATTACCTCGCTAGTTACTCCCATCTCTAAATCATTTAGTTGCGTTCCTAATTAATAACGGTCATGCACATGAGTGCCCCAAAATAAACATTAGGTGTCTTGAGTATTGGTAATATGAATCCCCAAATCTAGCCTCCTTTCCTACCAGGCCCTCTTCTGCCACACGTGGTGACAGCTATCAGCTTATCACCGCTCCCCCCACTAAAGCTGCAGCCTGTCTACCACTAAAACAAGCCTCCAAAAGTTTATGAACATCATTTAAAGTATATATCCAGCCCAATATCAGTGAATTCCATCCGGGCAATTAAACCTAGGCAGTGTTCCCTCTAACCTGTGCGCATAACCTTTTCCCAGTGTGGCATTACTTATGTACTTACATATGTACTCAGCGTGTAGTTAGACTCTGGAACTCGTTGCTGGAAAATGTAGTGACAGCAGCTGGCCTTATGGAATTTAAAGGGGGTTTGGACAGATTCCTGAGTGAAAAGTCAATTGAACATTATTAAGAATTAAGTTTTGGGGATTTTGTTTTTTTTTGGGGGGGGGGGGAGGGTTGCCGGGTTCTTGAAGCCTGGATTGGCCACTGTCGGAGACAGGATGCTGGGCTTGATGGACCCTTGGTGTTTTCCCAGTATGGCGGTACTTATGTACTTATATATGTACTTATGGGCGTGTGTACACAAGCCAGGAAGGGAGCAACTGCGCACCCAAAATTTTTGCTGGCTTTCTTTATTTTGAGCACAGGCTTTACCGCAAACATCGAGTTGAGGCTGAAAACTTTGCACAAAATGTTTTTCATGCGCACATGGGCCAGCAAAAATTCCCCAGAGTCTTCCTCTGTTTCATGCATTGCAGAGGATGTTGCTATCAAATAAGCTCCTGACTAGGGACTGTCTTAGGTTCAATGTTCTCTCTAAGACAGTCCCTAGCAACATCCTCTGCAATGCATTTACAAAATGAAACTCAGGAAGATGCCGGGGCTGATGCAGGTAGCATTAGGTGAAACGCTGTCTGTGTTCGGGAGAGGAAAAATGCCTTTAAAAGGTAGATGTGGGGGAAAGGTGGCCTGAGACTGAGAGAAGAAGGGGCTGCTGGCTCTTCTTTTTTTTCCCTGCACAAGCAGCGCCGCTAGGTAAGCACTGGGCCAGTGGCATCACAGGCTCAGGTATTTTGTGCCTTTTATCTCCGGAGCCCTGGGACAGACCCTCACCTGGTGCATAGGTTAAGCCATCCAGGGCCGTGCCTAGAGTCTCCGGTGCCCCCCTGCAGTTGGCGCCCCCCCTCAAAAACGATCGCTACACTACCCACCCTCTTCTCCCCAGATCCTTTTCCTTTTTTTTGTTGTTTAAATTTACCTCTGTCCGGCGGCAGCGTAGCGTTAGTGAGAAGGAGGCGGCGCTCCCCCGCCCCGACGTGTCAGACAATCTTCCCTTCGCTCAGTGTCCCGCCTTCTTCTGACGTCATTTCTGATGTCAGAAGAAGGCGGAACTGAGCGAAGGGAAGACTGACACGTCGGGGCGGGGGAGCGCCGCCTCCTTCTCACTAACGCTACGCTGCCGCCGGACAGAGGTAAATTTAAACAACAAAAAAAAAGGAAACGGATTTGGGGAGAAGAGGGCGAGGTAAGCACGGTGCGGCGGGGCGCCCCCCCAGAGGATGGCGCCCTCCTGCCATGCTTACCTCGCTTACCGTGTTGGCACGGCCCTAAAGCCATCCCTGGATAAAGCAGTAAAATCAATTATTCTTCATACAACATAAGTTAGGCAGTGAAAAAGCAGGCCTAACTTACATATAGCAGTAGCAGCAGTAATCATTTAAATGTATATTAGCAGTGCCATGTAATAAACATTTGGTCCTCCTGAATGTACAGATTAAGCAAAGTGCCACCTCCAACACTTTACTTTTTCCTGTGATCACTGAAACTCTGGCCCTGAGAATTTTTCACTTTATCCAGCCTCATCTCCAGATAATTGACGTGAGGCTACCATTGTCTGCTGCACTTACAATGATGACTAATTCATTGCCTTGGATTTAAAAAAAAAAAAAGTACATTTTTCATTCAAAGCATCTACAGTTTCACTTCTTCTCTAGGACCTTCATTGTCGACACCACCCACACTGTTCACCAGCTAAGGATTATGAGTTCCAGAACTCACAGTTCCAGAGCCATCAAAGATTGCCACTATAAGTCTGAAGGTCCTTACTATCTGGGAAAGCAGAGATGCCACGTTACCCAGTTTGAGGCTGAAGACTTTTTGACCAGCCCTGGTCAGCGTTAGCAATCTGTGTGTGAAGTTTAAAGTTCTCATGGGAGATCAGAAATAGTGGATTTGTGTTTTGCCCAATTTTTGCTATGCCATAAGTACTAGAGTTTTGTTTTTTTTAGGCTGACCGGGTTCAGAAACTGCCGTGATTCTGTTCTGTCATAGACTTCTAATCTCGAAGATATAAATATGATTATTAAAATGCCCTTTATGTGGGCCTCCCTGTGAGATGTGTTCAGAAAATTCAACTAGTGTGTTTTAACCAGGAGCAGCAACAGGGACCAAATTAGTTCTATTTTAAAAGATTTGCACGAGTGGCCAGTATGTCTGAGCAAGGTACTGGTTTTACTGACTGGAGAGGGAATTTTAAACGAATGTCCATGAGAAACTATTTGATGTGCATGAATTGCTTGCCTGAAAATTGTCCACCATTGATGCAGGCAAAAGTATTCACTTTGTTCCATAGAAAATGCACTCTAAAGGGGGAAATCTCTGCACCGGGAGTTTAGTTATCAAAATCTCAGGGAAGGGGGTGTCATAGAGATCTGTACGTTGATTAAGAGGGGAGTAAGTCTGAGTGCTTGTCTAGAGCATTTTATATCTTTGCACTGGTAACTGGGTATCATCTCTGGCCGCCCATGTAGAAAGTGGGCAGGTCAGGGGCAGTACAGGGGGTGGTGGTGAGGATGAGCCAGCAGAATTCAGTGCTGGCACCCATATAGCTAACCCAGCCAATTTAGGACAGCTCAAAAGAAAATCAGCCGGGACCTGCATAACTGAAAACACTTTCAGAGGCCCTCCACTCCCCCTTTCCAGTCCTGATCCCCCCCTTGACATGGGAGCCCCCTGATCTCCTGACACAGGAACCGCCAGGCCACCCTCCCCCAACTATGCAATCCCCACCCCTCCCACTTTTCCAACATGCAGGATAGGCTCCCCAGACCTACCTGCAATCCTTAGTGATCCAGTGGGGGCAGCTGAGGCAGGAGCAAAGCCCACTCACTCCTGTTCCTAGCTGATGCCTTTTCAAAATAGTTATTGTGACCTCTTCTTGCAGCCTCCTGGTACTACTGAAATACTGCAAAGCTGCTGCTAGAGGTCATGTCAGCCATTTTGGAAAAGCAGCCACTACAGGCAGGAGCTAGTTGGCTTTGTTCCTGTCCCCACTACCATCGCTGGACCACCAGGGATTGCTGGTGGAGGCCTATCCTGTATGTCAGAAGGGTGGGAGGGGTTGTGTGGTTGGGGGGGGAGGGGGGGGAGGGGGGCTCTCATGTCAGGGGAGACGGATCATGGCCAGTGGGGGAATCAGAGGGCCTCTAAATGTTTTTTTTTTTTGGGGGGGGGGGGGGTTATGTGGGACCCGGCTGAATATCCACCAGGACCTGCATAAGCTCCAGCAGCCAATGCTGGAACATTTAGCCATGGATATTCAGTGCTGTACCCACACATGGCCTGGTACTGAATAAACAGGGCTAATTTTGTCAGCCATGGTCAGCATTAAAAACAAATGCTGAGGGCTGAATATTGACCCTTGAATAAATATAAATATAGGAAGATGCAAGGACATTTAGAACCTACAGTACCAGGCAGGAAGAAAAACTTGAGGGAAAGGACCCATAGTCAAACACAATAGTATCAAAACTACAGTACCTTGGGAGGATAAAAGAATTGGGAGCCAGGGCCAGTGGATAATCATTACCATCGCCAGCCATGGATTAGAAGTGGTGTAAATGCACCCAAAGTTCTGTGGCAGGATGATCCCCTCTAAGCCAATATTCTAGAAAGGATGCTCCACACAAAGCACCTTTTATAGAATACTAGCTTAGTGTGGATTTGGGGTCAGATTCTGTAAATAGCATCTAAAATGTACATGTGTCCAAAAAAAAGCAATTAATGCTATTCTATATAATGCACCTAAAGGGCACAGGGCAGGGAATGCACTTATATTTAGGCACGGCCATTTACACCTGGTATAAATACCCACACCAAAATATCCGTACATTCCCCCAAATTCTATAACAACATGCAAGCCCACACTCCTCACATGGCTGCACCCCCTTTTCATCAACACACGTTAGAATTTACGCTCACCTCTTTTTAGAATACACCTAAAAAGAAGTGTGCGTAAAGTCCAATTATTGCCAATTAGTGATGATAATTGGTTGTTATCAGTCAGTTATCATCAGTGGCACTTTATTCAATTAAGTAGCGTGCATACATTGGACTTGTGCTACTCAATACACCTTATATAGAATCGAGGGATTTGTCTCTAACTTTGGACACCAGCATTTACACCTAAACCAAAACCCAATTTATGGCAGTTGGATGCACAACTGATAGCATTCTATAACATTGCACCTAACTTCTGGGAATGTTGTCCCTTGATCCACACATGCCCATCCCATAGCCACACCCCATTAGAAGTATGCACTATAAAAATTAGACACACACGTTATAGGATAGAGAGCAAGGCAGATCTGCATCTAAATCCTAATTAATGCCAATCAACGCCAACTGCAAAGGAATTAAATACAAAACCTCTTATGCATCCAGTTTCGCCTTTTTGGGCAGCCAGCTTTGGAATGCTCTACCAAGATCCCTCCGAACAATTAATGACTATCTACCCTTTAGAAAAATGTTGAAGACCCATCTCTTCACGCAAGCTTGCCATAACGACCAGAATTAACCTTATAAGCCCACCCGCATGACTCCTGTTTTTGACGATGATTAAATCTTAGACCAAGTCTCCCAGCCTTCCATCATGCTCATCCCCTAGTCTTCTTTTCTTCATCTTCCCTACACCATACCCCCTCCCAGTTTCTTTTTCCTTTTGCTCATCCTATCTTTGTTCACCTTTCCATTGTTAAATTCACATGTTCTCAAGACCTTATTATTACTATGTTTACTACAGTTTGTAATATTTCTCCTTACAAAATCTTTGTTATTCTATTTACTATGTAAGCTGCATTGAACCTGCTATGTGTGGGAAAGCGTGGGGTACAAATGTAATAAATAAATAAATGATTATTTATCAGCTGATTAATTAGTTTAGGTGGAGATCCGGCACCCAACTTTGAGTGACTTATATAGAATCTGTTGGTAAATGCTATATATATATTTTTTAACCCTCTAGCATCACTCAAGGTGCTCATTGGTTTCAGGACTCATTCATGACAAAAATCCTAATTAAATGTGAACTATATCAAATTTTCAGGATGTATAAGGGAGGACATAAGGACACAGAAGGGGTAAGGGGGTTTGAACAACATATGCATGAATTCCTGGAAAGTAGGCTCTTTTTCCTGCAGAAGTAAATTCCTATTTATTCTAATAAGAGTAAAAAAAAATATCTGGTAATTGATATTCTTAGGAATGATCATTATGGAATGCACTTACATTGCATAATGGATGACTTTGAGTGAGACAGAAAAAGGCAAAATGATGAATACACAGCAGGAAATCTCTGGATGTTATCATTCTAAGCCATACAGTTAAGGAAGGGTCCAGCAGGAGAAGCGATATGCAACATTGATTGTAGAACTCATTCTAAAAGAAATAATTCTGTTTCACTTTTATTTTGACTTGGAGAATGTAGTATTTGTCCTTTTTCCTCTCGAAAGCCACGATTTCATATAATCTTAGTAATTTGAAGAGATATAAAGAAGAACCGATGCATTTAGAAAAAACATCAAAGGCATCAAGAAACTTAGGGAAGAGGAGGAATAAACAGCCCTTAAAATATTCATAACTTGCATCTTGAATTGATGTTCAGCTATAAAAAGACAGATGCAGTTTGCACTGAAAGCTGCTCAGAGGAGTTGGATATATCCTGGCATTGCCTATCAATTTGCTTTTTGTTCTTTATTTGTGTAAATCAGTCTTTTATAAGTACAAATAGGATTTCACACAGTCTATTCCTCATCACCAAATGGAGCATCCATCAGAAGAGGCCCAGGGGCGTATCTGGACTCTGGCGGTAGGGGGGGCCAGAGCCAGAGAGAGGGGGCACATTTTAGCCCCCCCCCCCAATGACCCCCCCCCCCGCCGCCACTGCCACCATTGCCAGAACCTCCCCACCAACGACTCTCCACCCTCCCCCCCCCGCTGTCAACCCTCCCCCGCTGCCGTTGTTTACCTTTGCTGGCGGGGGACCCCAACCCCCCCGCCAGCCGAGGTCCGCTTGCCGCCTTTTAAGATATTTCTTCAGCTGGCGGGGGACCCCAACGTGCTGGGACGTCAGACTCCGAACTGGATTGAACAGTCAACTACAGCACGGCCACAGAGGCCGAAGAAGAACTTTAAAGACGTCGGGTCAGCTGGCGGGGGTTGGGGTCCCCCGCCAGCTGAAGAAATATCTTTAAAGGCGGCAAGCGGACCTCGGCTGGCGGGGGGGTTGGGGTCCCCCGCCAGCAAAGGTAAACAATGGCAACGGGGAGGGTTGACGGCGGTAGGGGGGTCCAGGGCAAAATCTGCGGGGGCCCAGGCCCCTGTGGCCCCACGCAGATACGCCCCTGATGAGGCCAGAGGTGAGAGGATTCGTGTGATTAAAGCAGTTTAATGTTCACTGTCACTGTAAAGTCTCATCTGTTTAGCAAGGACAAAAGGTAACAGTGGAGGAAGGGTAACAAAAAGAAAAAAAGGGCAGTAGAGGTCAAGAGAATGGAAAGTCAAGGATTATTGAATAAGAAGAAATGAATAGACTTGAAAGAATGTCAATGCGAACAAAGAAAAATCATTCCTGCTTCTTTCTGGATGTACGAGAGCATCCTCTTCACTCAGTAAATGAGTCCTGATATTCATCTATATCTCTTCCAAATGGAATCAAACACCTGGCATATCAGACAAATTTCATTATCTATTCTAGTCATTAAAAAGCCTAATTACACATGCAAGCATACAATATAACACTCAAAACTAAAAATGGAAAACTAAAGTGGAGAAAGATAGTCATTTTAAAAGATTTCACTTGGGAAGAGGAACTTATCAAGGGTGTTTTACAATCTCATTTACTATCTCTGTTACCAAAAGAGTGCCTAACACAAAGTTAAATAGGTTAAGAACTGTACAAAATATCATTTTTTTGTGTGTTTGATACGTTAACTGTCACTAAGTTCCAAGTAACACTGCCATCATTAGTGAAGGAACTGAAAGATTTCATTTGAAGAAAACATGGATACAATGGAGGCTTTAAATATAAATACACCAGATACAGTGGTGAAAGTTTTGCAGCAGGATTTCTCATTCAGGTGGGCCAGGAAATATGTCAGATACTTAGGTGTAAAAGTCCAGGGGGATATTTAAAATATTTACACCTACTATCCTCTGCTACTAAAGGACGTTATTTGATCAAATGGCAAGACAGTACTCTGTACTAGGTGGGCCAAATCACTTTCCTGAAAATGAACACCCTGTCCAGGTTTAATTATACATTTTATCAGTTAGTATTCAGCCATTAGTGGTCAGTGTTAACTTTTTTTTTTTTTTTTTTTAAAGCACTGACTGCCACCAGCTAAATTAGATCCAGATATCCAATGGCAGGACATGTCTGGGTACCTGTATTAAATATCTGGACATGACTAGGCATGTGCTAGCTGTCAGCACTTATGCAGGTCCCGGTTCCAATGCTCCACCATAGGCCTTCCTCCACCCCTGATCTGATCCCCTACCATTCAGGAAACCTTCCTATCTGATCCCCCCCCCCCAAACTCAGGAATCCCCCTCAATCCAATTTCCCCAATTCACAATCCTCCCATGATTCAACCCCCTGATCTAATCACCACCCCCCTCTACTCAGGAAACCCTATGAAGCTCCTCCTACCCACCCTGACCCCCTGAGAACCCCCCTTGGTTGTCAAGCCTTTCCTCTCTGAGCACACCACCTGAACTCTCATCCACTCTCTCATTACCTCTCGCCTTGACTACTGCAACCTACTCCTCATTGGTCTCCCACTTAGCCATCTATCCCCCCTTTAGTCCGTTCAGAACTCTGCTGCACGTCTTATCTTCTGCCTGGACCGATATACTCATATCACCCCTCTCCTCAAGTCACTTCACTGGCTTCCAATCAGGTACCGTATACAGTTCAAGCTTCTGCTACTAACCTACAAATGTACTCGATCTGCAGCCCCTCCTTACCTCTCAACCCTCATCTCCCCTTACGTTCCTACCCGTAACCTCTGCTCTCAAGACAAATCCCTCCTTTCAGTACCTTTCTCCACCACCACCAACTCCAGGCTCCGCCCTTTCTGCCTCACCTCACCCCATGCGTGGAACAAACTCCCTGAGCCCATACGCCAGGCCCCCTCCCTGCCCATCTTCAAATCATTGCTCAAAACCCACCTCTTCAATGTCGCCTTCGGCACCTAACCACTACACCTCTACTCAGGAAACCTAGACTGCCCCAACTTGACATTTCGTCCTTTAGATTGTAAGCTCCTTTGAGCAGGGACCGTCCTTCCTTGTTAATTTGTACAGCGCTGCTTAACCCTAGTAGCGCTCTAGAAATGTTAAGTAGTAGTAGTAGTCAAGCAGGAGGAGACAGGAGCGGTCTTTCTCTTCCACCTCACCTAGCTCGGGATGCAAAATGATGCCTGTTGAACCTTAGCAGTAGTCTCATGGCACTACCACTAGGGGTCAGCCTTCCATATAAGTGTAATTTGCCCCATTCCCCTAACAATGTGAATTTGCAGCTGCCTAGAAACCAAACAATGGCCCGAGAGCTCATCAACAGTATATTAGAATGCTGTGGTATTTTTTGATGGAGAAATCTATTGCTGTATAGAAAATAGATACAGTGAGTTAAAATGAATTTTGGAGCCATTCCTGAGCCATATAGGAGTAATAAAGCCAGGGTTCACTGAGGGCCCATTTTACTAAAGCTTAGGGCATACTAACGGACATTAGCTTGCACTAAGTGCCATGTGGTCCATAATGAGCAGCATTTAGCACATGCTAATGTCTGTTAACCAGTGGCGTAGCTACGTGGGCCCACGGAGGCCTGGGCCCCCATAGAATTGGCCCTGGACCTCCCTGCCGACTACCCTCTCGACCCCCCTTTTGCCGCCAACCCTCCCCCGCCGTCGCCGTGGGCTACCTTTGCTGGCGGGAGACCCCAATCCCCGCCAGCCGAGGTCCTCGTCTTCCTGCGAAGGCTTCGTTCTGTTTCTGACGTCCTGCACATTGTACGTGCAGGACGTCAGACTCACAGAAACAGAACGAAGCCATCTTGCCAGGTCCGAGGGCATATGTATATTTGGGTTACCATATATAGGGAACTGCATATTAGTATCAGGCAGTTGTCCTTGCTGATTAGTGATGTCAGTATCGTTCTGTATATCTCCTTATGTTTGGCTTTTACATCCATACCCTTGAGGTACCTAGAGGTATGTAATCTGCTCTGTATATGCAATTTAAACATCACTATACAATGTGTACATTAATATAATCTGTGTATACTTATATGTATCTATTACTTTGGTAGCACTTGGGATAATACTTACTAATATTATTCTTAGAGGAGCTAAAACTGGTCAGATTGTATGTACATACATTTTTCTAAGGAGGAGGAACATTTAATGTGCTATGATGGTTCCATCTGTGACACTGCCACATATTCCTTTGGGGATATAATGGCTGGAATAGGTAAGAACCGAGCACATTCATAGTACACCCAGAGTACCTCCATGAGTAGCCAATTTGTGAGTAATTTGAGTTTATTTATATAATAAGCTTTGTTCTGAGTACAGTTCTGGATGTATATTTCTGTGCCTGGATCTGCGCATAAATATTATGCATGTCTCCAAAAGGGGACATGGCTATGGGAGGGACATGGGCTGATCAGGGGCATTCCCACATTTTATATGTGCTGTTATAGAATAAGGGGAATATGCACCTAATTTAGGCACGGGGATTTACCCCAAATGTTCATTGGTGTAAATGGTTACATCTAAATGTAGTTGCGGTTCCTGGTGCTTAGTGCAGTGGCGTAGCCACAGGTGGGCCTGGGTGGGCCAGGGCCCACCCATTTAGGGCTCAGGCCCGCCCAACAGTAGCACACGTTTAGTGGTAGCTGGTGGGGATACCAAGCTCGGCCAGCTGAAGACTTCCCCCTGATGGTAACGAAAACGCTACTCTCCATGATACTGGCACCTGAGCATGCTCATTTTTCAGCGCATACCTGCTGTAGACTGCCAAGGTGGAAAGAAGCATTTTCCCGCCAGCTGAGATTTTTTTGGTGGTGGTTGGGGGGGGGGGGGTGGGGAGAACACTTGGTGCCCACCTACTTCTTGCCTAGGCCCACCCAAAATCTGTTGTCTGGCTATGCCCCTGGCTTAGTGCAATTCTATAAATGGCGCCTAACTTTGAGCACCATTTACAGAATAGTGCTTAGCACTATTTTTTTTCAGTGCCGATCTTTAGACACCATTTACAGAATTTACCCCTATATGGATAGTAATAAGGCCCAATATACGAAGAATCTGTTTATTGATAGGACTCAGTGATCAGGAAGAGGAAACTCTCAGTCTCTAAAGTTCTTCTCTGTGATCAAGAACAGGAAATCTTATACTTTGAAGTCCGTAGACTCCTGGTGCAGGGCTTTATTGCTGAAACGCAGCTGTGTCCATAGGAGCCAACTTTTCAAAATTATTGGGGGTGCTAAACCCAGTGGAAATAACCCCTCCCTGGACACATACAAGGAATTTTCTCAATATTGGGGGTGCTCAAGCACCCACAGAGTCGGCTCCTATGGCTGTGTCGAGTCCAAGACCTTGAGTCTGAGTCCTTTCAATAAACTGAATTGATTTTTTTCATCTTGGATTCTTCGTTTATTGGGCCTCACTCCTTCTTATTGCTGCTTGCTCACCGTTGAGGCCCTGCTGCTCCTTTGTCCTTCCTATACTACATGGATATTACTACTGAAAATTCGTACAAACCACCCCTGCACTATATGATACTGCTAGAGCAGAGCAAAAACATTCCACTTTAGACTAAAGGTAGCTGGCAATGTTCAGCTGCTATCTGTATAGCTATATGGATTCATTTAGGACAGAAAAAAAAGGCACAATGTTCCTGGCTACAACAATACAAACTGACATTTATTCCTAGCGACTGCAGCAGGAAAATTCCACTGTAAATTATTATTGCAATTTATCATTAAGAGTTGATAACCTGCAGTGCTGAGTAACCACAGGTTAGTGATTCCCGAAGTAAAATTAAGCTGCCGTAATTTACTACAGTTTCTTAACTAGCCCTCTTATGTGACTAAATTTAATTGAAAATTAGGCTATAAGCCTTTTTTCTCATGCAAAGAGAATAGGAGAACAGTCCATAGGCTCCATAAGGAATTTTCAAGCTGAAGATACTTGGCAGTACTGCTGCACATTGGTATATCAAAGGCTAAAGCAGCTAAGGCTTTTCAGCTTGGAGAAGAGACGGTTGAGAGGGGATATGATAGAGGTCTATAAAATACTGAGTGCAGGGGAACCGGGTAGATGTGAATTGCTTGTTTACCCTTTTCCAAAAGGACTAGGGGGCACATAGTAAAGCTACTAAGTAGTAAATTTAAAATAAACCGGAGAAAATATTTCTTCACTCAATGTGTAATTAAACTCTGGAATTCATTGGCAAAGAATGTGGTAAAATCAGTTAGCTTAGCAGGGTTTAAAAAAGGTTTGTATAATTTCTTATAACCCATAAGCCATTATTAAGATGGACTTTGGAAAATCCACTGCTTATTTCTAGGATATACAGCATAAAATCTGTTTTACTGTTCTGGGATCCGCCCGGTACTTGTGTCCCGGATTGGTCACTGTTGGAAACAGGATATTGGGCATGATGGACCTTAAGTCTATCCCAGAATGACAACACTTATGATCTTATATTAAATTGTAGGGCATTTCTGCTGCTATATGGTTTTTTTCAAAATGCTCATCTTCCCTAGAAAAATATTACTTCTGAAGAACATAGATAGGTCAATATTCAGCCACATGGTCGATGTATAATTTGAAACATCTAACTTAGATGGTTTCCCAAGTTATACATATATTTGGCAGCACCAACTTCCATTTTAAGTTCTACTTATATGCTAGATATTTAATTTAAATGTTTGGTGGCTGAATATTGGCACCTAAATGTATATATCATAGCGGTTACTTTTAGGGCTGTACTGAGTATTCATATTCGATTTGATTCGGCCCCAAATAGTGCTCTAAATACATTATTTGTATTCGGTCAAATAGTGATTTAAATTTGAATACAAATAATCCAGGGCACTACTGTGCTAAATCCTACTGAAATAAACACTTGGTCTTTGATTTCACATTGCTTCTTTTGGGGTCCTTTTACCAAGCTGCACTAGAAAGTGGCCAACACTGTGATTAGTACGTGGGTTTCCTGCAAGCTCCAGCCACTTTCTAGCTAGGTGGGAAAATGCCGGAATTGTATGCATTAGCCAGCTCTGGAAACCTGGAAATCCAAAGCCAGTGTCCGGACATAGCCCAGCATTGAATTTCTGGGTTTAATGCCGGCATCAGTCACAAAACACTGATAGCTGCCGGCTGAATATTGGGCCTTGTGTGGTTGGCACTGCCACCGCCTCGCATCACCTTATGCCTGGAACAGACTTCCCGAGCCCATACGCCAAGCGCCCTCCCTGCCCATCTTCAAGTCCTTACTTAAGGCCCATCTCTTCTCCCTTGCTTTTGGCGCCTAACCACCTTCCCCATTCATGCTACCTACACTGACTACATAGTTTGTAACCTTTAGATTGTAAGCTCTCTTGAGCAGGGACTGTCCTTCCCCATGTTAAACTTGTACAGCGCTGCGTAACCCTGGCAGCGCTATAGAAATGCTAAGTAGTAGTAGTAGTAATAAATGATGACCCTAAATGACAAATATCAGGCTGAGGATTTTTAGGAGAGGAAAACAAACTGATGGGTCCTTTTACTAAGGTGCGCTGAAAATGGCCTGCGATAGTGTAGGCATATGTTTTGAACGTGCACAGAATCAATTTTCAGCGCACCTGTAAAAATGCCTTTTTTAAATTTTGACCAAAAATGGATGTGCGGCAAAATGAAAATTGCTATGCGTCCATTTTAGATCTGAGACCTTACTGCCAGCCATTGACTTAGCGGTAAGGTCTCACATGTTAACCGGGATGGTAAGGGTCTACGTGTGCCAAATGCCTTTTACCGCCCAGTAGCGTCATGCACCAGAAAATAACAATTATTTTCTATGTGCACCAAAAATGAATTTACTAGCCGGCACACCCGGTAGCTGGGTGGTAACTCGGAGTTGATATGCATTGAGCACACGTAGGCCCTAATGCGGCTTAGTAAAAGGACCCCTGAGAGGACTAGAATAATCTGTTAGTGCAAATGACTTGTTGGTCAAAACCAGTTAGTGCACCCTGGGTATGTTTTGCAGTAATGGCATAGGAATTTATTAATTATAGCAACTGAGTTATTACCAAATTCCAAAAAACATGTGTAACATTCTCTTGTGGGGGTATCGCTGGGTCTGGAGCCCAACCTGGCTGTAGTCCTACATGGGCAGGCTCTGTCAGTCCATTGAGCAGTCCACCTCTCTACTGTCAGTCTTCAAGAGCCACTCATAGGGCATTTTTCTCTGCAGCAGCATAGAATACCAGCTTTTAACAGAATTCCCTGGCCAACAGCTTCAGGGTTTCCCTAATAGAAGAACAAACTCATAGCTCAACCCAAACACCACACACAGAATCTCAAAATAAGCTAAATACCCCTTCCCAGCAGTGTTGCCAGATGGAAAAAAATTTCCACGCCCCCAAAAAATGCACAAAGTCATTTGCATATGATTGACATCATTAATAAATATTGAGGGCATTTGCATACAAATGACATCATTAAGCCCACCTCCGTGGGGCTTCTATTGGCCGTGGCCGCGGGAAAACCAGTCAACCTGCGGCCATGCAAAAAAAACCGCCGTGGGCCAAAAAAAAGTCACCCAAAAATCCCACAACCCGCAAACTGCGTGAAAAAGCCACAGCAGGTCGCGCGCAGGGTTGCCAGGTGGAAAATTTTTTTCCCACCCAAATGAGCCCAAATCCAGCCCAAAACCCACCCAAACTCAAACCCCGCCCCTGACACCCCCACCCCCGCGTCATCAACCCCGCCCCCACCATCATCAGCCCTGCCTCCCCCATCATCGGCCCCGCCCAAAACGTCACTAACCCCGCCCAAAACGTCACTAACCCCACCCAAAACGTCACTAACCCCGCCCCCGCTGCCAAAAAAAACGCTCAAAAAACCGCCCAAAAGACAGAAAACAAGCCCAAAAAACCACAACCCACCGCGGGCAAAAATTTCCCGCGGCGGGTTGCGGAAAACCGCCCACCTGGCAACACTGGTCACGCGAAACCCGCAACCCTGGCAACTTTGCTTCCCAGTCAACAGGTCACTGTCAGCATGCTCTAATTTTATTATTGTGAGTAAATTCTCTGACCCTCTGATTAGCTTCAGCTATCCTTCCTCTGTGTGCTTCCATTACTAAAACCCATCTTATTTTATCCCCTTTAGTAGACAATATCCCTCAAAGTGTATAAATGTTGCTCAATCAGTCTGACTGTCTTTCCTTCAGTGAATAATTAACATAAGGTGCTGCTCACTTCCCTCTCTGCTTAGCTCAGCCATGTAACGTTTCATGAAATTGATACATTTCTACTGAATAGGGTAGTTGCCAGGCAAAATGACAGTTTGAAACCTTTCTTATTTTGTCAATGCAATACAGAGAAAATCTGCTTTTGAAACTCACTGTGACCAAAGGTCTCTTCTCTCCTCAACTTCTCATTAAACCTTCCCTTTAAGGCAGGGGCGTATCTGCGTGGGGCCACAGGGGCCTGGGCCCCCGCAGATTTCGCCCCGGACCCCCTACCGCCGTTAACCCTCCCTCCCTCCCGCCTACCGCTGTCACCTACCCCCGAGGTCCGCTTCCTCCTGCCGGCTTTTAAAAATATTGCTTCAGCTGGCGGGGGACCCCAACCCCCCGCCAGCCCAGCCGTGGTCTTCTTTAACTTCTTCATCTTCGTCGTGCTGTGAAAGCTGCATGCATCCTTAGTTCCAGTTGGACGGAGTCTGACGTCGCAGCACGTTAACCCTCCCTCCCTCCCGCCTACCGCTGTCACCTACCCCCGAGGTCCGCTTCCTCCTGCCGGCTTTTAAAAATATTGCTTCAGCTGGCGGGGGACCCCAACCCCCCGCCAGCCCAGCCGCGGTCTTCTTTAACTTCTTCATCCTCGTCGTGCTGTGAAAGCTGCATGCATCCTTAGTTCCAGTTGGACGGAGTCTGACGACGTGCTGCGACGTCAGACTCCGTCCAACTGGAACTAAGGATGCATGCAGCTTTCACAGCACGACGAAGATGAAGAAGTTAAAGAAGACCACGGCTGGGCTGGCGGGGGGTTGGGGTCCCCCGCCAGCTGAAGCAATATTTTAAAAAGCTGTTATCGGCACTCATTAGCTTGTAAGCTTGTTAAATTATGTGCATTGTATGCCTTGTAGCGCTGTAGAAATGATAAGTAGATAGATAGATTTTGGCACCAATCTCTAGGTGCGCTATATAGAATCCGGGGGTTAACGCGCTATAGTAAACATACCCCTTTATCCATCCAAGCTCCACCTATGGACCACCCCAGCACTGTATGGATAGTGCTGAGGCCAATAGTGGAGGAGTGGCCTAGTGGTTAGGGTGGTGGACTTTGGTCCTGAGGAACTGAGTTCAATTCCTGGCACAGGCAGCTCCTTGTGACTCTGGGCAAGTCACTTAACCCTCCATTGCCCACCACATTGAGCCTGCCATGAATGGGAAAGCCTGGGGTACAAATGTAACAAAACAAAATAGAGGAAATATTCGGCAACACCATCTGGTTACAGCCTCCCTCTCACCCGCAGTGCCTACATACCACATAAGCACCTTTGCAGGTGACGTGCAGGAGGAATAATTGTTCTGTACAGCAACAAGCTTTTGCAAGTCTGACTGCATTCCAGTAAAGCTGGTCAGCTGCTAAAGAATGTTTTTATTTTTTTGTTACAATGTAGCAGGCAACGCTTTCTTTAACCCATCTGTTTTCAAATTGACAAGCTAAGACTGCAGATGCTGTAGCACAACAAAAAAAAAATTCTCTTGTTATTTCCAAGACAAAGATTACAATAGGAAAAAGAAGAAAAAAAATGAATGACTGTGAAGTTAATTAAGCTAATATCAGTTTTACCCTTGGTTCGCTTTTGAGCCCTTATTATGTTCTTGTTTTAATCAAGGAAATGATATTTATGTTGTAAGTTCAGTCAAAGAGAACCACACTAGCAAAGTCAAGTGCTACAGAAGAAATGAATGAATCAATGCTGACTGAATCACAAGACACTATTTTAATATCACAGTTCACACCTAACATTATCAATTCACACTAACGTTAGAAGCAGTAATGTGTTGACCATTTTTCATTTCATCCCAGCGACATAGATAGACAGGAAAGAATAGCGGGAACAGCTGGCGATTGAGGATGATAACAGGAATCTTCAACCCACCTAATCATTAACACAATTTTTGTATGCTATATTTTTGGTCATCTGCTTGAAAGAAAATACAAACTGCTAAACATTAAATTGATGTCTGTGGAGAAACATATAATATGCATCTTGGTGATAGTTTGTTACTTAAACCATACCTACCAGTTGGATTGGTACTTATATATTTATTTATTGGGATTTATTAACCGCCTTTATGAAGAGATTCACCCAAGGCGGTGTACAGCAGGTACAGTTTAACATAAAATTTACAATTTTGTTAACAGCATAACAATAGTAAAATAACAAGGAATAAATATAAATATATTCCTTGAAGCAAACTTGAAAAAAGTAGAATGAAACCTAGTAATTGAACTAGTGTGAAACAGTATAAAAATATACACATTTAACAGCACTGGAATTCAAATATCAGAGCTATAATACAATGTTAGCATAATACTAATGATACACCTAATAAGCATGCATTAGAACATTCAACTAACATAGATAAAATTTTCTACAATACAGCTTACCATATATCTGAAGGACCAAGAGCAGATATATGATGGGAACAAGATGCGTGGTACAGATGGTTAGCTAAACTCAAGGGGGTTGGATGGTTTCCTAAAGGACAAGTCCATAGACCGCTACTAAATGGACTTGGGAAAAATCCGCAATTTCAGGAATAACTTATATAAAATGTTTGTACGTTTGGGTAGCTTGCCAGGTGCCCTTGACCTGGATTGGCCGCTGTCGGGGACAGGATGCTGGGCTTGATGGACCTTTGGTCTTTTCCCAGTATGACATTACTTATGTACTTATGTAAGGCAAGTTCATTGAATAATTAAGCATGAGATAAGGAACTGATCTAAGTTACAGTGTATGTTGCAAGCTAGTCCAGGTGCAGAATGAGTCTATAGTCTGTCACCCTATGTAGTAAGGGCTTGGGAGAAGAGCCAGGCTTTCACCTACTTCCTGAAGAAGAGGTAATCTTGAGTTATACGTAGCCCCTCTGGGAGTAAATTCCAGAGCTTGGGGGCTACTCTTGAGAAGGTCCACGGATGGGTATTACATCGTACAGTTACTTTTGACGAAGGTACAGATAATGATGATCCTTGAGATTACCTTAGATGTCTTAAAGGTGTGTAAAGGGCTAACTTATTCTTTAAGTACTCTGGCCCATTTTGTCTGAGGACCTTGAAAATCAAACATTGAGTTTTAAATTTAGCCCAGTGTAGTTTTTGCAGGAAGGGTGTGATGTGGTCAAGACATTTGCAGTTTTCTATCAGTCATGCTGCAACATTCTGAATTAGTTGGAGCTGATAAAACTCTTTTTGGTTTGGCCAATGTACAGGGCATTACAGTAGTCTAGTCATGATGTTATCATGGCATGAACCACTGTAATGAGACTCGACTTTTCAATATATGGAGAGAGATTTTGTAGCTGCCGTAGATAATAGAGACAATTTTTGAAGGTTGTTTGAATTTGTGGGATCAGAGTGAGTGATGAGTCTAGTAGTATCCCAAGATTCCTGACCTGTGATTTTAGGGGCAGTTCATACTTCCCAAAAGGTATTTTGAAGTTGGGTATTAATACACTTTTGCTTGGTATCCAAAGAATCTGTTTTATTTAGGTTCAGGCAAAGTTTGTTGTTGTTTGCCCATTACTCAGAGCTGTGGGTAGATCTGGTTCAGTGGTTATGAGTAGTAAATAAAGTCATTTGAAAATTTTTTTTCTAACATTTGGATTACTTGATGTTTGTTTCAAACAAAATCTCAATTTCCTCATACTTTAATGAACAGCACACTAAATAGTTTAAGTTCTTTTCCAGATATCTGTTTCTTAAACATTAGCATTCAGTAAAGAGGAGCATTAATCGCAGAGGGAACTGGCATATTGCAGTTGTCAACCTTCTTATTGAAGACAGTAGTTGATGACAACTTGATGATTAGCATTCACAGGGTGTAAAAAAAAAAGAAAAAAGAAAAACATATGAGATTCTAGAAAGAGATACTTTTTTTTTTATACAAGCACAAAAAGCCCGACAAGTGTAAAATTCAGAACTGCCTATATCAGTTATTCTCAAACCTGCCCTGGAAGACCCCCCAGCCAGTTAAGTCTTCAGGCTACATGAAATGAGATAGATTTGCAGGCAGGGAAGGCAGTGCATGCAAATCTCTCTCTTGAAATTCATTGCGGATAGACTGAAAACCTGATTGACTGGGAGTCTTCAGAACAGGTTTGGCAGCCACTAGTCCAACGCTTTCCAAACTGTGGGTTGTGACCCCAAATGGGGTTGCACATGCTGTGCTTCTGGTCGCGACTATCCCAAAACAACATAGGCATGTCATTCTGATGCCACTCAGTGGGGTCAGGAGATTGCTGTGGCTATGGCCATGGGGTTGTGGCCTGAAAAAGTTTGGGAAGCACTGTATTCCTTAGCATCCCTCCGGACCGGCCCAGGATTGGACTGATGGGTTGTGCACGCCTTCCAGCAGGTGGAGACTGAGAAAAAACTCTGACTCTAGAGAGCCAATAAGAGCCCTGGTCATGTGACCCTAGCCTCAGTATTTGAATAACAAAGCAGAAAGGAAAAGAAAACCTATATTCTGTGCCCCAAGGAATTCCAGCAGCCAGAAAGCACAACAGAAAACGTGCTTAAACTACGGCTTAGCCGTGAAACCGGGCTCACCAGCAACTCTCTTCAGAGCAGAGGTATAGCCCATTATGTACAGATTTATGCCTTTCTTTAACTGTCGAACTTGCAGCTATATACAGATTTATGTATTTCTTTTAACTGATAAATTTGCATAAGATTATGAATTTCTTTAACTGTCTAACTTGCAGAACAGCTCTGTAGACAACAGTTGAATATCTGTACACAGCAATGTTGAACATAGACCAAAAGATAGACCAGGGGAGGGACCTGGGCCAGTCCGGAGGGACTAAAGGAAAGCAAATTAGCAGGTAAGGTCTAATTTCTCCTTAGTCTATATAATTTAGCCTTTCTGACAACAGAGTTAAATTAACCACAAGTCAATTAGAAGTGCCACCCGTGATTTTAATCCTTTCCTTCTTCCCCAATGTGTAGATTTTCTGATGTATACAGCCTATTCTGCAACTAACTACAACACATTTAGGACCGAGTCTTTAAAAGTCTTTGAAAAGTAAAAATCTTAGGGCTTCTTTTACAAAGCTGGATGAGCGATTCCTGTGCAGCAAATGAGAGAAAGCCCAAATCCTATGGGCTTACTCTCATTTGCTGCATGGGAATCATTAGTGTGGCATTGTAAAAGAAGCCCTCAGTGTTGAAGCACAAATATTGTTGGACTGCATGGGGAAATCATATTTTTTTTTATTTGCAAAGAAAATGATGTGCATGCAGTTACAACCGTGGCTAAATTAATTATGTTTACAAAAGTCTGTTAAGCCATTAACGTGGGTATTAATGCACATTATTAGAACACAACTGCAATAACAGCACAGTGACTTCACACCTGGGGAGGGCATTTCTATAAGTGAAAGCATATTCTATAATGGCATATAAGTGCTTGGATTCCATTATAGACTGCTATCGTAACCTTAACATTTAAGCACCTGGAGTTACACCAGCCATAGACCTGGTTCTTAAATGCAGCAAGGGCAAGTGTGATGTAAAGTATCCTGTGAGTTGCATGCATAAGTGGCATCATCGCCCATGCCTCTTCCATGCTCCATCCGTGTGAACGCCCCTCCTTGTATTTATGCTCTATGCCATTTACACATGCCCTTACAGAATAGCACATAGTTGCTTTGCTGCCACTTACATACATAAGTGTACACTTAACCCATGAAGTGCTGGTACTCTGAACATTTCTGCATGCAAGCAGCATCTACATGCAGGTGATGAGTTTTAGAATTGCTCATTTGTCTACAGTAATTCCCATAAGAACATAAGAATAGCTATACTGGGTCAGACCAATGGTCCATCTAGCCCAGTATCCTGCTTCCAACAGTGGCCGATCCAGTTCACAAGTACTTGGTAGAATCTCAAATAGCAGCTAGATTCCATGCTACCAATCCCAGGGCAAGCAGTAGCTTTCCCCATGTCCATCTCAATAACAGACTATGGACTTTTCCTCCAGGAACTTGTCCAAACCTTTTTTAAACCTAGATACACTAGCTTAACTATTCTTTGAGTGAAAAAAATATTTCCTTCTATTTGTTTTCAAACTATTTCCATGTAATTTCATTGAGTGCCCCCTGGCCTTTGCACTTTTTCAAAAAGTGAGAAATTGATTCACTTTTACCTGCTCTTCACCACTCAGGATTTTATAGACCTCCATCATATCCCCCCTCAGCTGTCTCTTTTTTTTCAAGCTGAAGAGCCCTAACTCCTTTAGCCTTTCCTCATATGGGAGCAGTTTCGTCACCTTTATCATTTTGGTTGCTCTTCTTTGAACCTTTTCTAATTCCGCTATAACTTTTTTGAGATACAGCAACCAGAACTGAATGCAATACTCAAGGTAAGGTTGCACCATGTAACGATACAAAATCATTATAATATTCTTCGTCTTATTTTGCATTTCTTTCCTAATAATTCCTAGCATCCTGTTTACTGTTTTGGCTGCCGCTGCCTGCACACTGGGCAGAAGATTTAAGTGTATTATCTACAATGACACCTAGATCTTTTTCTTGAGAGTGCTCACTCCTAAGGTGGACCCTAGCATCAGGTAACTATGATTTGGATTACTCATCCCAATGTAAATCACTTTGCATTTGTCCACATTAAATTTCATCTGCCATTTGAATGCCCAGTCTTCCAATTTCCTAAGGTCTTTCTGCAATTTTTCACATGCGTTTTGACAACTTTGAATAGTTTTGTGTCATCTACACATTTAATCACCTCACTCCTCTTACTGTTTTCCAGATCAATTATAAATATGTTAAGCAGCACTGGTCCCAGTATAGATCCCTGCAGCACTCCACTATTCACCCTCCTCAATTGAGAAAAATGGCCATTTAACCCTATCCTCTGTTTTCTGTCCAAGAACCAATTACTCTTCACACCACAGTGCTGTGGAGGCTGCTGCTTTTATTGGCTTTTTTATTGGTTGACCTATGTCCCTTCTCTACTTCGTTGGACAGTATTTTCTCTGTAGCAGGGGCGTAGCTAGGTGGGGCCATGGGGGCATGGGCCCCCACAGATTTAGCCCTGGCCCCCTCTACTTTCAATCCCCCCACACACACAGCCGACACTTCCCCGCCAGTTTTGACCCCCCTCCTGCCGCCGCCGCCGACCATCCCCCATTACCGCCACGTACCTTTGCTGGCAGGGGTCCCCAACCCCTGCCAGCCGAAGTCTTCTTCAGCGCCGGTCTCCGGCACTCTCGCTGATCTGTTTCTGTGAGTCCTGACTCCTGACGTCTTGCGTGCACTTGTGCAGGACGTCAGGAGTCAGGACTTGCAGAAACAGATCAGCGAACGAGTCAGAGACCGGCGCTGAAGAAGACATCGGCTGGCGGGGGTTGGGGACCCCCGCCAGCAAAAGTACCTAGCGGTGGTGGCGGCAATGGGGGAGGGTCGGCGGCGGGAGGGGGGGGGGGGGTCAAAAGTGGTGGGGATGGGTCGTGGCAGCGGCGGGGAGTCAAGAGTGGGTGGGGTTGGCGGCGGGCTAAACTGTGCCCCCCCTCCCGCCGAGGTCTGGCTACGCCCCTGCTCTATAGGGTTCCTTCCTTGTTTATCAAGTGCAAGCACTAAGATAACTACAAGGAGGAAGAGAGAGTTATGATTGCCTCAAGGAAGAATGAAGTGAGCATAATGCCAGAAAGGGAAAAGGAATGGGATTTGATATACTGCTTTTCTGTGGTTACAATCAAAGCAGCTTATATATTATATACAGGCACTTATTTTGTACCTGGGTTAAGTGGACTTGTCCAGAGTCAGAAAGAGCTGCAGTGGGAACTGAACCCAGTTCTCCTAGTTCCTAGGCCACTGCACTAACCATTAGGCTACTCCTCCACTGTAATGGAGGACTATAACAGTAATGGAAGGGCTATTACAGTAACAGATTAGTTGATTTCTAGTGCTAGAAGAGAGAGAGCAGGTTTCAGTGTTAAGGCCCAGTAGGCATGGACAGGAGGAGAGCTGAAGATTATCATGGGAGGGGAGAGGAGAAGGATATGGAGGAACTGGCAGGGATACTTGTAGACCCCCACAGTACTGGCCTGCGATACAAAAGCAGCAGGAGCGGGATGAGGATTCAGAATAGAACACCAGTGGCACAGAGCCAAGGACACACTTGCAGATGCTCAAAGCATAGCCAAGAGGAAAAAAAAGCAAAATCCTGGAACACATTCTAGACAATTACAGCATTCTGAATGGCAAAAATACAATAGAGAAGTCTTTGATTGCAAAGCACTGCACCAGGAAAACTTTGATGGCACAAGCCAGTGGCATAGAAATGATGCTCAGTTCCATCACTAAAATTTAATATGGATAGTAGGGATGGGCTGCTGTGCCCTCTCCTTAAAGAGTGAATTCTATCTTCCAGATTCTATATATGGCGCTCAAATTTGGGTGCACTGCCGAGTTGTGCATGCAAATTAATTGGTTAACAAGCTATCAACCATCAATAATTGGGTACCAACAACCAATTATTGATGTTAAATTTGCATGTGCATCTGGCCGAGTGCTAGTCTAGTTTTTCCATCAAGTCTGAACCACCCACACTCTATAGGCGTCTAATATCAGAAGATCACTGATCGAAGACAGAAGACCTGAAGCTGAACATTCATTCTATGGGGGAAGAGAAGACCTACTGCATTGCTTAGTTGATGAATCCATGAAGTTCTGATGATGTCCTATGATGCTTAACCTCTGAAGGATGCTTAACCTCTGAAGGGCTGGGAATTTGGACGTTCTGATTGCCCATAACTGGCATGTACTATCAATGAAAACAAAAAGTGGAAATAGCCAACCAGAATGTCCAGGATGACCAATGTTTTTTCCCCCAAAATAGATAGCTGATCAAACAACCCAACACGGCCGTGTTTTGACCAACACAGTCTTCGTCAGGGGTATCTTCCAAGTCAGCATACAAACTATGTAGTCTTATGGAACTACCATGAGTGCATCAAAGGCACATAACACAGCCAGTTGCTCCACAATGATATGCTGTGTCAGGAGAATAAGGGGGAGAAACTCATGGAAAATAAATGGAGAATGACTTCGGGAAATGGTGAAAATGTTTGATGGAATTACAGTAGATTAAGGAAGGGTCAGCCCCCTAAAACAGCTGCTGATCACTAAGATATGCAAGGAAGACTGGGCTCTCTTACACAGCCCGCAGGGGCAGAGAGGGAGGACTGGCCCTATCTCAGAGCTAACAGCCAATAGGGAAAGCTCAGAAGGAGTCAATCAGTAAACTCCAGCATCAGAGAAAAATCCACACCTGACCCTCATACAGCATAAAAAACAGGAGCATTTTGGCATCTGCCTGCTTCTGGGCTAGTCAGAAATGGGCTGATTAAAGGACTCTATTCGGCAATGACGCCATGCATCAAAGGCAAACAGCCTTAATAAAATGTTGACATTAGCGCACGCTATTAACAAAATTAGCGCGTGAGCCCTTACCGCCACCTATTTTGTAGGTGATAAGGACTCATGCACTACTCCTGCACAAATCAGTTAGCACACGGTGATGCAGCTGTGCTGATTAGCATAGACACACCCACTCTCTGCCCCAAGACATGCCCCCTCAGTGAAAAAATGAATGTTATTGTTAAGCAGTATAAAATGTTTTGTACATTTTTGGGATCTTGCCGGGTATTTGTGACCCGGATTGGCCACTGTTGGAAACAGGATGCTGGGCTCGATGGACCTTTGGTCCTTCCCAGTATGGCAATACTTATGTACTTATGTAGCATGCCAGTAGGGTGTGCTCATGTCAAAAGAGCCCCGCAGTATGCCATTTTAAGGGTAAAAAGGACCCTAACCTGCTTATAATTGACAGAGAAAAACACCTATATTGCGACACAAATTGGGAGATAGACGTTTATCTCCCAAAAACGAATAAATCGGTATAAGCGAAAGCCGATTTTAGACGTTTTCAACTGCACTCCGTCGCGGATGCGGACAAAGTTGATGGGGGCGTGTCAGAGGTGTGGCGAAGGCGGAACTGGGGCGTGGTTATCGGCTGAACAGAGATGGGCGCATTTCACCGATAATGGAACAAAAGTATGCGTTTTAGCTAGAATTTAGGGCACTTTTCCTGGACCCTGTTTTTTCACGAATAAGGCCACAAAAAGTGCCCTAAATGACCAGATGACCACCGGAAGGAATCGGGGATGACCTCCCCTGACTCCCCCAGTGGTCACTAACCCCCTCCCACCACAAAAAATGATATTTCACAACTTTTTATTTTCACCCTCAAATGTCATACCCACCTCCCTGGCAGCAGTATGCAGGTCCCTGGAGCAGTTGTTAGGGGGTGCAGTGGACTTCAGGCAGGTGGACCCAGTCCCATCCCCCCCCACCTGTTACAATTGTGCTGCTTAATGCTTAGTCGTCCAACCCCCCCCCAAACCCACTGTACCCACATGTAGGTGCCCCCCTTCACCCCTTATGGCTATAGTAATGGTGTAGACTTGTGGGCAGTGGGTTTTGAGGGGGATTTGGGGGGCTCAACACACAAGGGAAGGGTGCTATGCACCTGGGAGCTCTTTTACCTTTTTTTTGTGTTTTTGTAAAAGTGCCCCCTAGGGTGCCTGGTTGGTGTCCTGGCATGTGAGGGGGACCAGTGCACTACGAATCCTGGCCCCTCCCATGAACAAATGCTTTGGATTTATTCGTTTTTGAGCTGGGCGCTTTCATTTTCCATTATCGCTGAAAAACAAAAATGCCCAGCTCACACATTGTCGAATAAAACATGGACATCTATTTTTTTGCGAAAATACGGTTCGGTCCGCCCCTTCACGGACCCATTCTTGGAGATAAACGCCCATGGAGATAGACGTTTTCGTTCGATTATGCCCCTCTAAGTGATTTAGAGAACACCTAGCATTTTTGCACATTAATGGCCCCAGTCACCTGCATCAGTGTTAGTATTCTATAAACTAGGAGTGGAGGAGTGGCCTAGTGGTTAGAGCACCAGTTTTAAAGTCCAGAGGTGGCCAGTTCAATTTCCACTGCTGCTCCCTGTGATCTTGGGAAGTCACTTAACCCTCCATTGCCTCAGGTACAAACTTAGATTGTGAGCCCTCCTGGGACAGAGAAATATCCAATGTATCTGAATGTAACTCACCTTGAGCTACTACTGAAAAGGTGTGAGCAAAGTCCAAATAAATAATAATAATAGGTGCTAGCTCATAGAATTGTCTTTTTAGCTATTTAAGCAGGCACACTGCTTGACATCTGTAGACACCACAATATTTCTTTAAAGTTCTTATATACCACCTGCAAGCTGAATGCTATCAAAGCAGGGGGAAAATTAAGGCACCACAGGTATTTTTTTGTAAGTCTAATAAACACGCCTACTGGATGATTGATACAAGCCTCTTTTCATGGGGTTGCTGGAGCAGCTGGCTCATCTCCTCTGCCTGAATTCTTCTGTCCTTACTATAAATACTACTATAAATCACTTTTATAGCGCTACCAGTCGTACGCAGCGCTTTACAATTGAACATGAAGAAGAAAGACAGTCCCTGCTCAAACGAGCTTACAATCTAAATTAGGACAAACAGACAGGACCAAAAAGGATAAGGGAAAGACAGAAGGACACATAAGGATAAGATAAAAGTTACAAGTCAGGAGTCGAAAGCAGCATCAAACAGGTAGGCCTTTAGCCCGGATTTGAAGGCTGCGAGGGATGGAGCTAGACGTAATGGCTCAGGAAGCCTATTCCAGGCATAAGGTGCGGCGAGATAGAAGGAGCGGAGTCTGGAGTTAGCGATGGAGGAGAAAGTTGCAATTAGGAAAGATTTGCCCAGTGAACAGAGTTTTAGGGAAGGAGTGTAGGGAGAGATGAGGGTGGAGAGGTAGTGAGGGGCTGCAGAGTGAATGCACTTATAGGTCAACAAGAGGAGTTGAATTGTATACGGAAATGAATAGGGAGCCAGTGAAGTGATTTCAGGAGAGGGGTGATGTAGGCATAACGACTCCCTTGATACTTCTGTCCTTCACTTCCTCCTTGATTTCTCTGCCTATTAGTTATGCTACTTTACATGTTTGAACACTTCTAAAAATGAACTAAACTAATCTGAACTTGAGAGTCAGCCAGCCTGTCTGTTTCTTCATCTATCCACATGCATATCTTTGTTTGTTCACAGGGAAGAAAACTACTTGCAGGGAGTCATGAAGAGGGGAGGAGCCCTTAGTGTGACAAGAAGTGAGATGCTGAGCCAGTACCAGCTTTACTATTACTTTCTTGCTCTAGTCCTTTGAATAAATAGGAGACAGCTCTGTGTGTGCCGGGGGTGCCAATTCGTGCTGAGCACCAGTGGCGTTCCTAGGGGGGGGCGGTGGGGGCGGTCCGCCCCAGGTGCACGCCGCTGGGGGGGGTGCCGCACGCCTGTCCGTCATTCGTTCCATGCTCCCTTTGCCCCGGAACAGGTTACTTCCTGTTCCGGAGCAGAGGGAGCATGGAAGGAACGACGGACAGGCGCGCGCGGCACCCCCCCAGCGGCGTGCACCCGGGCGGGGGGTTCCTTTCGCCGGGAGGGGGGGAGCACATCGGCGATCCGCCCCAGGTGTCAGCCCCACTAGGAAGACCACTGCTGAGCACCCCCAATATTGAGCAAATTCCTTCATTATGTTCAGGGAGAGAAAATCATTTTGAAATGTTGGCACCTATGGTTGTATGTCTTATTATAAGGTACAATAGTCTTAGGTCTGTTTTCCATTAGTCTTCATGTAAATGCGTTTTGGATTTTTTCTCATGCTCAATGTATTGATGCAAAATCATTTCAAAAAGTTATTTATATTTGGCATTTTTGAGCTGCTGCAATACAAATTCATCCTAAACAGCACATTAATGCCAAGATTACTAAAAACTAGGGCTGCATTTCAATTAAAAACTTTAATCGTGATTAATCATGTGATTAAAGGCAGGGCATAGCCTGCAGTCCATTGGGAGGGGTACAGGAGGGGACAGGGGTAGACTGTATTTCCTCTCCCCCCTTCCACATTAGGTATCATACCTTTGCTGGTGGGGATGCCGAAGTTTACACCTAACACCTTCTAATTTATTCCTCTTCTACCTCCAGATTATTACCGACTGTATCTAAGATTATGTAATGACTATACCATATTAACACCCTGTAAGCCACATTCTCCCGAGCCAAGAGGGCCCCCAGGTCAACCAGGGTCCCAAAGCCCCTGACTCGAAAAGCGATCCGAGCGACGGGTGGAAGAGGGCAGCGAAGGTGAGCTGGAGTTGCATTTTGCAGCTTTGGGTGGCCACCCCAACTGCCAAGGCGACATACCAGGCCTGGTCTTACATTCAGTGTGGCCAGAGGTGAGCCTGACCACGCGAAGGGCAAAGAGGGCTCGAGCAGCTGCGGGCGATCCGGACTAACAGTGGCCCGAGAACAATAGAGGCAGTCTGTGGTCGCGTTTCGCAGATCCTGACGATCACCCTGCTGCCAAGACCGACCTGCCTGTCCTGATCGGGGGACGGTGAGCCTGGCCACGCGGCCGACTGGTGAACCACCGGAAAACCGAAAGGACCTCGCTGAGCCCCAGCGCGAGCTCTAGCACTGAACCCCAGCGCGAGCCAGCGAGCGACCCGGATAGGCAGCGGCCATCAGCTTACCGAGTGGCCACGAAGAGTCCAGACCGGACGAGTCCAACGCCCCCGGTGTGAGAGTTTTTTTTTTTCCCCCTTGTTATTCAACAAGTTGTCGCTGAGCCAGTTAACTGAGCGAGACACTGAGGGCCAAAGAGTGGACGAAGTTTTCCTCCCGACTCATCATACCCGAACAGCTGATCGGCACAGGAGCGCGGCACTGAGAGGGACCAAACCGTGAGACTTAGCCCCCACCAGCTCAACTGGGGAACTCACTGGCAGTGCAGAGGGAGAGACCGCGGGAAACAGGGAGGCCCTGATCAACGAGCGAGAGGTGCCGCGAAACAGCCTGGCAGGCGGCTGCCGCAGGAACCGGTCCCAGCCCTGCAGATCTCCCTCATGGTCTTTTCCCGATACACGAAAAGACCCAGAGGCACTCAGCCCCCGATTGAGGCTAAGAGAGAGGGACTGCTGGTATTTGAGCGGTCTCCCTGGAAAGGTGCATGCGAGGGAGCGGCTGATCCCGGCGAGGTGCATGCGAGAAGAGCGGCTTATCCCGGCGAGGTGCACGCGAGGAGAGCGGCTGATCCGCACGAAGGACGGCCGGTGCTGTCGCTGCCTACCGGAGTGAAGCCACACTGGACTGGAGACCGAGGGATGTCGGTGAACCCGACTGAAGAGCAAGCCAACCGGAACACGCGCAAAAAACCCCCAAAAAACCCAGAGTCCAGATCAACATAGCAACAGGGGACAGCCGACACACACAAACCTGACTGGCGGACGCTCTGACCAGAACATCAGCCTCTATTTATGGAAGACTCGTGAGCAATACCTAACTTAAATAAACCGATTGCTTTATCCTGAATTTCTGCTTGCTGCATGCTGTAAGACTCTTCTCAAATGTTTAAATGCTCTAAAAGCTTCATCTAAAGCTTTAATTGCTTAATATGCTTTATAGCATGTCTGAAAGACTCCCTTTAAATGACTAAATGTGCTATATACTTTAAATGCTAGCTGCATGCTGAAAGACTCTCTACAAATGCTCTAAATGTTATAAATGCTTCATCCAAATGCTTTAACTGCTTTATAGGCTCCATAACGTATTTGAAAGACTCCCGGTAAATGCTTTAGATATCACCAACACTGTCCAACACTTCCACGAACACTGCCCACAAACACTACTGAAACCACCAACACTACCCACATTCCCACGAGCACTGCCCACAAACACCACTGAAACCACCAACACTACCCACACTCCCATGAACACCATCCACAAATATCCACAACATGAACACCAATAAGCTACTGATAATAATTTATCTCATTCCCATAATCCACCACGAATGGACCACCCCCAACATCAACAGCAACCCAACCACAATACACCAACTATATGTACAACCTATTAACAACTCACCAGACCAAAAATACAATAACCAACCAAAAGGCAAAGTCTCCGCACACGAACACCACCAACAGAAAGAGAAGAAAACCAACAACAACAAATTCAACCACCGAGGAAATAGACAACTAATAAAAATAAACACACCTAACCTCCCCACAGAACCATACCGCTCAATCCGAATAGGATACATCAACGCTAGATCAGCAGTAAGCAACTCAGTAGACATACTAGACTGGATTACCACAGAGAACCTAGACCTTCTATTCATCACGGAAACATGGTTTCACAGCTCCACAGACCCCGCCATCAAAGAGACATACCCACCAGAATACAAAATCACCCATTGGACAAGAAATGGAAAAAGAGGTGGTGGAATAGCCAAAATATACAAATCCGAGTTCACCATCACAACCAATGGTGAATCCACCTCACCACAACTCGAAATCGCCTCGACAAGAATCAATCATCCGAACCTACAAGGACACCTCAATACAATCCTATTCTACAGACCACCAGGAAAATGGAAAGACTCCCAAACACAACTCATGGACTTCATCGCAAACACATGTGTCTCTGCCTCAAACATCCTCATAATAGGAGACATCAACCTACACCTCGAAGACGACACCTCAACAGGCACACAAGAATGCAAAGAATTCCTAAAACTCTGGGACTTACACGCACCTAATACTCAACCAACACACGAAAAAGGACACACACTAGACATCATTACATACAAATTCGACCCAGACTCAACTCTCCTACTTACAGACACAAGATGGACACCCACACCATGGACAGACCACCATAAAGCATATGTCTCCCTCCACTGGCGAAAAATACACAGAAACGCAGTCAACAAACACGAACGAACAACATACACCACGAGAGGAAAAATAGACCCCACAATATTCTGGCAACAAGTCTACCAAAATGAATGGTCAACAAATGCAGACACCATTCAATTCCTCCAAGAATGGGACGATATATGTAAGACAACACTAGACACAATTGCCCCAATCCAAACCAGAACATCACATAGAAAAAAATCTAATCCATGGTTCACCGAAGAGCTGAAAGAACTCAAAACACAAGTCAGAAGACTAGAACGCGTATGGAACAAAAAGAAAGATGAACACACATTGAATGCCTGGAAATTACTTCGGAGGAAATACAAATACACCATAAAACAGACTAAAAGACTACACTACAAAACGATGATTGGACCAAACTACAAAGACACACACAAACTCTTCTTCCTAGTAGATAAATTGTTAGACACCACACAAGTTACAAACAACAGCAAAGATACACCAGGGGTCAACGACCTCGCGAAATACTTCAAGGAGAAAATTATACAACTACGACTTAAAACACCCGCCAGCCCTATTGAATACGCCACACTCCTAAACTGTCTAGACCCAGAAGATGGAATATACCCAGCAGACAGGAACTGGACCGAATTCGAATTAATATCAGAAGACCTCATCTCCAAAACACTCAAAAGATTCGCCAAATCCCAATGCAAACTAGATATCTGCCCAAACAACCTCATGAAATCAGCTCCTCAGCAATTCATAATAGACCTAACAAACCACGTGAACTTCATGCTACAAAACTGACTTTTCCCAAAAGAAAAAGGAAAAATTTTACTCACCCCAATACCCAAAGACACTAAGAAAAACGCAAGCAAAATAACTAACTACAGACCAGTAGCATCTATACCTCTAATAAACAAAATAACCGAAGGAATGGTAACCAAACTCACAAACTATCTCGACAAGTTCTCAATACTGCATGATGCCCAATCAGGATTTCGAACAATTCACAGCACGGAAACAATATTAATTACCCTAATGACCAAATTTAAACAAATGATTGCAATCGGCACCAACATACTCCTCCTACAATTTGACATGTCAAGTGCCTTTGATATGGTTGACCATGAAATCCTATTACACATACTTGAATATTTTGGCATCGGAGGCAATGTCCTAAACTGGTTCAAGGGGTTCCTAACCTTGCACTCATACCAGGTCACATCAAATTCAACTACGTCCGACGCATGGACCCCTGACAGTGGAGTACCACAAGGATCCCCCCTCTCACCAACTATTTTCAATCTAATGATGATCCCCTTGGCAAAACTTCTATCAAACCATAACCTTAACCCACAAATATACGCTGATGATGTAACAATATATATTCCTTTCAAGCAAGACATTAAAGAAATCTCCACCGAAATCAACCAAAGTCTACACATCAGAACACCTGGGCAGATGCATTTCGACTGAAATTAAACACATAAAAAACTCAATGCCTCATACTTACCTCCCAATACAACACGAAAAAATTTAGCGCCATCAACACACCTAAACTAAATCTGCCAATCTCAGAAACTTTAAAAATCCTTGGAGTCACTATCGACCGACACCTAACACTTGAGACTCACGCGAACAACACAACCAAAAAGATGTTCTACTCCATGTGGAAACTGAAAAGAATAAGACCGTTCTTTCCAAGATCTGTCTTCCGCAGCCTAGTGCAATCACTCGTACTCAGCCATCTGGACTACTGCAACTCACTATACGCAGGCTGCAAAGAGCAAATACTGAGGAAACTTCAAACAGCCCAGAATACAGCTGCCAGACTCATCTTCGGAAAGCCAAAATACGAAAGTGCACAACCATTACGTGAGAAACTACACTGGCTCCCACTCAAGGAACGTATAACTTTTAAAGTATGCACCTTAGTTCACAAAATCATTCACGGTGAAGCCCCTGCATACATGTCTGATCTAATAGACCTACCACCCACAAATGCTAAAAGATCATCCCGAACACCCCTCAACCTCCACTTCCCTAAATGCAAAGGCATAAAATACAAAGTATTGCACGCATCAACCTTCTCTTATATGAGCACGCGATTCTGGAATACACTACCATGCAACCTGAAAACGATCTATGAATTAACCGACTTCCGCAAACTATTGAAGACTCATCTCTTAGATAAAACTTATCGCAAGGATCAAAACGCATGAAGTCCATACAAACTAACAGAAGTGCATCAACACACTCTCTTCTGAATTCTCTTCCCCCATATCCTCACCTCACTTAGAACTCTACCTATAGTTAAATCGCTATACCCAAATGTTTCTTATTATTGTCCTTTTGCCCTTATCATTTTCCCATTGTTACACTCCACTGTTCTCTTTTCCTAATGATACTTTGATTTTGCGACCCATAACCCTTCATGATGTAACCCATAATTGAATTGTAACAAAATGTATCTCCTTTATTCACTATGTATTGTAAGCCACACTGAGCCCGCAAATAGGTGGGAAAATGTGGGATACAAATGCTATAAATAAATAAATAAATAATAAAAAGGTGGGATAAAGTGGGGTACAAATGCAATAAATAAATAAATTCATTAAGTTTCTCTGACTCGTCAATTTTGAATATCATTTCTGGCACCGGTATCCCGCCCAAATCTTCCTCAGTGAAGACCGAAGCAAAGAATTCATTTAATCTCTCCGCTACGGCTTTGTCTTCCCTGATCGCCCCTTTTACTCCTCAGTTATCTAGCGGTCCAACTGATTCTTTTGCCGGCTTCTTGCTTTTAATATACCTAAAAAAGTGTTTACTATGAGGCATATTTTCAAAGCACTTAGCCTTCCAAAGTTCCATAGGTTTCTATGGAACTTTGGAAGGCTAAGTGCTTTGAAAATATGCCTCTATGTGTTTTGGCCTCCAGCGCAATCTTTTTTTCGACGTTCCTCTTAGCCTTCCTTATCACCGCTTTGCATTTGACTTGACATTCCTTATGCTGTTTCTTATTATTTTCAGTCGGTTCTTTCTTCCATTTTATGAAGGATTTTTTTTTAGCTCTAATAGCTTCCTTCACCTCACTTTTTAACCATGCCGGCTGTCGTTTGGTCTTCCGTCCTCCTTTTTTAATACACAAAATATATTTGACCTGGGCTCCCGGGATGGTGTTTTTGAACAGCATCCACGCCTGATGTAAGTTTTTGACCCTCGCAGCCGCTTCTCTAAGTTTGTTTTTGACCGTTCTTCTCATTTTGTCATAGTCTCCTTTTTTAAAGTTAAACACTAACGTATTTGATTTCCTATGTATACTTACTTCAAAGCTAATATCAAATCCAATCATATTATGATCACTGTTATCAAGCGGCCCCAGCACCATTACCTCCCGCACCAGATCATGCGCTCCACTAAGGACTAGGTCTAGAATTTTTCCTTCTCTTGTCGGCTCCTGTACCAGCTGCTCCATAAAGCAGTCCTTGATTTCATCAAGGAATTTTACCTCCTTAACGAGCCCCGATGTTACACTTACCCAGTCAATATTGGGGTAATTGAAATCAAGCAAAAACACACCTTCCTACCTTGTGTACAACGTGTTTGAAAGCAACAATGGCGTCCCCAAGGTGAAAAAATAATAACAAAAAATGTGGAGAAAAAAAAAGACATCAGATCCCTCAGAAACGCCTCTTTGTCAAAGGACATGCCGTTTGTATAATGAGGGAACCGTATCAGTCATGTGTCTGCAAAAAAAACTCCACAAGCTGCTATACTAGATAATAAAAACGTAAGTCAAAATATATTAATTTAACCAAAAGGCGATCTGTTTATTTATCCTACAGGATTATTTCATTTCCCTCTGCTGTCTGTTGGATATTTAACCAGAAAAAGCTTTTCACTTGATGTTCCAGCAGTTTTCATTTGCAGTGGAAATTCTATAAAATGCTTCACTGTATCTGATGTGATGTGATGACTTACTGATGTGGAAATAATTATAACATCACAAGTTTCTTTGTACTTGACATGACCTGTAAGAGGGTGAAACAATTATTTCAATGCACTTGTGCATTTAGAGCGTGTAGGGAGCAATGACAAAAATTCAGCTTTTTTTTCAGTTCGTGTTCTGTTTCCACCTTATCGTTGGCTCTCATAAACCTGATTAGCTGGACTCAGAGGGTTTGAAAGTGATTTAGAGGTGCAGTGGGGGTTGTCCGAGTGGAGGTGAAGGCAGACATGGTTCGGAGGAAGATGTTCTTTACATATGACGCCTGAAAAATCAGGGCTGAAAAAATTTCCGTCTAGGAGTATTCTATAAATTGTGCCTAAATCTAGGTGCAGCTTATAGAATATACCTAGAGGGTTTATAGAATGTGCCTAGCACTCGTGCCAAACTCTAGGCACTGGCATGGGCACTAGGCGGCTGAGGGGTGATATGAGACGTCTACAAGATAATGAGCAGAGTAGAGCGGACAGATGTGAAGCGTTTACACTTTCAAACAATAATAGAACCAGGGGACACAAGATGACGCTAGAATATGGTAGATTTAAAACAAATAGGAGAAAGCTTTTCTTTACTCAGTGTGTAGTTGGACTCTGGAACTCGATGCCGGAGAATGTAGTGACAGCAGCTGGCCTTATGGAGTTTAAGGGGGGTTTGGACAGATTCCTGAAGGAAAAGTACATTGAACATTATTTTAAAAAGAAAAAAAGGGAGGAAAAAGGGAAAAATTATTATTAATTTTTTTTTTTTTTGGGGGGGGGTGGGTTGCCGGGTTCTTGAAGCCTGGTTTGGCCGCTGTCGGAGACAGGATGCTGGGCTTCATGGACCCTTGGTCTTTTCCCAGTATGGCGGTGCTTATGTGCTAGGCGTGTTGATTTATGCCAAGTTAGGCTTGGAACAGGTGTATTTTATAACCCTGTGCAATAATTTTCCATGCTCGTGGCCACGCCCCCTTTTTGGCAGCACACATTAGAATTTACACACACCACTTTACAGAATATACTTAGCAAGTTGTGTGCATAAATTCTAATTGTCAATTAGTATCAATAATTACCTGGCAATTATTGATGTTGATTGGCTTTTTAAGGTAATTAAATTGCACTTGCAAATCCAGATTATGACCAGATTTGTGCACAGAATTTCGGTCACACTGTATAGAATCCGGGGGAATAGCTTTCCTTGTGTCTTATCCCGTGAGAGGTGGTGATGAAAACGGTAACGGAATTCAAACATGCGTGGGATAAACATAAAGGAATCCTGTTAGAAGGAATGGATCCTCAGGAGTTTAGCCGAGATTGGGTGGCAGAGCCGGTAGTGGGAGGCGGGGATAGTGCTGGGCAGACTTATACGGTCTGTGCCAGAGCCAGTGGTGGTTGGGAGGCGAGGATAGTGCTGGGCAGACTTATACAGCCTGTGCCAGAACCGGTGGTGGGAGGCGGGGCTGGTGGTTGGGGGGGTGGGGATAGTGCTGGGCAGACTTATACGGTCTGTGCCCTGAAAAAGACAGGTACAAATCAAGATAAGGTAAACACAAAAAGTGGCGCATATGAGTTTATCTTGTTGGGCAGACTGGATGGACCGTGCAGGTCTTTTCTGCTGTCATCTACTATGTTACTATGCCCCATATTTTCAAAGCACTTAGCCTTCCAAAGTTCCATAGAAAATATTATATGTTACTATATCATTCTGTCAGTGTCAAGCATGGAAAAAAGTTTCACAATCCATGTCAGCCTTTGTTTTCCATATCCTAGGTAATCAGATGAGATATGCCTGAAATTTAAAAAAAAAAAAGTATCTGTAATTGTGTTCTTTATAAAGTAATTTCAGACCTTGGTGAGGATGATTCATAAAATCTGTTTGTTTGTTTTTTAATCTATTTCTGTTCTTTGATATTCTGCGCTTTCTGGCCATTGGTTGGTTATAAATTGCACACGCTTTCTTTTCTGAATATTTGAGCGTATCACCATCTTTCTCCTAAACAATAATTACAGGAAAGATAAACGGAGTGGAAGTGAAGAGAATAGGTAAGAAGGCAATCTTTCGTGAAAGGGTTAAGCAATAGAACGTGGTGGTGCTGCTAGCCCCGGATTCATCCGTACATTAGTCAAGAGCTGGAAATATATGCAGTGGGTTCCTCTATCCGTACCGTGTGTGGCAGATGCAAGAGAGAGAGAGGCAGGTCTTTGGGAGGATACCGGATTCCGTTTTGTTCCCCGACTCTGCCTGGACCGCAGGCTCCTCCCTCCTGCAGCTTTGAACAGTGCAGTAGGAATCAAAGGGGCTCTCGTTTTTCCACCGTTTCTCATTTCAGACAGCAGGGCTTTTGAACCTGCCTGACGTTTTTTTTTTTTTGCATTCGTTCCGATTGATTTCCAAAGCAAGTCTTTAATGTCAGATGTCTTCTCTCCGACACGGCAACAGTAATTATCCTGCTGACACTGGATGGATTCTAAAGTGACAGGCAAAATACTTCAAATCTATTTCCGGACGATCTGCAACACTGTTCTGTTCAGCAACTGGTGCTTTTGGGGGGGTTTCTAAACTGTAGCTCTTTCGAATGAAAGTGGATTCTTTGAACACTATGTCCCACCAGAACCCACCCGGCTTTTCTGCATCAGTGTATTTTGAAATCCTGCCAACTGGGGCAGTTCGTGAAGATAAAGAAATAATCGTAATAACCAACAAACAAAAAAACACTTGCTGGAGAAGAATTAAATTCCTGGTGGAGTAACTTATAGTCGGACTTCCCAGAGCCTAAAATCAACAACAATGTCTCTCGTCACGCCCAGCCATTTACCAGTCAACCAGACAAACAATTTCATTGGCAATCAGAACCTTACGGATGTACCTAAGGGGCAAAAAACTTTCAATCTCCTTCTCTTTTGTCTGACATTTATAATCATACTCGCAGCCCTGCTGGGTAGCATCTATTCGGTAGCGTGCCTGCTGAAAATGCCACGCAAAACTACCATCTCCGTGCTTGTGACTTTTTTGTCAGTGGATGATTTGATAACTGTTCTGTCGGGGACTATGTTTCTGCTAATCCAGTGGTCCAGGGATGCTCTTCCCCCTCCTCTTCGCACTGCAGCGGCTGTGCTCTATTTGTTTCAGGGGATTTCTAGCAACCTGAAAGCATCTTTTCTAGTTTCTTACAACTTCTACACGACCAAAAAGACCGGTCACTTGGACGGGGCTACCAGAAGGCCAGTAAGAATTCTGTGGGTCATTTTCAGTGTATGGACGGTTAGTCTGTTGATAAGCTGTTCGCCCCTCTGTGGCTGGGGCACTTTTGTCCCCACGTCCTGGGGTTACTTTACTGACTGCACCAGTACGTTTGCCTTGTTCCTTTTTGTACTCTATTTGCTGTGTTTCTGCAACCTGGCCGTTTTTTCTGTCCCTCTAACTCACCAGTTGTTGTGCTCAGATGACCGGCCACAATGCCTCTATGCCAATTATCAGGAAATCTCAAGAGGCTGCTTAACACCGGGCACACCCCTGGGAAGTAACGCTTCTTCTTCTATTTCTCCGGAGGACCCCGTTCACAAAACCTCGAGGAATTTCAGAAACACATTTCCCAGCTCAGAGACCGTGGTAGGGAAGAAAAGCCTCGGGGAAGGCTGTGAACCGGATCCTCCCTGCAGGAACGGCGTACGGGAGAGCAGAAGCGGAACGAGATTATTCGCTCAGAAACGTTTCTCTCTCATTCTCGCACTAACCAAAGTCATTTTATGGCTACCGATGATGGTAAAAAAAAACAAAACAAAATATATGTGTTAAGTTCTTTCTCCTACTGATATTAGGCTCAGAAACGCTTTAAACCCGCGATAGAATCTAGAAGTTGAAATGACTAACATTTCACATACTTTTTAAAACTCGGTTTAAAGGTTAATTGTTCGGAAACGAGGCTGCTAGATTAAATCTCTGGCATGTGGAAGGGTTGTTTGGGTTTTTATAAAAAGGGGGGGGGGGGGCTAGGAAATATTCCACTTCCTCATTTATAGTCATGAGAGTCGCATTCTTTACTCAGCTGTGTGATTGAGAAATTAAGCTTAACTTTAGGAAAGACTAGAGGATTTTTCTGTTTGTTTTTAGCGGGCTACAGTTATGTTAGAAAGGCACTATGAGTTCTAAGTTTGTGAAAATTAAAACCTGTTTAAAATCTCCTGCAAGGTGTGTTAAATTAGGCGTGCAGCCTTGTTATTGAGTGGTGCTTGTTTAATTCTGCACACACCAGGCTGAGAGCGGATTTTGTAAATTGGAGAAAATCTGAGTTACTTTGAGAGGCTAACTCTCAGGCTAGCGGCGCATCTGTTCTGTCTCGACTTTTAATCTTGCAAGTGCAATGTTATTCCTTGAAATGCATTTACGTGATTAGAAAGGTTCACGTTCTTAATTCTCTGCCTTCCAGATACAAATGGTTGTCCAGCACATTGTTGGATATCAGAGCCTCTCTTTTGAAACATTGAGTTTTCTTCTGACTTTGCTAGCTGCCACTGTCACTCCCGTGTTTACTCTGTCGGAACACTGGATCCACCTTCCGTGTGGGTGTATTATTAACTGCAGGAGAAATCAATACACCGTCTCTTCTGAAGAAAGAAAAAGTAGGATATTTCTATTTATTTATTTTTTTCATGTTGACTAACAAAGCTTTGATACAAAATCAAGTTACTTTAAAAACTGGTGAGGGGGCCTGATATCTTGCTGAGAGACGAGGAATACAGATGATGTGGAGGGATTCAACACTGGGTTATGGGAGCATTATAAAGGTGATACTTGCACACTCCTTTGACACTCTTAAGTACCTCTCCTTCTCTGACTTATGGCACTGGGATATTGTAATCGGTGCGTTTTTTCTAGCGAAAAAGGTGCCGGTACTCAAATGCCGGGCCACCCTTCAGGGGTGGGGTGATCACTGAGGGACCCACCCCACAATAGCCAGGCCCCCTGCAACCAGTCACAGAATCTATGACAAGGCAGAATTGGTGTGTAAAGCCTGAGCTCTTTCATTAAAACTTGGGGTCCGTGGGTCAATTTTAGCAGACAATGGGAAAGGTGCTGGTACTCCCTACCGCCTCAAAAAAAGCTCTGTTAACAGTACTACTATTAATCATTTCTATAGCACTACTAGACCAGTGCTGTACCCATTATATATGCAGGTACTTTCTCTGTCCCTAGAGGGCTTACAATCTAAGTTTTTGTACCTGGGGCAATGGAGGGTTAAGTGACTTGCCCAGGGTCACAAGGAGCTGCAGTGGGAATTGAACTCTGGTCTCCTGATTCTCAGGCTACTGCACTAACCATTAGGCCACTTTTCCCTCCAGCTTTTGCAAAGGAGAAACTGTATGTTTAGACCTGAGGAAAAATTAAGGGCCAAATGAAAATCCATGTACCCTGGGTGTTTCCTGCGAGAACAGGTGAAGCAAGGCGCCCGTGCACAAAGCTGGGCTAGGAAGTTGACCCAAGCAAGGCGGCTTGACAGATAAAGGCAGGAATTAGCATGTGTAACTTTCTATTGGAAAGGAGCTCGGGATGGGTGGGGTTTGTACCTTATAGTTTACATGCAATAAGTTACCATCCATTAACTGTTCACATGGTAGATAACATGGTACAATTAACATCACATGACTACATGTTATTTGCATTAATATTATAAGAAGATGCTGGAATACCCCCAAAAGTACAGGGGTTTTGCAGGTACTGCTTGTAATTTTAGCATGGTAGCTGCAAATTCTTACCCACTTTACTTAATAGGCCCCCGAGATCTCAAGCTTAGCCTTGGTACGTTTACAAGTGTTAAATCTATAGGAGTCACCAGCTGATGAAATAAAGGGGGTCTTTTACTAAGCCATGGTAGAGTTTTTAGCTCACGGTGGAAATCAGCTGGTGGTAAATGCCAAAATACCTATTGGAATATAATGGGCATCTCGGCATTTACCACCACAGAGCTGCCAAGTTACCTATTCCCGGAGGGAGACTTTTTGACCAGTCCTGGATTTCTGCCAACTTCATCCTGGTGCATTATGGGACCTGTAGCACTGATTTCAATGGATAGAATCATGGACTACAAATACTACACTGCTTTGGGATATAAGTTTAAAATCAGGACTGGCCAAAAAGTCTCCCTCCTGGAATGGGTAACTTGGCAGTTCTGCCACCAGCTGATTTTACTGTGAGCTAAAAACGCTACCATAACTTAGTAAAAGACCCCCAAACTGCATATGTGCTACTGTGCATATATGTGATAGGAATAACATTTTGACATGGCAGAATATCATGAGTAGCTATACTGGGTCAGACCAATGGTCCATCCAGCCCAGCATCCTGTTTCCAACAGTGGCCAATCCAGGTCACAAGTACCTGGCAGAAACCCAAATAGTAGCAACATCCCATGTAGAATCTCAAAGAGTAGCAAGATTCCGGAATCCCAGATAATAGCAACATTCCATGTAGAACCCAAAAGAGTAGCAATATTCCATTCAGAATCTCCAATAGCAACATCCCATGCTACCAATCCCAGGATAAGCAGTGTCTTCCCCATGTCTATCTCAATAGCAGACTATAGACTTTTCCTCCAGGAACTTATCCAAACCTTTTTAAAACCCAGATAAGCTAACCACTATTACCACATCCTTTGGCAATGAGTTCCAGAGCTTAACTATTCATTGAGTGAAAAAATATTTCCATTTAACTTCACAGATTGTGTTTTTCCTGGTCATTAAAAGGGGTCTCTAGATTAATTAGAAACTCTGGAAAGGATATGTGCGAATAAAGCCAAACTTGGTACTGTATGTTTTAATTCTGCCATAGTATGAAGTTTTTTGAAAATATTTTCTTGATTTTTAAGATGAGTGATACATAGTAACATAGTAGATGACGGCAGAAAAAGACCTGTACAGTCCATCCAGTATGCCCAACAAGATAAACTCACATGTGCTACTTTTTGTGTATACCTTACCTTGATTTGTACCTGTCCTTTTCAGGGCACAGACCGTATAAGTCTGCCCAGCACTATCCCCGCCTCCCAACCACCAGCCCCGCCTCCCACCACCGGCTCTGGCACAGACTGTATAAGTCTGCCCAGCACTATCCCCGCCTCCCAACCACCAGTCCCACCTCCCACCACCGGCTCTGGCACAGACCGTATAAGTCTGCCCAGCACTATCCCCGCCTCCCAACCACCAGTCCCGCCTCCCACCACTGGCTCTGGCACAGACCGTATAAGTCTGCCCAGCACTATCCCCGCCTCCCAACCACCAGCCCCGCCTCCCACCACCGGCTCTGGCACAGACCGTATAAGTCTGCCCAGCACTATCCCCGCCTCCCAACCACCAGCCCCACCTCCCACCACCGGCTCTGGCACAGACCGTATAAGTCTGCCCAGCAGTATCCCCGCCTCCCAACCACCAGTCCCGCCTCCCACCACCGGCTCTGGCACAGACCGTATAAGTCTGCCCAGCACTATCCCCGCCTCCCAACCACCAGCCCCACCTCCCACCACCGGTTCTGGCACAGACCGTATAAGTCTGCCCAGCACCATCCCCGCCTCCCGCCACCGGCTCTGCCACCCAATCTCGGATGTCATTCCATTATTTTTATCTGGTTCCATATAAATGGTATTAGAGAGTTAGAAAAATGCAGCCTAGACATCAGGTCACAGCAAATAAATGGTGGGTCAGGAGGACACTGGGGCATGATTAAATTAAATTTAACGTAGCCTGTTTGATTTTTAAAGTACTACATGGTTTGAATTCTGAAGATGCGATAGAGTTATCGAACTTTCCGGCTTCTAGGTGTAATAACTGCTTTTTGCGCACCTTTCAAATGGGGTGCACACCTTTCAAATGGGGTACCCTGACGCTAAGAATATTTGTTTTAAAACTATTCCTGAGAGCCTGTTTCCATTTCAAGCTGCAAAAATTTGGAATGAGTTACCTCAGGATATCAGACTTCAACAATCTTATTTTATATTTAGGAGACCTTTAAAGACATTTCTGTTCAATTAATATTGTATGTTAGATATATTATGAAATATAAGAATTATTAATGGATATAAGCAATTACTGGGTTTATTAATTGCACTGTAAACTTCCCTCACACGATGAGGTTATTTCTTTTCTTTTTTGAAAACGCTGTGAACCCTTTGGGAGAGCTGGCAGTATATAAAAAAACACAAATAGAATAGAATGATGTATTGAAATCCCACTCTCACAGTCCTGTGTATGGCTCCAGGAGAATCATTTTACTTCTTTCAACCTCAATCTACCCTACTGCAGTTGGATAAAAACAGCAATGGCATTCCAGTTCTCTTCCTTTGGAAGCTGCCCAGCAGTTTCCAAGGCAATGTTAGCCAATGTGCAGTGGCTGTATTTATCTTTTTTAATGAAGCATTAGATTCTAAACATAATGAAATCCTGTTTGGATGAAATCCAAATTGTCATAATGACTACTTCTATTATTACTACTGCAATGACTGTGATGCTCTTCTCTCAGCCTGTAATTTTCTAAATTTCATTTAGTGGTACCCAAGTATTAATAGTAGAAGTTCTTTTTACTCTTGCACCTAAATCGCTGATAATACATAACTAGGGTACTCTTATCATGTTTTAAAGTATAATAATAATAATTATTATTATTTTTAATCATTTTTTTTATAATTTTTCATTTTACAAGGGTCACTTGCAAACAGTAATACAGAGATGACTGTACAATAATACAATTTTAGAAGAAAACAATCTCAACTAGATAAATGGATTATATACAATCTTTCTCTTTCTTAGACCACAAAATAAATAAGGAGAGTGAAACAAGACAAGGAGATCAATTAAACAACAGTAAGCAAAGAAAACGTGGTATTAACCTGATTATCCCCAGTTATTATTTACGTGAATCATTATTCCACATTGATCATCTGGTTGGCTTCTTCAAACCCAAGATGGTGTATAGTCAATTAATTTGGTTGGAAACATACTTATTGTCCAATATTAGTGGAAATAATACACCTGATTTCATTTTTTTTCTCTTTTAAAACCAGAAATTATTTAACAATACAAACACTTGAATCTCTAAACCAATTCCCACTGATTAAGGTAATCTAAAAGTATGATTATTATAAAGTTAGTATCCCTGGAGGCCCCAGGAATAATTTATTTAGATTAATTGATCTCTTTCCTCCATTTCCTGACTTCACAGGCACTGCCTGGAAAGATTTATGGGACTTGTGATTTCATCATCCCTTTCAAAATGTAAACCTGAAGATTTATAGGTTGGATAGAATTAAAACCTATGTGTTGTACTACCATGCAGCCATCTTTTCTTTCTTTGGTAAATTTATGGCTGGAAGAGAATTCCAATGCAAGAAAATGATACTTCCATTTATAATGGTTTTGTCACTTCAGACCTCTTTGACTAAAGTGCACCAGCCATGTGCTGTGTGGGAATCACTAGCACAGTTTAGTAAACATAGTAACATAGTAACATAGTAGATGACGGCAGAAAAAGACCTGCACGGTCCATCCAGTCTGCCCAACAAGGTAACTCATATGTGCTACTTTTTGTGTATACCATACTTTGATTTGTACCTGTGCTCTTCAGGGCACAGACCATATAAGTCTGCCCAGCACTATCCCCGCCTCGCAACCACCAGCCCCGCCACTGGCTCTGGCACAGACCGTATAAGTCTGCCTAGCACTATCCCCGCCTGCCAACCACCAGCCCTGCCTCCCACCCTGATTAAACTTTTTTATCTAGTATTTCACCTTTAATCGAGGCATTCATTAATAATAAGGTACTATTCACACCTTGTATGGCGTCCCAGTGTATCTAACGACACCACTGAACGTCTTACAATTCCTCCGGTACTCACTGTTACGCGAAGCCCTTCATTAGATTTATGAACTAGTCTTCCACAGCAGAAGTTCATGTTAAACTCTTTACTAATCTGTTGTTCCTTCTGGGCTAAAACAGAAACTTCAGTTAGTACTGTAGAGCTTTTATAGTGGTTTACACTAGCGTGTGACCTTTTGACCACTTTTGTAAAACCTTCTAAAAATAGAAAAGGGGTAATGCTAGATAACCGTCTCTTTGATCTGATTTCTAAACAGATGAGAGGCAAAGTGGCTGCATTTTTAAAAGGCTATAATATCTGTGAAAAGGTTTTTGGTAAGGATGATTGCTCTGGTGGATAACATGGGTACTCAAACTGCAGGCACACCGCAACACTAATCTACTATAATAAAACTCACCCTCAACGTTCTGAGGACACTGACCTCAGTGAAGCCAAGCTCTGACTTCCTTCAAAAAGGTTCGAAGGTTCGTGGTGGTGAAGCCACCAAAATCGCTCCGGGCCCCGCCCTCGAGGGCGGATCAATGGCAGAACAACGAATGGGTTGGCAGGGAGGGAGGCAGGGAGGCGGGGGTGGGAAATCGCTCCGGGCCCTGCCCTTGAGGGCGGAGCAATGGCAGAACAACGAAGGGGTTGGCAGGGAGGCGGGGGGGGGGGTGGGAAATCGCTCCAGGCCCCGCCCTCGAGGGCGGGGGGTGGGAAATCGCTCCAGGCCCCGCCCTCGAGGGTGGAGCAATGGCAGAACAACGAATGGGTTGGCAGGGAGGGAGGCAGGGAGGCGGGGGTGGGAAATCGCTCCAGGCCCTGCCCTCGAGGGCGGAGCAATGGCAGAACAACGAAGGGGTTGGCAGGGAGGCGGGGGGGGGGGAAATCGCTCCGGGCCCCGCCCTCGCGTCAAACGTCATGACGTTGGGGACGGAGCAATGCCACAACAATGAAGGGGTTGGCCAGGGAGGGAGGGAGGTGGGTGTTGGCAACGAAAACCTTGCTAGAGCCCGTTTCATTTGCTCTGAAACGGGCTTCTTTTACTAGTCAAAAATAAAACCCTTAAAACAAAAAACATAAAAAGTCAATACATTACCTACGGGAAATTATAGACCGGTGAGTCTGACGTCGGTGCCGGGCAAGATGGTGGAGGCTATTATTAAGAATAAAATTGCAGAGCATATACAAAAACATGGACTGATGAGACAAAGTCAGCACGGATTTAGTGAAGGGAAGTCTTGCCTCACCAATCTAATGCATTTTTTGAGGGGGTAAGCAAACATGTGGACAATGGGGAGCCGGTTGATATTGTATATCTGGATTTTCAGAAGGCGTTTGACAAAGTGCCGCACGAAAGACTCCTGAAGAAATTGCAGAGTCATGGAATCGGAGGTAGGGTATTATTATGGATTAAGAACTGGTTGAAAGATAGGAAGCAGAGAGTAGGATTGCGTGGCCAGTATTCTCAGTGGAGGAGGGTAGTTAGTGGGGTCCCGCAGGGGTCTGTGCTGGGTCCGTTGCTTTTTAATGTATTTATAAATGACCTAGAGATGGGAATAACTAGTGAGGTAATTAAATTCGCCGATGACACAAAATTATTCAGGGTCGTCAAGTCGCAGGAGGAATGTGAACGATTACAGGAGGACCTTGCGAGACTGGGAGAATGGGCGTGCAAGTGGCAGATGAAGTTCAATGTTGACAAGTGCAAAGTGATGCATGTGGGTAAGAGGAACCCGAATTATAGCTACGTCTTGCAAGGTTCCGCGTTAGGAGTTACGGATCAAGAAAGGGATCTGGGTGTCGTCGTCGATGATACGCTGAAACCTTCTGCTCAGTGTGCTGCTGCGGCTAGGAAAGCGAACAGAATGTTGGGTGTTATTAGGAAGGGTATGGAGTCCAGGTGTGCGGATGTTATAATGCCGTTGTATCGCTCCATGGTGCGACCGCACCTGGAGTATTGTGTTCAGTACTGGTCTCCGTATCTCAAAAAAGATATAGTAGAATTGGAAAAGGTACAGCGAAGGGCGACGAAAATGATAGTGGGGATGGGACGACTTTCCTATGAAGAGAGGCTGAGAAGGCTAGGGCTTTTCAGCTTGGAGAAGAGACGGCTGAGGGGAGATATGATAGAAGTGTATAAAATAATGAGTGGAATGGATCGGGTGGATGTGAAGCGACTGTTCACGCTATCCAAAAATACTAGGACTAGAGGGCATGAGTTGAAGCTACAGTGTGGTAAATTTAAAACGAATCGGAGAAAATTTTTCTTCACCCAACGTGTAATTAGACTCTGGAATTCGTTGCCGGAGAACGTGGTACGGGCGGTTAGCTTGACGGAGTTTAAAAAGGGGTTAGATAGATTCCTAAAGGACAAGTCCATAGACCGCTATTAAATGGACTTGGAAAAATTCCGCATTTTTAGGTATAACTTGTCTGGAATGTTTTTACGTTTGGGGAGCGTGCCAGGTGCCCTTGACCTGGATTGGCCACTGTCGGTGACAGGATGCTGGGCTAGATGGACCTTTGGTCTTTCCCAGTATGGCACTACTTATGTACTTATGTACTTATTATAACATACTTTTTTTTTTTTTTTTATTGTACTCCACTTTGAAGGATTTTCCCTAAGTGGGTTATCAAACAGTGGCGTAGCCAAGGGTGGGCCCAGGCGCACCCACTTTGGACTCAGGCCCAACCAGTAGCAGCACATCTATGATGTGGCTGGCAGGGATCCCCAAGCCCCACCAGCCAAAAACTCCTAACAAATGTCCCTCCTGCATACTTTTTAAATAGCAAATCTTCACCTGCAGCGAGCAGCAACTGATACATAGTGCTCACACTAGCCCCACAGCCTTTCCTCTGATGTATTCCCTCCTATGCAGAAACAGGAAGTTGCATCAGACAGAAGGCTGTAGGGCCAACATGAGCAGTGTGTATTCACAGCCAGATTTTTGTGAAAATCTGCTATTTAAAAAGTATGCAGAGGAGGGGGTATGTTTGAGACCCATATGGCATACAGGTGAGAGAGGGAGAGACCAAATCACTTGTGGGACAAGGTGGAGTTCTTCTGCCCACCCATCTTGAGCCCAGGCCCACCCAAAATTCAGTGTCTGGCTACGCCCCTGTTATCAAATGAAATAAACCTGAACATTTAGTGGCAAACAATGGCCGCAGCTTTATTAGAATTCATAATCCAACAATTAACAATTTTATAGTTCTCCTAACACTCCAAAATTAAAATACATTTATTTTGTAACATTTGCAAAACCAAATATATTGTGTAGCTGGATGGTAACATACTAGCCAATGACCCCCACCCCCCCCCCCTAAAAAGGGGCTCTGCAGTGCTTCAGGGCCCAAATTTTCATCACTAAAGCACTTGAGCTTGTTCAAAATCCATCTTATGGCAGATCAATTTAACCCATTGTTAATTTATCACCCAATTTTCTGCCTAGCTGCGACCGCCCCAACCTCGGTCTACAATACTACCAGGGGTGTGCTGGTAAATTTTTAACAACAGGCTCTTTCTCCGGACGTAGCCAGCTCTGCAGTTGGAAGGGCCAGGGGTGGCCGGGGGGGGGGGGGGGGGGGGGGGAGGGGGAGCAGCACTTGCCTCTCTCTCTTTCCTCCCTTCGTGCGGGCACACTAGGCATACCTTTGCTGGCAGTCAATAAATGGATTGTCACCACTCCCAAGGTCTTGCTCTGAGCAGCATACTGAAACTTCTCACACATGCTGGAGAAGTCCCAGCCTGCTGCTCAGAGCTGGAAACAAGGAGCGGGGAGCAGCAGCAGTCTATTTACTTGGGTGGCAGGGCTCAGCATCCCCACCAGCAAAGTAAAAGAGAATTCAGCAGGGGGCCCAAGCCCACATTTTGGGAGCCAGTTGTTAAAGTAGCCATGGAGGGCCCTACTTTAACAACCGGCTCCCAAAATTCTTAAAAATTTAACAACCGGCTCTTGCGAGCCTGTGAGAGCCTGCTCCAGCACACCACTGAATACTACCCACTAAATCCTGGACAAACCCAACTTAACTCTTCACCCCTCGCAAAGAGAATGGATGGGTGGGACAAATTTAGAGCTAAACAAACTCCTCACTACCTTTCCGTCTCCCTCCTACCCCCCCCCCACCCAAGGAAGCCAACCAGAACACCTCACCTTTATCCTTTCCACTACCCAATCCAATTTCTCCACCTCAGATTGCTCTTTGTCTCAAACATTCCCAGCTCTCTTTGCCTCACCTCACCCTACCACCATTATCTATAGATTATTTAACCCTTTATGTGTCTACAGCTTCTGCCCTGTTAATAGCTCAAAGGTTAATCTTTGAGCTTCCGTTGTGGCGTGTCACCAGAAGACTTGCAAGTAGCAATGTAGGTATTTTTTAAGAATTTGTTTTCGGAATATTACATCCAAACATTGACTTAACATTCACAGATCATTTTTTGTCAATAGAGATGAATGAGTAGAATGAAATGGCTTCTGTAACAATGCACTGTTCCCTGCAGCTACTGAGGCGTACAGGAAAGGTGTATAAACAATATTCTACATAATTTATTACACTGAATTTAAACAAAAGGCAGAGGTTAAGAGAATAGCAACTTTTCTCACCCACATTTATACTTCAGGATAAATCCTCATTCATGCAGCCTTTTACTCTGTATCTTGCAAAATCCCTTAGCCAAACGATCCTGCATTTGAAGGTATTCAACTGATGCTGGATTTTTTTTCTTTTGTTATAAAATAGGACATTATTGAAGTACGTTTTAGATTACTGTTTAAAGATGGCTAGAACATCACATTCACCCCCAGTTCACTTCTCTTTGAGGAAACGCAAAGTTATTACTTCTATATCATGATGCATAAAATAACAAATATAGCATACATATAGTGTATATGTGACCCATTGCTTGAAAAGATAACAAAAGAGCGGTTCTGAAGAATAAGTTCCTTTTTCAAACAACACAGTTCTTTATTATGGTTTCACACAGCAAAACACAGCTTTCGCTTAGGTAGCCAGATTAAATCTGCAGTACTCCTGTGAGAGGCTTCCATACTCCACACCATACAGTCTCTTTCTTTATCCTTCAGTTTCTCCTGCTAAACCCCTAAGCTCTTTTATTAGTCCTTTGTAAGGTTGGCTTTGGGGACCCCAGTGGGGCAGGCCTGGCCTTTTCCCATCTTTTGCCACTAGGGATGGTGTGGCCTCCTCCCCTGCAGTGTTACTTGACACCGTTGTCTTCCTGTGCCGCCTTTGGGCTTATATAAACCATTATGTCTTATGTGTTGGAACAAAATGGTAACAAAATGAAACAATCAAAACTTATCTCCCCGTCAAGGTCCTCTTCTGCAGCTTTAGGGCTGTTCTCTTCAACCCCCTGCTTACAGGCTTCATCTAGAAACATCTATGTCCTCGGGTCTTTTCACAATGTTTGTGTTTTGAGGCCCTGTCTCCATGGGCTGTTCCTCTGCTTCTGCTTTTCCTTTTAGCTGCCTGGGCTTTCAACCCCCCCCCCCCCCCCCCCCCCCCGCACTTGAAGCCACTCCTTCCTTTGATGGACTGCTAGAGGTGTAGGGAATCTGGAAACTCCATCCCTCAAGTGTGTTCCCTGTTTCCTAGGGGCTTATCCTAAGCCTCCTTACAATGTACTAATATTACATTTTCCTATTTATTAAAATAAACCAATTCAAATGTACATGAAATAAGAACATTATTAGGCTAGCCACAATCGTTTTTTATATTTAGCATATTTTCTATCCTTGACTGGGCAAGAAAGCTGGGAGTCATGTAACATGCCTCCCACACTTCTCTTCCAAGGCCATTAGAGCCGTGACGCATTTCATTATTTTTCTCAACTATGTGAAATGGACAAGGCCCATTTTAAATATCTCTGCAGTTCGTGTGGTCATGCATGCAGCTTAAGGCCACGTCCTAACAATTCCTTTTACGCATTGACGGAGTAAGTGACAGCAGCTTAGGTGAGCATTAGGAGGAAAAAGCTACTGCACTTTTATGATGATATGTAGGGACGACAACAAGGGATATAATAATTTATTTATTTATTTATTTATTGGGATTTATTAACTGCCTTTATGAAGAGATTCACCCATGGCGGTGCACAGCAGGTACAGTTTAACATAAAACTTGCAATTATGTTAACAGCATAACAATAGTCAAAATGGCCAAATATAAACATGAATACAATAAATGAGGTAAACTTAAGAACTTAAGAAGTTTACATTTTAGACACAGAAATGGATTATTCTCTACACCCCTATAAGTAAACATTTTGGTTTGATATGACTTAAAAAGAATATTTTAAAGAGGGGTGGGCTACGTATAAACTTTAGTTGATATTTCCTATGTATGTTTGATTTCATAACATGTGAAAAGAAATCCGCCAGAGAACGGAGATCTCAAGAAACCCCACGGAATACAACAATCTAAAATAAAAATGGGAGGACGTCCAGTGGTGTTCCTAGGGGGGGGGCGGTGGTGAACGAAGGAAGGACAGGCGCACGTGGCACCCCCCCAGCGGTGTGCACCCGGGGGGGGGGGGTTCTTTCGTGGGGAGTGTTGCGCTGCATTCGGGAGGGGGCACTGTACCTGGGGGGCAGGGTGGATCGGCGATCCGCCCCGGGCGTCAGCCCCTCTAGGAACGTCACTGAGGATGTCCAAGGATGCCAAAGACTGAGAAGATGTATAATAACAGAGAAGCAGTGCCGTAGCGAGGGCTAATGGCACCCGGGGCTGGTCGCCGCTGCGCACCCCCCCCAGGTGCAGCACGGTGTGAACCCCCCCTCTGTGGCGCACCCCCCCCCCCCGGACCGCATTCTTACCAGTGGGAGGGCCGATCCGCCCCGAGTGCACGTCACTCGGAGCTGCGTCGGCCCCGCTGGTTCCCTGCTCTCTCTGCCCTGGAACAGGAAGTAACCTGTTCCGGGGCAGAGGGAGCAGGGAACCAACAGGGCCGGCACCCCCCAAGTGCGTGCACCCGGGGCGGACCGCCCCTCCCGCCTCCCCCTTCCTACGCCACTGTAGAGAAGTTTACTGAAGTTGTGGAATATGGCGTGCACGTTTTGCTATTTCAAGCATTTTGCAGTGACATTTGCTATTTCAAGCATTTTGCAGCAATTGTGCGGTCTGAGACAAATGTGCACGACATATTCCACAACGGTCTTTTTAAAGACTGTCCTTTCCAGAAGATTTTATGTCGTCATTGCCCAGAAGGCTTTTTGTGAAATAAGATTCCTGATGCAGGCCTAAGGCCGAAACACAACGTTGTGTCGAGTCTCCATACTTCAATAAACTTCTCTATTATTATACATCTTCTCAGTCTTTGGCATCCTTGGTCGTCCTCCCACTTTTATTTTAGATGATTTCATAACATTTCATGTAAAATTTCAATTATGTTTCTTGTAGTCCTGGACACTTGGGGGGAGGGGGGAATTCTCAGAAGGCTGCCTAAAGCTAGGTGCCAGGATGAAGTACCCTAAGTGCAAATTCTATATCGGCACTTATGTGTATAATACTAGGGTACGGAAACAAACAGGCAAGCGATCCACAATATCCAGAATGGAGCAAAAAGAGCAGGGAAGACCTGCAGGCGATATTTTGGGAAACCACCTTCAGGTTGCTGTCGAGGCCCCTGAAGCAGCCCTGGTTAGGGCGAAACAAGATCTTGTCAGGCTTTTTATTTATGATTTCGTATGTGTGGTGAATAAATTGGACTATTTGTTCCAGGAGCGTAGCCAGACTTCGGCGGGAGGGGGGGTCTATAGCCCAAGTGAGGGGGCACATTTTAGCCCCCCCTCCTCCATTGCCGACCACCACCACCGCCAACCCGTCATCGCCTACCTTTGCTGGCGGAGGACCCCAACCCCCGCCAGCCAAGGTCCTCTTCTTCTGGCACATTGCTGATCTGCAAGGGCAGGCTTCTACATGGAATGTTACTAGTGGAGGAGTAGCAGCCTAGTGGTTAGTACAGTGAACTTTGATCCTGGGGAACTAAGTTCAATTCCCACTGCAGCCCCTTGTGACCATGGGCAAGTCACTTACCCTCTATTGCCCCTGGTACAAAATAAGTATCTAAATATATGTAAACTGCTTTGAATGTAATTGCAAAAACCTCAGAAAGGCGGTATATCAAGTCCCATTTCCCTTTCCCTATTTGAGATTCTAGATGGAATGTTGCTACTATTGAGATTCTGTTGCTACTATTTCAGATTCTACATGGAATGTTTATGTTGCTATTCCACTAGCTGCATTCCATGTAGAAGCCTGCCCTTGCAGATCAGCAACGCGGTTGCGCAGGCTTCTGTTTCTGTGAGTCTGACGGACGTCAGACTCACAGAAACAGAAGCCTGCGCGGCCGCATTGCTGATCTGCAAGGGCAGGCTTCTACATGGAGTGTTGCTAGTGGAGGAGTAGCCTAGTGGTTAGTGCAGCGGACCTTGATCCTGGGAGAACTGAGTTCAATTCCCACTGCAGCTCCTTGTGTCTCTGGGCAAGTCACTTAACCCTCCACTGCCCCAGGTACAAAATGTGATCCACTTTGATTGTAACCACAGAAAGGTGGTATATCAAGTCTCTTTCCCCCCCCCCCCCCTTACCTGATTAGTGGTTATAACAGGATGTATAGTTCTGGAACATCTGGATGGGAGGGTGTCCCAGTTCCTATTGGAGGAGCAAAATACTTATGCTATACTAGAGGGTAGCTCTGGCACATATATCCAGTACAACAGTGAATAAAAGATCAGCCCGCACATTCCTTAACCTACACTTCCCCAGCTGTAAAGGACTGAAATACAGACTAACACATGTGTCCAGCTTTTCATACACTGGCACACAGTTGTGGAATGCATTACCACGTCACTTAAAAACAATTTACAAACTAACTAACTTTCGCAAATCTCTGAACACACATCTCTTCAACAAGGCATACCATAACAACCATTAATTGTAACTGCAACACATCATCACTTAACCTTCTACTCTGATTGGTTTCTTTCTATTTTAATTTTATCATTTCATCCTATTCTCTACGTAACTCCAGCTTAACGTTTACTCTGGAATGGCGAATACCATAACAGAACATTGTAAGCCACATTGAGCCTGCAAATAGGTGGGAAAATGTGGGATACAAATGCAACAAATAAATATTTGCCAGCTGTCTAATGTCTACATCTTTAAATTGATCTATCTGCAAGCATGAATGTACATTTTATTATTGTTGTAGTGCAATGCTCCGGTGGCAGCATGGCTGCTGTGTCTATGCAATTTATATGAATCTGAGTACTCTTATGTTAACACTGATTTCGGTGCCTATTTACTATGCTGCATTAGCTGTTTAATGTGCATTTAGAGTGCACTAACAGAATAGCATATGAATCGGGGCAGGTTAATTGGCCATTAAATAGCTAACACCTTTTTTGAGATGGGGAATGGATGGAAAATGGGTGGGGATTGTGCTTTACAGTTAATGTGAAGGTCACTACTGTAATAAAGCAGATAATAATCTTGCTATACACTGCCTTGAGTGAATTCCTTCAAAAAAAGCAATACATAAAGCCTAATAAATAAATGCGAAGAGATTAACTGAAGAGAAGTAGCGAAATGCATTTGTGAATGAACTTTATAGAATGAAATGGTTTCTGTAACAATGCAACAGTCTCACATTCGGTCATTTTTGCTGTGTTAGGTGCATGTTAGCACCTAACTCAACTTAGTAAAAGAGCCCCTTAAATTTTGTTTTATTTTTAAAAGAAAAGCACTAACAACCAGCCATGGGGCACCCTCCCCCACCAAAACACTGCCATTAAAAAGTAAATTAACAGCCTCCTCAGTGAGCCTGTTACCCATTACTCCCAGCTTAGTGGCAGTCATTGGAGACCCCAAAGGGCAGGATTGAACCCTAGTCACTCCTGCCCCATCAGTGTTTTGCTTTTAAAAAGGTGCCATCAATACCATTACAATTGCAGGAAAACTGAGGGAACTGGAGGAAGATCTGGGTGTTTATTTGGTTGGGGATTTTTGTTTTGTATGCATTATTTTTAGGAAGGGAACAACAGCTAGTTCTTAAAAAAAATTAAAACCAAATAAAATTGTATGCATTTTTTTTTTTGTTTTCAACAAGCAAAAATAAAATGAAAAAGGAAATGTACCTGAATTTTCCTGTTTCATTTCAAATGAAAGCACATCCTTAGATACTGATTTTTATATATTTGGTTGGTGATAGAGCTGTGATTGCACGTAATAGTGCTATAAAGTGCTCTAAGTAGTCAATATGAATGACTCTTGCTTACTGATGTAGCTTTGTTGTATGTATATCTTCTTACTAGAGACCCAAAGTATCATAAATATGTGTGGTATGTTTGAAAAAAATGAGGTAAATATGTATGAAAGGGTACATAAGTATTTATTTATTTATTACATTTGTACCCCGCGCTTTCCCGCTCATCGCAGGCTCAATGCGACTTACATAGTAACAAGAGAATACAATATGTAGTATCAAAATCAACAAAGGAGGTATATGGTAGGACAAATGAACAAGGGGTAAATGGGATAAAAGAGGTATGAGAGAAGGGATAGGTAAGGAAGTGGAGCTATAAAGAAGAGGCAGGGGAAGAGCATGGAGGATAAGAAGGTTGGGAAAGACCAAAGGTCCATCGAGCCCAGCATCCTGTTTCCAAGAGTGGCCAATCCAGGTCACAAATACCCGGCAAGATCCCAAAAATGTACAAAACATTTTATACTGCTTATCCCAGAAATAGTGGATTTTCCCCCAAGTCCATTTAATAACGGCCTATGGACTTTTCCTGTAGGAAGCCGGCCAAACCTTTTTTAAACTCCGCTATGCTAACCGCCTTTACCACATTCTCTGGCAACGAATTTCAGAGTTTAATTACACATGCATGCATGTGTGTGGAGTACAAGTATGAGGCATGACAGAATAAGCATGAGACAGACTAAAGTTTTGATGAAAAATTAAATGCTTGGATTAAAATAAGAGAAGTTATGATTGTTGTTTTGCTTAATGCAGGTAGTTAGTTATGCTAATAGGTTTGTGAAAGCAGGTGTTATAATCTTTATGAAAAAGTGTCCTTTAAAAGCAGCTTTCACATACTCTGGTCTTGGTTACATCAGCCCCAAATTCTAGAACTCCCTTCCCCTGATTCACAGTCTAGAACCTCTTTATCCTCAGTTCCAAGTTTCCCAACCTAGGCTAGAACCTTCTTATCCTCAGTTCAAAAAAGTGATTAAGACCTGGCTGTTCCAACAAACCTATGGCTCTAACTCTAACTGTTCAGTTTCTTCCACAACCCAATCTCTCACTCCTTCAATCCTCTTCCTTGGTCCTTTCATGCACTTGACCTGCCTTTCTTTTTGCTTTTTTCTGTCTTTATAGTTTATGTAAACCACTTAGCAGCATTGGCATTCTTTGCAATTAGCTTTATATCAAGTCTTGTAAAAAAAAAAAAAAAAACTTTAAATCACTTTTAAAACTAACGTGACTATTGATTTGTAAAACAAATGGTGGTATGTTATGCAGATGAAACAAAAGTGGAGTCGGCAAACAAAAATGGGAACCAGATGATTCTTTATTGCCAGCATCAAGTGTGTACCCGACACAGCTGTGTTTTGGCATAAACACATGCCTGCTTCGGTGTTCAATAATTGAAACTGTAAGCAAGGCGTTCTGTTCGAGCAGCAGATTAAACTAGGGTTACCATATGGCTCCAGAAAAAGGAGGACGGATTGAGCCAGCCGGGTTTTACTTCCATTGCTTTCAATGGAAGTAATTGAGCCAGCCGGCTGGCTCAATCTGTCCTCCTTTTTCTGGAGCCATATGTTAACCCTAGATTAAACGCCTTCACTTGTTAGTGATACCTTAGGAGAGTAATAAGTATCCAGAACCATGTTTATGCTGAAACAGAGCTGTGTTGGGTGCACACTTGATACTGGCAATAAAGAATCTTCTGGTTCCCATTTTTGTTAGCCGACTCCACTTTTTGTTTCATCTGTGCTTTGTTCCATTCGTGGAGGATTTTTTCCCCCCCTTCCTTTCTTCTGTGGTATGTTATGCAGAGGCAGCCTGCCTTACCAATTGCTGGGTCTTGTGCAGACCAGTTTGGGGGTCCCTGGCGGTCCAATATGTCCCCTGTCTTTGAACATCACCCCACTTTAAAACTTAAATTTCTCAGTAGAGGGCTCAGGGCAGCTGCAGTGATTCATATAGGCCATCTGCCCTGGACCCCAGAGCCTGATCTTGATTGCGTTTTTTGCCTTTGCAGAAGCAGGAAGTTATTTCAGAAGAGGGCAGGACACAGCAGAAAGCAGGCTCTGAGGTCCGTAGCAGATGGCCTATGCAAATCCTTGCTACTGCCCTGAGCCATGGACAGAGAAATGATGCTTTAAGGTAGAGGAAGGTTTAGAGACAGGGGGACATGCCGAGGAAGGGCCCCTAGGCGTGTGGGGCCCTCTCTGCCACTGTCACCTTTACTTAAGGCTGGGCCTAATGTTATGCCAAGAGTAAAATTTGACAGCACCTTCCTACTAGCTTTGTTTGTTTCTCAAAGCGTTAAAAGAATTTGAAAAGTATATTATTCCCATGGGGCCTAATGGGAGCTGCAGGGGCTGTGCCAGGATTTCATTCCAGCCTTATGCCAGCCTTTAGTAAGAGTAAACATATATCTGAGTTGGAGAGCTGCTCCAGGGACTAAAATGTGTTTATGTATCTGGTGCATGGATATTCATAGCTGGCTTGTGTGCAGAATGGATAGTCTTAATGGAGTGTTTATGCTGGCCCACTCCAAATATCTTTTATGTGCTGTGATGAATATTTTATCTTATTTATTTACCTCACACTTGATTACTCACCTTTTGTAGTAGAACTCCAAAGTGGTGTACATCAATAAAAATGACTATATTACTGTTTATCAGCTCTTACAACAGTTGCTGTTTGAATATTTTACACAAGTTGCCTGCCAAACCCCAAAATGAATTTCTGTGAATCAAGTGCAAAAGCCACAACGTAAACCTTATCACCTAGCCACGTATTTAGCTTTTTTTCTCTATGTTACATGGGCCAGATGTACTCCAGTACAGTCTTTTCCCCTAGAAAGAATCCTTAGCACATCTGACCAAATATGCCAAGAGTGACTGGACGCAAGACGCCCTTCTAGTAAGCTGCACTATGAAATGAGCTTAGGAAAGGAATGGAAAACAAAAATGAGGATGTTCTAATGCCTTTGTATCGCTCCATGGTGCGACCGCACCTTGAATATTGTGTTCGATTCTGGTTGCCGCGTCTCAAAAAAGATATAATGGAATTAGAAAAGGTGCAGAGAAGGGCGACGAAAATGATAAAGGGGACGGGACGACTTCCCTATGAGGAAAGGCTAAAGCGGCTAGGGCTCTTCAGCTTGGAGAAAAGACGGCTGAGGGGAGATATGATAGAGGTCTATAAAATAATGAGTGGAGCTGAACGGGTAGATGTGAAGCGCTTTCCAAAAATACCAGGACTAGGGGGCATGCGATGAAGCTACAATGTAGTAAATTTAAAACGAATCGGAGAAAATATTTCTTCACTCAATGTGTAATTAAACTCTGGAATTTGTTGCCAGAGAATGTGGTAAAGGCGGTTAGCTTAGCGGAGTTTAAAAAAGGTTTGGTCGGCTTCCTAAAAGAAAAGTCCATAGACCGTTATTAAATGGACTTGGGGAAAATCCACTATTTCTGGGATAAGCAATATAAAATGTTTTGTACATTTTTGGGATCTTGCCGGGTATTTGTGACCTGGATTGGCCACTGTTGGAAACCGGATGCTGGGCTTGATGGACCTTTGGTCGTTCCCAGTATGGCAATACTTATGTACTTATGTACACCCTTACTAGCCTGGCCATTATTAAAGGGCTTTTTCTGATTGGTTTTATTAATGGACGTGCACTGCTGTTAGCATTATTTATTTATTTATTTATTTATTTATTAGGATTTATTTACTGATTCTTTTGAAGGAATTTACTCAAGGAGGTGTACAGTAAGAATAAATCAACCATGTGCAATAGACAAAGCAGTAAAAATATTCAAATAACAGTACAAAATATGGCATAGTATACTACTTACAGTGTCAACACAATACGTAACAGAACATTTTAATTGACAAAGTAAGGTATAAGCAAAGATGGAACATATAGATAGGTAAGAGAGAATAAGGTGACTAATTTAAAGAAAGGTGCACATGAGGCCATTGAGATGGTTAAATATTATCTCAGAGGTTTTTTTTGCATGTGGTTATTTTTATTTTTCAACATTGGAAACTCTCATTTGTAAATTGGGATGCCACTCATAAATCTCCTGCTCTTCCTCTTCCCATTATTCTCTATGATCACTCTTTAAAAAAACAACCTCCCTTTCTCCCTTACCCCAGTGTCTCTTGGCCCTTGCAGGGCACAGCCATTTTACCACAGGAGCATTTACAGTCTCCTATGTAGGTGGGATTAAAGTCTACTGCATTATGGACATGCTAGCCAGTTAGTGTGGTGGTGATAATGTGCACGTGCTGGCTGATTAGCTCATCCATGCCCATTCTACATCCCTGACAGGCCCCCTAGAAAAAAAATACAAAAAATGATGGCCCCTGCTATTTTTAGTGAGATGTCCTCTCATGATATTCTTATGCTCTAGAGCAGTGCCCAAACAGCTTTCAGAGACTGAGTGCCCAAACAGCAACCCAAAATCTTAATTATTTATCGCAAAGTGCCAACAGGGCAATTTAACAGGTGGTGCATTCCCCCCTCCCCCTTGACCCCCCTTCGTCCCCCCTCCACCTGCCTCCCAGTTCCAGGCCCCCTCCCTCCAAATTTTAAAAGTCTTCTATCTTACCTCGTTGGGGTTAGGGTGGCAGCAGCGGTAAAAAGCATGCAGGCTCAGCTCGGTGCTTAGTTCAGTTTTCCCTTCTCTCTCTCTCTCTCAGCTGTGCTCCCGCCCTCATTTTCTGTTTCCGCAAGGGCGGGACCAGAGCTGAGAGAGAAGGGAAAACTGAACTAAGCACCGAGCCAAGCCTGCATGCTGCCGCCCTAACCCCGACGAGGTAAAATAGATGACTTTTAAAATTCACAGGGAGGGGGCCTGGAACTCGAAGGGAGGAGGGAACAAACTTCCGGTGGATGAGGCGATGGCGCGCGTGCCAACAGAGAGGGCTCTGTGTGCCCTCTCTGGCACACGTGCCATAGGTTCGCCATCACTGCTCTAGAGTTTCCACCCTCCCCATGTTAGGGGCTATGTGTCATTCAAAAGGTCTAGGATGCTAATCTCTTGTGACCTCTCTTCTGTGTCATCAGGTAAGCTTGTACATGTCCCCGATGCTCTCTACAAAATTAAGGCTTCATTGTATTCTTTGGGTCTTTTTGTGTTAGTTGTATGAATAGTTGTTTGCTTTCTTACAGTGGCGTTCCTTTCTTTTATTGCCATACTAGTAAAAAAGGCCCGTTTCTGACGCAAATGAAACGGGCGCTAGAAAGGTTTTCCTCAGAGTGTGTACGTTTGAGAGAGAGTGAGTGTGTGTGTGACAGACAGAGAGTGAGACTGGGTGCGAGTGTGTCTGTGTGAGAATGAGTGTGTGTTTGCCAGGGGCCCTCCCTCCTCCCCCTCCCCTCTCCCCTCCCTCCGAGTTTCAGGGTCATCCCCTCCTTATGATGCCAAAAACCAGAACAGGGTTGAATGGGCTGGAGGCGGTGTCCCGGTGGTGCTTTGGCAGTGGGAGGGAGGAGGTTTAGTCAATTCTTTGTTTGTTAGTGGGTTGGCCAAGCATGGGGTTATCGGCGGGTAATAGTAGGCTAGCATGAGGGCAGGCTCCGCTGGGTACGGGCGGTTCCTGATGGTGAGGCGGTGCGTGTTATTTTGTGGAGGCCGGGCCAGTTATAAGGAGACGCTTGTTGCGTGTATTTCCGCGGGGTCGCCCTCTGCCGCCATCCCCACACATTTGTGAAATCTCAGCTGCCGTTCCTGAAGGGCTGTGTTTGAAGAAGTGGAATTGTGTGTACAGATAGGCCCCCTCCCTACGAAGTTTTTAAGTCATCTTCACTCCTTCACTTACCTGTTCGGGTCGGGAGGGCGGCTAATTGGGGAGGCATGGGAGGGCGGCTGTTGAGCATGTGGGGGGGGGGGGGTAGCGTTGTAGGCGAGCTGGGAGGGTGTGTTGTGTGTCTGTCAGTGTTCCGCCCTCGACGTCATGACGTTGTGATGCGAGGGCGGGGCAGAGAGATATGGTGAGTCGGATGGCTTCACCATTACGAACCCTTCACTGAAGCCACAGAGTCAGCTTCAGAACGTTGAGGGTGCATTTTATTATAGTAGATTTTATTGTAAACCTGCCTTTTTAAAATGAATCATAAACCATAAACTTAGTGTACTGTGTAGAATATCATATTACACTGTCAGCATGTGCCTGTACTGGGCATGGGGAGTGTGCCCAGAAAAAAAATGTTTGTTTTGGAATCATTGTCAAACATTTTTTTTCTTGATTTTCAAATAGTGATTGGTTCACACATTTGTTGTTTGAGTTACACAGTTGTTTGATAGCAAAACGTTTAGCATGCATTAGAGCTTTTTAACATATGTTAATCAACATAAGATATGGTAATTCAAGGGTTAACGAGCATTAAATCGGTTTAGCATGTGCTAATTTTAAGGTATGCTAACAAACCAAATGCACACCAAAAATGCACATTCCTAGTGCATAGGGTTGTAAGTAACTATAAATTGCTGTTCATTCATCACTTTGGCTACAGCTGTGTGCTTAGTGCTCACCTTTTGTGAATGGCAAATTGATGGTAATGACTTGCATATCCAAAGCAGAACGCTGCCTGCAGGCTACAGGACACAGATATTTTTGTAAAAGAAAACTTCAGAATCCACTTCATCAGAATTTAGGTGTCATAGAGGCCAGTGTACTATTTTTCATGCAAAAATGTCTTGAAATTTGCAAAAATGCTGAAATTCTGGGGTTCACACATTTTTGGAGCACAAAGCTCCTTTTTGTGAAAATTTGCAACTTCACATTAGTAAAATTTCATATCATTTGCTACATGCAAAATGTATTTAAATTCAAAATTAATGAACTGCCGCTATGCAATATCATGCAAAGCAGTTCATGAATTTTGCAAAAACTGACACATGAAAGTTTTTTCATAGGTCATTTATTTTTGAAAAAAATGCAGTTTACTGCAGTGCACACAGGGATTTAATTCTGATTTCTCAATTGCGTTCCCTGTGAAAAGCAAGAGTACAAGTCCTTGTACACAGTAAACCCAAGTCTGGATAAACTCTGAGATCCAGTTGGCAAGCTTACTCAGTATGGTCCTGGCTCATGGAATGTTGGAATAGTTTTGAAGGAATACTGCTTCTGCATTAATAGCTAAAGAAAATTAAAACATTGTGGTCCAGATTCTGTATATGGTGCTATTAATTGCATGCACAAAGTTGAGCATGTGCCCAATTTGCATTCACAATTGGTTAATGCCAATTAGTGCTAATTGGTGTTAACTGGTAAAAATTTGGTTTTACGCACTCGTCTTGCTATACGCTGTCCTATAAAGAAGATACATGTATAAATCCTTTAGTGTGCAACTGAAAAGGGGGTATAGCCATGGGAGGGGCATGCGTAGATTGGGGGTGTTCACTAGAGATGCACACAGTATTATGGAATTCAGGGGATCTGCACTTACATTACATGACAGGATGTTCACCAGTTTTCAATTGGTATAAATCCTTACACCAAAATTTGGACACAGATTTTTTTTTTGTTACATTTGTACCCCGCACTTTCCCACTCATGGCAGGCTCAATGCGGCTTACATGGGGCAATGGAGGGTTAAGTGACTTGCCCAGAGTCACAAGGAGCTGCCTGTGCCTGAAGTGGGTATTGAACTCAGTTCCACAGTTCCCCAGGACCAAAGTCCACCACCCTAACCACTAGGCCACTCTTCCACTCCACTTGACACTAAATGCTATTCTAAAATGGTGTCCAGCTCGGATTACTGTTTATAAAATAGTGTTTTGTGCATTTTTTTCAGCACCCAAATTTGAGTGCCATACATGGAATCTGGGCCTTTGTGTTATGTTATTGTGTGAAAATAAAACTGGATAGCTTAGTCATTTTCCAGCTTAAAACACAGGTTGTATTCAAAATTTTTTGCTTTATCTTTGTATTTAGCAAAAAGAAGAGGCTTTGAATTCAATTTATCATTCCAGAAAGGTTATGGAATTTACAAGATATCCCAAGAAAATCACAGTGTAGGTGAGAACTCCATATCGTATCATAACCTGAACTATGACTCTGAGAGAGCAAAGAGGTCTCAAAGAGAAATCAACAGAATTATCAGTTCTTCTGCAGCTGGGTGTAGTACCAAACCTTTGCAGGAGAGCTTGGTGTTTAAAGATATAAGAAAGAGCAGAAAGACTACCAGCACGGAGACCAGACAGGATATAGCCAAAGATGACGTCATGGGTTGTGCTCTTCTTGACAACACAGAGGCATTCAAGAGGGAAGATGTTTTAGACTTTGAAAAGTCTGCATTCTTTGAAGGGCCAGAACGAAGGTTGTCTCATGAGGAGAGTCGCAAACCAGATCTCTCAGACTGGGAATGGTGTCGAAGCAAATCTGAGCGGAATCCTCGCCAGGTAGGATGTGATTTGCATGACAGAAATGCCGTTTAGTGATTTAATGAAGACAAAATGCAAATTGTATACTGTGAATTAAATGTTTTCTCTCATTTCAGTGATAAACTATTTTGCTTCTACATGAAGTCGCATAGATTCTAAAAGCAATGGTAACAAGAGATTGGGTTACCATTACATAGAGGCGCATAATCGAATGGCACCAGCCAAATTGATGGGCGGCCATCTTCGGGGCCGGCTCTGCGAAGGGGCGGAGCCAAGCGTATTTTCGAAATACGCTTAGCGCCGGCCAAATCGCTCGATGAGTTGGCCGACTCCGATTTTCAGCCATAATGGAAACTGAAGCCGGCCATCTCAAATCTGGCGAAATGTAAGGCATTTGGGCGTGGGAGGAGCCAGCATTTCTAATGCACTGGTCTCCCTGACATGCCAGGACACCAACCGGGCACCCTAGGGGGCACTTTAAAAAATGAATAAAAAAACCAAAATTAGCTTCCAGGTGCATAGCACCCTTCCCTTGTTTGCTGAGCCCCGCAAATCCCCCCCCCCCAAAAAAAAACCCACTGCCCACAACTCTACACTATTACCATAGCCCTAAGGGCTGAAGGGGGGCACCTACATGTGGGTACAGTGGGTTTTGGGGTTTTTTGGAGGGCTCCCATTTACCAGCAAAAGTGTAACAGGTAGGGGGGGATGGGCCTGGGTCCACCTGCCTCAAGTGCACTGCACCCACTACAAACTGCTCCAGGGACCTACATATTGCTGTCAGGGAGCTGGGTATGACATTTGAGGCTGGCATACAGGCTGGCAAAACATGTCTGATTTTTTTTTGTGTGGGAGGGGGTTGGTGACCACTGGGGGAGTAAGGGGAGGTGATCCCCGCTTCCCTCCGGTGGTCATCTGGTCAGTTGGGGCACTTTTTTGGGACTTGGACCTAAAAAAAAAAAGGGCCCAAATAAAACGGACCAAATTCTCCAGACGGCCGGCTTTCTTTTTTCCATTATCAGGCGAAGCCGGCCATCTTATGTGCACGCCCCCGTCCCGCCTTCACTACCCTACCGACACACCCCCTTGAAATTTCGCCGGCTTTGAAGCCAGCCAAAATCGGCTTTCGATTATACCGATTTGGCCGGTTTCAGGAGATCGCCGGCGATTTCCCGATTTGTGTCGGAAGATCGCCAGCGATCTCTTTCGAAAATAAGCCTGATAGTCTTGTGTGAAGTGTTTGATGAGGCAGGAAGCAAGTCTAAAAGTATTCCAACAAAAACCTTAGAAGACCATGTTCTTTGAAATAAAGTTTGGGATTTTTATGTCTGCTAACAGTCAATTTTGAAGGAAAACATTGAATTTCATGTAGAATTGTAAGTTACTATCAAGGTCCTATTTACAGCTTCTTCTTTATTTTAATATTTTTCTTGTTTTATTGGCCCCCATCTTTTCACCACTCCTCCCATGGCAAGCCAGGTTGTTTTAGGACTCCTCATTGGCCTGATATCTGAAGAGTATCTATTCAAAGGTAGACTCAGTGCTGCTCACTTCTTTGAACTGCACCATCTCTGTGGCATGCCAAGACCCAACTGTCTGCAACAAACAAGGGATCTGATCTTGGGTCTGCAAGGCAAAGGACCAAGGCCACTTTGGCAGCTGCCCCTGGCCCTGCCTAATGGGGGGGGGGGGGGGGTCTAAAAGTAAGAACAACCTTGATGTTGCTATGAGGTGAGCAAGTAGTAAGTTCTTCTCTCCAAAAAAGGAAAAAAAAACAGCTTGAAAGCCCATCAGATTGGGCCCGAGAGAACTCAAACCATGGATCGACCCAATCTGATCCCACCCGGTGTAGTATATGTTTGTGATTTGCTAAAATCACCTTAGTTTCACAGAAAATTAAGAGGCCCTTTTTACTAAGGTGCGCTGAAAAATGGACTGCGGTAGTGTAGATGCATGGTTTGGGCGAATGCAGATCCATTTTTCATCGTGCCTGTAAAAAAGGCCTTTTTAAAATTTTTGCCAAAAATGGACGAGGTGCAAAATAAAAATTGGCGCATGTCTATTTTGGGTCTGAGACCTTACCATCAGCCACAGTAAGGTCTCACGCGGTAACTTTGCGGTAATCACCTATGCACATAGAATGACGATTGCCTCCCGGTTTCTGCCTCACGCCAGAAAATAAAAATTATTTTTCTGTCGCGCCTAGTGGACGCGCATCAAAAATGAAATTACTGCAAAGGCCATGCGGTACCTCAAAATTGATGTGCATTAGGCACATGTAGGCGCCTACATGGCTTAGTAAAGGGGCCCCTGAGGCATTGTACAATACATAATAGCCATGGATAATAATAATAAAATAGGACAGAAACGCAGACTACTGTAACGGAATCTATGCGGGATGCAAAGAACAAATCATAAAGAAACTTCAAACCACCCAAAACACAGCAGCACGGCTTATATATGGAAAAACACGTTCTGACAGCGCCAAACCACTCCGAGAAAAACTGCACTGGCTTCCAATTAAGGAACGTATCACATTCAAAATCTGCATGACAGTTCACAAAATCATCTACGGCGAGGCACCGAGATACATGACAGACCTCATCGACCTACCACCCAGAAACACCATAGAATCAGCAAGATGATACCTAAACCTCCATTACCCAAGCCGCAAAGGACTCAAATACAAATCCACCTATGCTTCCAACTTTTCCTACCTGAGCGCACAATTGTGGAACGCACTACCAAAAGTAGTAAAAACCACACTCGACCACATGAATTTCCAGAAAGTACTAAAAACAGAACTGTTCAGAAGAGCATACCCCACCGACCCAACATAAAAAGCCTGGACATCTGCGACACAATCTAACCAAAGAACGTAACGGACATATCCTAACTCTTCTTTCCCTCTCTAAGTTTTCTCCAATTGTCTTTACCATACGTGTATCTCACTCTACCATAATATAACCTTGATATTAATCGCAACTTGTATTTGTTCATACCAAAATCGGCTAACGTTGATTACGGTACCATGTAAGCCACATTGAGCCTGCAGAAAGGTGGGAAAATGTGGGATACAAATGCAACAAATAATAAACAAAAACACACCCATTCAACCATGCCATTCACAGTTGTAGAGAAGGAGGCTTTGTTGCCCTCCCCAAAGCGGCAGCAGGAGGCACACTTAATTTGATGTCATCTCTTGCCACCTTGGAGCCACTCTCGTGGAGCCACCTTGGAGCTACACATGGAGATGTTTCTAACATAACCTTCAATGGTATAAAGTTGTTTTTTTTTTCTGTGTGAAGCATACCATACACGTGGAAATAATCTCTTATGAAATTGTATAGGGATACCTAAAATCTAGGTGCATCAAAAGATAATGCCTACTTTTTTTGTGATCTATATATAGGCATTTCCAGGGGCGGAGTTACAATGTACGCATGTACAAAGATAGAATACACGTATGCATTTAGCCAGGTATAAATTTGAACAAGTGCATTTGTGAGCAACTGGGGGTCATTTTCCAAAGCCTATTTTATAAAGCCAGCTTGGGAGTATATACGTTAAGTATGTGTGAAGATTTTAAAATTAGTTCCCTGTTTCTACTTTTCTTCTCCCTCCCTCTCACCCATTCTTTCCTAAGGGTAAAAGGGGGGGTCAATTTACTAACCATGATTTAGGGCAGTAAACACCTCATTTTCCCCATGTAAAACAGTTATAAGCCAGGTTCTCCGCCTCTTACTTCTGGGAATGAGCTGTGGCAAACTGTGCTCCCGGGAGCCCAGTGATTCTCTAGGGAGAACCAGGAGTGCAACAGGTTACCGGAAGAAAGAAGGTTTAGCTTACTTTGCAGTAGAAATGACTCAGGGGTCTTCAGTAATAGCACATTATTATACTAACAAGGGAAACAGGGTCAGAAAACAATAAAAGGTTATGCAAGAAGTCCTGAGGGAGAATCTATACAGGAAACTATGGAATTGAAGATAAAAAGATATATCTATATCTATAGATATAGATATATATATAACCCTTACAGTAACACCTCTGCTGGCAGCAGGACCAGATTTATGTATAAGTGAGACAGGCTTCAGCTTAGAGCTTGTCATTACAAGGGGCCTCATTATTATTTATTACTTTTAATAAGTGTTAAGAAAAATGTTATATATAATACAGCATTTATGAATGCTCTTTCACAAGCATGGAAAACTGTTAAACCTAAAATTCACTTTTTACTTAATCAAGGGGAGCCTATTAAATGTAAATGTTACAGCTTAGAGGGCATAATCCCCAAGATTCTATATATCGCACCGATATTTCCATGTGGAAATTGAAGCATATATTCAATAACAACGTACATAAGCTAATCATGGTTGATAATTGGATGCTAACAACCGGGGATCTTCAGATTTAAACTTTCCCGCCATTCGGAACAATTATTTCTGAAGATCCCCGTTTTGAAAGAAAAAATGAAAAAATTGTGCTGATTTGAGGCACTGGGACACTATCAATCAAATATTTAAACTGGAAGTGTTTGGGAAGATTGTGATACACATTTGAATTAAGTCCCCACACTTGGAAAATATAGGTCTACTTAAATTGATAGAACAACCAGTTATCGGCACTAATTGGCATTAATTAGAATTTACAAACAGAACTGTCTAAGTGTATTCTGTAATGTGGTGTGCATAAATTCTAAGTTGCATAGTTGAAAAGTGGGCATGGGTAAGGATTGGGCATTTCTAAAATCTATGTGCAGGACTTATGCCAAGTTTTACTTGACATAACTGCCCACAAGTAAATTTAGTCATGTGGAGCAGCGCTCGGCGTATTCTATATAACATGCAGAAATTTAGGCTTATTTTATACAGTGCGCCTACATTAAGGCGCACTTTATAGAATACGCTTATGCGAATTTCATTTTGGTGCCAATTTTTTGGGCATAATATATAAAATCTAGTCCGGTAGGCATATATCCAGCCATAGCTGGTAGCTACACAGTTGGGGGGGGGGGGGGGGGGGGGAGGAGTTAAGCCCTTTGCTGTCTGGTTGAGAATGACTTTATGCCAGTGGTTCCCAAACCTGGTCCTGGAGGTACCCCAGCCAGTCACGTTTTCAGGATATCCACAATGAATATTCATGAGAAATATTTGCATGCACTGCCTCTACTGCATGCAGATCTATCTCATGAATATTCATTATGGATATCCTGAAAATCTGACTGACTGGGGTGCCTGCAGGACCAGGTTTGAGAACCACTGCTTTATGCTATTACCTTTCCAATCTGAACAACATGGACTGGATCCCCAGCCATTGCGGATTGGGGGGGGGGAGCTGAGATTCAGGCAGGTGCTGCGCTGCTGCCTGGGTGGGGGTGGGGGGTTGTTGGTCCAGCCCTTCCTCCCCCTCCACTGTGGACATATTCCGCCAGGGATCATCATCCTCCTTCTCCTCAAAATCCCCCTGCTGGGTGTGGCCCTGTTGTAGGGTGAGGGTCTGGAGCCAAGGTCCAGGACCACCTAATCCCAAGCCCTCTCAGCTGCAGTCTGGTCAGGGGCTGGCTGCTGTGAAGCTCACTGGTCTGGGACTGGGTGCTGTGGAGCTGGCTGGTCCAAGGCAGGCTGTGCGTCAACTGAAGGGTGACTTGTGTGTTTAAAAGGTTTTCAATTGAGATCAACACATCCTCCATGGCTTGTATAGTGGAGAGCTGGCTATTGGAAGGCAGGGACAGCAGGGGGCATCTTTGATCTGTGGCGCCAATGAGATTACATAGCAGGAAACCCCGGAGCCAAGGATATGATAGATTATAGTTCCCTGAGGGTTGTCTCCCTATGCTGGAGGGCCATGGGTGACCAGGCACTGGCTGACAGGTAGTATGCCACTGCACGGTTGCATGGCTGCATTCACTGTTATAGCTCTTGTCAGGGATGTAGGTGTGTGTATGTCCCAATGCCTATGCCTACAGCTGGCTGGGAGATAACAGGGAACCCTGTTTGATCCTCCCATCCTTACAGCCACCTCTGCTAGGACCCCCTTGAAAAAATCATTTTACATACTGCAAAGTGGAAAACCTAGGTTTACGGGCATTTGTCTGTGATGTAATCAGGCTAGCTGGCTTGGAGCCCTCACAGATGCCAATGGCTACATATCACCTCATGACTCGTGGGCATGTTCTTGGGGTGAGCAGGGGAGGGGAGGTGAAAAGTCCATAGTCTGTTATTGAGATGGACATAGGGAAGCTACTGCTTGCCCTGGGATTGGTAGCATGGGTTTCTGCCAGGTACTTGTGACCTGGATTGGCCACTGTTGGAAGCAGGATACTGGGCTAGATGGACCAGCACGATTTGAAACATTTTGGACGTCATACAGAAAATGCCCAACGCTATTTTTTATGTTCTTATAATTTGATTTCATATTAAAAAAAAATTTAAGTTCAGTCATAGGTGTATCAGAGCCTACTCTAGCGAGGCATGTACTCGTGCCCTGTATAAGTAGTGTACCTGAGAGGGCTAGGCCTCAGGATTTACAGAGTGGAGCCAGGAACAGGGGTCAGGTATGTAAGAAGGCCCATGCCCAGAAGGAGGAGCCAGCAGACATCAGAACCAGGGACAAAAAGCAAAGAGAAGCAAGGTCAGGCAAATAGCCATAATAATCACAGGACAAGCCCATTGGAAACTGTTGAACCAGCAAAGATGTCTCTCCCTGGCTCTGGTCTTAATTGGTCTCTAATCGGGGGGGGGGGGGGGGGGGAAACACCCTATGCTATTCCAGTAGGAACTTCTGTGTGTGTGAATGGGAGGGTGGGGGGGGAAATCTCCTTCTGCTGCCCAGAAGATACTGTTTCACCAATACGTGTCTCCAGCCTCTAGATGCAAGAGCTATAGGCTCAGCTCTCTAGTGAATCTAATAGGGTTTCCGGGTCCCCCAGACTCTACTCCTCAGTTAAGCTCTTATGGCGAGGAATCTCCTGCAGTTACTTTTCAGTGAGATTTTTTTTTTCCTAGATTTTAGATCTGATTGTATGAGGAATATATTTTATGTGAATATATTTAGACCTGTTTTATTATTTTGATTTAAATTTGATTGTATTTGTAGAGTTATGTTGATAAGCTCCTCAAAGCAGACAGTTAACTGAAGCAGTATAAAATGCCATATATTGTGGTTGACTGCATTTTGGCAATGAAAGAAATGAGCAGGAACTGCCTGAAAATTAGCTCCAAGGAACAATAGAAATCAAACAAAATAAAACATGGAAAAGAAAATAAGATAATAACTTTTTTATTGGACATAACTTAATACATTTCTTGATTAGCTTTCGAAGGTTGCCCTTCTTCCTCAGATCGGAAATAAGCAAATGTGCTAGCTGACAGTGTATATAAGTGAAAACATTCAAGCATTACTATGACAGTCTGACAGGGTGGGAGGAGGGGGTGGGTCGGAGGTATGCATGGGGACATCAAAGCATATCATTGATATTCTAACATGATGGGTGTGGATAGGTGAGGGGTGGGGTGATCAACAGAGACATACAGCTTTATGGTTTATAATGGGCTAGGAACCCCAGATCCTTAAGTCCTTTCTGTTGGGGTTCCTAGCCCATTATAAACCATAAAGCTGTATGTCTCTGTTGATCACCCCACCCCTCACCTATCCACACCCATCCTGTTAGAATATCAATGATATGCTTTGATGTCCCCATGCATACCTCCGACCCACCCCCTCCTCCCACCCTGTCAGACTGTCATAGTAATGCTTGAATGTTTTCACTTATATACACTGTCAGCTAGCACATTTGCTTATTTCCGATCTGAGGAAGAAGGGCAACCTTCGAAAGCTAATCAAGAAATGTATTAAGTTATGTCCAATAAAAAAGTTATTATCTTATTTTCTTTTCCATGTTTTATTTTGTTTGATTTCTATTGATAACCTTAAGAGTGGACTAACACGGCTACCACACTCCTCTACTCCAAGGAATAGAATGAGACAATTGCCTTAAAACTGTGTCTGTGTTTGTCTGTAAAGATGCAGACTTCTGAAATCTGAAAAAACAAATGTATTTTCCTCCTCCTCTACTGGAATCCCTGAATACACCATAGAAATGATTTAGTCCAAGATGAGAGAAATCAATTTTAAGTGTCTAAAGGCACAAATTAGTGCACTGGTAGGTTATGAACTGTTTCTTGCATTTTTATAGGTTGAAAGCAAAATTCTGTAGCAGATCAGTGCTGTTCATTTTATTTGAAGGGTAAAAAAAAATCTCTTTCTGAATGGATAGGGAGTCTGGGTTCCTGGTATCTCACACAATGAATATGCCTGATTAATATTGGGTCATTTTGCTAAGATCAATTAGATTTTGGTTCATCTGATTTGGTAAATACTACCTCTAAAGATTTACACACAGAGTTGCTGCAGAACATTCTGACTTTTTAAAATCATGACTGACGTCTCAGCATTTCATGTGCAAATAGAAATGCCAACGGCAGTGTTTAAAGTTATACCTGGGCTGGTGGTTGGGAGGTGGATGGGAGGCGGGGATAGTGCTGGGTAGACTTATACGGTCTGTGCCAGAGCCGGTGGTGGGAGGCGGGACTGGTGGTTGGGAGGCGGGGATAGTGCTGGGCAGACTTATACAGTCTGTGCCAGAGCAAGTGGTGGGAGGCGGAACTGGTGGTTGGGAGGCGGGGATAGTGCTGGGCAGACTTATACAATCTGTGCCAGAGCTGGTGGTGGGAGGCGGGACTGGTGGTTGGGAGGCGGGGATAGTGCTGGGCAGACTTATACGGTCTGTGCCAGGGCTGGTGGTTGGGAGGCGGGGATAGTACTGGGCAGACTTATACGGTCTGTGCCAGAGCTGGTGGTGGGAGGCGGGACTGGTGGTTGGGAGGCAGGGATAGTGCTGGGCAGATTTATATGGTCTGTCCCAGGGCTGGTGGTTGGGAGGCGGGGATAGTGCTGGGCAGACTTATACGGTCTGTGCCAGAGCCGGTGGTGGGAGGCGGGGCTGGTGGTTGGGAGGCGGGGATAGTGCTGGGCAGACTTATACGGTCTGTGCCAGAGCCGGTGGTGGGAGGCGGGACTGGTGGTTGGGAGGCAGGGATAGTGCTGGGCAGACTTGTACGGTCTGTGCCCTGAAAAAGACAGGTACAAATCAAGGTAAGGTATACACAAAAAATGGCACATGTGAGTTTATTTTGTTTGGCAGACTGGATGGACCGTGCAGGTCTTTTTCTGCTGTCATCTACTATGTTACTATGTATATCCAGATATGGTGCTCACTGCCATAAATTTCCAAATAATCATGATATTCAGCACCAAGATGTAGATACAAATCCAGATAACTTAGGACAGTGTCTTTCCAGAACATTCACTGGGTTGGTCATGGCACACCACTCTTCTGCTTGGAACATTGACTACCAGTTATTTCTCGAGTCAAATACAAAATCCTCCCAACAATTTTCAAATGTCGCTTCCCTGCAGCTCCCTTCTGTTTCAACAACCTTCTTATCCCCTACACTCCCTTGCGCTGCCCTCCGCTCAGCAGACAACAACCTCCTTTCACTTCCATCCCTATCAGTTTAGATACCTCAACCCCAAGCTTTGGAATGATCTCTCCCCACCCTGCATCCCCTGCACTTCAGGAACCAGCCCTCTAACTCTGTGTTTAAGAAACTGCTCAAAACCCAACTGTTCACTGAGACCTTTGGTCCTACCAGTAGCTAAACGTTTCCTCTCTTTGCTTTTACCCTTCCGTCCCCTTCTGTCTCTTTCCCCCTTGCCCCATTCTTTTTATTTGTAAACCACTTAGAAGCCTTGGCAAGGCTTACTGCGGAACATCAAATAGAATAAATAATAATTTATCCAGATAGTTATTCAGATGCAGGCACTGAATACCACTGGTTTCAAGATAAATCTTGGCTCCGCCACAGTGATATCCAGCTAGCACCAGGGTAGTCTATAGGGGTTTTAGGTGGCACCATCAAGACAATAGGCTGAAAATCCATGAATGGCCCCAGTCAGTGCTACATATCAGTTAAATGGCTTTAATATCAGCCTGTAGTAAATGATAGCAGATAACGACTGAAATGGCTCATATAATCTGCCCAATAAAGTGGTTAGGGCTGTAATTATTGCCCTGTGCAGTTTACGATCTTCACCCATGAACATTTTACAGCAAACAGTACTTGTATGTCCCACTTGCAGATGAAGCAACAATCATTCTACATTTAGCAGTAGAGCCTCACTTTTCTAAATGTCTTTACTGTTAAAAGCAAAATGGCATGTGAGTTCCAGCATAGCTGGGCATATGTGACCCAAATGTTTTCCTAGAAAAGTCTATCAGTGACTGGATTTAAGACATCTGGAAATGTAGTTTACTCTTCTCATAGCTGCCAATTGACTCAATTCTAGTACTCCTGGTTTTCAACTTATAACCCCAATAAAGTGTGATATTTGCAGTCCTTGATTGTGCTCATTGAACTCAATACTTCTGGTCCTATAATGTATCAGGGTGGGCTTGTTAGAAACCCAAACCTGGTCTAGTGTGCCCTTACTGGAGCTTCTGAAGTTGGGAACTAGTCACTTCTACTGCAAAATCAAGTGTTACTCTACAGATATAAATTAAGTGATGATGATGTGGAGGAACTGAAAGAAATCTCAGTAAACCTGGAAGATATACTGTGCCAAACTGGCAAATTAAAGAGTAGTAAATCACCTGTATCAGATGGCATACATACAAGGGTACTGAAAGAACCCAAAAATGAAATTGCTGATCTGCTGTTAGTAATCTGTAACCTGTCATTAAAATCATCCATAGCACATGAAGATTGGAGGGTGGCCAACGTAATCCTGATTTTTAAAAAGGGTTCTGGGGTGATCCGGGAAATTACAGACCACCATATTTAAAAAAAAGATAGAATGGAAATAGAAAAGGTTCAAAGAAATAAAAATGATAAAGGGAATGAACTGCTCCCATATGAAGAAAGGCAAAAGAGGTTAGGGCTCTTCAGCTTGAAAAAGAGATGGCTGAGGGGCGATATTATTGCAAAATCCTGAGTGGTGTAGAACAAGTAGAAGTGAATTGATTTTTCACTCTTTCAAAACGTACAAAGACTAGGGGACACTCAAGGAAGTTGCATAGAAATGCTGTTAAAACAAACAGGAGGAAATATTTTTTCATTCAGTTAATAGTTAAGCTCTAGAACTCTTTGCCGAAAGATGTAGTAACAACAGTTAGCGTATCTGGGTTTTCAAAAGGTTTGAACAAGTTCCTGGAGGAAAAGTCCATAATCTGTTATTGAGATGGACATGGAGAAGCCACTGCTTGTCCCCGGGATTGGTAGCATGGAATGTTGCTATTAACTGGAGGGCCCTTTTACAGAGCAGCAGTAAGCCCAACGCGGCTTACCGCGTGCTCTTTTGGGACTACCGCTGGCCCAACACAGCTTCCAGCAGTAGTCCTACCCCAAGCATGCGTCATTTCCATGGGAAAAAGAAAACCCCTGGAAATGGCTTGCGTGGCAGTAACCCGGCGGTAATCGGGCATCACTGCGCTCTGCCCAGTTACTGCCGGGTTAGTGTGGGAGACCTTATCGCCACCTCAATGGGTGGCGGTAAGGCCTCCTATCGCATAGTAATGCGGTAAGAGTTCTCTTGCGGTAAGCGTTCTCTTACCGCATGGGCATGTGTGCTGTGGGATTTTTTTTACCCGCTGCAGTAAAAAGGGCCCCTGCTCCCAGCACAGGGCCCTGGCGCACAGGAAAATCGGCCCCCGCTGCCAGCACAGGGCCCTTTTACCTGCAGCTTGGTAAAAAGGTCTCTGGTTTTCTGCCAGGTTCTTGTGGCCTGGATTGGCAACAGTTGGAAACAGGATACTGGATTAGATTGAACGTTGGTCTGACCCAATATATGTGTGCCATAGTTTTCACTTGCTAGAATAGCAAACTGTCATATTTCAGCTAATTTTGAGATTACATAGGTGCTAGTTACTTCAGGCGATGGCAAATGCTGGAAAGGCAACTGAATTTAAACCAATTTACTCAGCCTTAGCTGAGATTAAGTCTAACTATAAAATGTGTTATTATGTATCCATTTGTATAGAGCTTTCATAGGACTGTACAATGTGAAAAGAGCTGCATGCGTTATTAAATGGGAGCCTTTTTTTCCTTCAGAACCTAATTAGTTATTTCTAAGGAGTAATTTTGACAGCCCAGATTGATTAACCTGCACCAGTATTTAGTTAGCCCAGCAGAATTAAAGCGTTCCAGGCTTTTTGATGCCTCTAATTACTGAACTAATGATTCAGCATTAGGCACCCTTATTGCTGCTGAGATGCTTATTCAATATTGCTGCCCAAGAAAATGTTCGCTGAAAATCCTCCCTCCATATACTGATCAGAGCACATTTGTTCAGTTCTGTGACATAGATGAAAATCCAAGCCACTTAGGCTTCAGGCTAATAGAAGTAATAACGGTGACCTTTCATTGAAGGTTTCGTATTCAGATAAAATAAGTGTATTGCCAAAAAGCTAAACATTTTCCTCTAAAAATATCTCTGATAAAGTAGTGCTGTGTTAGTTAGTACACAGAGATAAAGTTTAAAGGTGATATATTGTTTTTGGCAGACTAACAATACATTTCTTGATTAGCTTTTCGAAGCTAAAAGCCCCTTCTTCGGGGCAGAAAGATTGAGCAAAAGATGCAACACTAGAATATGCAAATTAATTGCAAAAAGCATTCCAGTGAAGGGAAACATTTTGTGCAGGAGGGATGGAGGCTGATGGGTGATCAGACGGTGATTGGCGGTAGTTTTTGATTTATAATACTACTACTACTATTTAACGTTTCTAAAGCGCTACTAGGGTTACGCAGCGCTGTACAATTTAACATAGAAGGACAGTCCCTGCTCAGAGAGCTTACAATCTAAAGAACAAATGTACAGTCAGTTGAGTAGGGGTCGTCAAAATGGGGCAGTCTAGATTTCCTGAAAGGTATAAAGGTTAGGTGCCGAAAGCAACATTGAAGAGGTGGGCTTTGAGTAAGGATTTGAAGATGGGTAGGGAGGAGGCTTGGTGTAAGGGCTCAGGAAGTTTATTCCAAGCATAGGGTGAGGCGAGGCAGAATGGGCGGAGCCTGGAGTTGGCGGTGGTGGAGAAGGGTACTGAGAGGAGAGATTTGTCCTGTGAGCGGAGGTTTCGGGTGGGAACGTAAGGGGAGATGAGGGTAGAGAGGTAGTGAGGGGCTGCAGACTGAGTGCATTTGTAGGTAAGAAGGAGAAGCTTGAACTGTATGTGGTATTTGTCGAGTCCTTTCTTTTCAGTTCCAAAGCATCTGATCGTTTTAATTGCAAAAGGTCCTGGATTGCTTTAAATTTTCTTTTGAGTATCCTAGGTCATTGATGCAGTAGTCTGGTCCAGAAAAATGTTCCCTGCCTTACATAGCTGTTACTTTGGTCTATTTTGTGGCATCTGATCTTATCTCAGTGTGAATTGATACTTGTCTTTGACAACATCTGGCGTGTTTCAGCAGTAGCATCCTTTGCCTCATTTATATTGAATAATATATAGTGCATCAGAGAAACAGGATGGCTTTCCCACGTGTGTAACTGTGCAGTAAGGATACCTTATAATAAGGGCACCTTTTTGTACTCTCTGGGAAATGGCAGGAGAGGAGGGGCTGGATTTAGAGACCGGAGTTTTTCTCTTTCTGTTCTGTCTGCTGCAGTCTCATACCTTCCTTCCTAAGGGGCCCCTTTACTAAGCTGCACAAAGAAATGAGCTTAGCGAGTCTTTACGTAGGAGTTGTCTGCGCACTAAGCCCATTTCTAGCAGGCTGTCAATTTACCCTTTTTCGATTAGATATTTTTCTGGCCGTGCACTAATGTTAGCATTAGCATGTGTCTATTTAAAAAAAACAAAATTATATCAGTAACAAAGCACCCGGCTCCCGAAGGTGCTTTGTTATTGATATATGTTTACCCCCTCCTGTTTGAAGTATTCAGGGTGCTGAAAATATTGACATTTCAAAAAATTAGCATTTAGAAGGCACTTAGGGCTCCTGAGTTATGGATACACTGACCAGTTAGCGTGGTGGTGATGTCAGCATGCTAGCTGATTAATGCATCCATGCCCATTCCCTGCCCCTGACACACCTCCTCCAAAAAAAAAAAAACTCAAATAGCATGCAGATGACAAAAATAATACAGAATGCTTTTGTGCATCCTGTGTTAGACCATTTTTCCTGCAATAGGCACACATTAGTGCCAAACACACCTTAGTAAAAGGGCCTCTAAATTCTGTAGGCTGCTATCTGGGATAAGAGGGGCTGGATGGAGCAGAGAGCAAAGGGCTGCTCTAGACAGGGGGCTAATAGGGTTGGGCACTAGGGGGTCACTGCAGTAAAGAGTGCAAAGCATTGTTCTCTGAAGGCTAGTCAAAAATGTATTACAATTAGTCCAATATAAAGGTATCATCTTATTTTCTATTTTGTGTTTTAATTGTATTTATTAACTTTTATTGTTGGTCCCATTCTCTCGTTTCTGCTTTCCTTCGTCTTCTCTTAACTCTCTTGCCAGGGTTTTCTGTCCATTTGTCATTTTTCTCCATCCTGCTTTTCTTCGTCTTCTCTTAACTCTCTTGCCAGGGTTTTCTGTCCATTTGTTATTTTTCTCCCTCCTGTTTCTTTCAGTTTTCTTCTGTTTATTTTTCTGCCTTTGTCCAGATTTGATTCATTCTTACTATCCAGTCTTTAATTTCCCTCTTTTTACTTCATCTACCTATGGCTTTTCATTTTTTTCCTCACTCTTGTCCTCCCCTATGCCCCTTCTTATTCTCTAGTCTTTGGTAACTTTATCCTCCCCTTACTTCCCCAGTGGTCACTAACCCCCTCCCACGCCCAAGTCCCGCCTTCGCTACCCCTCCAGCACGCTCCCGGGAACTTTGGTCATCCCCGCGATGGAAAGCAGTTGGGGATGCCCAAAATCGTCTTTTGATTATGCTGATTTGGGCGACCCTGGGAGAATGGCACTCATCTTCCAATTTGTTCGAAAGATGGGTGTCCTTCTCCTTTGAAAATAAGCCTTTCTAGTAACATAGTAAATGATGGCAGATAAAGACCTGAACGGTCCATCCAGTCTGCCCAACAAGATAAACTCATTTTACATGGTATGTAATACTTTATATGTATATCCGAGTTTGATTTGTCCCTGCCTTTCTCAGAGCACAGACCGTAGAAGTCCGCCCTGCACTGGTTTTATTCTCCAAATACCGGCCTCGCCACCCAATGTCCGCTAAGATTCCATAGATCCATTCCTTCTAAACAGGATTCCTTTGTATTTATCCCACACATCTTTGAATTCCATTACCGTTTTCATCTCCACCACCTCCCGCGGGACAGCATTCCATGTATCCACCACCCTCTCCTGTGCAGATGTTTAGAGGCGCACAGAAGACAAAGGCTAAGCACAATGCAAGGGCTTCAACGCCAAGTCTGAGGAGATGCAGTAGAGTTAGCTCCTTCTTGTGCAGTAGTGTCTACAAAGATTTAATGCCTTTTTTTTTTTTTTTTGCTACAAACATACAGGACCCCCAATTGTATGTGACCTCCCTCTGCACTCATAGGCTGCTTCCTCAGAGGCTGTCCCTTTTAGGCCTTGATCCTTGCAATCAGCCCCACTACTTCAACTTCACTGTCTTATCAGATTGTAAGTGTCAAGAAGTAGCACTGTCTACCATGAATGCCTATAAAGCACTGTGTGGTAGCGCTAAATAACTGATCATAGTAATTATAAATTCTGGTTTCTGGTATTGACAACTACAGAAATGATTCCAGGGGTGATACTATAACGTAATGTAGTACTGATGCCTGGGGTGTGGGGCAAGGTCCAAAGCCCTGAGAGTCATGCAGCTTCTGTACATTGTTGGCATGGACTTTAATGTCATATTTTAAAACTGTCCTTTTGACTATTCTGTAAAGCAGCTGGCAGGGTCTACATGTTGCTTGCCAGGTTTGCCTGAGAGACAGAGAGAGACTGCCTTTTATTTCAGACAGAGTAATTCTCCAGTTGCCTAGCCCAAGAATCCCAATCTGTTGCTGAATTTGTTATTTATTTTCCAATCTTGTAACCTAATGAGCTGCTTTCAAAGCATTGCCATCGTAAGGTGCAAAGTTCAGGCCTGATGATTCAGGTTTCCATGTTTTCATGATGTACAGCAAGGAGCTTCCAGATATCCAGGATGCTGACATTTGCTCTGTGGGAGAGAAGAGGATGTCAATAAACTCCTCATGTGAAAAGCATAAACAACTGGAAATCTGGGTCTTCTTGGATGAGGCCAGAGGCAGATAAATGTATATTTATTATTTCTTCATACCTTGCCCCCCTCCCATAAAGACATTTATAACAAAAATATAACATTTATATAGTTAAAATCACAAACAATATAAATAAACTGTCCACCCTCCCCTATACACACAAACACACACACACACACACACACCTTGAATATGTAATGAGTGGGATATGGGCCTGGGTCCCCTTCTCTACAGAACTCTGCAGTGACCACTAGGCTACTCCAGGGACCTGCTTGCTGCTCTAATAGGACTGCCCATAACATCTTAAACTGTCATAGAGGCTGGTATGTACCGTTTCTTTCACAACTTTTGGGGGGGGGGGGGTGGCATGGGGTCAGTGATCACTGGGGAAGTAAGGGGATCATGCCTTAATCCCTCCAATGGTCTTCTGGTCATTTGGGGTACCTTTTTATGACCTAGTCATGATTGAAGAGACAGAAGAGAGGGCTCAGGAGTACGTAAACACAAGGAGCAAAAGAAAAAAAGCACAACTGAGCCTTCAAGACGATTACAACGGGAATCCTTTATTCTTCAAGACCTGACACGGGCCTTGTTTCGGTGCAACAGCGCCTGCCTCAGGGGTCCAAAGTAAAAGAAGTTCTTGAAGATAAAAAAAGTAAACAGACAAAATAGTAATGCAGATCTTTAACTCCATATCAAACCACTGCGGAGAACACTATCGATTAGTATAAAACCACCAAAAGACATGATTGAAACAGGTCCAGACCAAAGCATCCAACTTTTAGCCCTGGACGTTTTTGCTTTGTTCCATTACGGCACAAAAACATCCAAGTTCTGGGAACATCCAAATTCCACCCCAACATGCCCCCTTGTGATTTGAATACACTACAGATGAACTACAAAGAAAAACATCTTAAATATGAATTTTGAAAATAGCAATTTAGACGTTATTGCAAGAAAAAACGTCCATCTGCCGTTCTGTGCCATTTTATGGTCATTTTTCTGTTTTGAAAATGAGCCCCATAGCAAGAGGAGGAGGAGTAAGATTTTTTAATGTTTGAGATAGACTCTTCAAATCTTGGTAGGCATGTAAAAGTCTAGAACACATCAAGGAAAGATGGTAGACTATTGAGAGGGAGGGTGTCAGATTCCCTTGGGACAACCTTACTATCAAGGGAAGTTAGGGCCATGTTTACTAAGGCGCATTAACATTTCTAACATGCTCACAATTAGCGTGCATGCTAAGCATGTAGACCCCTATAGGGATATTGTAGGCGTGTACATGGTTTATTTTATTTGTTGCATTTGTATCCCACATTTTCCCACCTATTTGCAGGCTCAATGTGGCTTACATAGTACCGTGATGGTGATCGCCAGTTCCAGTAAGAGAAATACAGAGTGGTCTAGTGTTAATGTTCATAAATGAGCGAGTATATTAAGTATTCAAGGAGAGAGAGTTAAGTTTTGTCCAGTTCTGGTAAGAGTTTCGATTGTGTTTCAGGGTTCAGGTGTTTAGGTTGGATCATTCTGGTATGCCTTTATGAACAGGTTGGTTTTTAACGATTTCCGGAAGTTTGTTAGTTCGTGCATTGTTTTCATGATGTTTGGAAGTGCATTCCATAGTTGCGTGCTTATATAAGAGAAACTGGATGCATATGTTGTTCTATATTTTAGTCCTTTGCAGCTAGGGTAGTGGAGATTTAGGTATGTGCGTGCTGACCTTTTTGTGTTCCTGATTGGTAGGTCTATAAGGTCTGCCATGTAGACTGGGGCCTCGCCGTGAATAATTTTATGAACCAGGGTGCAGATTTTGAACGCAATTCACTCTTTGATTGGGAGCCAATGTAGTTTTTCCACGTAAGGGCTTGGCACTTTCGTATTTCATTTTTCCAAATATGAGTCTGGCTGCAGTATTTGGGCAATTTGGAGTTTCTTCATGATTTGCTCTTTGCATCCAGCATAGATTGCATTGCAGTAGTCTAGGTGACTTAGAACCATTGATTGTACCAGGCTGCAGAATATTTCCCTCGGGAAGAAAGGTTTTACTCGTTTAAGTTTCCACATTGAGTGGAACATTTTCTTTGTTGTATTTTTCGCTTGGCTCACTAGCATGTGATTTCGGTCGATTGTAACTCCGAGAATTTTCTGGCTGTCTGAAACAGGAAGGGTGTAGTCTGGGGTGTTTATATGTGTGAGTTTGTTCGTGTTGTGTAGTGATGAGAGGATGAGACTGTGTTTTTTCTGCATTGAGTTTTAATTGAAATGTATCCGCCCATGAGTTCATGATTTGGAGGCTAAGTTTGATTTCGTTTGTGATTTCTGTTAGATCATGTTTGAACAGGATGTATATCATGACATCATCTGCATAGATGTAGGGGTTAAGGCCATGGTTGGATAGGGATTTGGCTAGTGGGGTTAACCATGTCGAACATAAGCACATAAGTAATGCCATACTGGGAAAAGACCAAGGGTCCATCGAGCCCAGCATCCTGTCCACGACAGCGGCCAATCCAGGCCAAGGGCACCTGGCAAGCTTCCCAAACGTACAAACATTCTATACATGTTATTCCTGGAATTGTGGATTTTTCCAAGTCCGTTTAATAGCGGTTTATGGACTTGTCCTTTAGGAAACCGTCCAACCCCTTTTTAAACTCTGCTAAGTTAACCGCCTTCACCACTTTCTCCGGCAACGAATTCCAGAGTTTAATTACACGTTGGATGAAGAAAAATTTTCTCCGATTTGTTTTAAATTTACTACACTGTAGTTTCATCGCATGCCCCCTAGTCCTAGTATTTTTGGAAAGCGTGAACAGACGCTTCACATCCACCTGTTCCACTCCACTCATTATTTTATATACCTCTATCATGTCTCCCCTCAGCCGTCTCTTCTCCAAGCTGTATAGCCCTAGCCTCCTTAGTCTTTCTTCATAGGGAAGTCGTCCCATCCCCGCTATCATTTTAGTCGCCCTTCGCTGCACCTTTTCCAATTCTACTATATCTTTCTTGAGATGCGGCGACCAGAATTGAACACAATACTCAAGGTGCGGTCGCACCATGGAGCGATACAACGGCATTATAACATCCTCACACCTGTTTTCCATACCTTTCCTAATAATACCCAACATTCTATTTGCTTTCTTAGCCGCAGCAGCACACTGAGCAGAAGGTTTCAGTGTGTTATCGACGACGACACCCAGTTCCCTTTCTTGGTCCGTAACTCCTAACGTGGAACCTTGCATGACGTAGCTATAATTCGGGTTCTTTTTTCCCACATGCATCACCTTGCACTTGCTCACATTAAACATCATCTGCCATTTAGCCGCCCAGTCTCCCAGTCTCGTAAGGTCCTCTTGTAATTTTTCACAATCCTGTTGCGATTTAACGACTTTGAATAACTTTGTGTCATCAGCAAATTTAATTACCTCGCTAGTTACTCCCATCTCTAAATCATTTATAAATATATTAAAAAGCAGCGGTCCTAGCACAGACCCCTGAGGAACCCCACTAACTACCCTTCTCCATTGTGAATAATGCCCATTTAACCCCACTCTCTGTTTCCTATCCTTCAACCAGTTTTTAATCCACAATAGGACATTTCCTCCTATCCCATGACCCTCCAATTTCCTCTGTAGCCTTTCATGAGGTACCTTGTCAAACGCCTTTTGAAAATCCAGATACACAATATCAACCGACTCCCCTTTGTCCACATGTTTGTTCACTCCTTCAAAGAATTGAAGTAAATTGGTCAGGCAAGATTTCCCCACACAAAAGCCATGCTGACTTGGTCTCAGTAATCCATGTCCTCGGATGTGCTCTGTAATTTTGTTTTTAATAATAGCCTCTACCATTTTCCCAGGCACCGACGTCAGACTCACCGGTCTATAATTTCCCGGATCTCCCCTGGAGCCTTTTTTAAAAATGGGTGCTACATTGGCCACCCTCCAATCTTCCGGTACCACGCTCGATTTTAAGGATAAGTTGCATATCACTAGCAGTAGCTCCGCAAGCTCGTTTTTCAGTTCTATCAGTACTCTAGGATGAATACCATCCGGTCCAGGAGATTTGCTACTCTTCAGTTTGCCAAACTGCCCCATTACGTCCTCCAGGTTTACCGTGAAGTCAGTAAGTTTCTCCGACTCGTCCGCTTGAAATACCATTTCCGACACCGGTATCCCACCCAAATCTTCCTCGGTGAAGACCGAAGCAAAGAATTCATTCAGTCTCTCCGCTACGTCTTTGTCTTCCTTGATCGCCCCTTTTACCCCTCGGTCATCCAGCGGCCCAACCGATTCTTTTGCCGGCTTCCTGCTTTTAATATACCGAAAAAAATTTTTACTATGTTTTTTTGCCTCTAATGCTATCTTTTTTTCATACTCCCTCTTGGCCTTCTTAATCTGCGCCTTGCACTCGACGTCAAATTATAGGAGAAGTACACTCTTACCAGTTGCAATTTCTTATTTGAATTTGGTTAGGAGAGTGATTAGTACTGTTTCGGTGCTGTGGTTGGAGCGGAATCCTGATTGTGATTTGTGTAATATTGAGAATTTGTTCAGGTAGTCAGTAAGTTGCTTGGTTACCATGCTTTCCAGTAGTTTGACTACCAGAGGGATAGATGCTACCAGGCGGTAGTTGGTGATATCACTTGCTTTTTTCTTTGAGTCTTTAGGTATTGGGTTTAGTAGTATATTGTCTTTGTCCTTAGGAAAGAGTCCATGTTGTAGCAAGTAGTTTAGGAGTGAAGTGAGGTCTACTATGAAGCGTTGCGGGGTGGATTTTATTAGATTATTGGGACGTATGTCCAGTTTACAGTGGGATTTGGCAAACCTGTTATTTGCTTGGGTGATGGTTTCAGCGTTGAGGAGTGCGAAGTTTGTCCAGATTCGGTCTTCTGGGTACTCACCAAGGATTGGGTCCAGACAGTACGTGAATTTTTCGATGTCACTGGTGTTCTGTGGTAGCGTATTGCATAGGTTTACAATTTTCTCGTTAAAAGTATTTAGCAAGTTTGTCTGCAGATGGGGTGTCTGTGTTGGTTGTGGTAACCGGTGTGGTATCCAGTAATTTGTTGATGAATTGGTAAAGTTTATGGGTGTCTTTGTAGTCTGGTTCTATTTTGGTTTTGTAGTAAGACCTTTTGGTTTGCCTTATTGCATACTTGTATTTTCTTTGCATTTGTTTCCATGCATTGAGTGTGTGCCCATCTTTTGTTTTTATCCATGCTCGTTCAAGCCTCCTAACTTATGTTTTTAGTTTTTTCAGTTCTTCGTTATACCATGGTATCGAGTTGTGTCTTCATGAGGTTCTTGTTTGTAGTGGTGCTATTTCGTCTAATATGCTTCTGCATCTGTTGTCCCAATCTAGGAGATAGTGTATCGAGTCCGTTTGTGCTATCCATTCATTCATTCTTCTGGTTAATGCACATACATGGTTAATGCACGTTAAAAACGCTAATGCGCCTATAGTGTTAGTAAACAGGGCCCGTAGTGTGTTAAAAACTAGAGCTTAGCTGAAGTGGATAACAGGGACTTCTGCTGCTGGCTTGCTGTGGAGACTTGTGAAAGGGGGACTGAGTGTCAGAAGGGGGCTTGCAGTGGGAGGGGTACACAGGTTGAGTGGGTAGGTAGCGACTGTAAACACTTTTTGTTCCAAGAGCAGGTGGACAAAAGCAGGCTGAGGTCAAAGAGGAGGGATGGTAAACCACATGGGCATTGTTATGATTTGCCATATTTCAAATATGGTAAATGAAACTTGAAACTTGAGAGATTATTTTCAAGAGTACATAAACAACATAAGGACATTTTGTTATGTGATGTGCGTCATGTCTGACTGAAAAAGAACAAAAAAAGATATCGTTGATTGTTTTCATGTCATTTGGAAATGAAAGCACTCTATTAATTCTGGGATCCTTCTCCATTAGGTATTCTTTGCTAAACCCATTTCAGCATCTAGCTTAGGAGCCTGGTTTACTCCTATAAAGCTTTCATATCCTGGTTGAAACTGGATAGAAAAAAAAAACAGCAATAACATTTGTATTTTCAGGTAGTTTTGCCAGTCTTCACCCCACATCCCCATCCCCCACAATCTTCTATGATAATAAAAAGAAGTGAATATAGTATTGATTGAGGGCAGCAGGGTGCCCAAGTGGATTTTAAGAGCAGCAGGGATTCATTTGTGTTTTGGGAATGGTAAACTGACATTCTCAAAAAATTAGGAAAGCATGTATGCGTGTTCTGACAATAAAGAGACTAATAGTTTATCATAACATATCATACTAGAGAGACATTGTTTTGCCATTTATCAGGTTACAATGTGTTGAATCACAAGATATTATGTAAAATCTTGATTGAGAAAAGCCAACTTTAAAACAAAATTTTTTTGTTACATTTGTACCCCACACTTTCCCACTCATGGCAGGCTCAATGCGGCTTACATGGGGCAATGGAGGGTTAAGTGACTTGCCCAGAGTCACAAGGAGCTGCCTGTGCCTGGCCCTTGCAGATCACCAATGTGGCCGCGCAGGCTTCTGCTTCTGTGAGTCTGACGTCCTGCACGTACGTGCAGGACGTCAGACTCACAGAAACAGAAGCCTGCGCAGCCTTCTACATGGAATGTTGCTAGTGGAATAGCAACATTCCATGTAGAATCTCCAATGGTAGCAACATTCCATGTAGAATCTCCAATAGTAGCAACATTCCATGTAGAATCTCCAATAGTATCTATTTTATTTTTGTTACATTTGTACCCCGCGCTTTCCCACTCATGGCAGGCTCAATGCGGCTTACATGGGGCAATGGAGGGTTAAGTGACTTGCCCAGAATCACAAGGAGCTGCCTGTGCCTGAAGTGGGAATTGAACTCAGTTCCTCAGTTCCCCAGGACCAAAGTCCAGCACCCTAACCACTAGGCCACTCCTCCACTCCGGAGGCACTTCCATTGGCAGGTAACAAAAATCATTTGTATCCTTTCTACATTTGCCCCCCCTCCCCCCCACCCCTGTTTACTAAGCCACACGGCAATGCCGACACAGCCCACTCAAAGTGAATGGGCTGTATTGGCATTAGCGTACCGCAGCTGCTAGGGCGGCTTAGTAAACAGGGGCGTTGATAGTTTCTGTTTTTGACACCTACTTTTTAACTATAAGACTAAAGATGTTGCATCTCAGCTTAGTGAAAAGGATCAGACGTATCACTTTGCTAACAGAGTTTCAGGCTTCCCATGCATGTAAATCATAGGCTTCCAGGGGATAAGTGAGAACATTGCAATGTATTCTCAATTACCATTGAGGGGATGATGCACAGAACTCCGGTGCTGTTCTTTACAGTGCTGGAAAAAACCAAGTGGAGCATCGATATTTTCTTTTTACCAACCAATGCTCACCACTAAAAGCGTGCAAATTATATGCACACTGTTAGTGTTGATTATTGGTCAGTAAAGGGCTCGGATCTTCCTGGTGCATGCCTACATGAGCTGTGTGGTAGACGCAACTCTTGTGCGCATGTCTAGTGAAGGGGGGTGGGGTAGCAAGAAAACTTTTCAGTGGTGGCTGAAAGTACGAAGTGATGGGGTAAGTGCGTGTGGGAGAGAAATAGCTACTGCTGCCACCTGAGGAGAAGTCAGGAGTCAAGTGCGGCTGTAAATGTCACCCTGCCCTATCTACTAAAACCTACCGATTGCTCCTGAACTATTGGTAGTTTTTTAGTCGTGAGGGCAAGGAGTTTCCGTGCACCATTGTTCTGATCATTACACAGAATTGCTAACAAGCTCATTTTAATACAAATGAGCTCATTAGCATAAGACTTGCAATTACTGCTTCCATGCAGTGGCCGAAAGCCTCTTGTCCATTAGCAGCAAAAAAACGTTTCATTGAGTGGCTCAAACCAGTTTAAACGAAACGTTGTAAGCCTAGTTTGCTTTCAGCACTGGGCTCTTAGTCTTTTGAAGAAAGGTAATGACAAAAGGTAAATGAAGCAATACTGTAAGCTGGCGCCTAGAGATGCGCACCACTTAAGTGCATCAAAGGCGACACTAATTGACAGGCACCTATGTGCACTAGGTGCTATTCAATAAGGTAATGCCCAACTGTAGCGCCAAACTGCAAGGGGGGTGTACACCTGGGTGGAGAATGGGCAGGTCATAGGTGTGTTTCCCAGTTAGTGCTGTAAATTATGCACATCACGGTGCATCTAGGTGTGCCAACTTTCACCTGCCGTTGACTTGCAAAAGAGGTGCACGTAAACATGACTGCACCAATGCTGACTTATGCTAGCGTTCTATAATAGAATTTTGATGCTAACATGCTGTCATAGAATTGGCGCTCAGAACATGCTCAGACTGAGGTGTATTAATAGAAGCATATGCTCACTAATGCACAGTTTATCCTAATTTCAGTTTAATTCATGTATGTCCATTCTTGCAATGCATCACCTTTTTGCAGCTTTAAAACTTAGCTGTCTGAAACTTAGCTTTCTCTCTACTCATCTAAAAGTGTGGTGGTGTTTGATCATACACACATCTGGACTGACATGTCAGGAGATGAGTATATACAGGTCAGGGAGGGAAATGACACAGGCAAGATGCATTTTCTTTCTTATATTTTAATTTTCTTTTTACATAGGTTTTAATACTAATCTAGAGAACTCTTAATTACAGAAAAAAAATCATACATGGGCTAGAGAATGTAAAGCAAATACAACAGAAGAAAGTAGATAGGTTTGAAAATGTAATCTAAGATGACTTATGTGTGTTACTGTCTATGGGAAAAGGGCGACGAAAATGATAAAGGGGATGGGACGACTTCCCTGTGAGGAAAGGCTAAAGTGGCTAGGGCTCCTCAGCTTGGAGAAAAGGTGGCTGAGAGGAGATATGATAGAGGTCTATAAAATAATGAGTGGAGGTGAACGGGTAGATATGAAGCGTCTGTTTACGCTTTCCAAAAATACTAGGACTAGGGGGCATGTGACGAAGCTACAGTGTAGTAAATTTAAAACGAATCGGAGAATATGTGTAATTAAACTCTGGAATTCATTGCCAGAGAATGTGGTAAAGGCAGTTAGCTTAGTGGAGTTTCATAAAGGTTTGGACGGCTTCCTAAAGGAAAAGTCCATAGACCATTATTAAATGGACTTGGGGAAAATCCTCTATTTCTGGGATAAGCCGTATAAAATGTTTTGTACTTTTGGGGGATCTTGCCAGGTATTTGTGACCTGGATTGGTCACTGTTGGAAACAGGATGCTGGGCTTGATGGACCTTTGGTCTGTCCCAGTATGGCAATACTTAACGTACTTATGTAAAAATACCCACAGAAAAAGCAGGTGCAAATATCTGTGGATATTTTTCCCCCGGAGCAATTTTCAGAAGCACAGTAGGCATGAACTGTGCATCAATTCGGAAAGTCTAGTTATTGCTCCCAAAGGTAGCAATTGGCTTCTCACCATGTAACACTGCAGTCTTTTTCCCATTACACCAATAGTGTGGTGGTATTAACTCTACTGGCTAAAAGGAGTAAGAGTTTTAAAAGCACCAGCAGCATCTGTGTCACACCAGTGTAGTACCCCGCTAGCAAACCATTGGGAACAAAATCCTGCAACAATGTGAAAAACTGCTGGCTGAATGTATTCCAGCTGCTTTGCATGTACCACCCGCCGAAATTCAGAAAATCCATCTGGGACACGGAGGACAGACAGGTAGATGGCTATGGCCAGGACCTAAGGCTTCTATCAATCTATCTAAAAAGTACAAAATGAATACTGGAAAAACTGGCTGCAAAAGTAACACTGAAATGAGACCTAATGACTGAAATATGCATACCTTAATGGAATATAATACCTCTCTGTGTAACTTCAAAATGTGGAACCAAGTACCAGTGATAAACTTTGCGAGACTTTCCCCTTTGATGCCTCCTACAATGACTTCACTGTTGTTAGTGCACCATATCCCTCACCTCCAGGCCTGCATTACTGCTAGTGCATCTGTGCATTAGGTGATTACCAGGTGCCTGCACAAGGGATTACTGTGAGAAGGTCTCTACTGGCTAGGAGGAAATGTTAGCTCCCTTGGATTATCTAGATAACAGGATCCTCTTTCTTGTTCCATGGGTTTCAGCAACCTAGGGACAACAGTGTAATCTCATTCACATACCTCCTTATTTTAAGCCCCACATTGCTCTAAAATGCACTGAGAGGAGGGAGGGGACCTCCTCCTTTTTTCACTCACTAATTAGGTTGGTGACTCCTAGAAAGCTTATGTGATACAACAGAAATTAACTCTCTGAGGCCAAGATGCACTAAAGTCGTTGTCAGAGCCGTTCCGTACCGAATTCCATAGCGAATCGGTAGGGAACGGCTATGCATCAAGGAAAGGGAATGCAAATGAGCTACTCATTGTAGCTCACTTGCATTCTCTATTCCTTCTTAAAACAGTTGGAGAATCGGCCAGTCAAGCATGCGCAGAGCATCAAAGCGTTATGCTGGCTGCTCTGCGCATGCCAAATACGCCTCTCTGTGCCGCCTGAAGATGCCACGCCGCTCACCCCCCCCCCCTCCCGCCGCAATAATAAAAACAAAAGTGCAGTTGAGGCCGGCCACCGAGAAAAGGCGTCCGTTTAAGCCATCATTCACCTCCGCAAAAATAAAGAACGTCTTTTTTGGCCGTGCTTCACTCAGCTGAGAGACCTGGAAGTCTCTCAGCCAATCACAGTGCCTTTAGCCGAGCTAAACGCGCTGCGATTGGCTCAGAGACTTCCTGGTATCTGAGCTGAATGAAGCACTGCCAGAAAAGACGTTTTTATTATTGCAAGGGGCCAAAAAAGACGTTCTTTATTATTGCGGAGGTGAATGACGACAAAAACGGACGCCTTTTCTCGGTGGCCGGCCTCAACTACACTTTTTTTAAAATATTGCAGCGGGGAGCGGAATGACGGTGAAAACGGATGCCTTTTTCCGATGGCCGGCCTCAACTGCACTTTTTTTATTATTGCGATAGGGTGTGGAATGATTTTTATAGCAGCTTTTCATCAGTTTTCGATCCTGCGCAGCCCCAACGAGAGGTACAGACCTCTCGTTAGAGTTTCCAGCGTTAAGGCAATCAGAAAAGCTTAGTGCATCTCATTACAATAGGGTTTCTGCACAATTTGCTCATCTGCATTCCGTTGTCGTTAGCTGCTACCGTCGTCGTAAAATGGCTTTTAGTGCATGCCAGGGTTTACTACTTGTTCGTTAATGGCTCGTTATTGGCTCGTTAGGTTTAGTGTATCTGGCCCTGAGTGCAAGAACAATTTAAGTTTGCAAGTCCAACTCAGAGACAAACATTCAACAAGTAGCAAGAGATCAAAGTTGGATGAGGAACGATATACATAGCAGCAGAATGGTGATAAACTCTTTAACTGAAGAAAAATTCAGTCACTGCATGTAAGAATTCCCGACACGGTCATATGTTTGTATACGCCTGCATCAGGGCATAACTTAATACAGTTTTAACAGTGTGCTCGGAGCTTTATACCTCAGCCATTTTATTTCATTAGTTGAACATGACTTGTGATTTTTACTAAAGGTGTTTATCTACCTAACTCAGCTTTAATAACAGTGAGTCAATTGTCCAACCTTTTACCTAGATGTTAAGTTATACCTCTACAGCAGGTGTATCCCAAAACGTGACTTCGTCAGGCAATTCTTACATGCAGTGACTGAATTTTACTTCAATTAAAGAGTTTATCACCATTCTGCTGCTACATTGTATCTTTTTCTTATCCAACTCTGTGATTTCCTGCAATTTAACTTACAATACTGATATATATCCAAATACGCAAACCTAGGTGAATCAATTCATAATGGTGGTTAATAAATCCCAATAAATTAATAAATAAAATAAACAGCTGCACAAAATATAAAACAAAAATGATCAGGTTGAAAGGATATCAAGGTCACAAAGGGGCATATTTTCAAAGCACTTAGACTTCCAAAGTTACATGGAGGGACATTTTCGATATGATGTCTAAGTCCGACTTTGGACGTTTTGCAAAACGTCGAAAATCTGAATAGGAAAGAAGGTCATTTTCAAAAAAGAAAAATGTCTATTTTTTTTAATACTGTTTTGAACAAGGTTTTGTGATTTGAACGTTTTATTTTTTGGTCCATTTTTGAAAAAAAAAAAAAAAAGGTCCAAGTGCAAAATGCACAAAATCAAGCCATTGGGATGTAGGAGGAGCCAACATTTTTAGTAGACTGGTCCCCAGACATCCCAGGAAAGCAATAGGGCATCTTGGGGGCACTGCAGTGGACTTGATAAAATGTTCTAAGGTACACATCTCACCATTGCTCCCTTATCTTGTCTGCTGAGCCCCCCCAAAACCCACTACCCCAACTGTATACCACTAGCATAGCCCTTACGGGTGAAGAGGGTACAGTGGGTTTCTGGTGAGTTTTGGAGGGCTCACAGTTTCCTCCACAAGTGTAACAGGTAGCAGGAAGTATGAGCCTGGGTCCACCTGTCTGCAGTGCACTGTACCCACCACTAGACTACTCCAGGGACCTGCATGCTGTTCTAGTGGACCTGAGTATAATATCTGAGGCTGGCATAGAGACTGGCAAGTAATGTTAAAATCACATTTTTGGGGGGTGGGAGGGGGTTAGTGACCACTGGGGGAGTAAGGATAGGTCATCCCTCATTTTCTCCAGTGGTCATCTAGTCATTTAGGGCACCTTTTTGTGCTATATTCATTATACTACTACTACAAATCATTTCTACAGCGCTACCAGTAGTACGCAGCGCTTCACAAAAAAACAGGTCTAACTCAAAACGTCTTAGTTTTAGTCCTGGACGGTTTTGTTTTGTTCCATTATGGCTGAAAAACGTTAGGAACGCCCAGATCCCACCTTTAACACACCACTGACATGCCCCCTTGTGATTTGAACGCAGTTCTGACTGACTTAATAGAAAAATGTCTAAAAATTGGTTTTGAAAATACCAATTTGGATGTTTCAGTGAGAAAAACATCCACATGCAGATTTGTGCCACTTTTTGGTAAACCATAAGTCTAAGTGCTTGGAAAATGAGCCCCAAAGTGTTTCTAGTATCAATTCATCCTTACAATTTCATAAACTAACTCTGATTTCTTCAACAGTTCTACCATTCAGCTTTCCAGCCCAGTGGTTTTACTTGTGTTTTCATTCATTTTTAAATGCTGTGAATGGAGAGCTTTCACTTGCAGATAAGAGAGATTTACCCAGTGAACAGAGTTCCCGGGGAGGAATGTAGGGAGAGATGAGAGTGTAGAGGTACTGAGGAGCTGCAGAGTGAATGTACTTATAGGTCAATAAGAGGAGTTTGAACTGTATGCGGAAATGGATAGGAAGCCAGTGAAGTGACTTGAGGAGAGGCTAATATGAGCATAACAACACTGGCGGAATATTAGTCATGCAGCAGAATTTTGAACAGATTGAAGAGGAGAGAGATGGCTAAGTGAGGAAGACCTGTGAGAAGCAAGTTGCAATAGTTTAAGCGAGAGGTGATAAGAGTGTGGATGAGGGTTCTGGTAGTGTGCTCAGTAAGGAAAGGGCTAAGAGAGAGAGAGAAGAGAAAACGGAACTAAGCGCTGAGTCTGCATGCTTTTTACCACTGCTGCCGCCCTAAGCCCGACGAGGTAAGATAGATGACTGACTTAAAATTTGGAGGGAGAGGGCCTGGAACTAGAAGGGAGGGAGGGGGGACCCTGGAACTGGGAGGGAGGGGGACCTGGAACTCAGAGGCAGGTGGAGGGGGGACGAGGGAGAGGGAACAGGAGAGGGAGGGGGATAAGGGGGGGAGATGAGGGGGAGGGGGAATGCACCACCTGTTAAATTGCCCTGTTGGCACTTTGCGATAATTAGATTTTGGGTTGCTGTTTGGGCACTCGATCTCTGAAAGGTTCGCCATCACTGGTATAGGATGATCAATTTTAGAACGAATCCAAGCAGCATAGGCAGCAGAGGACACTGCCACACTGTTAGTGGACATGGTAACCTGGTATCTTCCTACTATTTTGGGTACTTGTGTTATTACTTTCTTGCCTTCTGATTGCAATTGGTAGTGATCACCTTGATCGCTGCAACCCTGTATTAAAGGCTAAGGGTGTGGCTACTAACATGGGCTACCATTAAGACATGTTATTTTACTGTTAACCCCAGTTATTAGTAACTAGGTCTCTTTGCATAAAATGGGACCTGTGGTAAAATAACACATCTTAACGGTAGCTCACGTTGGTAACTACACCCCTAAATCAGGCAGTCAGTGAATTAGGAATGGTATTGACAAAAACACTTTTATTAAAAAAAAATCAAATAGCAATATTCACCAAATGGGACTCCCTCACTTAAAAAGAACAATATATACTATACTCACCAGGACTCATTTTCAGATCGCTCTCTGCATTATGTCCTCAATCCCCATTTTCTGCAATTCTGTGTGTTTTTTTGCTGTGTCACCTTGCCCCAGTATTGCAGGAGAGTTCTTAAAAGCTGAAAGCTTCTTATACCTCCCTCCCTCCATTCATTACTTCACATTAAACAGATTCAATGTGCCACCAATGTTATTTTCCTTCTCACATCGGGGTCTATTTATTAAAGGGTTTTCTCCCATTATGTGTATCTGTGGGGAAAATGTTTATCCTATTAATTTATATCAATGATGTCTGTGGCCTGACTTAGCCATTGATCTAAACTTTCCTCTCCCATCCCACCAAGCCTGTTGCCCCTCCCATATTTATACCAGTAAATCTGGGTTGTCCAAGAAAAATTGACATGCCCTGTGGGAGGATGCAGGGCCACATTAAAAGCCAGCAATTTATTTATTGCATTTGTATCCCACATTTTCCCACCCATGGGCAGGCTCAATGTGGCTTACATCAGTCTGCAAAAACATACATCAATTCAGCGAGTAACAGTGATCCCTCAATGATCTGTGCCTTAAACTTCCATCTCTACGACAAGTGCGCTATCATACCACCAGATCTAGGGCATTTTTCTACATAGCCCCCTCCTTATGGAATTCGCTCCCTTCCTACTTAAGCCTAGAGCTGTCCTATTTAAGCTTTCAAACTCTTCTCAAGACTTTGTTTGTTTGAGAAGGCCTTCAGTATTCACTGATGGACCGGTCCATCCTGGAATTTATTGAGGGGCGTCTTTTACTAAGCTATGGTAGCATTTTTAGCTCGGAGTGGAAATCGGCTGGCGGTAAACTCCGAGACGCCCATAGGAATATAATGGGTGTCTCGGCATTTGACGCCAGCGGATTTCTACCATGAGCTAGGAATGCTACTGTGGCTTGGTGAAAAAAAACCCTCAATAAATGTATGTATTCTGGGACTACGGCGTAGTCCCAGAATACATGACAGACCTCATAGACTTACCAATAAGAAACAAAGTCAGATCATCAAGATCCTACCTAAACCTACACTACCCAAATTGCAAAGGACTGAAATACAAAAAACTTATGCAGCCGGCTTCTCTTACATAAGCGCACAACTATGGAATGGGCTCCCAAAAGCTGTGAAAACAATCCACGACCACTTGAACTTCAGGAAATCACTAAAAACCAACCTCTTCAAAAAGGCCTACCCCAACGACCCCATGTAACCCTCTTCACCTATCAACACAGCATGACTATGATCAAACAGGACAACACGCAATCTTCATCCATTCCGACCCTCCACTTATACCTCATACGATCACTATACAACTTTGTATTTGTTATTCACCGACTGGGCAAACGCCTTTGACGGTACTATGTAAGCCACATTGAGCCTGCAAATAGGTGGGAAAATGTGGGGTACAAATGCAACAAATAAATAAACAGCAAAGGAGAGGAAAAGGAGAAAAGAGTAATAAGAGTTCAATATGTCCTAGGAATATGTGGGAAGCTCTCAAAATTACCTGGACAAATAACTTGGAATATCAACCCCTTGAAAATAGGCACCTTGGTCAGATTTACTTTTACACAAACACTAGCAATAAATGTTAGAGTTTAACATAGTATCTGATATACCTTAGCTTAAAAGCGAAGTTCACTTCTGTCATGGAATATGCACTGATCCAGATTTAGGTACTGGCAACATACAGTAGGTAACTTATAAAATGCTACAGTTTGAAGGTGCCAAATGCTCAGGCTAAAGAGAGTCCTGCTCCACTTTACTGTAGGGATAGGCACTTCAAAGGAGCATAGCCATCGTGTTCTAACCTCTTCCACCTTCGCTCTTTCCAGTCTTGCCCAGGGGTGCCAGAATCTTAAATCTGGCCCTGTAGACACTGGGGCTCATTTTCAAAGCACTTAGACTTGCAAAGTTCCACTTTGAAAATATGCTTCACTGCATAATAGGGTTTAACTTACAGAGAAAAATAGAAGTGGAACTGAGGAGAGGGTAGAGCCAAGTGTGAACTGTTCCTATTACTCTCACACACTCACACTCTCACTCACTCTCCTCTTCCTTACCCTATGATCTTCCATCCCCAGCCTCTACCAATGTTTAATCTTCAGACGTGCTCCACCTACTAGTACTTGGTGAGGTGAGCTGAAGATGTCTGGGGACTGAGCACTGGTAGGGTCTGGGGATACAGGATGACTGGGATAAAGAAAAGAGCAAGCTCTCCATTGTATGATTCCTTCCAGTGGTTCTTATTCTGCCTCTAGTGGTTCTAGAGTCTTAAGTCTCATCCCCAGTCCCTGGTGGCTCCCAAGCACCACTCACACACAATCTTTATCTCTCCATTCTCAACTCAACTCAATCTGTTTTCTTCTTTCTCCAAAATAGACAGGAAAAAGTCATTACTTAATGCTTCTCCCTCCCTCACCAACAGTGCACAGCAGGAGCAGCAGCGGCTGCTTAAGCTCTGTACTTACGGATCTCTTCTTCAGTCAGAATCAGCCTGCTCTCCTCAAAGGAGAGGTGGAATAGATCAATGCTGACCTCTATCAGCTACCTTTGACAAGGGTGAGGGAGAGTACAAGGATTCAACTGCTCAGTGCTTGATCTGCTCTCATCTGCTCCTGGGGGTGTAAGGGGATGCCAGGTTCCAATGCACAGGTGGTCTTTATTTGCCTCCAGGAGAAATGACTGTGTGAGTCCAGGATAAAACCATATAGCATGCTTTCTGTATCTACCTCTAGGTGAGAGGGAAAGGTGCTAGGAAGCAGTCCTGTGGCCTGTTCTACTAGGTGTCTATCTATTGGTGTGGGGGTGGAGGGAGGAGAGGAAGGTCAAGAAAGGGGATTCAGTAGTGTAGCCCACCTCCTCTTGTCAAGTCTTGTGTCTCAGGATACAATATATTGCCACTCTTGGTTGCCTCAGGAGGAGATTTGCCTTCAATCATACCGTACACTTCATCTACCTCATCTTTAAATGGAGGCAGCAGTACGCTCTGCTCTGCCTCCTAGAGACCGTTCTGGAATTAATCCCAAAGCCACTTCTTCCCATGGCTCAATAAGTTATATCTGTAGAAAAAAGGATTCTTTACAGATTGTGATACCTTTTATTGGACTGACAGATTTATGTGAGCTTTGAAGACAATATGGATCCCTTCTTCAAAAACTAAGTACTCTGTGTTTCCTTTCACTGTGGATCAAACTGAAAATGTAAAAGGCACTCAAAACTAAACAAAGGGAATCTCAATGGGAGCAAAATAGTTCTCAAATGAACTCTCTGGTAATTTAACTCCAAGGAAAGTTTACTTCAATTACGTTATCATATCCTGAGGAAAGTCTGAGAACTGAGGTAGTGGTGAGCACCCTTATAAACCCATTAGTTCTTCTGAAAGAGAGAACATTTTAGTGCAATACAGAGAGTGTCACTCCAGGAAATTAGCAGACTACACTGGACTCTTTTCTACCATTATTGCTGCCAAATGCATAACAGTAATAGCCAAATGGATTTTCATGATCCTGATGCAAATAGCCCAGACTAGGAACCTTTATTTACATAAAGAAAACACAAATAATGTTCATTGATAAAAGAAGGAATGATAAAATAAGCAGGTGCTATACATTATCCAACATTGTGCCCATTCCTCACCCATGACACACTCCTTCATGAAAAAAATAACAAATTAAATACAGTGCAATTAGCTCTCTGTCAAGCAAATTACTGCAAAGCCTTTTTTCCCCATGGTTTAGTAAAAGGTCCCGTTTGTGAGATATACCATATTTGAAGTGGGGCCTCACCAACTACCTGTACAGGGAAATTATCATCTATTTCCTGCCAGTTATGCGTCTATCTTGTTGGTTATGAATCTTAAGTCTCCAACACATATCCTGTAAAGAAAAGATTAAAACACTTAAAATATAGGGAGACAAGATGGTCACCAGATGAGAGGAGAGTGCAGAAGTTCCACAGCATTGCCAACTCCATGTATTTATTTCTGCATTAGATACGATTTCTTTACCTTTACAATGCCGAAGAAAAAGGAGAAAACCTAAAAGAGCTCCTCCCTGCCCTTCTATATCTACCCCTCGGCAAACAATGATTACGGAGCATTTTGCCGGCACTGCAGTTTCTTCCGGAGTTGAGCTTGCTGAAACCGGGAGAGGGGGGACCCGTCCCTGCCCTGTGTTTGAGGTCACGTGGAGGGACATAATCGAACGGGGCGCCCAAGTTTTCCTGAGGGCATCCTCGCAGGACGTTCCACAAAGGGCGGGGAAACCCGTATTATTGAAACAAGATGGGCGCCCATCTTTCATTTTGATAAAATGGGCAGGGACGCCCAAATCTCAACATTTAGGTCGACCTTAGAGATGGTCGACCTTAAAGATGGTCGTCGCCGAATGGAAACCGAGGACGCCCATCTCAAAATCGACCAAATCCAATTCATTTGGTTGTGGGAGGAGCCAGCATTCATAGTGGACTAACTGATGCACTAACTGAATGGAAAAAGCCCTTTTCTTACCGATCCCTTAGCGATTCGGAAAGGAACGGGCATGCATGAAGGAAATTGCATGCAAATGAGCTGCTCACTGTTAGCTCATTTGCACACGATTTCCTTCCTAAGAAGGGGAAGCCAGTGCAGAGCAGCCAAGCATTATGCGTGGCTGCTCTGTGCATGCCAAAGACTGCTTCATACATGCAGAGAAGCTGCGTATATAATAGCCGTCTACAACCTTAAATAAATTGCCATCTACAACCTTAGAAAATACAAGTCCAGGTGAAAACGTCCAAGTGCTCGTCAGGGACATCTTTTTTTTTTTTTTTTTTTTTTTAAGAGTATGAGTGAAGGACGTCCTTCGCTATGCCTCCATCCCTGCAACGGCAGTTGAGGACGTCCTTTGCTATGCCTCTGTCCATGCAAGGGTAGTTGAGGATGTCCAAAATATGGATGTTTCTGTGAGAAGGATGTCCATGCCTGCTATGCCTCCGACACCCCCTTATTTATTTAGATTTTGGATCACAAGTAGCAGCAGTGGGATTTGAACTAGCCACCTCAGGATTGCAAGACCAGTGCTCTAATCACTAGGCCACTCCTCCACTCCACTTCCTTGAAATTTGTCCGTCCCTGGGGGGGGGGGGGGGGCAGTTCAGGATGTCCAAAATGTTTGAAAGAAGGATGTCTACACCTTCGCTATGCCTCCGCTGACACACACGTACCTCCCTTCCCAGGGAACTGCATACTACCCTGTTTCCCCGAAAATAAGACATCCCCTGAAAATAAGACCTAGTAGAGGTTTTGCTGAATTGCTAAATATAAGGCCTCCCCCAAAAGTAAGACCTAGCAAAGTTTTTGTTTGGCCCCGATGGGTGCCCACTCTCTCCCCCCAGAAGCTCACTATTTGGCAACTAGCCATCCAGCCCAGTTCCCATTAGTGTGGAGGTAGTGATGGCGATATGGTACTGTGTTGTGGTTTATTAGGGGAGGTTGTTTGTTTTTTGGTGTCCTTGTGAGAGCCGGACGTCTATAACACAAAGCAACGCATTCTTTTCCTCGTTCTTCCTCTATCAGGGGCCATCGTTGGGATTTTTTTTTGTATGTGTAATCGTTTGGTTCTCTAGTGTGGTGCATTTGGGTATGGCTTGTACCGTGTTTCGCCGAAAATAAGACATCCCCTGAAAATAAGATCTAGTGCATCTTTGGGAGCAAAAATTAATATAAGACACTGTCTTATTTTCGGGGAAACACGGTACTGTGATGGACCTGAGTATGAGATTTCAGGCTGGCAAAAAAAGTTTTTAAAGTTGTTTTTTCAGGGTGGGAGGGGGTTAGTCACCACTGGGGGAGTCAGAGGAGGTCATCCCAGATTCCCTCCAGTGATCATCTGGTCAGTTTGTGCAACTTTTTGAGACATGGTCGCAAGAAAAAATGGACCAAGTAAAGCCGGCCAAGTGCTCGTCAGGGGCGCCCTTCTTTTTTCCATTATCACTTGAGGACGCCCATCTGTTAGGCATGCCCCAGTCCCGCCTTTGCTACGCCTCTGACACGCCCCCGGGAACTTGGTCATCCCCGCGACGGGAAGCAGTTGGGGACGCCCAAAATTGGCTTTCGATTATGCCGATTTGGGCGACCCTGAGAGAAGGATGCCCATCTCCCGATTTGTGTCGAAAGATGGGCGCCCTTCTCTTTTGAAAATAAGCCTGATAGTCTCTGGAAAAGAGGGTCAGAGTGCCCTGTTTGGAAGCAGAGTGCTCTATTACAATGCCAACATAAGTTGTCACCATGGTTTAATCAAGATAATCTTCTTTTGAAGCAGAAGTGTAGGAGACACAAGATGAAATGGCTTAAAGCTCACACAGATGAGAGTAGATTACTGTGAAGGAGAGTACTCAAAGACTATAAAAACACGATAAAGGAAGCAAAAACTTACTACTGTTGCAAATTCATGGGTGGTGACTCCTTGAACATTAGAAAGCTTTTCAATCTAATTGGTAGTCTTTTCAATACCAAAGATCTACCAACTGTTAATGAAGTAGTTCCTTCTGCAGATCAGCTTGCCACTTACTTCGAGCATAAAATCTCGAAGATCAGATGTTGTGAATCGACCCTCAAGAGTAATCATGAGGAGCATTTCAGAGACCCTTCTATCCTGTGTGAAGGTGCAAAAGTCGATATGATTTGGTCATCCTTTCAGTTGCCCACGTCTGATAGTGTTATGTCCTTTTTATTAAAATATTCTTCCTTGCAATGCTCTTTGTATGCTTGCCCAAATGATCTACTACAAGCTTCTCCTAGCCTTTTTATCGATCTCCTTACAACAAACATATCTTATATGCTGTTACATGTTTTTTCCCTGGGGGGAAGGGTTCTAATATGGTGACTCCTATCCCAAAAAACTTGCTGGTTCAAGAAGCGATGGTACTACTTATAGACCAGTTGCTTCCATCCCCTTATTGACAAAGGTAATGAAAGGTTCAGTCAGGCATCAACTCAGAATATATTTCCACCAGGGGCATAGCCAGACCTCGTCGGGAGGGGGGTTCAGAGCCTGAGGTGGGGCGGCACAGTTTAGCCCACCTCCCCCAGCCGCCGACCCCCTCCCGCCGCCGACCCTCCCCCATCGGCGCCAGGTACCTTTGCTGGCAGGGGTCCCCAACCCCCGCCAGATGAAGTCTTCTTCAGCGCCAGTCGACTCCGACACCTTCGCTGATGATCTGTTTGACTCCTGATGTCCTGCATGCACACCCTGCACGGGGCTACATACAGGACATGCACGCAGGACGTCAGGAGTCAGAAACAGATCATCAGCGAAGGCGCCAGAGTCAACCAGCACTGAAGAAGACTTTGGCTGGCAGGGGTTGGGGACCCCTGCCAGCAAAGGTACCTGGCGCCGATGGGGCAGGGTCAGCGGTAGTAAGAGGGGGGTCCAAAGTGGTGGTGGGGGGGGGTCGGCGGCTGGGGGGGTCAAAAGTAGAGGGGGCCTATGCCCCCGTGGCCCCACCTAGCTATGCCCCTGCTTTCTACCTTCTCTCTTTTACATAGTTCACAATTATGTTTCAGACCATGTTGCAGTACTGAAAAGGTTTTAAACACTCTTGTGGTAAAACTGAGGAAAGAAATTAGCTTAGAGAGAAAGGGTTCTAGTGGTACCATTTGATATGTCAAGTGTATTTGATGTAATCAACCGTGTCATACTACTTCATTTGCTAGGTCACTTTGGAATCTGTAGTGATGTCATTAAGTGGTTCCAGGGTTTTCTAATAGCTATGTCCTACCAGGTACAATTTTCTGGTTCTATCTCATCCCTCTAGACACCTGACTATAGTGTTCCTCAGGGTTCTCCTCTGTCTCCCATTTTATTTAATGTCATGATGGCACCTTTGGGTAGTCTATTGGAGGCACAAGGGTACTATTCCTTTATTTATGTGGCTGATGTCACAATTTACATCCATTTTACATGGGATTTTCAAGAAATTCTGTTAGAGGTTAAATCAGGTTTAGACCTGATGAATTTTTGGGCATCTGACTTCAAAACTGAAATTGAACAAGGACAGAACAAAATTCTTGGTCCTCACTAACCCTTTTCATCATACCCCTTTAGACAGTTTTATGATCGACCACACTGTTTTTTAGAGTCTACAGTAAAAGTTCTGGGAATGGTTGTTGATCGTCACCTAACTTTTGAGGCATAAGTATCCACTGTTGAGTCGAAACCCTTTAAAACCTTATGTCAACAGAGGAGAATTAGATCCTTCTTCCCTACTGTGACCTTCAGACTCCTAGTGCAGATGCTCGTTTTGTCACGTTGACTATTGCAATGCAATCTATGCTGGTTACAGGGAACTGCTGTTAAAAAAACAAACAAAAAAAACCCCCCTTCAAACTGCCCAAAACACCATGTCTTGGATTACCTGTAAAAGTTTGCATTTTGAGAGGGCATCACCACTGCTGTCTAAGCTGTTTTGGCTCCCAATAAAGGCAACTTTGTGCACTTATCTACCAAATAGTGTATGGTATGACCCCTAACTATATGTTATCTATTGTTGATCTTCCAGCACATAATGCTGTTCTTGGGGCTAGAGATTATCTAATGCTTCATTATCCAAGCTGTAAGAAAATTGTTTACAAATTTGTTCTTGCAGCAAGATTTGCTTATCAGGGCACATAATGTTGGAACTCCTTGTTAAAGTCAATTAGGGGTCAGTGTGATTGCTTGATGCGCTATAAAATGTTAAAAACTTTCCTCTTTGGAAAATTTCTAGGTATGGATACTGATCTCCCTGTTTAGTCAATTTTAGTTACTCTTTTACTCTACTGAATCCTTGTTTTCATTGTTATGTATTGTTCATTCTTTCACTTTTTATTGCAATGTATTATGTATTCTGTATGATGTGATTTCACTGTATTGTTAGCCACATTGAATTCAAGTTGCTGGTTTATAAATGCCATAAATAAATAATTGGAAGTATTGGGATATAAGTTAGACTTATATCCTCCCATGAGTAGAGTATTTTATCTGCCCACTAGGCGTAATGTTAGTTAGAAGAGAGAAATCTCTTCTTGGTGAGATCTCTATGGACAGTTGGGATATTTCCAGCCTGTTCAAATAGAGCAACATTCCTTGTGTCTTTCGTCTTCCTCTCAGAAACAGATCATGTTTTAAGATGTTTATTCATCAAAGGCATACTCTATTTCTTGTACAAAAAAAATCTGAATTTTTCTGGATCTTTGTAAGACCTCCCAGGATCAAAAGAAGAAATTTATTGTCATGCACCTGGAAGCTTTGGCCCAGGGTGCTTCTTTTGTGTTACAATTTCCTTGCAAATGCTTAATTAGATTTCAGAATAAGCAGTATGTCTGTTTTGATCTGGTTCAACTATGTTCTTTTCTTAATGCACATAATGTACTTTCACAATTTTTGGGGTATGTTTAATTAAGCTATTGGTATCCCTCTATTTGATTAGGTTAGACATGCATCCTCCACTCTTCCTCCCCCCCCCCCCCCCCCCCCCCCCGCAAATTGAATAATTTCTCCTTTTTTTTCTTTTGGTATACCTCCTTCTTTAACTTGTGGACCTGAGTATTAGTTTATTTTCTTGTTTTATGGAGTAAATATTTTAACTCCTTATTTCCTTATGTTTAATTCTTGTTTCTATTCAAGGTATATAAACTTGATGTATATTTTGTTAAAATTGATAAATAATTTAAAAAGTGTACTTCCTGTAGAAAAAAAAAAGGAAAAGAGGATATGATTGAGGTTGGTGGTATCTTATACACTAACAAATTTATTGAGACATGAGATTCAAGGACAAGAGATTACTTATCAGATACCTCAGAGTTTTCTAACACTTGCCACAGAATCTATATATAAGTTGTCATAAGGGAAAGCACAGACTTAGATTATAGTTCTTTAACACACTGGGCTTTAATAGTGAATGGGGGAAGCGTCTTTATTAGTTCATTGGTACAATAGACATGACATGATTTCTCATTTACATATTTTATATTTGAAAATATAGTTGTAAGAATGTGGCCTTTGAATAATGAATAATTCTAAATGTGAACTATGGTAAGTATGCAGGAAATACAGGAATCATAATATCTAGTTCTCAAAAATAGGGAGGAAAAGACCTCATCAAGACCTCGATGCACAATATCAGGCTCCAATCTCTCATGGCCACTTGCAGGCTTATTTTCGAAAGAGAAGGGCGACCATCTTTTGACACAAATCGGGAGATGGGCGTCCTTCTCTCAGGGTCGCCCAAATAGGCATAATTGAAAGCCGGTTTTGGTCGTCCTCAACTGCTTTCCGTCGTGGGGATTGTTGGAATGTAATTGTATTTTACATGCATTGCCTGTCACCTATTATTTCTCTGTGATTACTCTGTGACCTCTGATGTGAATTACTTAGAGAGGTCACACAGCTATGCAACTTCCTGTGGGGGTTAGACACAGTAGATGCAGCAGACACAGCACATGGAGCACATGGAGCTCATGATCTCTCCTAACCTGAGAGGATCTATGGTGGTGTGAGCATCCATTACCATCTAAGCACATGGAAGGAGCTGATAATACAAATGTATAGCAATATGTATATATAAGCCTGTCTGATTATAATCTAACTACAAACTGTGAGTAAACAGATGTTTTGTTACTTCAACTTTAAAGTGACTCAGCAGTGAATTATTCAGGGGTGAATGAGAGAGAGATGAAGAAAGAAATTAACATTTCTAAAGCTGAAGCTGTGTGTACTAAAATCTGCTAATTATTTACTACAAATAATCCAACAAAAGGGTTATGGGCCCAGGGTCCAGGAATTGAAAAAGAAGAGAAATATTACCAGGCAGAAAAAAAAGGCCACATTTTTTTCTCTTAAGTTTTAAAGGAAAGATTCAGTCTGTCTCTCTCTCCCCCCACACAGCAGACAGAAGGCTAAGAAAATGGCTGAGGGAAGAAATTCACCATTGTTCTATTCTCTCAAGGTGCCTAAATTAACTGAGTTTAATTATCGGCAGTGGGAACTAAGATTCATATGTCTCCTTCGAGCAAAAAGATTAAATATATGCTTAGACCAAGACAGAACAGCTGAAAATATGGCTGAATGGGACAGTGCAAACTATTATGTGAAGTGCATGCTTTTGGAAGCTCTCTCAGAGAAACAAGCCATATTAGTGGAGGGAAAAGATACACCAAAGGACATTTTATATAAACTGAGAACTATGTATGCAACTACATATGCAAAGCAGCAACCAATTTGGTTAGCAGAGTTGAATGAAACCAAATTAAGGGATAAAAGTAAATGTAATGATCACATTATGCATCTTATGTCTTCATTTCAAAAGCTAGAACTTTCTGGAATTCCCATGTGTGATGCATTGAAAAGAGCATTTCTTTTTACCTCACTATCAAAGAAGTTTGATGTTTTTAGGTCTGTAAATGAGGCCATTGAAGGGCAATCTTTTGAACAGGCAACATCAAAACTAAGGCAGGAATGCATAATAAATGATTCTGAGGAGATGTGTTCTCAAAGCAAGTCAGAGAGAAATGAAACAAATTTCTTGGCAAGGAACAGAGGAGGGCGGAGCTATGGGAAAACTCCACCCAAGGGCAAGCTGATTTGCTACTCATGTGGAAAGGAGGGACATGTATCTAAATGGTGTAAGGAAACACAAAACACTCCCTCTAGCTCACCTAAGCCAATGGAACTAAAGAATTTTCAAACCAGGAAATGTATGAAGGACAAAGATAAACACAAGGGCTTTCTAATGGCAGAAAAATCTTTGACTATGGTAAATAAAAATTCAAATGAAAGTACTTGGATTTTGGATTCGGGGAGCACATGCCATTTAACCAATTGTAAGGATTTCTTTCAGGAAATGTGTCCAGAGGAAGGTATTCTTAAAACTGCAAACGCAGGGACTGCTAAGATCCAAGCAAAAGGTATTGGATTCTTAAAATGCAAAGTGTCTAATGAAGTTAAAGAAATTCCTGTAAGTGATGTCTTGTATATTCCCCAAGCAGTTTGCAATATGCTTAGTGTATCTACATTAGATAAGAAGGGATTTGCGATTCATTTTGAAAACAGTAAGTGCACAATCTCTAAAAATGATGAAGTGTATGCTGAAGCTTTTATGCATAATGATGTTTATAAACTGAGCATTTCAGGTGAAGCCTCACATATGGTGCAAGTAAGGAAGAATGATGGTAAATGTAGTCCGGAAATCTGGCACCGCCGCCTGGGACATCGTGATTTTAAGGTGATCCAGGATCTTTACAGTAAGCAACTGGCCACCGGCATTCAGATAAGTGCAGAAGCTGGTAAAATGGAGAAATGCATAGACTGTGTTACTCAAAAAGGTGTGAGACCCTCATTTCCTGCATACACAGGAAATAGGAGTAATAAAGTGCTGGACTTAATACACAGTGACTTATGTGGACCGTTCAATATCCCATCATTGGGAAATAACAGATTTGTGCTAATATTCTTGGATGATTTCTCTAGATATTGTGTGGCCTATTTGCTGAAAGAGAAAAGTCAAGTCACAGACATGCTGAAGAAATACGTAGCCATGGTGAGCAATAAATTTGAAAGAAAACCAAAGGTTCTTCAGACCGACAATGGTGGTGAGTTCACTTCACAAAGCATGCGCACATTTCTAGAACAAGAAGGCATTCAACATATCACAACAGTAGCTTATACACCAGAGCAAAATTCTGTTGCAGAGAGAAAATTTAGGTCACTTGTGGAAATGACCAGATGTATGCTGTCAGATAGCAATCTCCCTAAAAGACTATGGGGGGAAGCCATTCTCACAGCAGTGTACCTACAAAACAGAATGCCAACTAAAGGCGCTGAGCGCACACCACATGAGACATGGCATGGTAGGAAGCCAAACCTGTCACACATAAGAACATTTGGAAGTACAGCATATGCTCATGTACCAAAGCAAAGAAGGCATAAGCTGGATTCCACAACAGAAAGGGGCATTTTAGTTGGCTATGCTCCAGGACACAAAGGATATAGAATTTTGAATCTGAAAACTGGCATTGTTGGCATAAGACATGTTACATATTTTGATGAAAACAAAAGGGTTGATAAAGGCTGGATTATCCCAGATGAGCCTTATCATCCAGAATATGAAACTAGAACCATAATAGACATGCCAGTGTATATAAATGCCATACCAAGGCAGATGTCTGAAAGCAACTCATCTGTATCTAACGAGGAACAGGCAGAGGAAGCAGACACAGAAAGGATCATTGAAGAAGACAGTACAGTTGGAGAAGGGGAATCAATTGGAGAAGAACTCTCAGATTTAGAGGATGCGGAAAGGTCAGACCAACCTGTTGTCAGACGCTCATCCAGGGAAAACAAAGGTGTTCCACCCCCAAGACTGTCTTACCTAACAAAGTCAGCAGAAGCTCAAGAGCCCTTAACATGGGATGAGATTGAGAAAATGCCAGCAGAAGAAGCTGCTGAATGGCATAAAGCAGCACAAGAAGAAATTGATGCATTGGATAAAAATAATACTTGGATTCTTACAAAATTACCTCCTGGCAAGAAAGCTATAGGATGCAAATGGGTATTCAAGTTAAAAAGGAATGCACAAGGAAAAGTGGAAAGGTATAAAGCCAGATTAGTGGCAAAGGGATATCTTCAAAAATATGGAGAAGATTTTGATGAAGTGTTTGCACCTGTAGTGAAACACACGACAATAAGAACACTTCTGAGCATTGCAGTCTCAAAAGGCATGCAAGTCAACCACGTTGATGTGAAAACAGCGTTTCTTCACGGAGATATAACTGAAGACTTGTACATGGAACAGCCAACAGGTTTCATAAATACAAAACAAAGACAGCTAGTGTGTAAATTAAACAAAGGTCTTTATGGATTAAAGCAAAGTGCAAAATGTTGGAATGACAAATTGCATGAAATATTGACAAATTTAGGATTTAAGCAAGGTGAAGCAGATAAATGTTTGTACACTAGGTGCACAAATGGACAATATGCATACATTTTAGCTTTTGTTGATGATCTGCTCATTGCAAGCAAAAGTGAGCAAGAGTACAAGGACATTGTAAAGTGTTTAAACCACAATGTTGAGATAAAAGAACTTGGTAATGTGTCATACTATCTTGGTATAGAAATTGAGAAACAAAATGATGGTTCTTATCTTCTAAGCCAGAAGCAGAAAATAAATGAGCTTATTGAAAGTTTAGGTATGCAAGATGCCCAAGTTGTAAGCACTCCCATGATCACTGATTTTCTGAAGGATGAAACAGTAAGAGAACCTTTACCAGATAACATCCAATATAGATCAGCCATAGGTAAGCTTTTATATCTAGCTACCACATACAGGGCTGATATAGCAAATGCAGTAGGAATTTTGAGCAGAAGGGTCAGCTCACCTACCAAATCAGATTGGACTGCAGTTAAAAGGATGGTAAGGTATTTAAAGGGTACCATTGATTGTAAATTAAAGATTTCAGCCAATAGTAATCCAAAACTAATATGTTACTGTGATTCAGATTGGGCAGGGGATCATTCTGATTATAAATCCACAAGTGGATATGTGTTTATATATGGAAATGTACAAATTTCATGGGCCAGTCATAAACAAAGTATTGTGAGTTTGTCTTCTACAGAAGCTGAATACGTGGCCGTATCGGAAGTGTGCAGAGAACTGATGTGGATTGAAAAACTTTTGCTGGATTTTGGAATAGCTGAAAAGAGACCAATCCAGATAATGGAAGATAATCAGAGCTGCATCCGACTGTCACAGAATGACAAGGTTCAGTCACGCACCAAGCACATCGCAACGAAATACCACAACGTGCGAGAGTTGGCGAAAGAAGGGGTCATCAGTCTACACTATTGTCACACCAGTGAGATGACAGCTGACATCATGACCAAACCGTTACCCAGAGAACATTTTGTGAATCTGCGTATAAAGCTTGGACTTTGTATGAATAAATAATTGCATGACAGTTATGCATGAGAAGGGGTTTGTTGGAATGTAATTGTATTTTACATGCATTGCCTGTCACCTATTATTTCTCTGTGATTACTCTGTGACCTCTGATGTGAATTACTTAGAGAGGTCACACAGCTATGCAACTTCCTGTGGGGGTTAGACACAGTAGATGCAGCAGACACAGCACATGGAGCACATGGAGCTCATGATCTCTCCTAACCTGAGAGGATCTATGGTGGTGTGAGCATCCATTACCATCTAAGCACATGGAAGGAGCTGATAATACAAATGTATAGCAATATGTATATATAAGCCTGTCTGATTATAATCTAACTACAAACTGTGAGTAAACAGATGTTTTGTTACTTCAACTTTAAAGTGACTCAGCAGTGAATTATTCAGGGGTGAATGAGAGAGAGATGAAGAAAGAAATTAACATTTCTAAAGCTGAAGCTGTGTGTACTAAAATCTGCTAATTATTTACTACAAATAATCCAACAGGGATGACCAAAGTTCACGGAGGCGTGTTGGAAGCATAGCGAAGGCGGGACTGGGGCGTGCCTAAAACATGGGCGTCCTCAACCGATAATGGGAAAAAAAGGGCGTCCCTGACGAGCATTTGGCTGACTTTACTTGGTCCATTTTTTCTTGCGACCAAGCCTCAAAAAGGTGCCTGAACTGACCAAATGACCACTGGAGGGAATCGGGGATGACCTCCCCTTACTCCCCCAGTGGTCACTAACCCCCTCCCACCCTAAAAAAAAACAACATTTTTTGCCAGCCTCTATGCCATCCTCAAATGTCATACTCAGGTCCATCGCAGCAGTATGCAGGTCCATGGAGCAGTTTTAGTGGGTGCAGTGCACTTCAGGCAGGCAGACCCAGGCCCATCCCCCCCCCACCTGTTACACTTGTGGTGGTAAATATGAGCCCTCCAAAATCCACCACAAACCCATTGTACCCACATGTAGGTGCCCCCCCTTCACCCCTTAGGGCTATGGTAGTGGTGCATAGTTGTGGGGAGTGGGTTTTGGGGGGCTCAGCACCCAAGGTAAGGGAGCTATGCACCTGGGAGCAATTTCTGAAGTTCACTGCAGTGCCCCCTAGTGTGCCCGGATGGTATCTTGGCATGTCAGAGGGACCAGTGCACTACGAATGCTGGCTCTTCCCATGATCAAATGCCTTGGATTTGGTCATTTTTGAGATGGGCGTCCTCGGTTTCCATTATCGCTGAAAATCGAAGACGACCATCTCTAAGGTCACCCATCTCAACATTTAGGTCAACCATCTCTAAGGTCGACCTAAATGTTGAGATTTGGGCATCCCCGACCGTATTATCAAAACGAAAGTTGGACGTCCATCTTGTTTTGATAATACGGGTTTCCCTGCCCCTTTTCAGAGCCATCCTGCGAGGGCACCCTCAGGAAAACTTGGGCGCCCTGTTCGATATGCCCCTCTTAGTGTGATTGGTCAGAAAAAGTCATCATCAGTCTAGAAAAACCTCCCAAAGAAATGTTAGGTAGATCCAAATTTCTCAAAACTTTTATCAATCATAATATCTACCAAATAAAATTCAAGAAAATAATACTTAGCTTGAGATGCACATCAAAATAATTTTGCTATGAATGGATTTGTCAATTCCACAGGGTCAAAATCTGTACAGGACAATGTCCATAGGTGTTTTATAACAATTCTTTATGTAATGCCAACAATCTCATATGGTGGGCAAAGGTCTTTTCCTCCCTATTTTTGAGAACTAGATATTGTGATTCCTGTATTTCTTACATATTTACCATAGTTCACATTTAGAGTTGCTCTGAATAATGAAGACATGATATCACAAAGCATACAGGAGACTAAAAAGATCATTGGGGGGTGGGGGAACCACCATTTTTTTCCCCAGCAGAGAAAGTGAGACAGAAATGACAGGAGCAATCATCCCTGCTATTCATTTTAATGGAGAATATTATTTCTGTACTGCAGCTGAAGCCACTTAATGGAGACACACTTAGCAGGAAGGAAGCTTTAGCTAAGTGAGACACGTTCCTGGTGTATATTCAGTTTTGCTCTTAGAGTACAAAGCAATCTTGATCGATTAAGAAAGATTTCTCATTTATGTTTTTTTTTTCTCTCTCTCATCATGATGTGCTATTCAGTAGTTTTCTTTGGACAAAATTTGAGCAACCTGTTCATTATTTTTAAAACCCAACCACCATACTTGTGGTCGATAATCTAAACAGTGCAGGGCTTGAGTAGAATATTTTGCAACTCACATTCAGGCTGTATGATCATAATCTATAAATCACGGTTTTACCATCAAGAGTTTTTGACAATATAAATGTGTCATATGTACATAAGAATAACCATTCTGGATCAGACCAGTGGTCTATCTAGCCCAGTATCCTGTTTCCAACAGTGGCCAATCCAGGTCAGAAGTACCTGGCAGAAACCCAATTAGTAGCACTATTCCATGTAGAATCTCAAAGAGTAGCAAGATTCCAGAATCCGAAATAGTAGCAACATTCCATGTAGAACCCCCCCCCCCCCCCCCCCCCCCCCCCCCCGCAAAATAGCAAGATTCCATTCAGAATCTGAAATAGTAGCAACATTCCATACTACCAATCCCAGGGCAAGCAGTGGCATCCCCATGTCTATCTTGAAATATAAAATTGTCAGTATAAAATTTCATGATTATAGAGTGTAACATCATAGACCAAGGCCCATATTTACTATGGGATGTTAAGTTTCTGCAAATAACTCATCATTTTGCATCTAGGACAAATTATTGGGGCTGCTTAAGGGTACTATCCAGAAAATTCCCTAAGTTTTTTTTTTGATTGGACAGTTCCACTGTGATTACATCTTTCTCCCTCCTGTAAGCACATAAACATGCAATCTGTCTATTCTTACTAATGATCTTGTAGAAAAATTCTTCCTTTCTATATCTGCATTTATTTGTGATGTCACGTTTTGTTTTTCAATTGGAAGTACAAAGTAAAAGACATTATTGTGGAGTTAAGTAAAGGCAAAATTTAAATAATTGTTCCTGATTTATCCATATTCCAAGTTTATAAGGTTTATATCTTTTTTTCTGGTCTAGATTAGGGCTCCATTTAAAAATCCTAATAAATAAATAAAAATAAATAAATAAATAAATAAGGGGCATTAATAAAATAATGCACAGTGCCACTAACCAATGTCCTCTCTAAGCTGTGTAGGAGTCTCCCAGCTGCATTCCTGTGAGTCGGGAGTGCTGCTTTAATATCATGTTTTCAATCACTAGAGCAAGCAGGTCCTCTGGAGTCCTGCAGAACTTATTTGTCCCTTGCCATTATAAATGTGATAGTGAAACAACAACCCCCTCTGGCAGGAATATGGGTGGAGGACTCCCACACAGTTTAGAGGGAACATTGCCAGTGGTCTTGGCAGCCATTTTGATGGCAGAGAGGGCTGGGACAGGAGCAACTGTGAATCATTCCTGCCCCAATTAGGCCACTAGACCACCAGAGTTTAAGGTAGGCCTGGGGAGGGGCTGAGAGGTGAGTCCGGGATGGGGGAAGGGAGGCTGTGTATGGTGGTGGTAGCAATGGGAGGAGGAGTGGGTGCTGTTTCAGGACTGGCCCTGGTTGGTTTCTGGTTCAGCTTTAGTTTCAGCCGAAACCAAGCAGTGGATTTTGGCCACAGATTTGGATACAGCTGAAACCAAAAACCTTGGTTTTGGTCAGCCTCTACCTGCCAGCCCGAAAGCTATTGAAACAGTGTACATTCAGGTACAAGAGGTATTTCTCTGTACCTGGAGTGCTCACAATCTGAGCTTACCACTCTGTAAAAATGTGCAGCACCCAACAAAACCTTTCCTCGGAGATAGGATATGGATTTACCCGGATGTGGTGAAAACCACACAAGATAGAAGAAAAGCATTTTTGGCTCTTAGAGAAGAGACACGATTGTTGGGGGCAAGATTTACTTTGTCTTATCCTTGTAAATGTTTGGTCAATTATTTAGATAAGAAATATGTCTTCTTTGAACCGGAGCAGTTGAAAGTTTTTCTTGAAATGAAGAAAGTGACCAAATAGTTTCTGAATATAAGAAAGATCAAGATTGAGAGAAAAAATTTAAGTGAAGTGTACCAGGCCATTTTTGTTCATAATATTTTCCCGTATTTACAATATTTTCCACCCGTGTTACTTAACGCCCTCTATCTCTTATTAGTAGGTGGTCTAAGAAAGAGCTATATTTTTCTTTGTTTTACTTCTCTCTGAATGTTTAGAGTAGGTAATTTTTTTTTAATTCCTAATGATTATTGTTTCTGCTCTGTGTTTCTGTAACAAGATGTAATGCTTATAAATTAACGTTGAAATTATAAATAAATAATTTAAAAAAATGTGCAGCACCACTTAACAGTGCTGAATATCCTGTGAGGGAGCGTACTTAAGGGGGCCTGGGTTTATTCCAACTACTCCATCACAATGTTTACCTTAACTGGATAGCACTGAACATATCGGTACTCGGTCAAAATAGCCCCGACAAAAAAGCTTCCAACATAATAGCCCCTGACATAACAGCCGCTGTCAAAACGACCTGCCCACAAAATAGCCCTTGACAAATTATTCCCCCGACAAAAGGGCCTGATCAGGCTGCCCAGAATATGGCATTGCACTTTTTTCCTAATAATCTTACCTTGCCAAACAGGATAAGGTTGGCAAGACTATGAAAATGATGACATTGGTTTTTTTTAATTAAGATGTTGATGGAATAATAGTTTCCTTAAACAGCAGAGCAGATCATGAATACCAGTTGGTAGCTATAGAATTTTGTTTATTTACATATACTTTATACAATGCAATGCTGGTAGGAGCCTTTCTCAGTGAAGAATTAATTTGAAGTTTATCATCTTTTTTTTGTGATGTGTTATTTTTTTTCTAGGGGGTTATTTTGTCAAGGGTTATTTTGTGGGTGGGGCCATTTTGTCAACGGCTATTTTGTTACAAGGCTGTTATGTCGGGGCTATTTTGTCAGGGCGCCGAACATATCTTTAACTAGATGTATTTATTTATTTTTATTGACAAAAATGTATAGTTCACCGCTCCATGAAAATGTTCTGATGGCAGGAATTGCTGAATATTGGTACTAACTTAACTGTCCCCCTGAATCCATCTCTTTTTAACTGGTTAACTTTTGGCCAGACATTAAGGGGCTCATTTTCAAAACAGAAAAAATTTCCTAAAAGCAGTACAAAGCGGCAGATGGATGGTTTTTTTTTTTTTTACAACATGTCCAAATTGCTATTTTTGAAACCCATAATGAGATGTTTTTCTGTACAGTTCATCTGAAGTACATCCAAATTGCAAGGAGCGTGTCAGTGGCAGGATTTGAGCATTCCCAGAACTTGGACATTTTTCTGCTATAATGGAACAAAGCAAAAACGTCCAGTGTTAAAAGACGTTTTGGTCTAGACTTGGTTGAATCATGACTAAGTAACAAAAAGGTACCCTAAATGACCCAATGGCCACTGTAGGGATTAAGGCATGACCCCCCCCCCCCTTACTCCCCCAGTGGACACTCATCCCCTCCCACCTCCCAAAAATGTGAAAGAAGCAGTACATACCAGACTCTATGATAACTTCAGACATTATGACCAGTCCTATTAAAATAGCAAGCAGAACCCTGGAGTAGCCTAGTGGTCAGTGCAGTGGACTGTAGAAAAGGGGACCCAGGACCATATCCCAAACTAACCGGTGCACATGTAGTGGAAAGCATGAACCTCCAAATTACCTACCAAAACCCTACTTTACCCACATATAGGTGACATCTGAAACCATAAGGGGTATAGTTGGGCACAGTAGGTTTTTGTTGGGTTTTGGAGGGCTCCCCATACGATATAAGGGGGTAATGGTGAGATGTGTACCTGGGACCTTTTATGTGAAGTCACCTGCAGCGCCCCCTAGAGTGCCCCACTGCTCTGCTGAGATGTGGAGGAGTGGCCTAGTGGTTAGGGTGGTGGACTCTGGTCCTGGGGAACTGAGTTCAATTCCCACTTCAGGCACAGGCAGCTCCTTGTGACTCTGGGCAAGTCACTTAACCCTCCATTGCCCCAGGTACAAATAAGTACCTATATATGTAAGCCGCATTGAGCCTGCCATGAGTGGGAAAGCACAGGGTACAAATGTAATAAAAATAAATAAAATGTCTGTGTGGCCAGGCTACTAAGAATGCTGCTCCACCCCATACGTCCCAATGGCTTATTTTTGAACATTTTTCCCTTTGACAAGTTTTTGTTTTTGAAAATAGTCACAAAAGAAAAATAAACTGAACATAAAACATCTAGGAAGTGACATTTTTGAAACAAAAATATAGATGCTTTTCTGGTTCAAAAATCATTGTGTTCACCTTTTGATTTTTGTACACTTTCAGCAAGCGTCCAAAATCAGATTTAGACGTCATATCAAATATGCTCTGCTAAGTTATCCAACAAAAGGCCCTGAAATTTAAGAAGTGATGATTTGTCCAGTTAATTTTCAAAGTTAATGAACAAATCATTAGAATACCTATCCCAAGCAAAATATTGATTTTAATAACTCAGTTGACAGCATAATCTAACAAAATACTTGAGGATCCCCAGTTTCATTGCTAAAATCACAAAGAAATACCCTAGCGTTTAGAGCAGCAGTCTGAGTAATATTTAAAAGCCAGGGTTCAAATCTTTCTTCCCCTAATGTTCCTTGTGACCTTGGCCAAGGTATTTCATCTTCTGTTGCCTCATGTAAAAAAATAACATCTTATTTAATAACAGGAGTTAATTCACATTGACACATGTTAATCTGAGTTAAGCACATGGTAAATAGGCTCCATTGAGAATAGTGGGGTTTATGTAAAGGGTCCTTAGATTTTGAGCCCTCCAGGGACAAGGAAATAACCAGTGTACCTGAATGTAACTCACCTTGAGCTACTACTGAAAAGGTGTGAGCAAAATCCAAAATAAAATAAATAGATAACTAAGGGCTCCTTTTACTAAGTCGCTTAGGCACCTACGCACGCCCAACATGTACCAACATGGACTTAACCGCCCGACTACCACATGGCTCTTGCGGTAATTTCATTTTTGGCACGCGTCTGAAAAATAGTTTTTATTTTCGGACGCACATAACGGACATGCGCCAAGTAGCATTTGATGCACATAGGTCATTACCGCCTGGATTCTACCGCCAGGTCGATGGCTGGTGTTAAGGTCTTAGACCCAAAATGGACGCATGGAAATTTTGATTTTGCTGCACGCCTATTTTTGGCAAAAAAAAGAGGCCTTTTTCACAGTCGCACTGAAAAATGGATTGGAACACTCCCAAACCCCGCGCCTACACTCCCGCAAGTCATTTTTCAGCGCGCCTTTGTAAAAGAACCCTTTAACCCTCCATTGCCTTAGTTAAAAACTTAGGGTCCTGTTTACTAAGCTGTGCTAGAGGTGCATTAGCGCGTACTAACCGTGTAGGCACCTACACAGCGCACCCTAATTTTATGCATGCGCTAAAAATGCTAGCTCACCTTAGTAAACAGAGCCCTTACCTGGGGAACCCTCCGGAGACAGGTAAATGCCCAGTGTGCCTGAATCTAACTCACCTTGAGCTACTACGGAAAAGGTGTGAGCAAAATATAAATAAATTGTGCATCAGGGAAATTTGGACCACAGATTTTAAATAGAGGCATCAACTATTTCCAGCACTGTTTCAAAACTGAGGCCCAAACGTTCCTTGAGTCATGATGCCATATCTGTTAAATTATACCCAAGAAAGGGGTTGTTTTTGGTTGTTAAAAATGTGCCCACATGTATTCTCCAGTGAAAAGTGCCCTTGTTTATATCAAAATACCCTAAAGCCATGCTATACAGATTGTTCTATAGATGAAAAAGAAATTGAAAGCCCTATATGAAATTCAACCGTGGTCTTGCCTGCATAAGGAGATTTTTGGGAATTCACTCCTGAATCAAGAACTCGGAAAGGTGTGTATTCAAGTCTGTTATTGAATGAATTAAGAGTTGTACTTACTGCATTCTTCAATACAAATTTGAAAGGTAAAATACAAAAAAGATAGGCATGTATTCACACCTTACAAAATGTGTGATTTTTAAATTATATATTTGTAGGAAGCACAAGACAAGTGAAGAAGAGCTGGAATTTTATTGGGTTTTTTTTTTTTTTTTTTTTTTTGCAGTCTGTGATACATTTCATTGGACCAGTTAAGAAATATCCAAATTTCTAGTCATGTTGAACACCTTAAAAAAATACAGCTACATCTTTGAACAATTTAAGGACCCTGCTTACTAAACCATGCTAGCGTTTTTAGCACACATTAAAATCAGCACTCGCTAAATACTAGTTGCCCATATTTTCCTTTGGATGACTTAGCATTTAGTGCATGCTAATCATTAGCGCGTGCTAAAATTGCTAACGCGCCCTCACCGCTACTTAATAAACAGGGCCCTATAAATATTGCAGATTTGTATATTTGTGTGTGCATGTTATCTAATAAGAGCTTAATGCTAGTTCAGTGGCGTACCAAGAGGGGGCGGCACGCCGCGGGGGGGGGGGGGGGGGTGCCGCGCGCCTGTCGGCTCTTCATTTTCATGCTCCCTCTGCCCCGGAACAGGTTACTTTCTGTTCCGGGGCAGAGGGAGCATGAAAATGAAGAGCCGGCAGGCGCGCGGCACCCCCCCCCCCCCCAGCGGCGTGCACCCGGGGGGGGTTCTTTCGCTGGGGGATCGGGGGTTCTATCGCCGGGGGGGGGGGGGGAATCGCGCTGTTCCGGGGGGGGGGCGCTGCACCCGGGGGGCGGGGCACATCGGCGATCCGCCCCGGGTGTCAGCCCCCGTAGGAACGCCACTGTGCTAGTTCATTGTTTGTTTGTGGCTAATATGTAATTGCTTTCCTATGATTCATTGTTTAAGAGTGTGATCTGTTCTGGTCTCCATATCCTGTGATTTTGGAGGGGCTGTTCCAGTTGCTTGCAATTTGTTCCATTGTATAAATGGTTTGCTGTAGCCTAGGATTTATTGGTAATTTTTCCTCTTCAGAATTCATTAAGAACTGGTATGCAAACATTGCCTGCAAACACTGAAATGCATTGGAAGAGGATGAACAGTTAACTGTTGTTTGTGTTTCCCTTTGTACTACTCAAATATACAGGGAAGTACACCTCAGAGGAAAGGTCTACTTACCATCTGTCCACAATTTCAAAGGCATTTGCACCTGTATAACATGAGCCTCTACTATGCAAAACAAAATGGAAGCCTGAGCTCTAGCCATGGTATCATTAGACTACTCCTAGGGATCGTGGGCCATTTTGAATCCGAAATTGCAAGAGCTTAGAATTAAGTGGGGAACTAGGCAGGGCAGATTGTACCAGTCCAGGTTTACTTCCCTTGATTTCAATGGAAGTAAAATCTGGACTTCTGTCTTCCTTTTTCTGGAGCCATATGATAACCCTTCCTGCCCCATTCCACTGAACCACCAGGGATGGCTTCAGGTAGACTTGAAGTGCCTATGGGGGTGTTTTCAAGGGGGATAGGGGGGCCTTGGGTTGTTTGGTGGCTGGCAGGTGGCAGTTCCTGTAAGATGGTACCTGTGAGCAGCATGCCACATGTTAGCATCCAGATGTTCCTGAGCAGGAAAAATAACTCCAGCTTTGAGCTGATATTGTTTTTTCTACAAATAACAATTGTGGTGTTCAATGCCAGCTACATTATTTAATTTACACTTTATTTAGGTGCTTTATATCATCACCAGCCCACACCTCAGGGGGTCGTGTGCTTTCTCTGGCCATGATAATGGGGTTACAGTCGGAGAAAATTTGAAAACCACTGTTCAAGCCCCTCATTGCAAGTATATACCATGCCATACTTTGTATTGTTCAAATATTTTTACTGCTGTAATTGCCTACTGCTCACGTTTGATCTATTCTTACTGTACACTGCCTTGAGTGAATTCCTTCAAAAAGGCGGTAAATAAATCCTAAAATAAATAAAATTTATCATTGCACCCCACAGTAACTCAAACTAGAGTGTATTATGATAATATAGCATACAATATTGCATTGAACATGTAATAAGAGGCAAATATTATATGTTATTCCCTTAGCACATGTTAGTAACCACTGTACTAAATCCCTTTAAGAATTGTCCTCCCTGGGTGAAGCATCAAAAACTGGAACTTAGATGGGTAATGGTTTTTGTTGCAATACTTAAACATTATTTGTTCTATGCTAATCACTGTCATTCTCTGAATCAATGTCCGGATATGTCAGCAATGGCATGCGGCACTTGAGTGTACCATTTTAAAGAGGGTTTATTACAACTGATTATATGGTGCACTTTTACTTCCATGCTGGCTCAGACTGAATTTAGAACTGATTATAAAACTGCTGGAACAAATTAGATCTGAAACATAGTTCAGTAGCACAGGCAGTCTGGAGTAATTTGTTAAATGTGCATTGTTCTCATCGGAGGGTAAGCAACACATCTATTTCAATTAAAACCAGAAGTACGTTTTGTTGAATACTGAACCTGGACCAGTGTGTGTTTTCTTTCCTTGCTGCCCTTTTCTAAAATTTAGATTGAGTTCTGCTCCCCTTTGATTATTTATTGTAAAATGCTCTGATGCTCTGTGAAGAGCGGTATATCAAGCATTCAATAAACTAAACTACTGTTGACTGGATAGCTATTCGGTTGCCAAAGCTAAACAGTGGAGGTATCCAGACAACTTCCAGCAACCATTCTATACCCAGATACTCAGCACTAGTACCTGGGTAATACTCAGCACTGAATATCCGGGTATGACTAAATACTGTCTTCAGTGTTTTAAAGCAATGCTGACCGCAGAGTTTAAGGGACCCTTTTACTAAGCTGCTTAAGGTCCTATGCGCGCCCAATGCAAGGCAATTCTGAGTTACCACACGGCTACCACGTGGCCTGTGCAGTAATTTCCTTTTTTACGTGCACCCACTACGCGCACAGGAAAATATTTTTATTTTCTGGCGGGTGGATGGTAATCAGGTGGTAATTGGCATTTTACATGTGTGGACCATTACCGCCCAGTTACTGTGTGAGACCTTACCACTAGGTCAATGGCTGGCAGTAAGGTCTGAGACCCAAAATGGATGCATGGCAAGTTTTATTTTGCCGCACGTCCATTTTTGGCAAAAAAGTTTAAAAAGCAATTTTTTTACAGGTGCGCTGAAAAATGGATCTGCATATGCCCAAAACACGCATCTACACTACTGCAGGACATTTCCCAGCGTGCCTTAGTAAAAAGGCCCCTTAATATCAAGGGTTAACTTTCAATAGGTAGTCATCTACGTATTGTTCACCTATACCTTTGTTTTACAAGGCTGTGATAAACACTAGTGTATGCTTACCAAAGAAAAAAATGGAATACTGCACGGGGTGCACTGAGGCGTCCCACAGTAATTTTGCCATGTACATGAGCTACCCACGTGCTAAAAAAATATTTATTTTTTTGTCATGGGGGCGTGTCCATGGGGGCGGAGAGTTGGCATTTTCTGTGCTAATTGGTTAGCACCTGGGCATTGCCATATGCTACTCGAGTTGCACGTGTTTTATGTGTGAGTCCTTACCACATACAAAATAGGTGGTGGTGGTGGTGGTGGGGGCTTATGTGCTAATGTGAACATTAGCACTTGGCCATTATTGAAAAGTTCAGAAAATCATCCATTTTACCCCAGCAGTATAAATGGCTTTAGCGCATGGGAATGACGTGCGTCATGGCACTCTAAGGCCACGTTTTACCACTGTTCGGTAAAAGGGCTCCTATGAATTTAAGGAGTTTATCAAATCACACTCAACATGCATTAAAACATCATTAATGTATTTACATTAATACACTTTACTCAACGTTAGTATACAGAAATACCTAAAGATTTGTCAATAAACTGAAAAGAATGCAAATCAGCTCCTCTAATTGAGGAATAGCTTGCATTAACTAGCGTATCTACATTATCACTGTTAACAGGAATATTTAACTCATACCTCTAATACTTTGATAAATCAACCCTCAAGTGGGCCAACACACCAACCACAATTACTTAACTTTATTCAAATACCTAACCTCAAAATTTTACCAACTATCCTGATATTTTTTGGTTGGATATATTTTCCAATATAAACCATATAGCCCATTATAAACCATAAAGTTGTATTGCTATGTTTATCACCCTCCTCTCACCTATCCACCCCCATCCTGTTAGACTATCTCTGAAATGCTTTGATGTTCCCATGCATACCTCCTGCCCACCCCCACCCTGTTAGACTGTCAATGAAATGCTTGGATGGTTTACTTATATATACTGGGTATAACAAAAGAGAGGGAACAAAGTACAAACTAAAGTCCAAACAAAAAAACAGCACCACGGGCCTTTAAAATGGAACAAAGTTCTTTAATGAATGAGCCTTGACCCGACACGGGCCGTGTTTCGGTGACTAGCACCTGCGTCAGGGGTCACAGTGATGACGTGGAAAACTTGGGGAATAACTCGAATATTTTCATCTACAATATTCCTTACCCCACGTCTCATGTAGTAAAAGCTACAAAGCACCAAGGCACTTTCACTTTCTGTATCAAAATGGATGAAAAAGTTTTCCACGTCATCACTGTGACCCCTGACGCAGGTGCTAGTCACCGAAACACGGCCCGTGTCGGGTCAAGGCTCATTCATTAAAGAACTTTGTTCCATTTTAAAGGCCCGTGGTGCTGTTTTTTTGTTTGGTTTTTACTTATATATACTGTCATCTACCACATTTGCTTATTTCCGATCTGATGAAGAAGGGCAACCTTCGAAAGCTAATCAAGAAATGTATTAAGTTATGTCCAATAAAAAAGGTATCATCTTATTTTCTTTTCCATGTTTTATCTTGTTTGATTTCTATTGAACTTCAGTGAACTTACCCTCTTTTTTCAAAGCCACGCCAGCAGCTGCCGCTTGGCAATGCTGACACAGCCCATTCACTTTGAATGCGCTATGTCAGCATTACTGCACCAGCAGCCACTAGTGTGGCTCAGGGGCGTATCTGCGTGGGGCCACAGGGGCCTGGGCCTCCGCAGATTTTGCCCTGGACCCCCCTACCGCTGTCAACCCTCCCCGCTGCCGTTGTTTACCTTTGCTGGCGGGGGACCCCCAACCCCCGCCAGCCGACCCGACGTCTTTAAAGTTCTTCTTCGGCCTCCGTGGCCGTGCTGTAGTTGACTACTGTTCAATCCAGTTCGGAGTCTGACATCCCAGCACGTTGTACGTGCAGGACAATGTGCTGGGACGTCAGACTCCGAACTGGATTGAACAGTCAACTACAGCACGGCCACGGAGGCCGAAAAAAAACTTTAAAGACGTCGGGTCGGCTGGCGGGGGTTGGGGTCCCCCGCCAGCTGAAGAAATATCTTTAAAGGCGGCAAGCGGACCTCGGCTGGCGGGGGGTTGGGGTCCCCCGCCAGTAAAGGTAAACAACGGCAGCGGGGAGGGTTGACGGTGGGGAGGAGGGTGGAGAGTCGTTGGTGGGGAGGTTCTGGCAATGGCGGCAGTGGCGGCGGGGGGGCGTTGGGGGGGGGCTAAAATGTGCCCCCTCTCTCTGGCTCTGGCCCCCCCTACCGCCAGAGTCCAGATACGCCCCTGGTGTGGCTTTGTAAAAGGGGGGGGGTAGGGAATTAGCCAGACAAACTGTTTCAATTCCACGCCTTCACCTGTCACCCTCTCTCCCCCTTCCTGGGCTAAATTTTGTCTTGGCAAAATCACAGCACCACAAAAATTTAGCCAAGAAAAAGAGGCAGCCCTAGGAACATTTCTGAGGTATTCTTGTAATGTGATCATTGTGGTTGACAAATGAACATTCTTAACAGTAATTCTGTTTGTTTCTAGCGTTCAGGTGGGGCTTTAGCTATTCCACTATGTGCATTTCAAGGAACTGTCTCTCTCCATGCACCAACGGGAAAAACCCTCTCATTATCAACATATGAGGTAAGCAGTGAAGGGCAGAAAATAACTCCCACGTCCAAGAAGATCGAAGTGTATCGGTCAAAAAGTGTAGGCCATGAACCCAACCCAGAGGACTCTCCCACTAGGTTTCCTGATACCAATGTAAAAATTCATCTGGAAGTCCTTGAAATTTGTGACAACGAAGAGGCAATGGACACTGTGTCAATCATAAGCAATATCAGTCAATCCTCTGCCCAGGCCAGATCTCCTTCCTTACGCTATTCACGAAAAGAAAATCGGTTTGTTTCATGTGATCTAGGCGAAAGTGCCTCCTACTCACTCTTTATTCCTACAAACAATCCCGACAGTGATATTAATATATCAATTCCGGATACTGTCGAAGCTCATAGGCAGAACAGCAAAAAGCAGCATCAGGACAATGATGGGTATCAAGAAGAAATACAACTGCTAAATAAAGCTTACAGAAAACGGGAGGAGGATGGTAAGAGCAACTAGAAAATGTTAACTGTGTGCATCATCTTTCCTATCATGAATTGTAGTTTTCCCCCGCTCCCCCTATTGTTTTTCCCTCACCACCAAGTCTCTCTCCTATTATGACCTTATAATCTTATTAGTATTGTAAATCGCTCAGAAAATTTTCTTGATGGGCGGTGTAGCAAAATACTTAAAATAATGTACAACACATCAAATGATTTTCTTTGCATACTGTATCTGCTTAATTTTTTTTAATTGACCATAAGTTACAGTTGACGTTACAGTTCAATGAGAATAATGAACATAAGTGCTTTTTCAATATGGATGCTATCAAAGTACTTTGATATTAAACACAGTCCAGCCAATAAGAAGACTTAGAAGTAGAGGTTAGATGAGTAGCACAGAATATTACAAAAGAATTGATTCACCAATATGTTGACTTTCTATCTGCGACTAACAATGCCACCAGACCATTATTTTCCTGCACCTAGAGCAATCTGTTGATTACCCGCCACTTGTTACAGATCTAGGCAAATGTAAAGTGGTCTGCTTATATTGGAAAACTGACTCATACTATCAGTGCAGCTGCACTACCCACCATGCATCTCAATGACATTTACCAGAATGGTTCAAATCAACAAGTTTACTTGGCAGATGTAGCTATGAGACAGCCATGCAGTATGTACCTACTCCAAAATGCTTAAGACCAAGAAAGTGAATGATCCATAACCATTCTACTGCCGAATCCAGCTAAATTATCAACAAAGGTTTTTTTCATTTCTTTTACTGATTCTTGTACGTGAAGTTTTTCTACGTAAACTGTAACTGTGTTTTAGGAAAAAGCATGAGTTGTTTAATTAAATAAATTAAAACAAAATGGAAGAATAAGCTTTTTATATTTCTTTGTAATTTGCATAGTCAAAACATTGATCCTGGTTAAGAATCCATGTCATATCACAAATTGCTGAAATGTGCCTTATAAATCACCAAACAAGCAAGCCAACAATGGACCAGGGTGATCACAGTATAAGCATGCGCAGTTGTAAGAGTTGGAGGTTACTTTAAATTATTTTGGCACAAATGTTTCCAAGGTCAATCTATATTTGGAAAACAATGGTTGCAGTTTGCCAACCTCACTGTGCAGGCTGGAAATTGTATGCCAAGAAAAATAATGCCTTCGCTAAAATTCATCTGCTTAGATTTTGGCCATCTTGATAACCTTTCGGGCACAGGTTCGAAAAAAATCACTTGTACATAGCTAGCAATATCATGATCTTCAATGTAAAATCAAGTAGAGGGGTAGTATACTGTTGTGTCTTGACCTAGTCATCTTGTTCTGTAAATCAACAATCAATCACAAACTTGTTAACGTACAGTACTAAGGAATGCAAATATTTCACATCTTTGCTTTGGGTTGGGTAACAGCATGAATCAGTCTTTGTCCATTCTATAAATCTAAAGTATCTGGACTACATAGTAAAATAGTAAATGACGGCAAAAAAAGACCTGCACGGTCCATCCAGTCTGCCCAACAAGATAAACTCATATGTGCTACTTTTTCTGTGTACCTTACCTTGATTTGTATCTGCCATTTTCAGGGCACAGACCATAGAAGTCTTGCCCAGCACTAGCCCTGCCTCCCACCTCCAGCTCTGCCACCCAATCTCGGCTAAGCTCCTGAGGATTCATTTCTTCTGAACAGGATTCCTTTATGTTTATCCCACGCATGTTTGAATTCAGTTACTGTTTTCATCGCCACCACCTCCCGCCGGAATGGACTAACATTCCTCAATATGTTACACTTTTTGGGCTCCATTCAATAAAATATCTGTCTCATGTCAGTCACCAACTTCTTCAGGACTGATTTAAATGTATTTAAACTGCCAATTTGCTTTAACCAAGAGAGGTCAAAATTTGTTGTTCCTAATTGGCTGATTCATTCTTTTGTGAAAAAGAAGGCTCTGATACTGGGCTAATATTGTCAAATAAGGCCTTTGCAATTTAAGGGTTAGATGTACTAACGTGTTAATGCATTAATATGTGTTGTTGTATATTAATATGCACTATTTAATGCAGGCCCCATTATTGTCAGTGGGGTCTGCTTACTAATAGTATGCATTAAATAGCAATAGTGTACTGTTAGGGTGGATTATGAGCCTGATATGTAACTGTTACACTTGTGATGGAAAGTGTCAGCCCCCTCAAAACCTACCAAACATCTACTGTTCCCACATATAGGTGATACCTACAGCCATAAGGTCTATTGTAATGGTATACAGTTGGGTATAGTAGGTTTTTGATGGGGGGCTGACACTTTACTGGAAAATGTGGTGAAGGCGGTTAGCTTAGCAGAGTTTAAAAAGGGGTTGGACGGTTTCCTAAAGGACAAGTCCATAAACCGCTACTAAACGGACTTGGAAAAATCCCAAATCCCAGGAATAACATGTATAGAATGTTTGTACGTTTGGGAAACTTGCCAGGTGCCCTTGGCCTGGATTGGCCGCTGTCATGGACAAGATGCTGGGCTCGATGGACCCTTGGTCTTTTTCCAGTATGGCATTACTTATGTACTTATGTTCTTATGTTTACAATATAAAGGAGCAACGGTGAGATGTGTACCTGGGAGCTTTTATGTGAAGTCTAACTGCAGTGTCCCCTAGGGTGCCTCACTACTCTGCTGGGATGTCTGTGTGGCTCATCCTACATCCCAATGGCTTGATTTTGTATGTTTTTCACTTGAACATTTTATTTTTCAAAAATGGACCAAAAAGACAAATGCACAGAGCACAAAATCATCTAGCAAGTTGCCATTTTCAAAAAAAAAAAAAAAATAGACGTTTTTTTCTGTTTTGAAAATATCTATATTCTCCACTTGAATTTTGGACGTTTTGAGCAAAACATCCAAAGTTGGACTTAGAGACGCCATATTGAAAATGTCTCTCCACATAACTTTGTAAGTCTGTGTGCTTCGAAAATGAGCACCTTACTGTACAGGGACATGCTGACTTGCAGTGCACATACCTTTAGACATAACCTAATTTTATATGAGTCCATTTACTAACGAAAATGGTTTATAAAATTACCCCCAATGAGTCCTAGATCAGAGATAAAAGCATTTCTGATTTAATCAAAATGCTTCTTCCCTGCAGATTTTTGTTTTGGTAGACTGTGCTCAAAGGAGTGCACTGTACAGAGAAACATCAAAAGAAGATGACTTTTTCCAGCTGATATTTACTGGATATATACATCTGGCTGGAATTCAGATTTTTAAAATTTAACAGTACGATACTGTCAGGGCAAAATAATAAAACATTGCTTACGAATGTGCTGTGGCTATATCTTTACTGTCTATATTGTGAACTAGACGGAGTATCAAGCAGTGCTGGAAGCCGCTATCAAGTGGAAGTAAGGCTGGACAGGGTGTTAGGCAGTATGAAAAGTGTTGAAATGAGTGAGACAGAAATGGTAGGAGTGGTGTTGGCAGGACAGTGAGATATGAGTGATGATGCAGCTGGATAACTCCCACATATTCTCCCACTATGTTGCAGAAGTCCAGGGTTTGTGGTGGTACACTGTGGAGACTGGGGCCGTGCTAATGGTGTGCAAACCTGGAACTGCAGCAGAACCACAGGACTGGCAATCATGGCCACCATAGTTCAGCCTGCACGGCAGAAGAGAGAGTATGGCAGGCAGTGTGGAACCCCTGAGAGGCTCTTGCTAGAGAATGATGCAGGGACAAAGTTTGTCCCCCATCCCCACCCTATCCCTGCAAACTCAAACTCCATCCCCGCGACAGTGCAAAAATCTCATTCGTACAAAAAGTAAGCAAATACCTTTTATTGAAAATGATGGAATTTGTGCAGTGGAGTTTGAGTTTATAAGGATGGGATGGGGTGAGGATAAGGTCAAAGCTTGCAGAGACAGGGTGGGGATGGGGACAAATTTTGCCCCCATATCATTCTCTAGCTCTTGCCTCTGCCGACAATACCGAGGAGGCTTGATACAATAAAATATTAATTGCTTTACAGCAGCACTGGCAGAAACTCAAGATACAGACACTTGAGAGCCAACAAAAGGCTGTGATTGGGCACAAATTAAGTCATGCTGCAAGCTCTGACATCATTTGGCTAGTAACCACAATATACTGCTACTACTTATCATTTCTATAGCGCTACTAGACATATGCAGCGCTGTACACTTGAACATGAAGAGACAGTCCCTGCTCGACAGAGTTTACAATCTAATTAGGACAGACAAACAGGACAAATAAGAGATTAGGGAATTACTAAGGTGGGGATGATAAAATAAGGGTACTGAACAAGTGAGTAAAGGTTAGGAGTTAAAAGCAGCATAAAAAAAGTGAGCTTTTAGCCTAGATTTGAAGACGGTCAAAGATGGAGCTTGACGTACCGGCTCAGGAAGTCTATTCCAGGCATATGGTACAGCAAGATAAAAGGAACAGAGTCTGGAGTTAGCGGTGGAGGAGAAGGGTGCAGATAAGAGAGTTTTACCCAGTGAACGGAGTTCCCAGGGAGGAATGTAGGGAGAGATGAGAGCGGAGAGGTACTGAGGAGCTACAGAGTGAATGCACTTATAAGTCAATAAGAGGAGTTGAACTGTATGCTGAAACGGATAGGGAGCCAGTGAAGTGACTTGAGAAGAGGGCTAATATGAGCATAGCGACACTGGCGGAATATAAGTCATGCACCAGAATTTTGAAAAGATTGAAGAGGAGAGAGATGGCTAAGTGGGAGACCTGTGAGAAGCAAGTTGCAATAGTCTAAGCGAGAGGTGATGAGTGTGGATAAGGGTTCTGGTAGCATGCTCAGAAAGGAAAGGGCGAATATACAGGGGGCAAGAGGTAGAGGTTTATTTTGACAGTTGTACATTGAGTGGGGAAGGTAACACAGGTATAATAAAGTTCTGTCCTCTGTAGTGGGAATCACTATTGTAAGCACTGGGGGGATGGGGCGATATTTAGCAGGAGTTAACCGGCTAAGAGTAGCTCCATCCCGGTTACCTCCTGCTGACTGGTTCCTGACCTGATGTTCAGTTGCATGTAATCAGGTAGTGCCCTACATACTGCATTTGACTGCCTCAGCACTATCCAAGTTTATTTATTTATTTGTTACATTTGTACCCCACTTTTTCCCATCTATTTGCAGGCTCAATGTGGCTTACATGGCTTACTGGAGAGGTGTTAATAGACTCCGGAGTAAAACAAATACAAATAATGGTTAAGTTGTGGTAGGAAGGTTCATGTGGTAGGAACCACATAAAGGAACATGTGGTGGGACCACATAAAGGAAAACAAGAACAGATGAGATTGTTTGGTGATCAATACGAACTGTGGTGTTGTAGTGTCACAGAGTTCAGGCATTTATGTTGGGTCGGGGGGGGGGGGGGTAAGTCTTTTGAACAGGTGGGTTTTTAGTTCTTTCCTGAATTGGAGGTGATCGTACATGGTTTTCACGGTTTTTGGTAGTGCGTTCCATAGTTGTGTGCTGATATAGGAAAAACTGGATGCGTAAGTTGATTTGTATTTTAGTCCTTTGCAGTAGTTGAGGTTTAGGTATTGTCGTGCAGATGCGGATGCGTTTCTGGTTGGTAGGTCGATCAAGTTTGTCATGTATCCCGGTGCTTCGCCATAAAAGATGATTTTGAAGGCGATGGGTTCTTTGGGAGCCAATGTAGTTTTCCGCAAAGAGGTGTTGGGTTTTCAAACCGTGTTTTTCCGAAGATGAGTCTTTCCGCCGTGTTTTGAGCGACCTGAAGTTTCCTTAAGATTTGTTCTTTGCATCCCGCATAGATTCCATTGCAATAGGCAGCATGGTTTAGCACCATTGATTGTATCAGGTTGCGAAATATTTCCCTTCTGAAGAATTGTTTCACTCGTTTGAGCTTCCACATTGTGAAGAACATTCTCTTTGTTGTGGATTTTACTTGGCTCTCTAGTGTTAGGTAGCTGTCCAACGTTACACTGAGGATTTTCAGGCTGTCTGAAACTGGGAGGGTGTGGTCCGGGATGCTGATGGTTGTGGGGTTGTCCGTGCTGTACTGGGATGAGAGAATGAGACATTGTGTTTTTTCATTGTTGAGTTTTAGTTGGAATGCCTTTGAGTTGAGCTGGGGTGATCCAGAAGTGGATCAAAGGCAGAGACGGAAGTTTAGCGCCAGTGCCCTAATAACTAGGCAAGTCGGCTAGATAAAATGCTATCCTAACTGGCCTGGAAAACTGGGCAACAGCTGTAACTGAACAAGTTCCTACAACCATTGGAAAACCTGGATATCCAATGCTGGCCTATGCATATGCAGTCCGTGACAGTAAGCATTTCTCAAAATGCTGACCTCAATAGTCTTGAGTATTGCCTTGTGGGATTTTGAGATACCCACCTAAAAAGGGCTCTGGAGTGATCTGGGAAACTACAAATGGGTGAGCCTGATAGCAATGCTCAGAAGAAATGGTAGAAGTTATTCTGAAAAACATACTTATTGGCCATATGGGATAGGTGTGGCTTAATGGACAGAGTCAACATAAATTTAGCAAAGGGAAGACTTGTCTTACCAATGTTACATTTATTTTTTTTTTGAAGGTGCTAATAAATATGTGAGCAAGGGTGAGCTGGTTGAAGTATAGTGTATCCTATGGAAATTTAAAAGTCATGAGATAGATGACAATAATTTTGTTTCATCTGTAAATAGAGGGGCCCTTTTACTAAGCCGCATCTTTTGGGTGTGCTAGGCCAGTTTTTACTGTGTCTTTGAAAAAGGGCCTTTTTTAAGGGGCCAGAAAATGGATGTGCAGCAAAATAAAAACCAGTGTGCATCCATTTTCAGCCTGAGACCTTACCACCACCCGTTGACTTAGCGGTAAGGCCTTATGTGCTACCCTGGTGTAGGCATGCAGCGTGTGCCCACTGCCACCTACTGCTGGGTTAGCACTATGCAATAGAAAATATTTTGTACCATGTGTTTTCAGCATGTAGGCCCTTTTTTTTTTTAAGTCCAAGAATTTTATTGGTTTTAGAAAAAGACAATTTATCAATCAATAACATCAAGTAATAACATCAACTGTAACACAGAATTCAAACAAAAGAGAGAAAAATTTAAACAAGTTACCTAAAATTATAAGATTTCAGATAATTATCCACATGAGACCCAGCTTTAGCAGTAAAACATGACTCACCCATTTTGTCTGCAACATAGGTTTCAAATTTATGAATCTGTAAAATTGAATGCCACCAAAAAGTAGGATTGAGATTAGAATTATCTTTCCAATGCATAAGAACCAGTTTTAGCACAGCAACCACTAAAATGTTCAGTAATTTTTGTTGGGAAATGTCCAATTGATCTTGGAATAGCACAGAACCTAACATAATAATTGAAGGAGTAATTGGATCCTGTACAGGAAGAATATTTGAAATAAAAGACCACACCTGACACCAAAATTGATAAGTTATTCTACAGTCAAAAATCGTGTGAAGCAAAGTACCAGTGTGCGAACCACAGGACCAACATTTGTTGTTATTCGAAAGACCAGCTACCGCCAATTTATGAGGAGTCCAAATCGCCCTATGACGAAAGAAATATAATGACTGTTCGTAGCTGGCCGAAGCTATAGGCCTGCTCACTTTAGGCCAGAGATAAGACCATTGACTGGGTGATATCTAAATTTGAAGATCGTTTTCCCAAACTGAGCATAGGCTTAGTTTGCTGCTTAAACAGTTTTGTATAAAAAAATTTGTAAAATTGTGATACAACATGGCATTTGTAACACATTTTAGAAAGGAAATCATGTGTAGGAGGGGACTTTACATTTAGGTTAGAGAGATCTCTGTTCTGGGTTAAGCAATGTTTAATCTGGAGCCACTTAAAGTATTGGCTGACTGGTAAAGAAAAGACAGAACAGAGATCCTCAAAGGGAACCACTGAACTACCAGAATACACATGACGCATGTAGGCCCTTAAGCACCTTTGTAAAAGGGCCCCTTAATGCTGTTAAATCTCAACTAGATTACAGTTGCAGGATCTTGCTAGACTGGGGGGGGGGGGGGGGGGGGGGAGGTGAGAGGAACTAAATGCAATCTTCCATTTAGAAGCTTAATGTGAACAATTCCACACTGATGCTTTTAGAGCAGTGGTTCCCAACCAGGTCCTGTAGGCATCCCAGCCACTCAGGTTTTCAGGATATCCACAATGAATGTTCATGAGAGAGATTTACATGCAAGTGAAGGCAGTACATGCAAATTTATCTCATGATTATTTATTGTGGATATCTTGAAAACCTGAGTGGCTGGGGTGTCTCCAGGACCAGATTTGGGAACCACTGTTTTAGAGCAAAAATTATCCTAACCATGAGTATATGGTACTAGGTTCCATATTAAGAGCCAAAACCCAGGAAAAGGATCTTGGAACCACTGTGGACAACACATGTAAATCTTGAGTGCAGTGTGTGGTGGCAGTGAAAAAAAGGAAATGAAATGTTAGGAATGATTCAGAAAAGGATGGAGAATAAAACAGAAAATATTATAATGCCTCTGTATTGATCAATGCAACAACATTTTGAGTATTGTGTACAATCTGGTCTCCTCATCTCAAAACAGATATAGGGGAACTAGAAAAAGAAGGTACTGAGAATGGAAACCAAAATTATAAAGGAGATGGAATGTTTTCCCCTTGAAGAAAGGCTAGATGAGGGCTTTTTTTTAGTTTGGAGAAGAGATTAATCTATACAATCTTGAGCAGAGTGCAGCAGATAAATATGAAACAGTTGTTTACCCTGTCAAATAGTGCTAAAACAAGGGGATACTTCAAGAAACTAATAGCACATTTAAATCAAAGAAAGCATTTTTTTCACTAAAAGTAAAGTTAAGCTGTGGAATTTGCTGCTGCAAGATGTAGTCAAGGCAGTGGCGTTCCTAGGGTGGCTGACACCTGGGGCGGATCACCGATGCACCCCCCCCCCCCCGGCGAAAGGACCCCCCGGGTGCATTTTTACCTGCTGGGGGGGTACCATGTGCCTGTCGGCTTCGCTTGTTCCGTGCTCCCTCTGCCCCGGAACAGGTTACTTCCTGTTCCGAGGCAGAGGGAGCATGGAACGAGCGAAGCTGACAGGCACGTGGCACCCCCCCCCCCAGCAGGTAAAAATGCACCCGTGGGGGTCCGGGGGGGGGGGGCGTGCATCGGGGATCCGCCCCGGGTGTCAGCCACCCTAGGAACGCCACTGAGTCAAGGTAATTAGCACAGCTAAAAATTGTGGTTGAGGTAGTTAGCACAGCTAGATATGAAAAGGATTTTGACAAGTTCCAGAAGTAAAAATCCATAAACCCTTATTAGCTTTGTGGGCTTTGGAAAGCCACCGTTTAACTCTAGATATGATCAATAAGGAATGGATCTACTCCTTACGACAGTGATGGCGAACCTTTCAGAGACCGAGTGCCCAAACAGCAATCCAAAATCTAATTATTTATCGCAAAGTGCCAACAGGGCAATTTAACCTGAATAACAGAACTTTAAAAGCATTTGGCATGCTTTTGAATAATTAATGTGATTTTTGCTGTTGCATGCATGCTGATAACTCCCTTCCCCTCCATCCATGTGCATCTCCTTCCTGTCTTCCCTTCCCTCCCCTCCATCCGTTCAACAATTGCCCTCCCCTCCATCCATCCATACCTAGCGATTCTCTTCTCTCCTCTGTCCCCCTCCATCCATCCATACCCAGCAATTCTCTTCTCTCCCTTGCCCTCCCCTCCCACTCCCATCCATTCCCTACACGTAAATCTTTTTTATTACCTCTGTCGAAGTGGCCGCGTCTTTGAAAGCCCTGCCCGTCTCTAGCTTTCCCTTCGTGAGTTCATTCCCTCAGAGTCAGTCCCGCCCTCACGGAAATGATGTGAGAAGGCGGGACTGACTCTGAGGGAACAAACTCAGGAAGGGAAGGCTAGAGACGGGCAGGGCTTTCAAAGACGTGGCCGCTTCGAAGGAGGTAATAAGCACCGGCAGGGAGGACATGCGAGGGAATGTTGGGTGGGAAGGCCTGGAGGGAAAGTGGCTGGGCCCATCCAGGCCTGCCCTTGGCTACGCCCCTGGTGACGGCGCGCATGCCAACAGAGAGGGCTCTGCGTGCCATGGGTTCGCCATCATTGCCTTAGGATCTTGCCAGGTACTTGTGACCTGGATTGGTCACTGTTGGGAGCAGGATGTGTGACTTAATGGACCTTTGATTTGACCCAATATGGCACTTTTGGGTTTTATGCTTGCTTTACAGGAAAAATGTACAGATGAAGCTCGAACATAGATGCTGTTTTTTTTAAATCTCAATATCCTCTGTAATTACTGTCACTGCAAAATTATTTTATACATATGTGGGCTGCCAACTCCAAAATAAGATCATACATCTTACAATTTTATATTGGACAATCATTTCCCATTGTGCAGCAGGGAGCAAACTGGAAGTCCCCATTAAGGTTCAACCAAACATTTTGACAAATACCAAATTAACCTGGTGATCAGATATAGCCACTAGTTTGTTCAATTATGTAGCAAAATATCAAAGAACCCCCAAAATGAATGCATTGAACTAAAAGGTTCATATAGTATGACCATGAAAAGCCACATATTGCAACCATTCATGGAAGCCTACGTGTGGATAGCCTGGTATTTCAATATATATAGTATAACCTTCTATATGTAGAAATGGGGCATGCATTGGGTTGTCAATGGGCAAGGACTGGATGGGAGCACATTTTTACATGTGTATTGCTTGTCTTAGGAAAGAAAGATGTGAATGATCTGACACCTTCATGTCAGGATTTACACCTTCCAATTTTCTTATACATGTTTGCACAAGGTGCTCATTTGGGCAGGAGGTAAGTGCAGCCATGTATGCATGTAGTGAGCTTGGCATCAGAGGTCGTTGAATGGGAATAGGGAAAGGGAAATGGGACTTGATATACCACCTTTCTGAGGTTTTTTGCAACTACATTCAAAGCGGTTTACATATATCCAGGTACTTATTTTGATCCAGGGGCAATGGAGGGTTAAGTGACTTGCCCAGAGTCACAAGGAGCTGCAGTGGGGATTAAACTCAGTTCCCCAGAATCAAAGTCCACTGTACTAACCACTAGGCTACTCCTCCACTAGGAGAACTGTGGAGGGGGATTGGCATTGGGAGGCTTTGGATGCAGATTGGGGAGTTGGCATTGGAGAGGCTTTGGATGGGGGTTGGCTTTGGGGGCTTTGGATAGAGATTGGGGGGTATATAAAAACAGAAGGATGATCAGGGTGATTGCTAGCAGCAGGGTGATCGGGAAGATTACAAGTAGCAGGGGTGAGCATAGGAACATAGCAAGCAGCAGGATCATTGGGAGTAATACAAACAGTGGGTCAGAAAAATTGCCTGCCACACGTCTGTATTGTGAAATAAAGTGGTGGTGCACATATATTTAAGATCCAGTGCTTTCCACGTGTATTTTTTCCATGTATTTGAGTTTTAGATGAGACATAAATATGCAGACCTGCCTTTCTAAAATGATGGCCAAAGTGTATATTTGGACACTTCCATGTGTGTTTTCTTGGATAGTTGAACTCATAGATGCCAAGTTACCTAGTTCTAGGCTGGAGACCTTTGGCTCTGGTTTTACACTAACATCCCAAAGCAGTGTGGGATTTGTAGTGCCTGATTCTGCCTATTGAAGTCCAATAATGCATCAGGATGATGTCCAAAGTCCAGGACTGTCCCAAAACCTCCAACCTGGAACTGGATAACGTGATAGTTCTGCAAACTATCTAAAATGTGCCTCCATGTTGTTACAGGAATGGCATTCAGAAGCACGATGGTTTCCTCTAGTCTGCTGACTTCAGTCCATAACAGTGTTAATCTATTCCATTTTTGTTCTCAGCTCCAGGGACCCAAGCACAGGTATTTGGAAGGGTATAAAGCCTTTTTAAACACATTGGTATTTTAAGCAAGTTGCAGAAGTTCTGCTTTATTATACAGTGGGGGAAATAAGTATTTGATCCCTTGCTGATTTTGTAAGTTTGCCCACTGACAAAGACATGAGCAGCCCATAATTGAAGGGTAGGTTATTGGTAACAGTGAGAGATAGCACATCACAAATTAAATCCGGAAAATCACATTGTGGAAAGTATATGAATTTATTTGCATTCTGCAGAGGGAAATAAGTATTTGATCCCCCACCAACCAGTAAGAGATCTGGCCCCTACAGACCAGGTAGATGCTCCAAATCAACTCGTTACCTGCATGACAGACAGCTGTCGGCAATGGTCACCTGTATGAAAGACACCTGTCCACAGACTCAGTGAATCAGTCAGACTCTAACCTCTACAAAATGGCCAAGAGCAAGGAGCTGTCTAAGGATGTCAGGGACAAGATCATACACCTGCACAAGGCTGGAATGGGCTACAAAACCATCAGTAAGACGCTGGGCGAGAAGGAGACAACTGTTGGTGCCATAGTAAGAAAATGGAAGAAGTACAAAATGACTGTCAATCGACAAAGATCTGGGGCTCCACGCAAAATCTCACCTCGTGGGGTATCCTTGATCATGAGGAAGGTTAGAAATCAGCCTACAACTACAAGGGGGGAACTTGTCAATGATCTCAAGGCAGCTGGGACCACTGTCACCACGAAAACCATTGGTAACACATTACGACATAACAGATTGCAATCCTGCAGTGCCCGCAAGGTCCCCCTGCTCCGGAAGGCACATGTGACGGCCCGTCTGAAGTTTGCCAGTGAACACCTGGATGATGCCGAGAGTGATTGGGAGAAGGTGCTGTGGTCAGATGAGACAAAAATTGAGCTCTTTGGCATGAGCTCAACTCGCCGTGTTTGGAGGAAGAGAAATGCTGCCTATGACCCAAAGAACACCGTCCCCACTGTCAAGCATGGAGGTGGAAATGTTATGTTTTGGGGGTGTTTCTCTGCTAAGGGCACAGGACTACTTCACCGCATCAATGGGAGAATGGATGGGGCCATGTACCGTACAATTCTGAGTGACAACCTCCTTCCCTCCGCCAGGGCCTTAAAAATGGGTCGTGGCTGGGTCTTCCAGCACGACAATGACCCAAAACATACAGCCAAGGCAACAAAGGAGTGGCTCAGGAAGAAGCACATTAGGGTCATGGAGTGGCCTAGCCAGTCACCAGACCTTAATCCCATTGAAAACTTATGGAGGGAGCTGAAGCTGCGAGTTGCCAAGCGACAGCCCAGAACTCTTAATGATTTAGAGATGATCTGCAAAGAGGAGTGGACCAAAATTCCTCCTGACATGTGTGCAAACCTCATCATCAACTACAGAAGACGTCTGACCGCTGTGCTTGCCAACAAGGGTTTTGCCACCAAGTATTAGGTCTTGTTTGCCAGAGGGATTAAATACTTATTTCCCTCTGCAGAATGCAAATAAATTCATATACTTTCCACAATGTGATTTTCCGGATTTAATTTGTGATGTGCTATCTCTCACTGTTACCAATAACCTACCCTTCAATTATGGGCTGCTCATGTCTTTGTCAGTGGGCAAACTTGCAAAATCAGCAAGGGATCAAATACTTATTTCCCCCACTGTATGCCCAAATTCAGAGGCAGACCTCCGGTCCCTAAAGTCTTGTATACAGCCAAAGCCCCACAGCTATTGTTTCTTAGCCCTTCCCTGGGCTTCTCAGTACAGTCCCTCCCCCTCTCTTCTCTGGGCTGCTCTGCTACATTCAAGTTCAAACAAAGCACAAACCAAACTCTTTCACTCTTTCTCATTCCAAACAAAATATAACCCAAACTGAATTTTCTCTCCTTTAGACACCTGAGAGTAAATTGCTCCTTGGATTTTAAACAGCACCTTGCACCCAGTAGATTTATTTTCACTACTGTCCTCCCATACTGCTTATTCAAAAATGAAAATAACCCATTTCAGTTCATTATAAAAACATAAGAATAGCCATACTGGGTCAGACCAATGGTCCATCTAGCCCAGTATCCTGCTTCCAACAGTGGCCAATCCAGGTCACAAGTACCTGGCAGAAACCCAATTAGTAGTGACATTCCATGTAGAATCTCAAATAGCAGCAACATTCCGTGTAGAATCCCAAGTAGTAGCAACATTCCATGCTACCAATCCCAGGGCAAGCAATGGCTTCCCCCATGTCCATTTTAATAACACACTATGGACTTTTCCTCCAGGAACTTGTCCAAACTTTTCTTAAACCCAGATATACTAACCACCACATCCTCAGACAACTATGTTGCAGTGGCGTTCCTAGGGGCGCTGACACCCGGGGCGGTCACCGATGCGCCCCCCCCCCCCCCGGTGCAGTGCAAACCCCATCATCACCCGCTGGGGGGGGGGGGGGTGCCGCGCGCTGGTCAGCTTCGTTGTTTCCATGTTCCCTCTGCCCCGGAACAGGAAGCACCCACCGCCCCCCCCCCCCCCTTAGTACGCCACTGCTATGTTGAAATGTTCTTGGCCCTTTATTCACTGTAATCCATGCTTTCATTCTCCAGTATGGGAAGCAGGTCCCATTCTTCCATGGCATTTTGAGTTTCCTCACTGAGAGAACCGAGTTGTAACTCTTCCACCAAACATTTTCATAGGGGCCATCACGTATTGTTTAATGAGCCAGAGAAAGCAAACCTCCCTGTTGCTCTTTCCCCAGACAGTTTCCAGCTAGGACTGCCTCAGTTAGGATATTGATATTGCCTCCTCCCAGCTCTATTCCTGCCCGTGTTTTCTTTTTCTCCAAGAGTTCTATTCTTACCCTAGGGACTTGTTATATAGGCTTTTCTGAGTTAATCAAACATCTGATGAGAGTCCAGAAAGTGGAGGTAACCCTATGATCATCACAACATGTACAGGCAACATATCAAGGTGTCAACTTATTGACAAAAATGTTTTCAATGTATGTTCCTACACAGTGTGTTTCTTCTAGCAAAAAAGGTGCTGGTACTCAAATGCCAGGCCACCCTTCAGGGATGAGGTGATCACTGAGGGATTCACCCCACAATAGCCAGGCCCCCTGCAACCAGTCACAGAATCTATGACAAGGCAGACTTGGTGTGTAGAGCCTGAGCTCTTTCATTAAAACTTGGGGACCATGGGCCAATGTCAGCACACAATGGAAAAGGTGCCGGTACTCAGTACCCCCAAGTACCCCCTCAAAAAAAGTCCTGTTCCTACATGCTCTAAACATGTAAGCATTTTCTATTACCTGACAGATCCTTTTACTACTAAGCTGCAGTAAGCACTAATCCATATTTATTGCGGGTTAAAAAGCACTACCGAGGGGCATGTAGCTACGTGCACTAACCAATTAGCATGTGGTAAGCGCGTGTGCCCTTACTACCTACAAAATAGGTGGCAGTAAGGGCTCATGCCCTAATGGCCATGAGCTCATGGGGAAATTAGCATGTGGCCATTAGTAGGATAAATTGAAATTGGAGCCATTTTACCACCACACTAAGGAGTCCTTTTACTAATGTGTACTAAATGATAAGACACCCATTATCCCCAGGACTCTATATATCATGCCTTAATTTCCATGTGGAAATCAAAGCATATTCTATAACAATGTGTGTAACTTAATTGGATGTTAAAAAGCAATTATCAGCACTAATTGGTGTTAATTAAGATTTATGCATACAACTTGCTAAGCGTATTCTGTAACGTGGTGTGCTTACATTCTAAGTTGCATATTTCAAAAGGGGGGATGGCCATGGGCAGGGCATGGACGTTTCTAAAATCTATGCATGTTGCTATAGAATACACCCGTTCTGCACCTAATTTAGTATTGGAATTTACACCAAGTAATACAAAGGAGTAAATGGCTGCAACTAAATTTAGTCTTGTGGAGAGGTGCTCAGCGTATTCTATTATAGCACAGAAATTTAAGCCTATTCTATAAAATGTAGGCGTAGTTTAGGAAATACGCCTAGGCATATTTTTTTTCTGTGTGGAATTTTCAGGCACCATATTTAGAATCTAGCCCTATGTTCCTATGAGCATCTTATCATTTAGCACACACTAATTCCATAGCAGCCGAGAGGGGGGGGCAGGGGGAACAAAATTCCCCGGGCCTCCAAGGGGGGCACAGTGCTGCAGTCCCACCCGCCCTCCGTCGTCGACCGTCTGCCCCCTGCATTGAAATCACAGTCTCACCTCCGTGATAACAGCGGTGCAGGCAGCAGAATGCCTCCCTTTGGCCCTCCTTCCCGCCCTCGTCTAACGTAACTTCCGCGAGGGCGAGACACAAGGAGGGAAGGAGGGCTGAAGGCATTCCGCTGCCTGCAGCGCTGCTTTTACGGAGGTGAGACTGCGATTTCAATGCAGGGGGCCCAGTGGTGGGTGGAGGGGGAGCGGCGGCAGCGACCTCAGGGGGGGCAGGGGCGGGGCCCCCGGGGGCAGCCTTGCCCTGGGCCCGGTCCAGTCTCTCTGCAGCCCTGGCTAAATTTGTTACTGCACCTTAGTACAAGGACCTCTAAAAGTGACCTCAGCACCTGGGAAAGACCCACAGTTGGGATAGCGAAGGCCACTTTTTATGCAGCTTGGTAAAAGGGTCCTATAGTAAAATGAATACAATTATTTATCTCTCAGCTGAAAGCTACATTCATCGCTGCTCTTAATATGAATATTTGTATATTTCTTGTAATAGTCCTGCAATGTTCTGTTAACTTTACTTTAGTAATGGGGAATAAATGGTCATGTTTATAGAACTCTACACAGACATTAGAGATTTTTTATTTTTCAGAAGAAAGATATCAAAGGTTAAAAGCTGAACAGAAATGCAGATGTTAAAATAATTGCAGCAGCTTAATGGAAATTCATGCCTTCATTAAGGGCTAGATGTAATAAAGCACATTACCACATTAATGTGTGCTCACATGCCTTAATGTACGTTATTTACTGCAGGTCCCATTTTCTCCAATGGGTCCAATTTAGAAATAATTTATTTTTTTTTACTTCTTCTTTTGTAGACTGCTCACACACAATGATTTTAGGTAGCTACAATAAACATAAATATGAGCAATAAAACTATAAAGACACAAACATAAATTAATACAACACATATTTCAATAGACCAATGTCAAAACAACTCATATTAAACTTTTTGCACTTACCAATCTTTAACAGCACAAATGAACAGGCGGTTAGCGCAAAGGCTGTGCCATAATCGTTGGGGGGTGTACCCAGCATGTGTTAGCAAATGCTACACAGAAATGTCCTTTACTATGCACTAAAACTAATTGCACTTAGAGTGAGTACGCTAAACGCCTCCACTTGATCAGGTGTTAAATGCGCCCAAACTAAGGCCCCGATGCTCAGAAACAAATGTGGCTGCTAGAGACCATTAGCACTGGAATAGCGCCCGGATTTGTCGGTGCACCATGGTGAGAGATCCCTACCCTGGGGAATGAGCGCACCAAGGGATAATGTAAATTAGATGTAAATCACATTAAAATGAGGTCATTCCCTACCCCCCCCCCCCCCCCCCCCCATGGTCAAAAAACAGCGCAGCTGACTAGAGCACTCTTACTGTGGGGAAACCCTAGGCCAGCTCAGAGCTGGCGTTAGAATTTGTGAAGACTCAGAAAAGCAATGCTGAGAAGACAAGAGGCTGGGTCAAGCAAGTCTTCATTCACGCTGGAAGTTGGCAAGGTGCAGAAGCAGGAGTGGGAGCGGCGGCAACTTCATTTGAGAGAGAGAGAGAGAGAGAGAGAGAGAGAGCTCTTTGCACCCTCTTCCTGTATCTGGGTTCTCCTGCATTTTAAAATGATCTGATCGTTCGCACTGTTCCTGAAATGTCACTTTTTTTTATTGCTTTTGTAAATCAAAGTATTGCAGTGAAATTATAATAAGGAATGGCCAAGAATCAACCCTTCTGCTTTCTGACTGGCTGCTGCGTGGAGGACCGGGGTCAGAATGTTCTGTGAGCCTTGGGAAACCTTTGAGCTGGTCTTCTTCACATGTGCTAGACACAACTCCCCCCCCCCCCCCTTACTTCCTAATATTCAACACTAACAGTGCATAAAATTTATAACCCATTAGCGCTGAGCACTGGGAAGTTCTTTTGCAGCAGTGTAATGGCAGTATTTTCCAGCACTGTTTTGAGCATGTGCCTGTAACTGCACAAATGGCAGCACACAGTAAGTATCCTGTGCTAACTGCAGTGTGCAGTCCACTCTAGCGTACCAGGGCAGGGCAGTGGGGTCATCCACCCAGGTGCAGGCAGCAAGGAGGTGCACTAAGCAGGCATGCGGCTGTCTATTCTGCCAGTCCTCTGACCCAGAAAAGGAAGTTGACGTCAGAGAGGGCAGGGGATCGGCACAGCCAACAGTCATACACCTACTCGGTGCATGCCCTTGATCAGAGGAGGGGGTGCTCCACACAGGGGGGGGGGGTGCTCTACCCTGGGTGGCAACTAAGGTAGGTACGCCACTGGCAGTTCACACTCAATGTCTGCCCATAACCCACCAAATTCCTGCACCCTAACATAATATGCAGTTAATGCTCAAACTAACGTGCGCTGTCATACCACTATGCCCAGGGGGGTCAGTCTACCCTTGCACGTACCAAAACTAGATTCTTTGCAAATTGTGGTGAGTTTTATTGAAAGAACATGAATATGATCCAAAGGGGGTTACTGTATGTAAGCTTACCAGACCACAGAGGCTTCTGATTCAGATTCAGGAGAATTCCTACAAATTCATGCAAAAATGCTGCAACTTTTGTAACGTTTTGTGAGCAGTAGGTGAAGGACACAAAGGAATAACCTAAAAATTTCTCATTATAGCAAATTTGCATTTTGACATTTTTCTTTTGTAGCCTGAAATCTTTTGCTATCTCTAGTAGTTAAATATTTCATGCCACAAAGGAAATTTTTGAATTAATTCTCATGAACAAATTTTCTGGGCGAAAACCACTGTATGTCTCACAAGTGCACATACACTCTTCAAACTCAGTAGATAACACGATGTTGTTTCTTTTATGTAGAACAGTAGATCCCAAACCTGTCCAGGGGAACCCTCAGCCAGTCGTGTTTTCAGTACATCCACAATTAGATTGCATGAGATAGACTTGCATACACTACCTCCGTTTCATGTAAATTTATCCCATGAATGTTTATTGTGGATATTCTGAAACGCGACTGGCTGAACGTTCCCCAGAACTGGTTTGAAAACCAGTGACCTAGAAAATATACTTTAAAGACTTTTTATCTGTTGTGGTCCAGCAGTTTCTTTTTGAGTTTCCAGATCAGTAGCAACTGGTCTTAACTGGGGCTTGGACACCATAACCATTCACTTACAACCTCTTGGAATTTTCCTAATATAACCCTAGTCTTCACCACAATTCCTGGGTGCCGGCAAAGCTCTTGCGTCAGGTACCCAAACCAGGGACACAAACAAAAGTTCAGTTATTATAAGCTGGGTACAGGCTGGGGCCGAGCTTGATCTCAGTAGGTCGTAGGGTGTTAGGCCACTCTCTTTATCCTTTCCCTTTTATTCTCTGAGCAAATAATTTCAGTCTTACTCCAAAGAAACTCTCCACTCCAGAGCATGTATTAAATGCAACGACTTTACTGGATCGCTGCAACAGGCAGATAGCCAAACTTCATCTTATTCACTTAACAAACAGTCCATGATATTGGTAGAGGCATTTATAACAGTCGATGTTGTTGGTAGAGGTCTTAATAACTGAGTTGATATTCTCTTCAAAAATCCAGTCCAGTCCTCCCATATCCATCCTTTCTGGAAGAATAATCCAAGGCTTGTAGCTTCCTGGTCCTTCTGCAGGCAAGCATCTTGCTGAGCTTTTCTCCAGCTGCCAGACCTCCTCAGGAATAGACCTCCCTGTCCGTCCTTTTCCTCTCGGAGGTGCACTTCCTTGGGCTGTTCTCACTGACACCGAACAAGCTTCTCCCTTCTCTGCTTCTCTGGGGGGGGGGGGGGGGGGGGGGGTACCCTTTCTACCCACCTGGAGCTCTCCTCTCAGTTACTGCTCTTCCAGCAGAAACTACCTCATTAGTCAGCCTTAGGTTATTTGGCCTGATCAGGATACCCCTTCTCACAGGTACTGGTGGGAGTGAGGGCAAGCAAAGACCATGTGAACTATGGTGCTACAACTTTTATAAAACTCAAACTTCACTCCTCATATGGCATCCGCTGTCACTCACTCCCAATACCTCCCCCCCCCCCCCCCCCCCAATGGAGAATTCCTTATAACAGTCTAGTAATTCCCTGGGGAAAATCCATATGATCTCTTGCTCCCAATTTACCAGGGGATTAATCAACACTTTACTCTTCCTATCTAGCCTATCATCACAACATAAATCTTCAGTCAAGACCCACAGACCCTGGTTTCATCCATAACTGTTACACATGTACCCTGAGCGGTGCATTTTTTTCCAGCGAAAAAGGTGTGGTACTCAAATGCCAGGCCACCCTTCAGGAGTGGGGTGATCACTGAGGGACCCACCCCACAATAGCCAGGCCCCCTGCCATAGGAGCCGACTCTGTGGGTGCTTGAGCACCCCCAATATTGAGAAAATTACTTGTATGTGCCAAGGGAGGGGTTATTTCCGCTGGGCTTAGCATCCCCAATAATTTTGAAAAGTTAGCTCCTATGTCCCCTGCAACCAGTCACAGAATCTATGACAAGGCAGAATTGTTGTGTAGCGCCTGAGCTCTTTCATTAAAACTTGGGGACCATGGGTCAATTTTAGCAGACAATAGAAAAGGTGCCGGTACTCAGTACCCCCCAAGTACCCCCTCAAAAAGAGCCCTGACTCTGAGTGTCACTATTACGTGTTGTTAGGACTCTTACACCCAGCGGCTGTGGAGCATGCCTTCCCAACATTCACAGTCATACTGAGGAATGTAAGCTGGACTTAGGGGTCCTTTTACTAAGGTGTGCCGAAAAATGGCCTGTGCTGGTTTAGACGCGTGTATTGGATGTGTGCAGATCCATTTTTCAGCGCGCTTGCAAAAAAAGGCCCTTTTTTGGCCAAAAATGGAAGTGCGGCAAAATAAAAATTGGCGCACGTCCATTTTAGGCCTGAGACCTTGCTGCCACCCATTGACCTAGCAGTAACATGTTAACCGGGCGGTAATGGTCTATGCAGTACAATGCCGATTACCGCCCAGTTAGCACCATGCACCTTTAGTGGACGTGCTTAAAAAATGAAATTACCGCCTGGGCCACGCGGTAGCAGTGGTGTAGGAAGGGGGGGCAGTGGGGCGGTCCGCCCCGGGTGCACGCGCTGGGGGGGGTGTCAGCTCGCTGGTTCCCTGCTCTTTCTGCCCCAGGGCAGAGAAAGCAGGGAAGCAGCAGAGCCGACGCAGCTCCCAGTGACGTGCACTGGGGGCGGATCGGCCCTCCCGCTTGCCCCCCACTGAAAGGTAGGGTGCGTTTTGGGGGGTGCGTTCCGGAGGGGGGGTGCGCCGTGCCCTGCACCCGGGGGGGGTGCGCAGCGGCAACCCGCCCCGGGTGTCAGGCACCCTCGCTACGGCACTGCGCGGTAGTTCAAAATTGACACACTTAGGACATGCGTACACGCCTACACAGCTTAGTAAAAGGGCCCCTCAGTAATCAAATCCAGATTTCCTGCATGGCACTGACACTGAGCCATCACAAATTCCATTTTAGGGAAGCCACTTTGTTAAATGAGATCTTTTATGCTAGAATTTCGAAATTAAGCGCATTACTATGTTCATTTCTTGTCACTAGATCATGCTAGCCTGCACCTTTTAAGACCTCATTATCTCTTATCAATATAATGGGTCATTCTGTTTGATAACCATAGAAGATGAAAGTGAGCAGCTTCTAACAGAAATAGTGTAGTGATTTCCAAACCCTTTGGATATGGAGAAAAAAATATGACATTCACTCAGGGTAGGCAATACGCCCTAGTACTACTAAGCATTTTCCCCATAAACCAAGCTCCAAAATGAAGATTCCTTTTCTGATTTCTGTCTACAGGAAACATTTAAAAGTAGGGTTGAAAATTGAGAACAATACACTTACAGGCTGATTGAAACCCCTTCTGACTGCACATATTTCACCTACTGAGGACTGGCCACTGACAAGTTGGCAACTCATAAAATGTTACTTTCCATAGAGGTTCCTTAAAGACAGAAATCATTTAAAACAGCTCTTTCATAAATAAGATAAGCTCAATGGCTACCTCCAAAATAGCAGAAAATAACATTAGGAAACTCATTGCATAAGGGAAAGAGGAACCCGAACTATAGCTGCATAATGCAAGGTTCTATTTTGGAGTCGCCGACCAGGAAAGGGATCTAGGCATCATTGTTGAAGATACATTGAAACCCTCTGCTCAGTGTGGCAGTGGCTAAGAAATCAAATAGAATGTTAGGTATTATTAGGAAAGGAATGAAAAACAAAAATAAGGATGTTAGAATGCCTCCATGGTGCAACCACACCTCGAATATTGTGTGCAATTCTGGTCACAGTATCTCAAAAAAGATATAGTGGAATTAAAAAAGGTACAGAGAAGGACGACAAAAATGATAAAGGGGATGGGACAACTTCCCTATGAGGAAAGGCTAAAGCGGCTAAGGCTCTTCAGCTTGGAGAAAAGATGGTTGAGGGGAGATATGATAGAGGTTTATAAAAATACTGAGTGGAGTGGAATGGGTAGATGTGAATCGCTTGTTTACTCTTTCCAAAAATACTAGGGGGCACGCAATGAAGCTACAAAGTAGTAAATTTAAAACCAATATTTCTTCATTCAATGTGTAATTAAACTCTGGAATTTGTTGCCAGAGAATGTAGTAAAAGCAGTTAGCTTAGCAGTGTTTAAAAAAAAGGTTTGGATAGCTTACTAAAAGAAAAGTCTATAAGCCATTATTAAAATGGACTTGAGGAAAATTCACTGCTTATTTCTAGGATAAGCAGCATAAAATGTATTGCACTTTTTTGGGATCTTGTCAGGTACTTGTAACCTGGAATGGGCGCTGTTGGAAACAGGATGCTGGGCTTGATGGACCTGTGGTCTGTCCCAGTATGGCAATACTTACGTACTTAAATTCTTTATTATTATTTTTATTATTTTGATAACAATTTTAAATTATCTCACTTGCAAAGATTCTACTAGCTACTTAGAATCACAAAAATGTAATTAATTTTACCAGAGATTATAAAATATCTGCATGAATATGTATTTTTAACAAAACATAACCCCCAGCAACATTAATTCTAATAAAGAAAACTCAGGAGGGAATTCATCAAGCAGTATTAGGGCCTTAAGTCGTGTTATTTGGGCATTAGCCCAACTTAAACAGCCCTAATGCTGCTTAACCAAAAATATCGCAGTGATATTTAAGTTGCTGCGAGTTACGTAGTAATGAAAAACAAAATATGCAAATGAATGTTTTGCATCTCATTACTATTCAAATATCATAACACGACTTGCGGTGATGCACTGCATGTCACGTTAGGATCCAGAAATCATAGTAAAATAACCCCAGCTTTCATCATTTCCTGTCTGGCGGGACCAGGCAGATGGAAGCCTGCAGGGCCGGCGCAGGCAGCAATAACTGAATCACTGCAGGTGCTGGGGACGCATGTAAGGTACTACTACTACTACTATTTAACATTTCTAAAGCGCTACTAGGGTTACGCAGTGCTGTACAAGTTAAAATAGAAGGACAGTCCCTGCTCAAAGAGCTTACAATCTAATGGACAAATGTACAGTCAGTCAAGTAGGGGCAGTCAAATTGGGGCAGTCTAGATTTCCTGAAAGGCATAAAGGTTAGGTGCCAAAGGCAACATTGAAGAGGTGGGCTTTGAGCAAGGATTTGAAGATGGGTAGGGAGGGGGAGGGACGGGGGGGTTCAATGACGGGCAGGCAGATGCCAAGGCGCTGTGGAGAAGGAGAGATGTTGATGTGGGGTAGGTGAAAAAAATCTATATATTTTTAAATATCTCCGGGGGGGGGGGGGGGGGAGGCGTAGAGTGCCGTGCCATGGAAGGGCCATCTAAATTAGCTCTGGGCCCATAAAAAATACTGGGTCTGGATATGCCAGTGTCTGAAATAGGTCTAAATAAGGACATACTTTTTTTTAGAAATGGATGTTTCTTCCCCTTCAGTAATCACGCTTGGATATCCAGATTTCAGGCCCTCCCTAGTTCTGCCCAAAACACACCCACAACACACCCCTCTTGCTATCTGGACATACTGCACTGTTGGACCTCCCTTTTCTGCCTTTGCAAAATTGGTACTTGGACGTTTCAAGCACATGGACATCCATTTCAGCCTTTTTGAGACATCCATATACTTACAAAATAAGCACTAAAGGGATCAAATATATAGAAAATTCCTGAGTAGGTGTGAAGGAAAGTTCATAGCACTGTAAGTCTAATAAAGTCTCAGTGGCGTTCCTCGCTCAGCTGCCACCCGGGGCGGTTCGCTGCTGCGCACACCCCCTTCTCCGGGTGCAGCGTCATCTGTCCTCCCCCGGGTGCAGCATTCCCCCAGTGCATCACCGTTCCCCCCAGCACATCACCTCCAAGCCCCCCCCACACGGGTGCATTCTTCTTACCTGCTGGGGTGCTGGGAGAAGCTGCGTTGCTGTCGACTGCGCAGGTTCCCTGCTCCCTCTGCCCCAGAACAGGAAGTAACAGCAGAGGGAGCAGGGAATCGGCGGAGCCGACAGCCACGCAGCTGCTCCCTGCACTCCTCCTGTAGTGTGCACCCGGGGCAGACTGCCCCCACCGCCCTGCCCTCGGTATGCCACTGTAAAGTCTGTTTCTAATTGAGTTGCAAAACAGGCTCAAGAATGGCAAAGCACTATGTATATTTATCAAATAAAAATAATGACTGATATTAGTCCAATATTTTTATGGTTTATGCTCATGATGAAAATAGAATACAACTTAAAAAAAAACCTGCTATGAATGTAGCTAGGAATACAAATTATCCAGTTAAGGGAATTTAGAACTATTTGTTCAGTCAGAAGTGTAAACTGAGCTTTCACATTTAGAAGCGTACCAGAACACAATATCATTTATATATTCATCTTATATTGTCTAGGGAAATTGCTGAGAAAAGAACATTTTGTTTTGTGAAAGAAAGCATGGGATACTCCTACTCCTTGTAAATTTGTATGCTTCCAGATACAATATATTGAGTCAAACTGCTTCCCCAGCATCTTTTCTTCTTGTGTAAAAATAGATTAACACAATTCTACAACACCTTCAAGGAGGCTGATATACTAAAGGGAACAAAATTTGACAATTATTCATGCAGAAAAATGCAAATAATGCGCATTGGGGCCCTTTTACTAAAAAGAGTGCTAAGCCCTAGCACATTTTCCCCATGATTCTATAAAGGTCGCCAAAAATTGCACGCACAATTTTAGATGCGTTCCCGATTTGTGCGTGCAATTTAATAGAATGAGCCAATTAGTGTCAATAATTGGCTTTTTATGAAGCAATTATTGGCACTAAGTAGATTTAATTGGGACCAATGTGCATAAAGTTAGGCGCAGGAGCCATACCTAAATTTTATGCACGGTCCAAAAGAGGGGTTGAGTAAATGGGAGGTTCAAGGGCATTTCAGGGTGGAACAGGGGTGTGTTAGTCATGAGCTTCTGTTGGTGCGGCTTCGCTCGTTTGGAATTTCAGGTTGTGTTTTGGCCTAGTCTTTTCTGATGGACCATTCTTTTCAGGTGGTGCAACATACTTCCGTTTCTCAGTGGGCGCCTGTGGTGTCTGGTGTGCCACAGGGGTGTTGCTTATCGGCATTGTTGTTTAATTTGTTTGTGTGTCCTGTGTGTCAGGTGTTTGCTGACCTTGGTGTCAGCTATCGTCTATATGCAGATGATGGAGGAGATTGTTGACTTGGTAGAGTATTGTTTTCGGAAGGTGAGAATGGACTGCCTCTAAATGTGGCTAAAATGCAAATTTTATGGCTCTCCTGATTTGGTGAGCCATGTCCAGTTGCTGGGCTTACCTTGGAGTCCGTTTTTGTTTCAGTGGTCTCTAAACTTCATAGTTTGGATGTACTCCTGGATACGAGGTTGTCTCTTAAACAACAGGTAGCTTTGGTGGTTAGGACTGTTTTTTTCAAATTGCGATTGGTGTCTAGTCTTCGGAATTTCTTCTCCCTAGAGAATTTTTCTACTGTGCAACAGAGTTCCTTCATTTTGTCAGGCTTACCTTAGGCATGGCTTATAGAATATTGTTTACATGGGTATTTTTCAGCACCGATTTTTTTTTAGGTGCCATATATAGAATCTAGCCCTTAGAGCATGAAGAACAGACTACTGCAAAACACATTAAAGCATTTTGTGATATTTTGCCTGGATGTGCACACTAATCCCCGGATTCTATATAGGCCACCCAGTGGTGTGCTGGTAAATTTTTAACAACAGGCTCTCTCCTTGGTCCACCTCTGCGCCCCCCCCTGTCCACCTCTGCGCCCCCCCCCCCCCGTCCACCTTGCACCCCCCCCCCCAAAAAAAAAAGAAATTTGCACAGCTGGCTATATCCGGGGAGAGTGTGCTATCAAACAATCCTTACATCCAAATTTACCTTCTTTTAATGTAAAAAAAAAAAAAAAAAAATCCTTTATCCTCCATCTTTTAAGACACTGCCTACCTGCTGGATAGTGATTGCACAAGGAAAGCTAAATCAAAATAACCTGGCTGTTCCTTATCTAGGCCGTAGTATTACCATATTGAAAATGTGACCATACCAAGCCACAAAACAACCTTTTATGGTAGATAGTGTTCACAATGAGCTCCTTTTATTACCGACCAGACAGAGATAAGAGTTTTCAGTTTTGGCACAGTATAAGTTATCACAAGAACAAAATATAAGAAAACCAATATGGGCTGCATTAGGGGCTTATATAGCCCATTTATGTAAAAACAAAAGAAATCTGCATGAAACAAAATTCATGCAGATTTCTTTTGTTTATACATAAATGGGCTATATAAGCCCCTAATGCAGCCCATATTGGTTTTCTTATATTTTGTTCTTGTGATAACTTATACTGTGCCAAAACTGAAAACTCTTATCTCTGTCTGGTCGGTAATAAAACCACTTCCCCCTGAAACATGTTCAAAACAGAATAATCCATTTATGTATCTAAAAGGTAAACTTCTTCAAAACAGATGAAGATCTGATTCCATGTGTGCCCCAAATGAAAGGAGAGTTTAATTCTACTTCCATTTAATTTCAATATTCCATCAACTTTATAGATTACAACAACAGTTAAGACGAACCCAGCAGGAAACAGGATATCCTCACTGAAATTTGGCCATGCATGCCCATTGCCATTGTCCTCTTTCTCCCATCCAGATTAGTGCTCTATCTTGCCCCCCCCCCCCCCGGGCCTCCCTTCCTTTTCACACTTTATGATCCCCCCCTCCCCCCTGGGCCCAGCTGCAGCTTGCTGCTCTTGTCATAGTAGCACTAGCAGCAGCAGCAGAAAATAGAATGAAAAATGTTTTTAAAAGTTAATTTAAATAAATAAATATTAGATCGCTGCGGGGCCTACCTGGCTGGAATGGAAGTGATTCACAGTGAAGATCCAAGATTCTTCTGCGACGATAGAAGACTGGTGGCCAGCAGCGGCAGGGGTGTGAGGAGACAGAGACACGGAGACAGAGTGCACTAGCAGTGCAGTGCAGGAAGCAGAAGGCGCCAAACATCTGCAGGACTCAGGACAGAGCCGTTACCCAAGTAAGAGAAGGGCGCACTCACTGGCGCGCAGGCAGTGTTGCCAGGTGGAAAATTTTTTTCCCACCCAATCCAGCACAAAAACCGCCCAAAACCCGCCCAAACTCAAACCCCACCCCTGACACCCCCACCCCCGCGTCATCACCCCCACCGTCATCAACCCCGCCCCCGCCGTCACCGGCCCCGCCTCCCCCGTCATCGGCCCCGCCTCCCACATCATCGGCCCCGCCTCCTACGTCACTAACCCCACCCAAAACGTTACTAACCCTGCCCCAAAACGTCACTAACCCCACCCCCCGTGGCCGAAAAAGCCGCCCAAAAAACCGCCCTGAAGCCCAAAAAGCAGCCCAAAAAAACGCAACCCGCCGCGGGCAAAAATTTCCCGTGGCGGGTCGCGGAAAACCGGCCAATTGGGCGGTAAAACCACCCACCTGGCAACACTGCGCGCAGGGTGCCGCAGGGGGAGGAAGCCGGCGTCATCATCATCATGGGCGGGACTCGAAGACCGGAGAGGCGGGGAGAGAGCGAAAGCAGCTACAGAGGGAGGAAGCGGCACTGGCAGAGGCGGAGAGAGTTCGAGTCAAAACCGCTGGGAGGAGGCAAGTGAGCGGAGGCAGGTAGGTAGGTCAACTTAAGGTGCGCGCCGGTGCAGCACAGATGGAGCAGAAGTTAGGACACCCCCCCCCCCCCCCCCATATTGGTTTGCGCTTTCACCCGGGGCGGTCCGCCCCCACTGGAACCAGCCCAATGCAGTACGAGGAGCCCTCCCACGTTGGGAAAAAAAAACTTTCTCGTCCCTGCTGACAACAACCGGCTCGCAAAACTGCTCAAAAATTAACAACCGGCTCTGCAGAGCCGGTGCGAGCCGGCTCCAGCACACCACTGAGGCCACCCAAATTTGGGCATGTATCCCAGATGCATGCACAAACTAATTAGTCAATTAGGTGCTAACAATCAATTATGAGGTTTAATTGGAGTTAATTGGCACCAATTTGGATTTGCAGGTGCATCTGCCCTAGTCACTATTTTATAACATCCATGCCTAGATTTCATAGCGTGCAACTCAAAAGGGAGCATGGGCAGTTGAGGGGCATTCCCAGAAATAAGGTGAGATGTTATAGAATGCTTAGATTTGTGTGCCCAACTGCCATCAGTTTGGCACGAGGATTTACCCCAGGTTTCAGCAGGCCTAGGTCCTGACGTCCAAAGTTAGGTACCGGAATCCGCTCCAAGTACTAATCTATAAAGGTTGCTTAGCGCTAAGTGACCTTTATATAATGATGCTGAATGTGGATCTTAATGTCACCTAACTTTTGGTGTCATGTACTAAATCCAGCCCTGAGCCTGCATTAACTATTTTTCAGAAATAATTTTTTAGAGGTGTGTCATTTGCACATTTCAATGATTTAGCAGCCTTTAACATGCCTGCCAAGTCTCCCACATTCAGCAGGAGACTCCCACTTTTGCATGTCATCAGCAGCCTTCCCTTCCATTGGCAGCAGGAGACACACCAATAACATGTCATGTCCTGCTGCCTCAGGATCAGCCTCATGATAAGAGCTTTATAATCTCACAGCTCTTATTGCAAGACTGATCCCATGGCAGCAGGAAATGATGTAATATTAAGGCATCGCCTGTAGCCATGAGAAACTGCAGGAAGAGAAGGCTGTGGAATTGAGGTGTGCCACAGAGTAGAGCCTAGAGGCAGAGTAGGCAGGGCAAGGCAGGGGCAGACTGACCATTCAGGCAACCGGTCAGTGCCTGAGGGCCCATAGGCTCCACCTTCTCCCCACCGCCGCACACTACAGCCCACCGAGCCTCAGTGGGCCCTCCCTGAACCCACCTTGCATGGCCCTGGTGGTCTAGTGGCCTCTGTGAGGGCAGTAAAGGACAACACTCTTTTTTGCCCACTGCCGCTATTCTGCCTGGCATTGCACCACCTTGTTTTAAAAATAACTGTCGAGACTCCCTGCGGCAGTCTCATGAGACTGTCTAGACCCTGAGACTACAGCGGGAAGTCTCGGCATCCATTTTGAAAACATGGCAGTACTGGACAGAATGGTGGTAGTGGGACGGAAAGAGTGGGATTCTTTCCTGCCTCCAAAGAAGCCACTAGACCACCAGGGCCCTTCAAGGTAGGACTGTAATGTGTGAGAGGGGGCAGCAGCTGCAGCAGTGGGGGGGGGGGGGGGGGCGGCAGTAGTGTGGCGGTGGGGGAGCGGTGCGCCCAATAACCTTTACTGCCCGGGGACCCAGATCACTGTCAGTGCACCCCTGGGGCTAGGGCAGGACTGGGCACATTGGGACGGGGCTGGGGCTTGTCCTAAAATCTTCCTCTCAAAAATTGAGCCCCCTGGCAGCGGTGCTGTTGCTAGTATAAACTGTTTCTCAGGCATCATCCATAATTATTTTCTGAGCTCTTTTCATCAGTTCTCTGGTGTAGCAGTTTCAGCCTAACCTCTTAAGTGATCGCTTGAGTGCAGTCTTTCACACTGAACATGATGCAGCTTTTCTGAAGTTTCATTGCACTTTGCTACTTGAAATTCATTCTGAAACAAAGAAAAAAAGCCTTTTGTTTATATGGGTCACTTTCCTATGGTCTTTAGAGTACTTGTCGCTAATATGCTCACAGCTATGATTCAGTGTTTTGCTTTGTTTTGGGTTTTTTTTTTCTTTTAGCATGAAAGACATTGTTACATATAGAGTAATTTCAGACTTAAGATTACTATAGTAAAAACCAAAATGCCAGTGTTCAAAATATTTGCAAACACAAGCCCCCTAATTCTATAAAGTTGGAAGCCCAACTTTGCAACTATCATGCAAAGTTGCACACGGAAGTTGTAGAATAAAGGCAGTTGCGTGCATAACTTAAGTAGCTAGCAAGCTAATAATTGCCATTAATTACCAATTAGTGGCTACAGTTGGTGTTAATTGGCATTAATTAGACCTTACATGTATAACTTTCCCTAGTGGGTGTTCTATAAATGGAGTGTGCAAATTCCAGAGCATGCAACTGCAAGGGGGGGAGGGGGATGAGCCATTTAGATTGTAAGCTCCTTGAGCAGGGACTGTCCTTCTATATTAAACTGTACAGCGCTGTGTAACCCTAGTAGCGCTTTAGAAATGTTAAGTAGTAGTAGGAGGAGCATGGGCGGGTCCCTATTATTTTCTCTTTTACCACAACAGGACTTTTCAGTCTGTTTGAACTGCATAACTTGATTCCTTCACTGCTCTTTCAGTCTCGTGAGGAAAAAAAGTGCGTGTTTGGGAAATACACGGTTCAAACTTAAGACCTACATAGCACAGGAAGAAAACAGAAGAACTGTTATGTATGTAGTGCCAGCAGCAAGTCTCTGGACAAGGTGGGGAGGGGGGGGGGGAGAATGCATATGGGAGAAGAGTCAGAGGGACACATTTAGGGTCAACGGGGGCCACCACTGGTCCGAAGGCCTTGCAATGACCAACACTTTTTTTTAGTGTTTTGCATTTTCTGCAGCTGTCCTTTGTTGTCTTCCAGAAGCTGCTACCCTAGGCAACTGCTTAATCTTGTCTAATGGTTGAGTCAGCCTTGGAAGGGAAGGATGAGTCTAGAGCGGTAAAAGCACAGCAAAGAACAATTAATCTGTTCTAATCCAGCCCCTCCCCTCCTATCCTGCGCTGAGGAAGAAAAGAGGGGCTGCTGTAATCCAGCCCCATCCCTTCTGTTGTTTTCCTTACAGATCCTTCCCCTTCCCCCCCCCCCCCTCAATCAACGAGGGAGTCTCAGAACCAAACCCTGGCATCAACTGTGAACCCCTCATCCTTAGAAAGGGGTTGCACCTGGTATGCTGTGAGCATTGATTATGAAACAAATCATTCTAACCTGTTTAAGAGGAAGCAATTAGAAGACATCAACACTGTTTTTCACTATTATTTATTAAAATAGTAGGTTTTAGTCTACTAAGTAATGGGCTTCTTCTATAGGTAAAAACCATTTAAGCAAAAAAGCAGTGTTGGTTTGTCAACAAATAATTTGAATCAACACATTTTATTATGAGATTTTGGTGAGCAATGGTGAAAAATCAGCTCACAAATACTGTAGATTAGAATGCTCACAAACATGCTAGATCGTCAAATGAAATTAGTGCTCAGACAAGGGTCTTCCAAATAACAGCCATCTAGCAATGGAAAATATTTTGGGGGTTATGCCTGAACCAGCAGTAAATGTTGGGTATTGCTTATTCCCTTTATCATAGGAACCAACTTCTTGAAACAACGAAAAATCTCTCTCTGGACCCAGTTACGGAGTTTGTCTAATACTGGGGGTGCACAAACACCCACTGCACATACTGTGCTAGTGCCTAAGGGGTCCTTTTACTAGCAGCGGGAGCCGTGTTTCCCATGTGCCAGGGCCCTTTTTACCTCAGCAGGTAAAAAGCCCCTCCCTCCCAAATGGCCATACGGTAAGATAATTCTTACTGCACGGCTATGCGGTGGGGAGCACTTACTGCCACCCATTGAGGTGGCGGTAAGGGCTCCCACGGTAACCTGGCGATAACCGGGCAGCACACGGCGATGCCCGATTATTGTCGGATTAGTGCTGCGCTAGACAAAAACAAATTCTGGGGAGTGCCCTGGCGGTAGCTCAGTTTTAGCATGCGGTAAGCCCATGTCGGGCTTACTGCCGCTTTGTAAAAGGGCCCCTAAGTCTGTTACAGAAAATATTTTCCTTAAAAGTAAGTAAAAAACAAACAAACACAATAAAGTATGTTTTGGGAGCATCTTACCCTGGTGTTTGGATTGATCTCTTGAAGTTCCTTTTCCACTTTTTAGTGTTGTTGCCTTAAAAGTAAGTGACACATTTTGTTTGATAGTAACTGTTGTTATTTCTCAGTAGTTTTGTGCACAAACATAATTTCTGTAATATTTTTAACAAATGTTTTAATTAATATGCCAGCTGGTATATATGATTTTGTTACCACTGAACAGATCACATGTCAGGCATACAATATATTTTTAACAACATTGAGCGACATACATTTAAAGTTGCTACTTCTGTACCTTTTAAAATAAATTGCAATATGATATGTGATCTGAAAATACATCTCTGATTATGCCTGTTACATCACCAGATTAAAATGTACCAGAAAATGTGAGAAACATGTTTAATTTTCAATCTGCACACAACAAGTATATAAAGTGGCTAGATACTGTAATTCCAGCTCATTCTGTCCCCATGAGTTAACTCAGGGGGTCTTTTACTAAAGCCGCAGTAGTGTTTTTAGCTCTTGGTAGAAATCAGCCAGTGGTAAACGCTGAGACACCCATTATATTCCTACCGCAGCTTAGTAAAAGACCCCCTTATTCAATATACATGTTCAATAGAAAAGAATCCTAGTCATACCATTTTTATTAAATATTTCTGTTTATTAATATTTTCAAGTTGTGTTATGACAATAATGCCACAAAATGGAAAATATGGAGAAAAAGGGCAACATGTGGAAAGCCGTGTATACTAATGTCCATAGATTGGGAAATAATGTTTCGATCTATAGGCTGTGATGACACAGACTGATTTGGATTTAATGGTAACCATGGACAAAGGCCAACCAAATTTTAGTTTTGGTTATGATTACGCTGCCGAAACCAGCCCCAAATCCTTTTTCTGCCCAGTTTCAGTTTTACCCAAAAGGTTATTTTAATTTTTGGTCATGTTTTCGGTTTCTGTCAAAAATGGTCATGTGTTTTCGGTGAAAGCCAAAAATTTGTGCTTTGGCCCATTAGTCTCCCTCATTCCCCCTTCACCCCAAACAGGTGTTGCCCCTCCTCCTGGGCCCCCTATTTTAACAATCCCTGCAGGAGCAATCCCCAGACACTCCTGCCCATTTTGGCTGTTCTTTCAAAATGGCTGCCATGACTGGGGCATTACTCCTGCTCTGACTACACCACTAGACCACTGGGGATTCTAAGGTAGCCCTGGGAGTGGGGGGGGGGGGGGGGGTCTACTCTTTGTATTCATTTTTGTACTATGATTGTAAGTAATGCAGCTATGATCTTGCACAATAGTTTATATGATAGAGTGCTCCAAATAAATGCTTTGATATAAAAATTTGGTAGAAAGGAATTAGCTTCTCTGTAGAGTTATGATGTCAACTGTCACTCCGAGTATGGCGCAAAGTCAGCCACTGTGAAAACACTGTGAGGCATATTTTCAAAGCACTTAGCCTTCCAAAGTTCCATAGGTTTCTATGGAACTTTGGAAGGCTAAGTGCTTTGAAAATATGCCTCTGTGTCTTTTATTTTCAGTTTTCAATAGCTGCTGTCCACGTGTGTGGAGACTATTTTGTTTGGAGGGTAAATATGGTCTTTCATAATTTAAATTATATTCTGGCTTGGATACTGTAGGTTTAGCAGACAGCTGCAAACTGCAAGCTCTGATAATCCCCACTGGCTACCTGTTATGCATCAGGAGTCTCTATAATGAGAAACCGAATTTGTTGGTTGTCAGAGCTTATATATTTATTTATTTTATTTGTTGCATTTGTACCCCACATTTTCCCACCTATTTGCAGGCTCAGTGTGGCTACTCCTTAAGATTATTTCTGATAAAATTATTATTAAAAATGCTACTACTACTACTACTAATCATTTCTATAGCGCTACTAGACGTACGCAGCACTGTACACTTGAACATGAAGAGACAGTCCCTGCTCGACAGAGCTTACAATCTAATTAGGACAGACAAACAAGAGATAAGGGAATATTAAAGTGAGGATAATAAAATAAGGGTTCTGAACAAGTGAATAAGGGTTAGGAGTTAAAAGCAGCATCAAAAAGTTGGGCTTTTTAGCTTAGATTTGAAGACGGCCAGAGATGGAGCTTGACGTACCGGCTCAGAAAGTCTATTCCAGGCATAAGGTGCAGCAAGATAAAAGGAACGGAGTCTGGAATTAGCAGTGGAGGAGAAGGGTGCAGATAAGAGAGATTTACCCAGTGAACAGAGTTCCCGGGGAGGAATGTAGGGAGAGATGAGAGTGGAGAGGTACTGAGGAGCTGCAGAGTGAATGCACTTATAGGTCAATAAGAGGAGTTTGAACTGTATGCGGAAACGGATAGGAAGCCAGTGAAGTGACTTGAAGAGAGGGCTAATATGAGCATAACGACACTGGTGGAATGTTAGTCGTGCAACAGAATTTTGAAGTGCTCAAAAAGGTCTTAAATTAAAAAGAAATATTGTATGTAAATCCTCCAAAAGGGGAGGAGAGTGCTTCATATGCCTTTTTATGGACCAAACGTGTTAAAAAATTACAATTAAGTAAAAAATGTGTAATAATGGTAGCAATCAATAGAGTATCATATGCCCACCTAGAATTGATAAAAGATCTTCAATCATCAATGTTCCAAACACCCAAAAAATGCTAAAAAGTTTGAAAAACTCTGTGGAGCTTATTTTCAAAGCATATGGATGTCTCAAAATGCCCATATGGATGTCCATGAGCTTGAAACATCCAAATCCCAATTTTGGAAAGGCAGAAAAGGGACGTCCAACACTGTAGTACTTCCAAATAGCAAGGGGGCATGTTGTAGGTATGTTTTGGGTGGGACTAGGGAGGGCCCAAAATTAGGACGTCCAATAGCATTAATTGAATGGGAAGAAATGTCCAGCCTAAAAAGAAGGACCTTTTTATTTAGACCTGTTTCAGTCACTTCCTTGGTACAAATAAGTGCTCTGATTGAACAGCTGACCACTGGAGGGATTAAGGCATGATCCCTTGAGAATCACCCAGTGGTTGCTATCCCCCTCTCTCTCCTCTGAAAGTGAAACTGAAAGGGGCTACCAGTGCAGCGGACTGTAAATCAAGGGACCTAGGTTCAAATCACAGTTTAACTCTTTAATTTTTTTTTAAATATTGTGAGTCCTACAGAAATAGAAAAGTACCTACTGCACCTAAATTCAGTGGTGGTGGCCCTAACATTAGGCCAACTGAGGCTGGGGCCTCAAGTGGCACTCTTTATGAAGCGGCATCTCCTTCCTCCCTTCCTCAACTCCCCTCCCTGAGCCTACTTTCTTTTTTTGTTTTTCAAAAGTCGGCGGTGGCAGGAATCCCGTAACTATACGCTGCCCTGCTCCCAGCTTCAGCTTCTCCTCTATACTGTTTCCCGCCTCTCTAACATAACTTCCTGTTTCCTCAGAGGCGGGTCACAGCAGTACAGAGAAACCGGTGCCGGCAGCAGGGCAGCGCGTAGGATCGCTGCCGCTAATGACGTTTCAAACCAGCAAAAATAGAAGGTATGCTCAAAGAGGGGAGGTTAAGGAAGGAAGTGTTGGGGGGGGGGGGGAGAGTTAGTAGAGTGTGGAAAGATGTTGGACTGGGGGGGCACCATCTCATCCCTGCCTCAGGTGGCAGATTGCCTTGGGCCACCGCTGACTAAATATATAAGCCACCTTCAAGTCTTGCAAGGTTCCGCGTTAGGAGTTACGGATCAAGAAAGGGATCTGGGTGTCGTCGTCGATGATACGCTGAAACCTTCTGCTCAGTGTGCTGCTGCGGCTAGGAAAGCGAATAGAATGTTGGGTGTTATTAAGAAGGGTATGGAGTCCAGGTGTGCGGATGTTATAATGCCGTTGTATCGCTCCATGGTGCGACCGCACCTGGAGTATTGTGTTCAGTACTGGTCTCCGTATCTCAAAAAAGATATAGTAGAATTGGAAAAGGTACAGCGAAAGGCGACGAAAATGATAGTGGGGATGGGACGACTTTCCTATGAAGAGAGGCTGAGAAGGCTAGGGCTTTTCAGCTTGGAGAAGAGACGGCTGAGGGGAGATATGATAGACGTGTATAAAATAATGAGTGGAATGGATCGGGTGGATGTGAAGCGACTGTTCACGCTATCCAAAAATACTAGGACTAGAGGGCATGAGTTGAAGCTACAGTGTGATAAATTTAAAACGAATCGGAGAAAATTTTTCTTCACCCAACGTGTAATTAGACTCTGGAATTCATTGCCGGAGAACGTGGTACGGGCGGTTAGCTTGACGGAGTTTAAAAAGGGGTTAGATAGATTCCTAAAGGACAAGTCCATAGACCGCTATTAAATGGACTGGAAAAATTCCTCATTTTTAGGTATAACTTGTCTGGAATGTTTTTACGTTTGGGGAGCGTGCCAGGTGCCCTTGACCTGGATTGGCCACTGTCGGTGACAGGATGCTGGGCTAGATGGACCTTTGGTCTTTCCCAGTATGGCACTACTTATGTACTTATGTACTTATGTACTTTTCTGTTCCTGGAGGACTCACAATTACAAAATAGAAGAGTTAAAGTGTGACTTGAACCTGAGTCCCTTTGTTTAAAGTCCACTGCATTATCCACTAGACTACTCCTCTATTCGACAAATATATCTGTGTTGCCATTCTTCTAAGAATGCTGCCAGACATCCTTGTTCTTGCTTTTTTGCCATTCAGCCATTCATATGTTGGACATTCCAGTTTGTAAAATGGCTGTTCATGCTAGATATCCTCAGCAAACGGCTGCCCATTTCACGTATTTTTGAACAGGAAATACTGATATATTTCCTTTTAGAAAATACATGTGAGATAGACATTCGTTTTGGATGTTACGAACTGGCCATCTCTGTTCTCACTTGGATGTCCTTTCAAAAATGCCCCTCCATGTGTTCCTGCATCCATTTAATGCATTTCAATGATGCAGCAGTGACATCGTCAGCATCAGGTTAATGCAAAAAGCGGTATAAGAATCTCTTAAAAGCATTCATTGAATAAAAATGAGTAAAAACCTTTAAAATATGGTAATTTGAATGATAGCATAGCAGGATGATAGAACATGGTTTAAAGTTACTGGTCATGCACGCCTTGAGACAGCTCCAAGCAGCGAAACTCTGGCCATAGTCGCTGTGATTGACCGACCACATACACGTTTTTGCTCACCTGCAATTTGAAGCTTAAGGTAAGTAGTTCTTTTACTTCTTTCTGTGGATCCATTAATTGTCATTTTTGTGATGTTTAGCAATTTTGAACCAAATAATTAAGGGTTTTTTATGCCGATGAAGAGAGGTAATCCATATATTTTCCTCCACCTTTGTTTTTGAAAACACTGATTTTGCTTGGAGGTTGGGTTGGGTTCAGAAGCTTTTTCCCTTTTCTTATTAAGGTTCTATTGCACTTCACAGGATTATAGTCTTGTTAAAGTACTTTGCTATTTATGTCAGAGAGATAATTTTGTATAGTAATTTGAAAGATAGCCACACATAAAACAGCACAGACAACATATATGAAGAAATCTAAAAATCATGTGCAGAACTGCTTATACAAACAAACAAGATCACTGACATAAAAATATAAAAGCCCCACCTATAAACATAATAAAAATTCTACAAAATTGAATTAAAATTATGTACGATCATAGCAACTAACAACAATTCAGAAACAAGCATATTAACAATCTGACTCATATGTGATCATGAATATATAAATATGAAAAGGTATGCTCATGTGTGGCTCTATTTATAAGGTGATGTGCAATTGTCAATAGCATACTTGATACTGCAGAAAAAAAAAAAACCCCTGAAAGGTCCAATTCTTGATTTAGTCTATTTGGTGAAACTATATTGAATCTAAATATAAATGTTTATTCTTCCTGTAAAGGTAGTCTGTCAATATCTCCTCCTCTCCATGACTGAATATCTTTACTGATCACCTTGAAATATAATTGATCAAATGTGTGTTTGTTCTTGATACAATGTTCTAGTACTGGTTTGTCCATCACCTTGCAATTTATTGCACTCCTGTGTTTGATTCTGGTTGTAATCTGCCTTTTGGTCTTACAAACATATAGTAATTTATATGCACATGTTGCTAAATAAATAACATTTTTTGATTTGCAGTTAAAGGAATGTCTCAGTGCATAATTTTCACCTGTCATGGTTTGCTGGAATGATTTTCTTTTCCAATTAACAAACCATGTGGAGGATTGCCACAGGGACTGTTCTGGTTCCTTTCATAACATAGTTGGTAGGAAAGGCTGATGGGGGCCAGCAGGTCTTTTAAATATTTGTCTTTTGCAATCCACCATCAGCTCTTAGAAAAATGGCTGATACCTTGAATGATGTGCCAATATTTGCTCAAAATACAGATGATATCTCATGAAAAATGATCATAATGAAAGATGCATACCAATTTTTCACTCTTAGGGGGTCTTTAAAACTTAGCTCGAGTTATTCACAGCAGGGCCCATAGGAATAAAATGGGCTCTGCTGCAGATAACTCGAGCTAAGCTTTAGTAAAAGATCCCCTTAAGGCCCTGTTTCCTAAGGTGGGCTAATATTTTTAGTGCACGCTAAATGCTAGACAGGCTCATTTTCAAAGCACTTAGCCTCCCAAAGTTCCATAGAAACCTATGGAACTTAGCCTCCCAAAGTGCTTTGAAAATATGCCTCAGAGTCACCCATATGTTCCTCTGGGCGACTTAGCATTTAACGTGTGCTAATCATTAGCGTACACTAAAAATGCTAGCGTGCCCTTAGTATGGCTTAGTAAACAGAGCCCTTATAATGCACTGGAAAACAAACAAAGCAGAACAGTATGTGGAAAAAACCAAAATTTTATTGTTGAATGAAATTAAGAAGCCCAACATAGGCCGTGTTTCGCCCAACTGGGCTGCATCAGGGGCCATAAGACAAACAAATGTACAACAATTAAAAACAAATATACAGTTTAACATATAGTGATAACAAAAACTAATTGAAAAACATCCATAATTTAAAACATATGGTGTCCAAATTTGGGCATGATGCCAAGATGTATGTGCAGATTAATTGGTTCATGAGCTCTTAACACAATCAATTATTGATGTTAATTGGCTCTATTCTATAAGGTAGGACGCCTAACTCCCATGGAAGGGCATTTTCAATATGACGTCTAAATCCAACTTTGGATGTTCTGCTCAAAACGTACAGAATCGGAATAGTAAATATAGCCATTTTCAGAACAGCAACATTTTTTTTAAAATGGCCACTTGCTAGATGTTTTTGTGCTCTGTGCGTTTATCTTTCTGGTCCATTTTTTAATAAAAAACATCCAAGTGAAAAACACACAAAATCAAGCCATTGGCATGTAGGACGAGCCATCATTCTTAGTAGACTGGCCACACACACATCCCAGCAGAGCAGTGGGGCACCCTAGGGGGCACTGCAGTAGACTTCACCTAAGAGCTCCCAGGTACACATCTCACAGTTGCTGTCTTATATTGTAGAGTGAGCCCTCCAAAAACCTACTGTACCCAACTGTACAGCGTTACAATAGCCCTTATGGCTGCAGGTGTCACCTATATATGGGTACAGTAGGTTTTGGGTGGGTTTTAGAGGTCTCACACTTTCCACCACAAGTGTAGCAGTTAGAGTGGGATATGGGCCTGGGTTCCCATCTTTACAGTGTTCTGCATTGATCACTAGGCTACTACAGGGACCTGCTTGCTGCTTTAATAGGATTGACCATAACATCTGAAGCAGTCTTAGAGGCTGGTATGTAAAGGTGGGCCATTCCTTTATTTCTCCAGTGGTCATCACACTTTCCACCACAAGTGTAGCAGTTAGAGTGGGATATGGGCCTGGGTTCCCATCTTTAGTGTTCTGCATTGATCACTAGGCTACTACAGGGACCTGCTTGCTGCTTTAATAGGATTGACCATAACATCTGAAGCAGTCTTAGAGGCTGGTAAGTAAAGGTGGGCCATTCCTTTATTTCTCCAGTGGTCATCTAGTCATTTAGGACACTTTTTGTGGCCTAGTCATTATTAAAACAAGTCTAGCTCAAAACGTCTTAGTTTTAGTCCTGGACATATTTATTTTTTTCCATTATGGGTGAAAAATATCTAGGTCTTAGGAATGTCCAAATCCCACCCTTAACACAACTTCAACATGCCCCCTTGAGATCTGGATGCACTGCAGACAAACTGCATAGAAAAACATCTGGAAAATGGGTTTTGAAAATACTGATTTGGATGTTTTGGTGAGAAAAATGTCCAAATACTGCTTTATGCCACATTTAGTAATTTTTGGCTTTTGAACATGAGCCCTATAGCATGAACCTCAAAAGGGAGTGTAGACATGGGAGGGCCATGGGCTTGTCAGGGCATTTCAAAAAGATATGTGGGTAGTTACAGAACACCAAGTAAGTGCACTTAACTTGGTTGCCAGCATTTATACCGTTTCAGCAGGTGTAAGTCTGGCACCTAACATAGCCGCTGAGAGGGGGGGGGCAGGGGGAACAAAATTCCCCAGGCCTGGGCCTCCAAGGGGGGCCTGGCGCCGCAGTCCCACCCACCCTCCATCGTTGACCGTCTGCCACCGGGCCGGGCCCCCTGCAATGAAATCACAGCACCTCTTACCTCCATGTGAAAGCGCTGCAGGCAGCAGGGCAGCAAATCACCTCACTTCGGGTGTCCTTCCCTCCCTGTGTCCCGCCCTCGTCTGACGTAACTTCCGCGAGGGCGAGACACAAGGAGGGAAGGAGGGCCAAAGGGAGGCAATCTGCTGCCCTGCTGCCTGCAGCGCTTTCACACAGAGGTGAGAGGCGCTGTGATTTCAATGCTGGGGGCCCGGCCCGGTGGCGGACGGAGGGGGGGCGGTGGCGGTGAGCTTGGAGGGGGGTGGAGGGGGGAGCGGCGACCTCGGGGGTGGAGGAGGGAGTGGCGGGGGGGGGGCAGCCTTGCCCTGGGCCCAGTCCAGTCTCTCAGCGGCCCTGGCACCTAAGTTAGGCATGGTAATCAGCGCACACCCTTTATAGAGCTGTGTTTAGCACCGATTGTTTCCAGTGCCAAATTTTGAGCATCATTTGTAGAATTTCCTCCACACTGTACTTTCCTTTGCAAAGAGAGCACACTCTCGATGAAATTTGTTCTGGAGGGAGAAAAAAAACCTGAAAAAAATAGTACAACAATTTTTGGCTGCCCATCCCTATTAATTATACTAACTAATTTTCAAATCTCAGTATAGAAGGTCAGTTTAATAAATTCAATAAAATGATGGCATTTATTTACTCGCTGCTTCTGCTATTCTCCTGACAATCATTTGCACGGTGGAAAAAATAGTTTGTTTTGTTACTTGTCAAGTGTCCCTTAACCTATTGCAAAACATTTCTTCATTAAATCAATATCTGGGACACCATGTATCTCTCCATCCTCCTACACTCTGATGGAACTGAGACATAATCATTCCTCTTCCTGGCTATGAATCCATTTTCCAGTATTGCAGACCTCTACTTTAGCATTGTACTTAAATGTTTGAGTGCTCAAAAGGTTTACATTTTCTGCAAGTATTATTAGAAACAGACCTAGCCATAATAAATACATAAATAAAATGAATGTACTTACTATGGAATCCCAGGAAACTGTGTCATGCCAAATGATTTTAGTACTCTTCAATGCCTCTGAAATTTGTATTTGTTACTCAGATTTTATCCACTTGTGTTCCATGGGTAGACTAGAACACTTAAGTGGTGGATCAGTCCATCTAGATTAGGGTGGGGTAACCACAATCCTCGAGGGCCACAACCCAGTCAGGTTTTCAAGATTTCCAAAATGAATATGTATGAGATTGATCTGTATGTATGCTTCCATTGTTGGCAAATAGATTTCTACTACTACTGCTTAGCATTTCTATAGCTTGAATTGTATACGGTAGCGGATCGGGAGCCAGTGAAGCGACTTGAGGAGAGGGGTGATATGAGAGTATCGGTTCACGCGGTAGATAAGACGTGCGGCGGAATTTTGGATAGATTGAAGGGGAGATAGGTGGCTAAGCGGGAGACCAGCGAGGAGAAGGTTGCAATAGTCAAGACGAGAGGTAACGAGCGAGTGGACGAGGGTTCGGGTGGTCTGTTCAGAGAGGAATGGGCGAATTTTGCTAATATTATAGAGGAAGAAGCGACAGGTCTTGGCTGTCTGTTGGATATGGGCAGAGAAGGAGAGGGAGGAGTCGAAAATGACTCCGAGATTGCGGGCTGAAGAGACGGAGAGGATGAGGGCGTTGTCAACAGAGACGGAAAGTGGGGGAAGAGGAGGGTTTGGGTGGAAAGACAAGGAGCTCAGTCTTTGCCATGTTCAATTTCAGATGCCGGTTGGACATCCAGGCAGCGATGTCTGAGAGGCAGGCCGAAACTTTGGTCTGGGTTTCAACTGTGATGTCGGGAGTGGAGAGGTAAAGCTGGGTGTCATCGGCATAGAGATGGTACTAGGAACCATGTGATGAGATCAGCGAACCCAGGGAAGAGGTGTATATCGAGAAAAGAAGTGGTCCAAGGACAGATCCTTGAGGAACCCCAACAGAGAGCGGGACGGGGGTGGAAGAAGAGCCATTAGAAAATACTCTGAAGGTGCGTTGGGAAAGATACGAGGAGAACCAGGAGAGGACGGAGCCCTGGAACCCGAATGAGGACAGTGTGTCAAGAAGTAAATTATACTCATTGTGGAAATCTTGAAAACCCCATTGGGTTGTGGTTCTCAAGGGACTGTGGTTGCTCACACTTGGGGCCCTGTTTACTAAGCCACACTAGAGGCATGCTAACCATGTAGATACCTATAATATTCCTATGGGCGTCTACATGGTTAGTGCATGCTAATTTTTAGAACATGCTAAAAATGCTAGCACATCATAGTAAACAGGGCCCTTGATCTACAGACACAATAACTATTCTTAAATTGAGTAGATCTTGTTTGAGTTTTGCATAAAGGCCAACTATTACCTTTGTAGTAATTTGTGATGTGCTGAATATCTTTCTGTTCAGCTAGTGTCCCGGTCATACCACAGAGAAGGGCCAAAGGGAGGTCGTTTTTAAAATCTTTTTGACTAGTCCTCAGTATAAACTTACTACTACTACTTATCATTTCTATAGCGCTACTAGACGTACGCAGCACTGTACACTTGAACATGAAGAGACAGTCCCTGCTCAACAGAGCTTACAATCTAATTAGGACAGACAAACAGGACAAACAAGAGATAAGGGAATTACTAAGGTGGGGATGATAAAATAAGGGTTCTGAACAAGTGAATAAGGGTTAGGAGTTAAAAGCAGCATCAAAAAGGTGGGCTTTTAGCTTAAATTTGAAGACGGCCAGAGATGGAGCTTGACGTACCAGCTCAGGAAGTCTATTCCAGGCATAAGGTGCAGCAAGATAAAAGGAACGGAGTCTGGAGTTAGCAGTGGAGGAGAAGGGTGCAGATAAGAGAGATTTACCCAGTGAACGGAGTTCCAGGGGAGGAATGTAGGGAGAGATGAGAGTGGAGATATACTGAGGAGCTGCAGAGTGAATGCACTTATAGGTCAATAAGAGGAGTAAACTTCTATCACAAAGCAGTGTGACATTTGTTGTCCCTGATTTTACCAATTGAAATCAGTGCTCCTGGTCCCATAATGTACCAGAATGAGGCTTGTCAAAAATCCAGGACTGGTCAAAAACTTCCCTCTTGGAACTGGGTAACTGGGCAGTTCTATCAATAAACCATCTTGAGACTTTAGTCTCAGAGATGGTTTGTTATTGGAATGCTGTGTTTGTGGAAGTAGTTGATTGGTCACCCTTTTTACTACTAACTCAGAGGGTGGTGGACATACATCAACTTAGTTTAATAAGGTTCTCCTCCTCCTGAAGTGCCACTTGGAGGGGAGGCGGTAGAACTAGTCTTCCAAAAAGTGAGCTCTTTATAAAATATAAGGTAGGGATTATAAATTAACTGTTTCAGAAACAGAGGGGTCCTTTTACTAAGGTGTGCCCAAAAGTGGCCTGCGCTGGTATAGGCGCATGTTTTAGATGCAAGCTGGTCCATTTCCTGAGTGCGCCTGGAAGAAAGAGGATTTTTTTTTATGTGCCAGAAAATGGGCATACGACAAAATGAAAACCATCGAGCGTCCATTTTCGGCCTGAGACCTTAACACCACTCATTGACTTAGCGGTAAGGTCTCACATGCTAACCGGGCGGTAAGCGTGCAGTGCACCAAATGCCGATTACCACTGGGTAAGGGCCCTGCGGTAGAAAATAGAAAATATTTTCTACCAAATGTTTTGGATGTGCACCAAAAATGGAATTACCACCCAGGGCACACAGTAGCTGGGCGGTAGTGCCAATTTGAAGTGTGTAGGACATGCGTAGACGTCTACGTGCCTTTGTAAAAGGGCCCCAGAATGAAGTGTGTTGTCTCTCAATTTACTCTAGTGACCAATGCTTCAAAAATAATTGTTCCAGGTTTTTCACAGATGTATGACCCTTAACTTAGTAAGATGACATGGCAGAAAAAGACCAAAATGTTCCACCCAATATGCCCAGAAGCAAGTTGTCTACTTGAACAGATACACAGGGACATTTATTTATTTATTGCATTTGTACCCCACATTTTCCCACCTATTTGTAGGCTCAATGTGAACCCCAATCCAGACTCCCTTCCTTCCTATTCCTCATCTAAACTATTATATTAGTACTACTAATGTTTAGTTTTGCAGCTGCCACAGGTTGCTTTCTAGTGATTCCTGATAGGTCCACTGGCTTTAGGATTACAACTGCCCCTCCATGTAGGAAATCCACTGGTTCTATGGTTGCAGCTGCCACTCTGTGCAGTTCACAACCTCTCCATGTGGTTGGCGTGAGGGACATAGGATGCCAGATAAGTTGAAGCCTGATAATTTTGCTGAATATTTAATTATGAAGATTTCAGTTCTTCATGATAACTTGGTTATCCTGGTCCCCCTGTATGCGGTAGAGGTGAAGGGAAGGATGCATGTGGTTTATAGCCAAGGGGCAGCCTTTGGGGAATGTGGAGTCAAGTGCAGTGGCAGCTCATTGTGGGGCTTCATTTGCATATATATGGGGCATAAAAGAACTAAATATGTATTTATTTATTTGGATGTATCTTACAACTTTCTAGTAGTAGTTCAAGGCAAGTTACATTTAGGTATAACAGGTACTGAATTTATTGAATTACTGAGTTACATGGTAAAGAACTTCATGATGTTTTTCACCCAAAATGAACCACATTACAATAAGTACTTTAGACCTTATTCAAAAGGGACAACCCCCATTCTGTGCCCACGGAGAAAATCATTATTGAACAAGTTTCTGTGGCAGTTCTGTTTTCTATGAGCTTGCAACGCACACGCCTCTCCCTATGCCACCTGTCAGCTACTCCAGTCCAGCTCCATGCTGGAGGCTGGAACGAAGTTTCCATCCCAGGTAGCCAAAGATTCTAGGTAAACATTTGCACTGCTGGCCCTACAGACACATTTCCTCTACTTTCCCTATGCAGGTGAGAACACAGAATCCAATGGAGAGCTGGGAACCAGCAGGCATCAGGAGGAAAAAGGTGAATCGTTGGCTGCTGAGGGCTCACAAGAGGGCACTGTGAGAGAACAGCATGCCAAGGATTTGCAATTGGGGGCAAGTGATTTACTACCCCCCCCCCCCCCCCCCCATCCTTCATATGTGGTCAAATGTAGGCCATCTTCCAATATTCCAGAACTCTACTTTGGCATTATACTAATATGTTTGATTGCTCAAAAGGTTCACATTTTCTAAGGTATTATTAGAACAGAGTTAGCCATAATGAAAACATAAATAAATAATATAAACAACGTACCAAGAGACTAGGTACAAACAGCAAGTTAACTTAGCTCTTGCTATGTATGTTTTGCACTTGCATCTAGGCACAACAGAATTATTTATTTTTCTATATCACACTTGTGCCCATTTATCTCTATTTAAAGTATAATGGAATAGGATTCTAAAAGTGAGCATTCTGCTGATTTTCAAGCCTTTGGTACAGGTCATAGATTATTATTATATCTCTAGATTGTTTCCATCTGTAGCACTGCCTGAAGCAAACATTCTCTTCTGAGAAATTTAAGATTGCGCAGAACCAAATGGAAACAATTTGTCAAAATTAGATGAGATCTTTATGGCACCTACCACCTTTTAGTGTTTATCCCCCTAGCTATCTGTGGTTCAATGTGTATTTCTTTAAATACTGAGTGACACAAATGTGTTTATATATGTGCTAATTTCTTTCCATTGCTTTCTTCTAAAATTAGGATTTTGCAATATTTACAACCAAAAGATATTCAAATATTCTGAACTAGACAAGCAAAAAAACAATTTTTAAAAATATTTTCCTAATGATAAAGATTTGAAATATAAGAACATATTTAAGATGTCATACATAAGTACATAAGTATTGTCACACTGGGACAGACCAAAGGCCCATAAAGCCCAGCATCCTGTTTCCAACAATGGCCAATCCAGGTCACAAATACCTGGCAAGATCCCAAAAAAGCTCAATACATTTTATGCTGCTTATCCCAGAAAGAAGCAGTGGATTTTCCCCAAGTCAATTTAATAATGGTCTATGGACTTTTCCTTTAGGAAGCCGTCCAGACCTGTTTTAAACCCCGCTAAGCTAATCTCCTTTACCACATTCTTTGGCAACGAATTCCAGAGTATAATTACACGTTGAGTGAAGGACATTTTCTCCAATTCATATTAAATTTACTACTTTGTAGCTTCATCGCATGCCCCCTAGTCCTAGTATTTTTGGAAAGAGTAAACAAACAATTCACGTCTAGCCATTCCACTCTACTCATTATTTTATAAACCTCTATCATATCTCCCCTCAGCCATCTTTTCTCCAAGCTGAAGAGCCCTAGAAGCTTCAGCCTTTCCTCATAGGGAAGTCATCCCATCCCCTTTATCATTTTTGTTGCCCTTCTCTGTACCTTTTCTAATTCCACTATATCTTTTTTTGAATTGCGGTGACCAGAATTGAACACAATATTCGAGATGCGGTCACACTATGGACCGATAAAAAGGCATTATAACGTCCTTACTTTTGTTTTCCATTCCTTTCCTAATAATTCCTAACATTCTATTAGCTTTCTTAGCCACCGCAGCACACTGAGCAGAGGGTTCCAACGTATCATCAACAATGACACCAAGATCTCTTTCCTGGTTGGTGACTCCTAACGTGGAACCTTGCATTTCATAGCTATAGTTCAGGTTCCTCTTTCTCACATGCATCACCTTGCACTTGCTCACATTAAATGTCATCTACCATTTAGACGCCCAGTCTCATAAGGTCCTCTTGTACTTTTTCACTATCCTCTCGCAATTTAACAACTTTGAATAACTATCAGGCTTATTTTCAAAATCGCAAGATGGGCGTCCTCACAGGTATAATGGAAAGCCGATTTTGGGCGTCCCCAACTGCTTTCCGTTGTGGGGATGACCAAAGTTCTCGGAGGCATAGCGAAGGTGGGACTTGGGCGTGCCTAACACATGGGCGTCTTCGACCCATAATGGAAAAAAAAGGGCGTCACTGACGAACACTTGGATGACTTTACCTGGTCCTTTTTTTCTTAGGACCAAGCCACAAATAGGTCAGATGACCACTGGAGGGAATCGGGGATGACCTCCCCTTACTCCCCCAGTGGTCACTAACCCCCTCCCTCCCTCAAAAGAATTGTAAAAAATATTTTTTGCCAGCCTCAAATATCATACCCAGCTCCATGACAGCAGTATGCAGGTCCCTGGAGCAGTTTTAGTGGGTGCAGTGCACTTCAGGCAGGCGGACCCAGGCCCATCCCCCCCCCCACCTGTTACCCTTGTGGTGGTAAATATGAGCCCTCCAAAACCCACCACAAACCCACATGTAGGTGCCCCCCCTTCACCTGTAAGGGCTATGGTAGTGGTGTACAGTTGTGGGTAGTGGGTTTTGGGGGGCTCAGCACCCAGGTAAGGGAGCTATGTACCTGGGAGCTTTTTCTGAAGTCAACTGCAGTGCCCCCTAGGGTGCCCGGTTGGTGTCCTGGCATGTCAGAGGGACCAGTGCACTACGAATTTTGGCTCCTTCCACGACCAAAGGGCTTGCATTTGGTCGTTTCTGAGATGGGCGTCCTTAGTTTCCATTATCGCCGAAAATCAGAAACAACCAAGTCTAAGGACGACCATCTCTAGGAACGACCTAAATTTCAAGATTTGGGCATCCCCGACCGTATTATTGAAATGAAAGATGGATGCCACATCACATCCGCTAAACTTGTCTATTTAAATGGGATGTTTCCGTATACCACCATTTTGCCATAGTTGCATCATTTACATTGGCCGACTACACGGCTATTTTTTGCAGTGCATCCGAATAATCGAAGGAAAGCTTTTCCATCTTTCCTTTTTTTCATTTTATTTTACATTAGTTTCTTTATCCAATCGATTTATTAATCAGCGTCTTCAATTCAGTATTTACTAAAAAAATTTTAGGCACCACCGTTATTTTAACATCAGCTGTTTATCTGTTGGTATCACAGTGTTTATATATATATATATATATATATATATATATATATATATATATATATATAATGCATTCTCTTTTTGTGCCACATTCATTCATTATGCCTATTCTATTTAGCAAGTTTATATGTTTTTACCGTAATCCTTATCGCATTGACACACATTATTTTGCAACGTTTTTTGTCGCCTTTTTAAAAAATAGATGATGTAAACTGTCACGTCTGTGGCCGTGACCACCCTCATACTTACCCTGTTTCTGGGAGTCAGTGGCTGTGCTGGCTTCTGCTTGTCTCTGTGTCAGTTTCTCTCTGGCTCTGTGTGCTGATTGCCTTACTGGACCTCACCTGTGTGGGCTATGCCTTTTCCAAGATGGCTGCCGCCTCCTCTGTGCCAGCTTCCAAGATGGCTCCTGCTTGTCTTTCCTGTGGGCTCACTTCCTATGTGTGTCAAGCCTCTCTTTGGGGTCAGTGTACTTCCTGCTTCTGTCCTACTGCTGGTGACTCATCAGTGAGAGCCTTCATAAGGAAGTGCTGGGCTTGCAATCAGGGCCTTTGCATGAAGTGTTATGCTCTTAGGCCAGGTCAGATTAGTAAGTGTCTGCTGCACTACTGCTTAGCCTCTCTCTGGGTTCCAGCCCAGCTTCCTTCTGTGTCTGTGTCTGTTGTCTTTCCGTGGGGGGTCTTCCCTGCCTCTGTTCCTGGCTTACTCTGTGTTTGGGGGTGAAGCCTCTGTCTGTGTTTGTTCTCTGTCTGCATGTGAAGCCTAGGTGTGTGGAGCGGCTGTGGCTTCAGACCCTTGGCTTGATATTCCTGGTTTACTCTGTTTGCTCTGCTGCCGGCCAAAGACCCTTGGCCTGTTCTTCCTGGTTTACTCTGTTCGCTCTGTTGCCTATCCTGCCTTGCCTAGTCTGTGTGCTTACCCTGTTTGTATATCCTGAGTCCTACCTTGCCTAGTCTGTGTGCTTACCCTGCTTGTATTTCCTGAGTGTATATCCTGAATCCTGTCTCTGTCTAGCTAGTGTTTATTGCCAGGGCGTGGTCCCTGTTTCCTGCTGCTTCCTAGCTAGTGGGTTTACCCGCTGGGTATTCCCTGATCCCCAGTCTGCCTTGCTGGCATGTTGCCCTAGTCTTTGCTCCTGCTAGTCTTCGTTTGTCTTGTCTCCTTGGTCTGCCTTCTGGTTCTTGCTAGTGGCGGTGCAGCAGCTCCCTGTCTGAGTTTAGTTCCTAGTCTAGTCTCCCTCGTGTTTCCTAGACCCAGGGTGGGTCCTCTGGTTCTCCAGTTCCGGCCCTGTCCTACAAGTCCTGCCGGCCACCTGCACGCTAGAGCTCAACTCTAGCGGAACGGTGGCCAAGCGCAGGTGAAGCGGATCCTGTCCTGCCGGTTCCAGTTGCCTACTTCCAATCCCGAGTTCTAGTCCTGTTCTTCTGTATGTCCGGTTCCAAGATGGTCTTGCCTGCCTCTGCCGCTCCTCGGCAGGGGCCCAAGGGCTCACGATTCCCAGTGCGGCCCCGAGGACCTGACAGCATACCAAGGGCCTCGAGACCGCGACATAAACATCCCTTTGACTGTTCAGAATGTTACGCCAATTTTCTAGCTTTAGGCATCGCTGTGATTTAGATACCTTAATTCACTTACCAGCATCAAATATCTACTCTTTACAGTGCACGTTTTTAATATATATATTTTTGGTGCTCATTGTTCCACATGGGTTTTATTTTTCATTCATTTTCTTTTGCATTTTTCTTTTTTGATGTCCAATAGTTTTTACCACCTTTTTATTACTCATTTTATTTTATTTACTCAAATGTTTTTTGGCGCCTTTTTAAAAAAAATAGATACTATGATTTACAATGTTTTTGGCGCCTTTTTAATTAACGACATTCACTCATATGACATCTCAGTACCACCGACATTATAAATGCACTACTTTTTTTAGCCTTTTATATTATTAGGTATTAAAAGTTTTCTTTTTTTGGTCAGATTTGTTATCACTTACTTATACCATATTCTCGTATGAAATACTCACTGCTTCTTAGCCTGGCTATTTACCCATATCGCAATAAGATATATGCATTTATTCATCTATTATTTATTTATTCATCTACTATGTTAAGTTACTATGTTAATTCAGATTTCTGAAGAACTTCAGCACTAGATCCTCACAACAATTTATCCGGTCTTCAAGTCATACTTTACAACATCAAAGGTACCGATTATTTAATTGTTTTTTTTTGCACATTCACAGTCCATTTATCTCTTTTGGTTATCATATAATCTTTATTTCATTTTATTACATTTTTTTATTTTTATTCCCTATTGTACTTTCATAAAAATCTTTTTAATAAAAATTTGTTTAAAAAAATTTCATTAGCGATTCATTTTTTTAAGAAACATTTCATTACCGATTCATATTTATACATAATATGATTTACTTGTTGTCATTTTATCAAATTTCACCAATGTCATTGTATTCAATGTTTTATGTTTTACATCATTTGTTTCATATATATGTATGCCAGTAGTTTTAACCCTTAATGTTACATCATGTATTTATATATGTTTTTTAATCAGTATGATCCACTGTATAACCCAGCTTAGTGTTTAACTCTCTTTACAATATTTATTTATTTATTTGTTGCATTTGTATCCCACATTTTCCCACCTATTTGCAGGCTCAATGTGGCTTACATTATGCCGTAGTGGCGATCGCCATTATCAGAATGAGAAATACTACTACTACTACTTAACATTTCTAAAGCGCTACTAGGGTTACGCAGCGCTGTACAATTTAACATAGAGGGACAGTCCCTGCTCAAAGAGCTTACAATCTAAAAGACAAGTGAACAGTCAGTCCGATAGGGGCAGTCAAATTGGGGCAGTCTGGATTTCCTGAACGGTAAGAGTTAGGTGCCGAACGCAGCATTGAAGAGGTGGGCTTTAAGCAAAGACTTGAAGATGGGCAGGGAGGGGGCTTGGCGTAAGGGCTCAGAAAGGTTGTTCCAAGCATAGGGTGAGGCGAGGCAGAATGAGCAGAGCCTGGAGTTGGCGGTGGTGGAGAAGGGTACTGAGAGGAGGGATCTGTCCTGTGAATGGAGGTTTCGGGCAGGAACGTAAGGGGAGATGAGGGTAGAAAGGTAGTAAGGGGCAGCAGACTGAGTGCATTTCTAGGTAAGAAGGAGAAGCTTGAATTGAATGCGGTATCTGATTGGAAGCCAGTGAAGTGACCTGAGGAGAGGGGTGATATGAGTATATCGGTTCTGGCAGAATATAAGACATGCAGCAGAGTTCTGAACAGATTGAAGGGGGGATAGATGGCTAAGTGGGAGGCCGGTAAGGAGTAAGTTGCAGTTGTCAAGGCAAGAGGTAATAAGAGCGTGGACGAGAGTTCGGGTGGTGTGTTCAGAGAGGAAAGGGCGTATTTTGCTGATGTTAAAGAGGAAGAAGCGACAGGTCTTGGCTATCTGCTGGATATGCGCAGAGAAGGAGAGGGAGGAGTCAAAGATGACTCCGAGGTTGCGGGCAGATGAGACGGGGAGGATGAGGGTGTTATCAACTGAGATAGAAAGTGGAGGAAGAGGAGAAGTGGGTTTTGGTGGAAAGACGATGAGCTCGGTCTTGGACATGTTCAGTTTCAGGTGGCGGTTGGACATCTAGCAGCAATGTCGGATAAGCAGGCTGATACCTTTGCCTGGGTCTCCGCGGTGATGTCTGGTGTGGAGAGATACAGCTGGGTGTCATCAGCATAGAGATGATACTGGAAACCATGAGATGAGATCAGGGAGCCCAGGGAAGAGGTGTAGATTGAGAAGAGTGGTATTGCATTAAAGTTTGTAATGGTGTCACACTATGCATTCATTCCACATTTGGCTCACTATTCAATTATATATATATATATATATATATATATATATATATATATATATATATATATATATATATATGTTTAATTTCATACATTTATTATATGTGTTTATATTTGTGTATATCCGTTTTTTTTTGTAGATTGATCAGGACCCCTGAGGCAGGTCTTCGGGCTGAAACACGGCCCTGTCAGGCCATCATTACCCTTTACAATAAAGCATCTTTTATCCTCCTTGGACTTACCTCACTGGTTTCTTTTGTTTCTCTTGTAAATAATGTAACATAAGGTGAACAGAGTGATTATAAAGCAGCAGCGTTTTCACGGCCAGGTCTCCAGAAGAATCCATTGCAAAACGGATTGCCGTCTGGACTGAGGCCAATGTTACACGATCCGATACATCACGTTGTGAGTTGCAGGATAGCTCCAATGCCTAATGACAGGATTGATTATGATGCAGTGTGAAGAGAAGCATTGCCTCAACGCTGTGTAAATCTGACGCTGTGGAAAGAATCACCAAAAAGTATTTAAGCTAAGTGCGATTTTGATTTATGCATGTTTTGATGGTTTTTTTTTTTTTTCATTTATAAAATTTTTATTGATCAAACAGATTTACAACATTCAAGAACCTCAGGTTCCTTCAACAATTCAACTTATAAATATACGAACATTTTTCAACACGTCTCTTTTTTCCCCCCCCCCTTGCCCCCTCCCCTCCCCTTCCCCCCCCTTCTCTATTTCTTTAGTTTATCCCACCCTCCTCATTAAATTTCCCTTCAACCAGAAAGAAGAAACTTTTCCAAACGTACCCATTCCTCTGCATTAGGATTATAGCGCCCTTTGCGTTTATCTGTCAACTTTTCCATAGCTGCCATCAATCTAAATTTCTCTACTCATTCTGTCTTTGTGGGTCCCCTAGTTTGTTTCCATTTTAGTGCCACCATTGTTTTTGCAGCGGCCAGACCCATACGCAATATTCTGTTTTGCCATTTCTTCCGCCCTCTGTTTCCCCATCCTAGAAGACACCATTTTGGATCACGGGGGAACACTGTACCCAACATCTTAGTTAATGAGTTTATCACTTCTTTCCAGAACACCTGCAGGACTGGGCAGTCCCACCATATATGAAAATAGGTGCCTTTCTCTTTCTCACACCTCCAACATGTGTCTGAGGCATTGGGAAACATTGCCTTTATTTTATCCGGCGTGTAATACCATCTACTCAATATTTTGTAAGCATTTTCTTTGATAAGAACACAAATGGATGCTCTCTTAACTTCCATACATATTTTCTGCCATTCTGCTTCTGTAAATTCGGTCTCGAGATCTCGCTCCCATGCATACATAAATGGCAACTTTACAAAATCCCGTCCCTTGATATAGTCGTAAAGTTTGGTGATCCCTTTCCCTCTCAGGTCTATATCCCCCCACAAATTTTCAAACTTTTCACTTTTAATTGGGCCCTCTTTCATCCCCTTCTCTTTTATAATATAATCTTTCACTTGAAGGTATGCATACATGTCCGTCTCAGGCAAGTCAAATTCCCTTCTAATATCCGCAAAGTTTTTAATTGAACCATTGTCTAGGAAATCCCGGAATCTAATCAAGCCCTTTTGGAACCATGTGGAAAATGTCCTACCGTCCCTCCCTCCTGGAAATCCAGGTTCCTGGGTAATCCAAGCATAAGTAGATCTGTGCTGTGTTCCCCGTAACCGTTTCTTGAGCATTCCCCACAACATAAGCAGGTGTGAAACAAAAGGGTTTAATGCCATCTTCCTATAATTAACTTCTGGGGTAGAACCCCATAGAAGGGCATCAAGCCGCCCCCCCTGAACAAAAATCTGTTCCAACCTTGTGATAGGCGACAGATCCACTTTGCTCCAAACACTAATTTGTTTCAGTTGAGCTGCCCAATAATACCAAAAAATATTTGGCATACCTCTCCCTCCTTGCTCCACTGCCCTCCATAGTGTCCTCCGTGAAAGTCTAGCTCGCTGCCCTCCCCACACAAACCCACCCAACTCTGTTTGTATCTTTTGAAGCTCCCCCTTTGGGACTGGGATTGGTAGGGTTTGGAACAAAAACAATAATCTAGGTAGAATGTTCATCTTTATGGCTGCTATCCTGCCCCACCATGACAGCCAGCTCATCTTCCATCTATTTAGATCCTTTCGTATTTCTCTGATCAGGGGAACATAATTCAACACAAATAAGCTATCTAAGTCACATGGAATCCAAATACCCAAGTATTTAAAACTAGTGTTTACTACCCGGAATGCAAAATGTCTTCCCATTTGTTCTTTTTCATGTTCTGATATTGTTATTCCCATTATTTCAGATTTGTCGAAGTTTACTTTGAATCCCGACAATGCTCCAAATGCATCTAATTCCCTCATAATTATAGGTAATGTCAGCAATGGTGCTCCCACATAAAATAAGATGTCATCTGCAAATAATGCTATTTTATGATCCCTCCCCCCCATCCTAACCCCTTTAACATCCCTTAATTCTCTAATTCTTTGGGCCAGCGGCTCTATCGAGATCGCAAATAGTAGTGGGGATAAGGGGCACCCCTGCCTAGTTCCCCTTTGAATAGCAAATTGACTTGACCAGCCCCCGTTTACTTTGATCTTTGCCACCGGAGTGGAGTATAGGCCTTTTACCCATCCCACGAAAACACTACCCAATCCCATCTCCAGCATTACTTCCCATAAATACTCCCATTCAACCCGATCAAACGCTTTTTCAGCGTCGACCGTAAGGAGTGCGAGGGAGTCTCCCCTTTTCTGTGCCCCCCAGGTGAGATTTAGGGTGCGTCTAATGTTGTCTGCTACCTGTCGTCGTGCTATGAAGCCTGATTGGTCTTCGTGTATCAGGGAGGGGAGTATCTCCTTCAGCCTCTCAGCCATAATTTTCGCTAGGATCTTAACATCTATATTAATGAGGGAGATTGGTCTGTAGGACCCGCATACTGTTGGATCTCGGCCAGGCTTTAACAACACTGAGATCCCTGCTTCTCGCATACTAAGTGGTGGGTTGCCCTCTACGAAGCAAGCATTCCCTATCCTCACCAATAACAGCCCTAACTCCTGTTGGAAAACTTTATAAAATTTTGCCGTGTACCCATCTAAACCAGGTGATTTCCCTCCCTTTAGGCCTTTTATGACAGACAGTACTTCTTGTAAGTCAATTGGTGCTTCCAGAGCCTCCCTTTGCTCTGGTGTAATCCTCTGCAATTCTAAGTCCTGCAAATATTCTTGTAGTACATCTTTCTGGTGCTCTTTTCCTTTAGTGTACAATTTTGTATAGTATTTCACAAATTGCTCTCTAATGTCTTCATCCCTATAAAACATTGCATCTTTTGCTCCTTTTATTTTAACAATTGTGTTTTTCACCCTTTTCTCACGCAGCCTCCTAGCGAGCATGCTTCCCGCCCTATTGCTAAATTCAAAAAATCGCTGTTGTATCAAGCGTCTCTGAAATTCCATCTTTTTCATCTGTATAGTTTGTAACTCTGATCTCCACTTAAGGAGTTCCTGTAACTGTTGTGTGCCCCCTTCCCGTTGGTGCCTGGCTTCTTGCCTCACCAATTCTCTACGCACCTCCATTTCATGCTGTTCCCGTGTCCTTTTCTGATATGCTCCCTTTCGAATAAGATGTCCCCTGATCACCGCCTTCAAGGCATCCCATAAGGTCCCCTCCCTCACCTCCCCATTGTCATTGATTTCTAGATATTCTTTAATCGCTGTTCGAATCTCCTGACAATCCCCCTCCTGATCCAATAAGGTCTCATTAAGCCGCCAGACCTGTCCACCAACTCGGTGGCCCATGCCCCCCAATGAGATCCATACTGGGGCATGGTCAGATGCATGTATACTTTCAATTTCTGCATTGTTCACCACTCCCCATAGCTCCCTACTACACCATATCGCATCAATCCTTGAGTAAGAGCTTTGGGCATGTGAATAATGAGTGAATGTTTTTTTGGGCTGGATGGTGGAGTCGCCATACATCAATTAGATCTAATTCCCTCATCAATTTTAGTAGTAGGCGCCTACTATTCCCTCCCCCTCCCATCCGTCCTTTGGAATGATCCATTTCATCAACCGGAAAATTAAAGTCCCCCCCCCCAAAATGACCTTGCCTTCCACAAAGTTCGCCAACTCTGCTCTGATATGTTCATAAAACTTTCCCTGACCTACATTAGGGGCATAAACATTTATTAATGTGAGCGGACCCCTATTAGTCTTCCCCTTAATTGCAATACATCTTCCTTCTCCATCTCTATAGATGGCCTCTTTAACAAATTGCAAGTGTTCTTTCACGTAAATGACCAAACCTCCTGTTTTACTCCCTCTGGGATCAGCCAATGTAAAGCCTTCTCCTATACCCTTATTCAAAATTAATGGCGTGTCCTGTGTCCTAACATGGGTTTCTTGCAACATAGTAATATCCCATTTCATTCTACGCAATTCTCTAAAGATAATACTTCTCTTTTTTGGGCAGTTTAAACCATTAATATTCCACGATCCCACTTTTAACCCCCCTCCCGTCCCTCCCCCCCTCCCCAGAACCCCCCCTCCCCCCTCCCCCCATTGGGCCTGTCCCGTACCTGGCTGCCACCCTCTCCAGCCAGTTTGCCCTTAAGGAAGTGAATCCCCCCCAGATCCGGGCCAAGCAGCCTTTAAAGTGAAACCACTCTCTAATCAGCACTCCCCTCATTTTTCCACTCTAAACATTTTCCCCTCATGCCAGTGTCACAATTGTTCCCCCCTTCCTTCCCCTTCCAGCTTTCCCTCTATGCAAAATTATGTCCTGAAAGTCCGTACTCTATACTGTTCAGGTTCCATCTTCAGTCTCAAGGTCCTGTCGCTCCGCACTCTGTGAAAGGCGCTCCCACCGCCCCTGCACCTTCTGCCAGCCATTCTGCTCCTTTCTGACTGGGCTTCGTTGTTGCTGCTGCTGCTGTGTCCCAGCAGCCTCTTTCGGGAGGTCTGTACAGCCCATTTCACTCAGTACTTTCCAGGCCCCCACATGCGAATGTAGCCTCCGGGTGATGTTGCCAGCTGTTATTTGTATTCCAAACGGGTGCAACCACCGGTACCGCAACCCTGCTTTCTGTAAATAAGTCGTGACTTCTTTAAAATCTCTGCGCCTTTGCAATGTTTTTCGCGCCAAGTCCTGAAAGACTGTAATTTTCCCTGATTTCCACTCGACTACTCCCATGGCTCTCGCTTTCCGCCATATTGCCTCTTTAGTTGGAAATTTGTGGAAACAAGCTATTATGTCTCTCGGTATTCCACCTCTCTGCGGGCCTAAACTTCTATGTGCCCTTTCTATTTCCACCGTCTCCATTTCCACGGCCTCGCTAGAGCTACTGCCTTGTTGGAACAGGAATGTACAGAAATCTTTAACTGTTTGTACAGCGTCTTTAAATTGGTCTTCCTCTGGTATTCCCTTAAAGCGCAAGTTGCATCGTCGTGTGCGATTTTCCAGATCTTCCAATATTGCCTCCATCTCTTTTGTTGTTTGTTTCTCTGCTTTTAGGGACTTCTGGAGCTCTGTCACCTCTTCCGTTAAGGCCTCCGCCTTTTCCTCCGTCTCTGCCAGCCTGTTCCCGATCTCCAGTGCTTTTTTTGTAGAAAAAAAGGTGCCGGTACTCATTGTGGGCGGGGTCACCACACATGGCACCGCCCCATTATAGCCACACCCACATTAGCCACACTCCTTTTACCAGCCATGGCGCATATAAACAGACATCATTGAAAATATTATACTAGTATAGGAGAAAAAATAAATTTTTTTTTTTTCATTATAAATAATTTCTGTAAGCTCTTACAGCTCCGGTATACCCAGTGCAAAATAAGACAAATTCCAAACACTAAAATGAAAATAAAATGATTTTTTCTACCTTTGTTGTCTGGTGACTTTGTTTTTCTATCCATATTGGTCCCAGTCTCTGATTCTGCTGCTCTCTATCTGTTCTCTTAACTCCGTTTCCAGGGCTTTCTTTCCATTTATTTCTTTACTTTCCTCCTTTCTTCTTCTTTTGTTGCCCTGCATCCATAAGTAAAAGCTGGGTCCTCCTCCATGGAATTGACTGGAGGAGGTATAACATGGATCCAGCTTTTGCCTATTTTCTCCATCCATGTGCAGTTTTTCTCCTCTTCCCTTTCCCTCATCTCCATCCATGTGCATCTTCTTTTTTCTTTCCTCCCCTCCATTCATGTCCAGCACTTCTCCTCTCTCTTCCCCTCCATCCATGTCCAGCATTTCTCATCTCTCTTCCCTCCTCTATATCCATATAAAGCAATAATTCTCTCTCCCCTCTCCTCCATCCAAGTCAGCATTTCTCCTCTCTCCTAGCCAACTCCTCCATCCATGTCCAGCAATTCTCCTCTATCTCCTGCTCTCCTCTCCATCCATTTCTAGCATTTCTCCTCTCTCTCCTCTCATCCATGTCCAGCAATTCTCTCTTCCCTGTCCAGCGATTCTCCTCTCTCCCCTCCATGTCCAGCAATTCTCTCTTCCCTGTCCTCCCCTCCCCGTCCAGCAATTCTCCTCTCTCCCCTCCATGTCCAGCAATTCTCTCTTGCCTGCCCTCCCCTCCATGATCAGCAATTATCTCATCCCTGCCCTCCCATCAATGTCCAGCAATTCTCTCTACCCTGCCCTTCCCATGTCCAGCAATTCTCTCTCCCTTGCCCTTCCCTCCCATCCCATGTCCAGCAATTCTCTCTCCCCTGCCCTTCCCTCCCATCCCATGTCCAGCAATTCTCTCTCCCCTGCTCTTCCCTCCCATCCCATGTCCAGCAATTCTCTCTCCCCTGCTCTTCCCTCCCATCCCATGTCCAGCAATTCTCTCTACCTGCCCTTCCCATGTCCAGCAATTCTCTCTCCCTTGCCCTTCCCTCCCATCCCATCCTATGTCCAGCAATTCTCTCTCCCTTGCCCTTCCCTCCCATCCCATTGATTTCCAGCAGTTCTCTCTCCCCTGCCCTTCCCTCCCATTATTTCCAGCGATTCTCCGCCTCTCCCCTGCCCTCCCATCGACGTGCAGCGATTTTTCTGTCCCTCCCCTGCCCTCACCTCTCTCAGTCATATCCAGCGATTCTTCGTCCCTCAGCGTCCTCCTTCACTGCCTGCCAGCCAGCGTCGGACTCAGAAGCGAACGGTGCAGGCAGCGATTGGCTGACAGCGTCGTAGCTTCCCTCTGCAAGTCCCGCCTATGCGTAAACAGGAAGTTGTAGGCGGGACATGCAAAGGGAAGCTACGACGCTGCCAGCCAATCGCTGCCTGCACCGTTCGCTTCTGAGTCCGACGCTGGCTGGCAGGCAGTGAAGGAGGACGCTGAGGGACGAAGAATCGCTGGATATGAGAGAGGTGAGGGCAGGGGAGGGACGGAAAAATCGCTGCACGTCGATGGGAGGGCAGGAGAGAGGCGGAGAATCGCTGGAAGTAATGGGAGGGGAGGGGAGGAGGAGGAGAAAAAGGTGCCGGTACGCCGTACCGTTGCGTACCGGCACAAAAAAAGCACTGCCGATCTCCCGCATCTCTTCTCGCAACTCCGATACTGCAGTGTGGATACTGCGTCTCGTCGTTACCAGCTCCGTTTTGAGTTCTTTGAACCAGCGTACAAAATCTTGCTTACTGATCTCAGTATCGCTAGTCGCATACTCCTCAAGGTCTGGCTCCGAGTCATAGTCCTCAGCCGCCATCTTGGTCCCTCGTGTTACCGCTCGGGAACCTGCTGCTTTGCTCGCAGTCGGGGCCTCAGACGCAAATTTAAATTTGGCCAGTTTTTTCTTCGCTGCCATCGCTTCCGCGATTGATGTGTTTGAGGGGTTTTTCGCTTCGTTTTATCGGGGAGGTGCTGAGAATCGTCCCGGAATGGACGGAGCTCTGCAATTAGGCTTCCATCTCCAGGGGCTGACGTCACTTCCTCCCGTTTTGATGGTTTTTTTATGTTATTAAAGAGACAATTTAGTTGGAGGTTTTTCTGACCCATGATTACTTTTTGACTGGTTACAGCTGAAAGTGGTCACACTTGAAGTCTACACGGTAGTATTGTCTGTACCAGTTCAAATGACGTCTTTTCCTCCAGTTTTTGGATAATTGACACATGTACACATATGTTTCCTTGAGTTTTTTGATTACTTCACCAGTTTTTTAAAGGTATTTCTTGCTTTTTGGTTGGTGAAAAAGATCTTAATTGTGATATTTTGTCTTGAGAACATTAGTGCGTGGCCATTAATTAAAAAAAATTGGGAAATCAGCCATTTTACTGCTGTGGTAGATCATGGCCTTAGCGAGCAAAGCAAGGGCAAGCTAAGGCCACTCTTTCCTATATCTTTGTAAAAGGATCCCTTAATGTATAACAATCATTAGAGCCAAAAAACAATCCTTCAGAAAGTGGAGAAGAGAACCAACTGAAAGTAACAGGATAGATCATAAGGAATGCCAAGCCAAATGCAAAGCGGAGATAAGGAGGGCAAAAAAGGACTTTGAGAAGAAATTAGCGTTGGAAGCAAAAATACATAGTAAAAATTTTTTTAGATACATTAAAAGCAGGAAACCGGCCAAAGAGTCGGTTGGGCCGCTGGACGAAAATGGTGTTAAAGGGGCGATCAAGGAGGACAAAGCCGTAGCGGAGAAATTAAATGAATTCTTTGCTTCGGTCTTCACCGAGGAGGATTTGGGGGGGACACCGGTGCCGGAAAGAATATTTGAAGCGGGGGAGTCGGAGAAACTAAACAAATTCTCTGTAACCTTGGAGGATGTAATGGGTCAGTTCAGCAAGCTGAAGAGTAGTAAATCACCGGGACCTGATGGTATTCATCCCAGAGTATTAATAGAACTAAAAAATGAACTTGCGGAGCTACTGTTAGAAATATGCAATCTGTCCCTAAAATCGAGTGTAATACCGGAAGACTGGAGGGTAGCCAATGTTACTCCGATTTTTAAGAAGGGTTCCAGAGGAGATCCGGGAAATTATAGACCGGTGAGTCTGACGTCGGTGCCGGGCAAGATGGTGGAGGCTATTATTAAGAATAAAATTGCAGAGCATATACAAAAACATGGACTGATGAGACAAAGTCAGCACGGATTTAGTGAAGGGAAGTCTTGCCTCACCAATCTAATGCATTTTTTTGAGGGGGTAAGCAAACATGTGGACAATGGGGAGCCGGTTGATATTGTATATCTGGATTTTCAGAAGGCGTTTGACAAAGTGCCGCACGAAAGACTCCTGAAGAAATTGCAAAGTCATGGAATCGGAGGTAGGGTATTATTATGGATTAAGAACTGGTTGAAGGATAGGAAGCAGAGAGTAGGATTGCGTGGCCAGTATTCTCAGTGGAGGAGGGTAGTTAGTGGGGTCCCGCAGGGGTCTGTGCTGGGTCCGTTGCTTTTTAATGTATTTATAAATGACCTAGAGATGGGAATAACTAGTGAGGTAATTAAATTTGCCGATGACACAAAATTATTCAGGGTCGTCAAGTCGCAGGAGGAATGTGAACGATTACAGGAGGACCTTGCGAGACTGGGAGAATGGGCGTGCAAGTGGCAGATGAAGTTCAATGTTGACAAATGCAAAGTGATGCATGTGGGTAAGAGGAACCCGAATTATAGCTACGTCTTGCAAGGTTCCGCGTTAGGAGTTACGGATCTAGAAAGGGATCTGGGTGTCGTCGTCGATGATACGCTGAAACCTTCTGCTCAGTGTGCTGCTGCGGCTAGGAAAGCGAATAGAATGTTGGGTGTTATTAGGAAGGGTATGGAGTCCAGGTGTGCGGATGTTATAATGCCGTTGTATCGATCCATGGTGCGACCGCACCTGGAGTATTGTGTTCAGTACTGGTCTCCGTATCTCAAAAAAGATATAGTAGAATTGGAAAAGGTACAGCGAAGGGCGACGAAAATGATAGTGGGGATGGGATGACTTTCCTATGAAGAGAGGCTGAGAAGGCTAGGGCTTTTCAGCTTGGAGAAGAGACGGCTGAGGGGAGATATGATAGAAGTGTATAAAATAATGAGTGGAATGGATCGGGTGGATGTGAAGCGACTGTTCACGCTATCCAAAAATACTAGGACTAGAGGGCATGAGTTGAAGCTACAGTGTGGTAAATTTAAAACGAATCGGAGAAAATTTTTCTTCACCCAACGTGTAATTAGACTCTGGAATTCGTTGCCGGAGAACATGGTACGGGCGGTTAGCTTGACGGAGTTTAAAAAGGGGTTAGATAGATTCCTAAAGGACAAGTCCATAGACCGCTATTAAATGGACTTGGAAAAATTCCGCATTTTTAGGTATAACTTGTCTGGAATGTTTTTACGTTTGGGGAGCGTGCCAGGTGCCCTTGACCTGGATTGGCCACTGTCGGTGACAGGATGCTGGGCTAGATGGACCTTTGGTCTTTCCCAGTATGGCACTACTTATGTACTTATGTACTTATGTAATATGGATGCACACTCACAAATTATTTGGTTTCTCGGGGATGTATCAAAATACACACTCTGTGATCCTTCTGAACAGAGATTCTAGAAAAAAAGAAGGAAAGCAGAAGAACTGAGAGAATGGAGGTTTTGCTGGAAAATGCAACTCAATCTCTAATAGGTGTCTACTTTTCTTTCTAGAATACTACGTAGTGTAACTGTGCATAAGTGGTTAGGAGTAAACACTTACATTACAATGCTTGCACCTACATTCTGGACTTAAGCACATAAGTTATAGTATTCTATAAGTTATGAACACAAGTGTGAGCCCCTCATGCTCTGCCCATGAGAATGTCCACCCACAAACAATGCACTTTGGCAGATATCTATATAATTATAGAATAATGTATAGCCAGATTAGTGGAATTTATGCACATGTATGTCAGTATCCTGGTCATTTATGTGCATATTTGGTGCCTAAATGTTAGTGCCCATCGTAGTGGCAAAAGTTTGCTGCTGAACATAAAAAAAAATTTCCCAACCCACTTCCCATTTTTAAGTGTATAATTTATTTTGCCTGTTTTCTAGAGTTGATTGATGATCCATATGTACAACTAAACGTGGGTTTTTAAATCGCATGAGCCCTTACTGTAAGTGAACATGTGGTAATTTGACAAAATGGAATGGCATTAACCAGGGGCGTAGCTACGTGGAGCCACGGGGGCATGGGCCCCTGTAGATTTGGCCCTGGCCCTCCCCGCTGTCAACCCTCCCCCGCCACCGTCGGGTACCTTTGCTGGTGGAGGTCCCCAACCCCTGCCAGTCAAAGTCCTCTTCTCCGGCGCGGCTGCATTGCTGATCTGCAAGGGCAGGCTTCTGTTTCTGTGAGTCTGACGTCCTGCAGGACGTCACTCACAGAAACAGAAGGCTGCCCTTGCAGATCAGCAACACGGCCGCGCAGGCAGAAACAGAAGCCTACCCTTGCAGATCAGCAATGCGGCAGTGCAGAAGAGGACTGGCTGGTGGGGGTTGGGGACTCCCGCCAGCAAAGGCACCCGACGGCGGGAGAGGGTTGGCGGCGATGGGAAGAGGAGGTCGAAGGGGTTGGCGCTGGGGGGGGGGTCAAAGGTGGTGCTGGCAGTGGGGAGGTCAAAAATGGCAGGGGCGTGTCAGCGACATCAGGGGGGGGGCTAAAATGTGCCCCGCACCTTGAGCTCTGGAGCCCCCTCTCGCCTGGCTACGTCCCTGGAACCCCCCCCCCCCCCCCCCAAATAGGAAAAAGCCATTTTTTTTTTACGGCTGGGGTAGTGTGCAGGAACGTCCTGGGTGAGAATATGCTAAGGCCAGTTTTTACAGCGTACAAGGGCCCCAAAGAACTGAAAGATTATGAAAGTGAGAAAGCCTTTAAACGACTGAAATACCCTCCTAACAAGTGAGACGCAGAGCATGGCTGCTAGGTTATTTGGAAAATATTTTTAGCAGCTTTCTACAAAGAGTGAGGAGAATAATGAAGGTCTATTGAGACAGGGCTACCTTTTTTTCTTCTTTACCACCGGCGCCCAAGACAAGACCTTAAGACAGACTTCTCATCTCAACTACAACCATTACCCATCCCTCCCCCCGCGCGACGTCACTCAGAACCCGCTGCTGCCCGCCTTCTTCTGTGACGTCACCGGGAGCTCGGAAGCGCCTGCCGCCTGTGCTTATCAGCCGCGCACAGCAAGGAGGTTTGTGGCTATGGTGCGCATGCCCCATCATCAGGATGAGGAGGAAGTTAAAAAAAAACACAACTTCCTCTCGGCCGCGAAGCCGGCACCGGCAAAGGTCTGCAGTAGCAGCAAGCGGCCGTTACTTCGAGGTGCCTTGGTTTGGGCCAAGTAGGGGCTTGAGAATGAGTTCCGAACAATGGAGAAGCCGTGGCAAAGGCAGGGGCCGGGGTCGCGGAAGCCAGGGCAGGTCCTCGCAGCAGGGGGACGATGACGGTGGGGGAGGCCAACGCGTGCGGCCTCCTGCCCACCTGAAGGGCCGAGAGATCGGATTGTGGTACGCCAGGAGACAGGGCAACCGCTGCAAAGAGATGGAGAGGATGCAGGTTAGGCCACCTCTTTCCCTCTTTAACGTTTCCGACCGGCTTATGCGACGCGCCCCCCTCTCCTCACTGTGATTGAGTAGAAAGTATCCTCAAGGAACCTGGAACGTCTTTATCTGCGTGGTCTGGGTACATGCTAACAAAACAGTTCTATAGAGACAGCTTTTGAATAATTATCATTGTAGACTGTAGATGTCTTGGGGGGGGAGGGGGGTTAAAGTATCCTTTTGTCAGGGGATGAAGTTGGGTTAATTGTTTTCGTGTGATTGTTATTTTTTATCTGTAATATGTACCTGAATGCAGCTCACTTTGAGCTGCTGCTTGAAAAAGGCGTGAGCAAATCTAAAGTAAAAAAAAAAAATCTAAAATTGCATTTGAAAATTGTTTTATTTACCTTACCCTTTTTTAGTAGTAGCTCATGAAGTTACACTAAGGTATAGTAGGTTTCTTTTGAGTGTATTAGGTGTTTCCCTGTCACAGTCTGAGGGCTAGTTTTACTAAAGTAAAAAGGTCTTGTTGCATAAAATTCATGTGGTAAATAATGGTACATTAATGTGTGGGTGATGTATTAGCACCTTTTAATAAGTCTAGTTTTAAGTTTATACCTTCCTGTCTCCCAGACTCTCACCTATCCACCCCCATCCTGTTAGATTGTCACTGAAATGCTTTGATGTTTCTCTCAGATATACTGTCATTGCCCTCCTGTCTCCATGCATATAGACTGTCACTGAAATGCTTTGATGTTTCACTCATATATACTGTCATCTACCAACATTTGCTTATTTCCGATCTGACGAAGAAGGGCAGCCTTTGAAAGCTAATCAAGAAATGTATTTAAGTTATGTCCAATAAAAAAGGTATATTTTCTTTTCCATGTTTTATTTTGTTTTATTTTTATTGATTACCTTTAAAAGTGGACTAACATGGCTACTACACCTCTCTAATCAACTTTATACCTGTGACAGTGGAAGAGTAAGGTTTTTTTTTTTACTAAGTTAGAAACAGAAACATGATGGCAGAATAAAGGCCAAATGGCCCATCCAGTCTGCCCATTCTCTTAAACCCCTAACCTTTCCTTTTCCTATGCGATCCCATGTGCTTATCCCATGCCTTCTTAAATTCTGACCCAGTCCTCGACTCCACAACCTCCACTGGGAGGCCATTCCACGCTTCCACCACCTTTTCTGTGTACTTTCTTAGATTACTCCTAAGCCTGTTCCCTCTTAACTTCATCATATGCCCCCACGTTCCAGAGTTTTCCTTCAGTTGTAAAAGGCTCACTTCTTGTACATTAATGCCCTTGAGATATTTAAACGTCTCTATCATATCTCCTTTCTCCCTTCGCTATTCCAGCATATACATGTTGAGGTTCCTAAGCTTGTCCCTATATTTTTTGTGTTCAAGACTGCTTACTAATTTTGTAGCTGCCCTCTGAACCGACTCCATCCTGTTTATATCTTTCTGTAGGTGCGGTCTCCAGAACTGCACTCAGTACTCTAAATGAGGCCTCACCAGAGACTTATACAAGGGCACTATCACCTCCTTTTTCCTGCTGACATCCCTCTCCTTATGCACCCAAGCATCCTTCTGGCTTTGACCATTGCTTTTTCTACCTGTTTGGAAGCTTTAAGGTCATCAGACACAATCACCCCCAAGTCCCATTCTTCCTTTGTACACTGAAGCACTTCACCCCCTATATTATACTGCTCCCTCAGATTCTTGTGATCCAAGTGCATGACCCTGCATTTTTTAGCATTAAATCTTAGTTACCAAATATCGGTCCATTCCTCCAGCTTCGCTAGGTCCTTCCTGATGTCATTCATACCCTCCATGGTGTCCACCCTGTTGCAGAGTTTGGTAGTAAATGGGCTGAACATGTCCTTAAACGGGCCTTTCCTGCATTCTAAGCTCATTTCTAGTGTGGCTGTCAAAAAGGACTTTTAAAAAATATATATATATATATTTGTTGCATTTCTGCCCATGCAGTGATGTTAGTATTAGTGCCCAGCCATTTAAAAAAGGTAATGGTGGGGGACTTATCACATCCTATTTCTCATTTTCGATCCCTGACATGCACCTCTCAAAAATAAATGAATACTACGTGCTTAGCACGGATATCAAGACTAATGTGGAATGCTTTAATGTGTCCTGCATTAGATGTGCATTAGTGCCTAACGTAGCCTAGTAAAAGGGCCCATAAGTGACTTGCCAAGTCACAAGAAGCAACTGTGACTTTCTTGGTACTCGCCCTGCTTCTCTAACCATTAGGTTACTCTTGTATGCCAAACATGTTATATGCTCAGGCTTAGTGTCATCTGTTGGTAATCCACTGTGAGGCGCTGGGTATCACCTTGCTTACATCTCTCTCCATTAATATATTATGATCTACCAGATCAAAAGCATTGGAAAGGTCAAATTGTATTAGCAGAACCTGCTGACCATTATATGTGTTTGAATTTCTGATATGAGTATACTTAGAGCTGTTTTGGTACTATATCTACTACGAAATCCCAGTTGAGTTGAATGTAGGATACTGAAGCGATCTATTAATTGAGTAGCCATAATACCTTCGGTAACTTTCACAAATAATGGAATTGATGCAACTGACCTGCAATTTGGCACTTGACAAAGTTTGCCATTTTGATCTTTTGGTATCGGGGTAAGAATATTACCTAAGTGTGCAGGGAATGTACCAGCTCTAAAATTTTCCTCTAACCAATTTAGTAAAACTACCAATCATGCTCCTGGTCTCAGGCTGTACATGCACAGACTTCAGGACAAAATTTAAGACTTTCTTCACAATCATTTCCATAAAAGTAACTTTATGCCATGTTCTTAGGAGGTTCCAGCTGCTTCAGGACTGAAACAGCTTGTCACTGTTTGCAATGGTTTTGTATTTAATGTTGTGATTATTTGCACAGATAGTTATATTTGTTTCATTATTAGTTTATCTGTAGTATAGTTTTGAAGGTTGGTATATTAACTATCAAAATAAACTGTTGGCTGAAGTCTTCTCAAAACTTGGATGAGAGTAGCATAACATTTTTAAGGGGCCAGCCTTGAAATATTAGACCCCATTCAATTATTTTCCTTCTCTGGCAATATGCATTTTAAAAATATTTAGGACCCTGTTTACTAAGGTGCACTAGCGTTTTAGTGTACGCTAACCATGTAGACGCCCATAGGAAAATGTTATGGGCATCTACATGGTTAGTGTGCACTAATGCTCAGCGAGCACTAAAAATGCTAATGCACCTCTAGTGCAGCTTAGTAAACAAGACCCTTAATTTTTAAATTACTTAGGGCCCTGTTTACTAAACCATGTTATAGGCACGTTAGCATTTTTAGCGCGCGTTAACCGTGTACATGCCTACAATATCCCTATAGGCGCCCACACTGTTAGCGCATGCGCTGATTGTAGGCATGTTAAAACCATTAATGCGCCTTAATAAACAGGGCCCTTAAATTGCTCTCTTATTGCAAGTAATGTGCATTTATAGTGTTCTGTCGGTGATCTCTCTTACCTCGCAGGTACTGTAAAGTTGCCTTTTGATATTCATAATTCTGGTCCTGAGGTTGGCTTTGTTCACAATTAACATTTTAACTCTTTTTGATTAATCAGAGAGCTGTTGTTCATATGGACGAATCTAGAGAGGAGCACATTACGCAGCTGTTGAGCTCAGTCCAAAGTAAAAGCGATGACAGAGAGGTATCCTGGCGTTCTTCTGGAAATAAATGGTACAGCCATCCATTTTTCTCACATCTACAGATCGTGGTTATTTTGCAGTTGAAAATTATCTATATATATATAAAAGGCAACTCCAACGTTCTATGAAGCCTCCAGCCGGAAGTGTGAAGCGCCAGAGATATCCGGTTTCCCCATGAGTGAAGGAAAACAGCACAGCACGAAATCCCTCTCTCTGTAACAGTGAAGGACTCAGAGGGGGGATGGGAGAGAGACGCCCCGCACTCTCTCTGTAACACAAACACAGTACAGCAGGAAACAACACTGAAGGACTGGACTCGGAGGGAGGAGGGGAGGGAGAGAGGGCAGAGGGCAGGGACACTCCCACATGCACACTCTGAAGAAAACCTTGCTAGCCCCCCATTTAATTTGCATCAGAAACGGGGCTTTTTTACTAGTACATGATAATGCAATAAATGTGAGACATTATCTAGGATCTGTTTTTTTATTTTATTTAAAATCTGTAGTTTATTTTGTTCAAAATTATAGCAAGATGTTCAGTTAGACTCATGGACAACTGTAATTAAAGGAGTTACACTGGTTACCTATTTCACAGCGTATCAGATTTAAAATGATATGTTTGATTTTTAAAGCACTTTTTGGGTCCATTCAGAAGGGCTGCTAGATTTATTAGAGATTCCTTCTTCTACGAGAAATTTTTGTTATTATCGGACTTTAACATTAGGTTAACCGTCTATGAAAAATGTCAGATTAAAATCTATTCTTGAAAAATCATTTACTTTTCATTGGGCATGTCACTGGAACGCACTCTCCTTAAAACACAATCTTCCTACATATATTTTAGGAAGATTCTTAAGACCTATCTATTTGAGGTTAAGTCCAAGTTGGTACCATGTTCTCTTTTTTTTTTTTTTTTTTTTTTTTGTAAATTCTTCTCTTTAATGTTGAGATTTTTTTCTTATGTGAACCGCTGTGAATCCATTTTAGGAATAACGGTTGGTATATAAGAACTAGATAGAACAGAATAGTCTAACACAGCTGTGAAACTTAAGAAGGAGAACATCAAAATGGGAGTGATCTAAATCAGATGTTTTAAGGTTGCTGTCTTGTCTTACCTGAGAGCTCCCCCGATCCACCCCCCCCCCCCCCCCCCCCACAAGAGATCAGTTCTAGTTCCCTAGAAATCTGTTGGAGCATTGTTGGTTTACCTGCGGTTCACAAGAATCTTGTTCACATATACCACATATTTATTTTCCATTTACTGCAATGCTGTCTTTAAAAATTTTAATTTATAAAACTCATAGTATGGACATGGAAAGGCACAATAATATATTTTATACTGAAGACATTTTTTTTCCCCAGGAATAACTTCAGTGCACAGCCAAGAGAGAAAACATCTTCTGAGAAGACTAATCTGGATCAAGATTTAGCTTATGTTATACAAGAAAATGAGCCAAATACAGATTTAAACCAACAACTTAAAATTGAATTGCGTAAAAAAAGAACTAATTATAGATACCTTGAGATGCAGGTACTGAATACTATTTATGTACAATGTAATGTGTTAGCACAGTTCGGTGTTATTTATTTGGTAACGCTTCAATAAGAATGAACATACATTGGGGTTATAAACATGTATTCAGTGACTCTTCAAAGAAATGCAGTTCTAGAGAAGAGTTCTGAAAATTAGTTGGAAGAACTAAATTTTACATAAATGGGTGTGTGAGATGATGGGAAATGAAAGGTGTTTGTTAAAAGGTCTGGTCATAAGGGAAAGGAGATTTGCTGGTCATGTACTAAGATTTTGGTGGCTAACTAGATGGTTTAAGACAGTGATTCCCAAACTTTTTGGGTCATGGCGCTCCTAGGCTGCACATTATCCATTATCTCTCCAGTCTCCCTGCCCCATCCCCTGCCTCCAACATCATTGAGTCTTACTTTGCTGGTGGTGATGCCCAAGTCTCGCCAGCTGAAGAGGTCCACTGCCCAAGACCCAAGCTCCATGCTGGTTGTGCAACAAGCAAATCGGTGGCATGCTTCAGCCACCAACACCAATATAGCAAACTAGAACCAAGACTGAAAATGCTGCTTGACTTACAAGGCTAACAGCATAACAAATGCTTAATTATAACTAGCGATATCTTTTTTTATTTTTTCTTCTTATTAAAGAGTGCCCTCAACAAAAAACACTTTTTTAGGCCATGCATTTCTTTGCCCAGTGGTATAGCATTTCTTTCATCAGGTTTCTCTTTGTTTATATGTGTGCTATTGCCTATCTAAATGGTGCTATTCCTTAAATAAATAAATCAAAACGTGAACTTATCTTCTGAACGTTTTTTTCAACATGGACAATGTCTCCTCGCTAGTCACTTCACTCTCCTCCGCCACTTTCTCTGTCTGATTAATTGGCTTCCCCTGAAAACGCCCGACACCGCGGGTTTCAAAAACGTCTTTCATCAGGGACTTGGTGTGAAGCCATCTTTTCTTCAACAATACGTGCCTTTCAATAGTTGTGGCTTGATGAGAAAATATGCCGAGGCTCCCTGAGAGTTCGCTGCAACACACAGTTTGGGAACCACTGGGTTAGGATATATAATAAAGGCAAAAGAGATGGAGAAAATAAAAAATAGTTTGCAGAGATGAAATAAAATGGTCAAGATCCAGAAAAGCTGGCAGAGAAAAAATATAACTGGAGATTACTGATGCACCACTGTTGACAGTTTTAATATTGAAGGTGGCATTTGATGATGAAAGCTTTGAAATAGTTGTGCAAAATGATTAGTTAAGGAGTTGTACAGTTTGGACATGTTTGTTCTAAAGGCATTATTTGAACCAATGTTTTTTCTGATTTCATTAATAATATAATATTCTTGTAAGTTTTGTCAGTGGACTGAAATATATAGTAACCATTCACCTGCTGAAAATTGGAAACTGATACTTTTTCTGTCTTGACATCCTCAGCAGAAAGGTATAAAGGTGACTGATAAGCAATTTCACCATTGTTCTTTTTCTCACTAACAAGATCTAGCAGTACTTGAACTAAAATTCTAAAACATTTCATTTTTGTAAAGCAAAAATAATGAAAAACCATATATATTGGAACAAGAAACATAAGACCAGACTAGCATGTAATTTTAAGAGTGCTGCTATGCCAAACATCAACTGGGGCCTATGTTTCAGTAAAGTGATATAAAGTCCTTCCTTGTTCTGTTATCACTTTTTCATATTTATAGATCAGGCATATATAGTTTTATGAAGTATTAATAGATAACTCATCAGTATTCTTCCAGTTAATAATCTTCTTTAGAGCTAATTTAAGCAAAAGATCAAACAAATTAACATGACTTTTAGACAGTTGAAAAGTCTTCACCAAAGAATGGCAAATCACTACATTATAGGTTAAGAGACCAATAATTTGGAAAATGGCCTGCAATCTGTGCCAGATACCAGGCCAGTAGAGTGTCAGGGTATAACAATAAAATTATCATTTTCAAAAAGGTCCCTTTTTTGTGGTTACAAGACCAACAGTTGGCACTGCTAGTATTGTTAATCCAAAATGCCTTAATCAGTGTCCAAAAGGCCCTATGCAAGCAGTACTTTAATTTGAATTTTCTGTTTCTAATGCCATACACTACTGATGTAACTCATACTGCTGGAAGTCTAGTAGTTACTTTAGTTATATGCCAGATTTTACAAGGCATACATTTTTATTATCTACCAGATACGCATGAACCAACAAAATTATGATTCTAAACCCCTCCTCCGATTTGATTATTCATCTTCGGTTGTGTCCTGAATTGTCAAATTCCTCGACAAGTGATTGGGTTTAGGAGCAGAATTGTGGATTCTGTCTCTAAATGTTTATAATAAACTGCATTACAAAGGAACCAAGGTACAGAAGCTCATAAAATAGTGCTTTAAAGAATAAGGGCCCTGTTTACTAAGGCACACTGGTGTTTTTAGTGCGCGCTATAAATTAGCGCATTCTAATGCTAGAGACACCTATATTTTCCTGAGTGTCTCTAGTGTTAGGCACGTTGACATTTTTAGTGCGTGCTACAGTGTGGCTTAGTAAACAGGGCCCTAAGAGTATTATAAAAACTTGCATTTGTTTTAAGTATGTGACAAATTTAGAAACTTGAATTTTCATTTGCTTTCAGAAATTTCGAGAAAAACTCCCTTCATTCTTCATGAGAAAGGTAATATTAATCTGTGGTGGGGTTTTTTTTTTTTTTTTTAAATCAGTAGGACAGTTTTTTCATTGGTTAGAAGTTTTAACAAGGCTTGATAAATTTATTTCTACAGATGATCTGATTTTTGAATCAGAGGAATCTTTGTATTGAATGCTGCCATTCCCTTAAAAGCAGGCTTTTTTGGGATTTTAAACAAAAATCTAATTTTGTTGACCTATAATTGTGGTTAAAATACTAATCCAATCAAGGACTTAGTTGTTACAACTTTTGGAACCTTGCTGGCCAGTTTACTCATCCAAATTGTTTTTAGATTTTTTTAAAATTGAAACAAAACAAGAATAAATCTCTTTGGGCATCTCTAGTGTTTAGTGCCCGCTAAAAATGCTACCACGCCTTTGTAAAAGACCCTCTGAAACACCCTTTAATAAATCCTGAGCTATGGTCATATAAAAGTCAATGCTACATTTGAGATATTTGAAATGGCAATAAAAATAAAATCTACCCTGCTTTTCATTATCAGACCTCTTAAAAGGTCATCGGCTCATTTGTTCCATGTTGGTTTTATACTTGTTCTAACAGTGTTTCACTACCTACTAGTTGGCTTCAATATTTAACTAAATGTCTTTATTTAATAGGAGCTGGTACATTTGATAAATAACAATCAAGTAGTTGTCATAAGTGGAGAAACTGGTTGTGGGAAAACTACACAAGTTACTCAGTTTATTTTGGATGATTTTATTGAGAGTGGAAAAGGTTCTGCCTGTCGTATAGTGTGTACTCAACCAAGGAGAATCAGTGCTATTTCAGTAAGTTTTATTTAGAATTTTGCCGTACTTCCCCTTTATTTATTGTGACATATTTTAGTTTGGTAACATTCTTTGCATGAAGAAAACATGGCAATATGCTACTAAATATTTAATAGAAAAATGGTTATTTCCTTTGACACCAAGGTAGCAGAGCGAGTAGCAGCAGAAAGGGCGGAAGTTTGTGGCAATGGAAACAGCACAGGATACCAGATCCGTCTGGAGAGGCAAGTAATGGTGATTTTATGTAGTTCTATCAGGGCAGCCTACCAGAATTTTGTAGTGACTAATTTATAAGTACATTAATTCAAATACAGGAGATACGCGAGGATAAACTGGAGCAAATTTTACATAAATAAAAATATATTACTCCATAACTCAAAACCATGCCATAAAAAGATTTTTAATTATACATCATGTAGATAATAAATTATTACACCAAACACACTCAAGCCTTTCATTCATACCATTCAGACCACATAATCCAGTACAAAAAAATAATAAAAAGATCACAAAATCTTAATGAGTCCAATGTTAACTTGCCTATAAGTTTAAAATTTTAACTTATGGGCTAATTATGAAGATAACCCAACTCCATTGAGGTAACCTTGTCAAAAGATACATAGTCTGTTGAAATCACCACAACATAATCCCTTCAACTCATTGGGTATTTCTCTTGAGCACATTTTAAAGCAGCTGGACTCAGTATATCATTCTGTATAACTCCAAAGAAACGTAAGGTCTTTAAAACCATTGTTGTTATCTGGTCACATGGTGTGTAAATTCCAGTCGGCCTACAGACTGCCAGTAGTGAAGCTCAATTGTTCCCCCTCAAAGAGTATAGACATAGAGCCTTACTTAGGCCACTATCGCTCTTACCAGTGATTGTCTTCACACATCCTTGAGATACCACTGTGAACACAAACTCCTTATGGTGGCTAAAATAAGTAGTAAGTTCGCAGTGGGATCTCAAGGCTATGTGAATGCAGTCACTGGTAAGAGCGATAGTGGCCTAAGTAAGGCTCTATATCTATATTCTTTGAGGCTTTGGAATGACCCAGAAATGACATACTGAGACGTTCTATATTTTAATTTATTAGGTGGTACGTTTTGCGTGTGTCCAGCTTTCATTAGGACTTTAGTGGTTCACATATTTACTTTTTGAGATTTTTTTTTGCACAGATATATGTAGTATTCTCTCTGATCAAATTTTGGATGTTTCATATATTAATTTATAAGTAGGGATTTAAGAAATTCTGTTTGCTGCTGCAAATTCTTGGGAAGTCAGGTCAGAGAGAAAGTATGAAGATATGCTTCACCTAAAAAGAGAAGGAGAATCTTAGTTTGAAGCCTCTAGCTCAGAAAAGACTGGACATGCTGGGTTGAAAAGTAACTCATGGCCACCTCTTGATGAAAAGAATTATCTGCCAAGTTTGCTTGTATTTATTTAGGACTTCTTTTACAAAGCTGCACTAGTGATTCCTTGTCAACAAATGAGACGAAGCCCATAGGGATTGATGGGCTTTCTCTCATTTGCCGCTCAGGAATTGCTAACGCGGCTTTGTAAAAGAAGCCCTCAATGTCCAAATGCTTAAAGAACAAGCAAGTAAACAAACTTTTGAAAAGATATATAGATATGTCTACATATACAAAGTAGATACTTTATTTGAAGCCACTGATTTTTTTTTCCTTTTTTTCAAAATTAAACTCACATATGTTACAGGAAAACTTGAAAAACAAACATCCTGTGGGTTTTTTTTTCCTTTTATATATTTTCAGAGAATTAATGCTGCTCTTTCATGTAAAACATGCCTATATTTTCTTACAGAATGTTCAATACTACTATCATTATAATTATTACTTAAATTATTCACAAAACTTTTTACCATGGCAATGTGCATTTTTCCTAAACTTTAGGATGATTTTTTTTTGTCCAGTTTTGAAGGAAAAACTTTGCTCAGGTACACAGGTATTACTGTACTGTGGAAAGCTTGTTCAAACGCTTCCCCCCCCCCCCCCCCCCCCCCCCCCCCCCCCCCCCCAACAGTTTAGGTAAAAGTCCATGGAGGAGGAGAGGTTGATTTGGGTCAGGGGAGAGAAGTATACGCTTCAGTTTCATCATACTATAAATTCCTAATTCACTTGAAATACAATTTTAATATACAGCTTGAATATGTTTTCCCCTAGAAAACTAACAAAATAAAACATGGAAAAGAAAATAAGATGATACCTTTTTTATTGGACATAATTTAATACATTTCTTGATTAGCTTTCGAAGGTTGAATATATTTCCTGACACATCAAGGGAATTGCAGACTGGGAGGTGTGAAGTCTTGGCTTTTAAGCCAGGAATCATTGCCCCAGATGGGACCTTCCTAGCACGATTCCCTTGTAAGTGTTTTATTTTCCTTATTACTTATTTGTTTGAACCTAAGAAATTATAAGAGTTTGTGAAAACAGATGAATCCTCTGCAGCAACTTCCTTCAGTTACCACTGTACCGGCTGCAATAACCAATTAACCTTCCTCCCTCAGAAAATGTGAAGTGTAAGATTAACCATTTTGAGTTTCTTATTTTCTTTAAGATTGTGTTTTCCTGATCTTGGATCTTCCAATTGTGGACAATTATGTAAATATATATTGTTGAGAGAAAATGTTTTCCTTTTTATATTAATTTCTGTATTTCCTTAATTTATGTGATAAATGTGAATGTAATTAAGTAAAATGATAAAATAAAAGAAATGTATTAAGTTATGTCCAATAAAAAAGGTATCTTCTTATTTTCTTTTCCATGTTTTATTTTGTTTGATTTCTATTGATAACCTTTAAGAGTGGACTAACACGGCTACCACACCTCTCTACCCTAGAAAACTAAATGCATATGAAAGGTATTAGAAACTGGGGCCATGCACTCACCTATTCTGGAAGGTGGCCTCTCATAACCTCCGACCAGTGGGTTCTCCAAAAAGTGCGGTGCGGATACACCCTGAATTTGATCTCCACCCCACCAAATTGCCCACCGGGAGTTCAATCCTTCAGCTCCCACCACAGGCAGGTACTTGCAGAGGAACTCTCCGCCCTTCTCAGCGCCAATGCGGTCGAGCCCATCCCGATACTGCCAGCTCACAGACAGTATCTGCGATTCCATCGGGGACACGTCACTTCCAGTATTGTGTGCTGCCCTTTGGACTTGCCTCTGCTCTACGGGTATTCACAAAGTGACTCGTAGTGGTTGCGGCGTACCTTTGCAAGCTGGGGGTGCATGTGTTCCCTTATCTCGATGATTGGCTGGTGAAGAGCACCTCAGAGGTGGGAGCTCTTCGGTCCATGCAGTGTACTATTCAACTCTTTGAGCTGCTGGGGTTTGTAATAAATTACCTGAAGTCCCATCTCCAGCCAGTCCAATCTCTGGAATTCATAGGAGCTCTGCTGAACTCTGAGACGGCTCATGCCTACCTCCCCGAGGCGAGGGCCCAGAACCTTCTGTCCCTCGCCTCCCAGGCCAGAACGTCCCAGCAGATCACAGCTCGGCAGATGTTCAGACTCCTGGGCCATATGGCCTCTACAGTCCATGTGACTCCCATGGCCCGTCTTCACATGAGATCGGCTCAATGGACCCTAGCTTCCCAGTGGTGTCAAGCCACCGGGAATCTAGAAGATGCCACCCGCCTGTCCATCAGTTGCTGCAGTTCGCTGTTCTGGTGGATGATTCGGTCCAATTTGACCTTGGGATGCCCATTTCAAATTCCTCAGCCCACAAAAGTGCTGACGATGGATGCATCTCTCCTGGGGTGGGGGGCCCATGTCGATGGGCTGCACACCCAAGGGGTGTGGTCCCTCCAGGAAGCAGGTCTCCAGATCAATCTCCTGGAGCTCCAAGCGGTCTGGAACGCGCTGAAGGCTTTCAGGGATTGGCTGTCCTCCCAAATTATCCAAATCCGGACAGACAACCAGGTTGCGATGTATTACATCAACAAGCAGGGGGGCACCGGATCTCGCCCCCTGTGTCAGGAAGCCGTCGGGATGTGGTACTGGGCACGCCAGCACGGCATGCTTCTCCAGGCCACGTACCTGGCAGGCGTAAACAACTGTCTGGCCGACGGGCTGAGCAGACTCATGCAACCGCACGAGTGGTCACTCCATTCCAGAGTGGTACGCAAGCTCTTCCGAGAGTGGGGCACTCCCTCGGTGGACCTTTTCGCCTCCCACACCAATCCACAAGCTGCCTCAGTTCTGTTCCAGACTTCAGGCACACGGCAGACTAGCGTCGGATGCCTTTCTCCTCCATTGGGGAAGGGCCTCCTGTATGCGTATCCTCCTATACCTTTGGTGGGGAAGACCTTACTGAAGCTCAAGCAGGACCGCGGCACCATGATTCTGATAGCGCCCTTTTGGCCCCGTCAGATCTGGTTCCCTCTTCTTCTGGAGTTGTCCTCCGAAGAACCGTGGAGATTGGAGTGTTTTCCAACCCTCATTTTGCAGAACGACGGAGCGCTTCTGCACCCCAACCTTCAGTCTCTTGGCTGTCACGGCCTGGATGTTGAGGGCGTAGATTTTGCTACCTTGGGTCTGTCTGAAGGTGTCTCCCGTGTCTTGCTTGCTTCTAGGAAGGATTCCACTAAGAAGAGTTACTTTTTCAAGTGGAGAAGGTTTGTCGTTTGGTGTGAGAGCAAGGCCCTAGAACCTCGCTCTTGTCCTGCACAGACCCTGCTTGAATACCTTCTACACTTACCCGAGTCGGGTCTCAAGACCAACTCAGTAAGGAATCACCTTAGTGCAATTAGTGCTTACCATCATCGTGTAGAGGGTAAAGCCATCTCTGGACAGCCTTTAGTCCTTCGATTCATGAGAGGTTTGTTTTTATCAAAGCCCCCTGTCAAGCCTCCTGCAGTGTCATGGGATCTCAATGTCGTCCTCACCCAGCTGATGAAACCTCCTTTTGAGCCTCTGAACTCCTGCCATCTGAAGTACTTGACCTGGAAGGTCATTTTCTTGGTGGCAGTCACTTCAGCTCATAGGGTCAGTGAGCTTCAAGCCCTGGTAGCTCATGCTCCTTATACTAAATTCCATCATAACAGAGTAGTCCTCCGCACTCACCCTAAGTTCCTGCCAAAGGTGGTGTCGGAGTTCCATCTTAACCAGTCAATCGTCTTGCCAACATTCTTTCCCAGACCACATACCCGCCCTGCTGAACGTCAGTTGCACACATTGGACTGCAAGCGAGCATTGGCCTTCTATCTGGAGCGGACACAGCCCCACAGACAGTCCGCCCAATTGTTTGTTTCTTTCGACCCCAATAGGAAGGGGGTCGCTGTCGGGAAACGCACCATCTCCAATTGGCTAGCAGATTGCATTTCCTTCACTTACGCCCAGGCTGGGCTGACTCTTGAGGGTCATATCACGGCTCATAGTGTTAGAGCCATGGCAGCGTCAGTGGCCCACTTGAAGTCAGCCACTATTGAAGAGATTTGCAAGGCTGCGACATGGTCATCTGTCCACACATTCACATCACATTACTGCTTCCAGCAGGATACCCGACGCGACAGGCGGTTCGGGCAGTCGGTGCTGCAGCATCTGTTTGGGGCTAGAATCCAACTCCACCCTCCTGGACCCGGTTTTATTCTGTTCAGGCTGCACTCCCAGTTAGTTGTTTTTTGTAGGTCAATTTCTGTTATGTCCTCGCCGTTGCGAGGCTCAATTGACCCTGTTTGTTGTTTTGAGTGAGCCTGGGAGCTAGGGTACCCCAGTCGTGAGAACAAGCAGCCTGCTTGTCCTCGGAGAAAGCGAATGATACATACATGTAGCAGGTGTTCTCCGAGGACAGCAGGCTGATTGTTCTCATCTACCCTCCCTCCTCCCCTTTGGAGTTGCGTTTTTTCATCATTTCTTTGCTTGTCATCTAACTGAGCGGGAGCGGTCCCGCACGGGCGGGAAGATGGCCGCACATGCGCGGTGGGTGTGCCCTGCGTGCGGGACCTCCCGCGAAATTTTTCTTCTGGTTTGAGGGGCTGCCGTGGACGTCAACCCTGTCGTGAGAACAATCAGCCTGCTGTCCTCGGAGAACACCTGCTACAGGTATGTATCATTCGCTAATTCCAAAGTTGGTGCGTGCGGGGGGCGTTCCTGGCAGTAATCAGAAGCATGGTCACATTGCTTCGTGCTGCCTGGTTACTGCGGAGTTAGCGCGTGAGCCCTTACGCCAGATAGGAGGCGGTAAGGGCTCATGCGGTAAATGACAGGTGCTAATTTTGGACTTAGTGCCTGGCTATTATTGCCAGAAGTAGAAATTTGGCTTTTTGGTAGATGCACTAAGAGGTGCCCTGAGCACGCAGGAATATCACCCGTAGCGCAGGCCTCTTTTTAGTGCACTTTGTAAAAGTTCCCCATAGTGTTGAAGCTGACACTGATATCTGGTCCTGATCTACCCTGACGCAGCTATTAGCAAAATGCTGCCCACCGTCGGTGGGACCACATTAAGATTTATTTTTCTTTTCAATAAATTCTTTGTTTGAAGAAATGCATAAAAATTGATTGCAATATAAAATTTGTCTACTAAGTGGTGGATGGAAGTTTTTTAGTCTGTGAGGTGAATACCCTTTCTAGTTGCTGAGCAGAAGTTGAGGTTCTGAGGCTTTTTCTTCTGTTTTTAAGAATGTGAAAGACATTTTGGTTATCTCTATATTAATTTTGTCTAATTGTATGTCATTCAATTTTCCATTAAGAGCTTACTTTTGTTTAGTGGTATAGTATCTCATCCAGGGGGAGGGGAAGACAAAAAACACCAAGGCATAGGAGCCAGCTCTGTGGTTGCAAGTGGGTGCAGGGCACCTCCGACATTGAGCAAGCTCCTTAATGGTATCCAAGGAATGTTGGCGCTTTCTCATGGAGGAGAGAACAATAGCATAATAAAAGCCATTCTGCCACTGAACTTTCAAAGCAAATAAGACATCTTTTAAAAGGTCTAGGCTACTTAAAACATTTATTTTTTTATTCACAGTCGGTTACCAAGGAAACAGGGTTCTATCTTATACTGTACTACAGGAATCGTCCTCCAGTGGCTCCAGTCGGAACAGTAAGTGTGCTGTAACAAAAAAAAAAAAAAAAGACAAGGTGTATTATTAAAAGAAATGGAAATATTAATGTTTGCTAGAGCACTGCTATTCCACTTCTTTAAAAAAAAAAAAAAAGCACAACTTCAAGGGCCTTGTTTACTAAGGTGCATTAGCGTTTTTAATGCGCCTACAATTAGCGTGTGAGCTAACCATGTAGGCGCCTATAGGGATATTGTAGGCGTGTACATGGTTAACATCTGTTAAAGATGCTAACGTGCCTATAACGCGGCTTAGTAAACAGGGCTGCAAGTGTACTCAATTGTTGCAATGCACTGAACCAGATTTCACATATTCCCTTTCTAACTCCCTATCTCCCCAGCATGGTACCGTTACTCCCCACCCCCCCCCCCCCCCCAAAAAAAAAAAAAAAAAATTCTCTGTGAAACTTTTGTCCTTTCCATTCTGCACAGTCCTCATGTCCCTTCCCTGTGTGATTCCCTCTTAACTGCTACTCCTCCCAGAGTAATCCCTAATCTCATTCCTACCCTATCTGTATTAACATCTCCCCTGCATTATCATCTGTGCTTTCTCTTCTTCCTCCTGGCTTTGCTCTAATGTTTGAACATTCAGTGCTGGTTGGTCCCATGAGACAGCACATTTAAATAGCAAAGCAAAACCAATGAGGGAAGAGGCGGAGGCAGCGTAATGCACTATTTTCCTCCAGCTGGCTGGAAGGAGAGACAAGGATTGTCCTTGATATGCTGCTACCACAACACATCAAGGACTGTGCCATGACACACTGCCTAAGAATCAACACATTAAGGTAATAGGTAGATGTGCTTCAGTTTCCTTTACTTTTACTCCACTTTGAAATAAGATAAAAGTTTGCATATTTTCCCCTTCTATTTTAGGGACCTTTCTAGTGTTAGTCACATTGTACTGGACGAAATCCATGAAAGAAATTTGCAGTCAGATGTTCTTATGAGTATTGTTAAGGATCTCCTCACCGTTCGACCCAACCTGAAAGCGATATTAATGAGTGCTACTCTGAATGCAGAAAAGTTTTCAGAATACTTCGGTGGGTGAGGATCTTACAGTTTTCGGTTTATTTGTATTTGAAGTCTGTTGTGTTTGCTATACATATATGTATATAATTTTTGTGTTAGATTAGAAGAATATCTTATTTCACTATTGGAACATTTCCAAAAAGTTGCTCTTGGGAGCCCAAGTATTACGACTTTTTGAGGTGAATGCTAAGTGGAAGTTGGGAGCCGAAGTATGGCTATCGTATACATGAAGGCATTCTAGAAAATGTGTAGGTTTTTTTTTAAATAGTGGTAACAGTATAACTGTTTTGTATATGAATATAACATATGAACTTTTTGGGAGAGGATTTTTTATAATGTAAAGTTGAGTTTCCTCTGACTAGTGAATAAAAGATTACTTTTTTAGTGAAGTGTTCTCCATTTGCAGCTTTTATTAAAAAAAAAAAAAAAAGCTGGTAGTTTTATTTAGGGTTATTGTTCATATATCCAGTTATGGGCTTCTTTTACAAAGCCACGCTAGCAATTCCTGCACAGCAAATGAGAGGAAACTCATAGGTATTGAATGGGCTTCCTCTCATTTGCCACGCAGGAATCACTAGTGCGGCTTTGTAAAAGAAGCCCTAAGTTCATAATACAGTAAATTAAAATATAAACACAAACTGGTGTGAAACTTGGAGAAAAGAAACATGGTTTAAATTGTGTAAAATGAATAAATTCTAATAATTGCAGTAGATAGTTACACTTTTGGTTCAATTACATCAATTTCACAGATGCAGAAGATCAGTGTTATGGAGCGCTCCTATACATTATCAGTTTTGGACTAATTTTTTTGTGGTCCAATATGAGTTATTACAATCTGTAAAGGGAAATGGGACTTGATATACCGCCTTTCTGAGGTTTTTGCAACTACATTCAAAGAATCCACCCCACTTTATTTATTTATTTATTTTGAGAATCATTACACCTTTTACTAATATTTTTATTGGTACAAATGTTCATTTTGTGTTCTTTTTTTCTTTGTGTTTTTATTTTTTCTAACTGATGTTGGACTTTGAACATGAAACAAAGGAGGGGGAAGAAATTTTTTTTTAAAGCTGGTGTGTTCTAATTAATGTGTTAAGTTGGTCTTGAGCTACTGTAGCCATGGTCTCGGACCTAGCTGTCTTGATCACTGTGTCTTTTTCTTGTTGTCTTGGCTATAAACCCCAAATGAAGGAGGAAGAGTATTCAGTGGCAGAGCAGTTTCTGTGGGTTCATAGTTGTGATCTGCCATTGTCTCATTAAAGCTTCATTGGTTGGTTGATTACGAACATGTTTTATTTAAAAAATATGTTTTTTCTTCCACATTTCAAATTCATGGTAGTAGTATTACTGTAGTGATCATCAGGATTGTTAAAGCAGTGATTTTTTTTTTGTTTCAATTGTAAAATACCTCTTTAAAGTTGCATAGTTGTTATATAGAGAGAGACCTTGGCATTACTTGATTTTGTCTTTCTGTTACAGGCAACTGTCCAATGATTCACATTCCTGGATTCACCTATCCTGTTGCTGAGTATTTTTTGGAAGATATAATTAATATGATAAGGTAAATGTAGGATATTTAGTATAGGGCTCAGTATTCACAGTGATTTTAAGTGGGCCAGAGAGGCTCCGCCCACTGAGCCGCCCAACCGCTGATATTCAGCAGCACCATACTGGTCAGTACCGCTGAATATCGCCTCCGACCGCTCACCAAAAAAGTGGGCAGGTTAGGGGTGGCACTAGGGTGGAGCCCAAGGTTTTGTGGGTGCCAGAAGTATTCAGTGCCAACACCTATATCACTCAGTGGCCTAATTTAGTGAGAGGTTGCAGCAGCCATTTTTGAAGGGTACCACAAGGGGCAGGAGTGAGGGGGGCTGTGCTTCTGCCCCCAAAGACCACCATGGGCGAGGGGGAGCATTCCGGGGAAGAGACTGAATATCATGTGTGTTTGGGGGGGGGGGGGGGGTTGTGAACACACATGACAATAGTCTGACTATATTTAATTGCATGTTTTGTTTCACATTGAGAGGTAACTGCTCTTAAAATGACTTTAGAAACCTACTTTCTTGCTGTTGATTAGATTACAGCATACTAATTTTTGTTCTATTTTAATATGTTTATCAAGGATTAAAATAAAACATTTTCATGCTATGTAACATGTCTGGCTGTAGAGGAGGAGCCTTGTGGTTAGAGCACTGGGCTGACCACCAGGGAAGCCTGGTTCAAATTCTACTGCTGTTCCTTGTGACCTTGGGCAAATCACTTTAACCCTCCATTGCCTCAGGTGCAAACTTAAATTATAAGCTCTCTGGGGACAAGGAAATACCTAGTGTACCTGAATGTTATTTACCTGGTCCTGCTTCTGAACTGAATCCAAATGAATAAAATAAATTCCTTCCTTTCTTCCTGGGGATATCTGGTTATGGTGGGATATTAACATACTATCCCTGAATAGTTTGCCCATAAATATTTTTGTTTGAGCAGTGCTTGTATCAGCAGGCCTCATAAGTTCTGAAATGTTTGCAGGGAGCAAGTATGTAAATAAAGTTACCCAGATACAAGGATAGCAGCGTTGAAATAACACCTTCATGAACAGACCACTTTCTAATCAAATTTTCTGTACACTGCCATCTCAAGTGGATGGCACCTTCCAGAGTGTGGAGGGAGATCAGAGACAAGAAAAAGCTGATTACAGAAAATTTCCTAGATGCCTTGGACTGTCCACATTTGGATGAAAAGATAGCTTCAGTGTCAGAGCAGGTTAATATTTGGAATACACATTTAGCTAAGGCCCTAGAGACAATGCCACTTTTTTTTTTTTTTAAATAAGTCTTACACCCCACTCACAAATGCTCACTTTGGTTCTCTATAGAACTTTGGAACCTTAAGAGCAAATGTCGGAAACTTGAAGTAAATGAATGAGGACAGGTTAATCCATAGGAAACGCATGACAAAGTACTGCCAAGCTTTAACAGCAGCCAAATACATTATTTTTCTCAATGCATGTACCAGCTTTGACAGTTCAACAACCACTTATTCAATGTAGTAAACTGCCTACTGAAGTCCCCACAAAAGAACTAGCCGCCTCGGTGAAAACTGAACTGCAATGATTTTGCTGCTTATTTTGCTAACAAAATTGAGTCTTCACCAGGATTTACAGGCAGTCTCACTCAGTCTTCTGTCAGTTAACCAGGAGTACACAAACTTGCCCTCTCCTTAGACATATGGAATTCTCCTTACTCAATAACAGAGAAAGCCTTGACAAAATCATGAGAGGTGTTTGACAAACTTCCTGCTCTCTCAACACCTGCCTGTCAAAGAAACCACAATGGGTAAGAAGGGACCTGAAGGACAAGTCCATAGTCTGCTATTGAGATAGGCATGGGGAAACCACTGCTTGCCCTCGGATTGGTAGCATGGAATTTTGCTAGTGTTTGGGTTTGGTCTTTTTCTGCCATCATCTACTATGTTACTATGTTTCTGCCAGGTACTTGTGACCTGGATTGGCCACTGTTGGAAACAGGGCTAGATGAACCATTGGTCTGACCCAGTATGGCTATTCTCATAGGAAATTTAAGATCCTGCTAAAGACGTACTTTTTCAAAAATTTTCTTGGAGTGCGACCTTGAAGTCTGTTAATCTGATCCGATACTTGCTTTTACCCAGTGTGCAGAGTGATTTGTTCTAGTTTCTTTCTTATTTTAATTATCAGCCTTCCTTTCTATTATATAATATCTTCTCTATATATAAAAGGCACCACCAACGTTCTAAATGAAGCCTCCAGCCGGAAGTGTGAAGGGGGAGAGAGATCCGGTTTCCCCATGAGTGTCTGCCCCGCCCTCACTCTCTCTGTAACACAAACAGTGAAGGAAAACACAGCAAAGCACTCAAAACGCTCTCTCTGTAACAGTGAAGGACTCAGAGGGGGGAGGGGAGAGAGGGCAGAAGCCCTCACTATCTCTGTAACACAAACACAGCAGGAAACTTAACACTGAAGGACTCGACTCCGAGGGGGGAAGGGGACAGAAAGGACTGACAGCACAGGGGAAGGGAGAGAGGGCAGACACACACACTCCCACATGCACACAGAAGAAAACCTTGCTAGCCCCCGTTTCATTTGCATCAGAAACGGGGCTTTTTTACTAGTTTTTATATAAACCACTTTGATCTGTTTGTCAGCAAAGGCAGTATGTCAGACTTGAATAAACATAAGGCCCCAAAAATTGTGAACTCATCTCTTTCAAATGGGCAACTACCAACAGCATTAAAAAGGGCAATATATGTCCTAAAACATTTCTACTCTGTTCTGCAACATCTAAGGTTTTGCCAACCACTAACCTGTCTTGTTTATCTCAGTGCCACTGAAGTCATTTCTATATTAGAAGAATCTTCTTACCTTATCACCTTTTTTTTTTTTTTTTTTTGGAAAAGCTTTTGGCATGTTTGCAACTTCTGAAAGCTGTACAAATGCAATATTTAACAAAGGAACTTTTAATTAAAGAGAGAGAGGATGAGATTTGATATACTGTCTTTCTGTGGTTACAATCAAAATGGTTTGCATATTATATACAGGTATATATTTTGAACCTAGGGCAATGGAGGATTAAGTGACTTGCCCAGAGTCACAAGGAGCTGCAGTGGGAATTGAACTCGGGTCTCCTTATTCTCAGGCTGCTGCACTAACCGTTAGTCTACTCCTCCACAAAGTAAATACTTTGCATTGGAAGTGATTAATCACTATTTTTTTTTTGTAAGATATTTTCCAGAAAGTAAAAACCAGAGGCCACCGTGGAAAAGAGGATTTATGCAGGGACGTATGAAAAGACCAGAAGTCGAACAAAAAGAAGCTATTTATAGAGAACGTTTGCCTGACTATTTAAGGACACTTCGAGGAAAGTAGGTTTTTGTTTTGTTTATGTGCTTTGCTTTCTGTGCTGAGAATGTCCATCGTATTTTTAACTATCCTGGATTTTTAGCAGGTTAAGACTGTTTTTAGTGGTAAAGCAAACCTGGTAGTAGTAATTTAAGGGGTTCTTTTATCAAACTGCGCTAGAAAGTGGCCGGCACTTCGATTTAGTGCGTGGGTTTGCCGCATGCTCTGGCCATTTTCTAGCGCTGCTAAAAAATGTCTGCAGTTGGGGTTTAAAAAAAAAATAGTCATGCTAATTTCCCCATTAGCAAGTGACGGTTAGCACTGGGAGCCCTTACTGCTACCTATTTAGTAAGGATTTGACGTCATTCTCATCAGTGCTGAGAGGTTCTGATGCTGATGTTTCTTGGCCTTGCCCAATGCATGACATCTTTCCTTGTCAAAGCCTTTACCAATGCTAGACCTCAAGGAGTGAATCTGGGCCACGCTGCAAGAAGAGTTTGGGCACTTTCTTGACCCACGGGATGCTGGAACATTGAAGGCATTGATGTCAACCCCAGTGGAGCCTCAGTCAGTTCTGGAGGCCTATGTGACATCTGTCCTCCGCTTGTCAAAGCTGATTCTTCGAAGGGCAACGGTGTCATTGTTCCGTGTGTTGGAGGAAGAAGCTTTCTCGGAGCACAAGAGGACCTCTGTCCCGTGGCCTTCCGCCCAGAGCCTGGCCCTCAGGCTTTTGGTCCAAAGCGGGCACAGATTCAAGTCTCTTCTCAAGTCTGATTCAGATTCTCCTGGGAGCCTGATCAGGAGCCAGAGTTCCTTTCAGAGGAGAAGCCCCTTGAATGTGGTCAAACCCCACTCCACCTCATGAGGAGCGCTCCTTCACTGATTTTGTAAGGGAGATGGCTAAGTTCTTCCCAGTTCAATTGGATGTCGAAGATGAACCCAGGACAGAAATGTTGAAGATCTTGACTTTTGATGCGTCTCCAAAGGAAGGTGTGACAGTGCTCTTGTACAGTATCCTTAGGGAGGTACAGAGGAAGCAGTGCGAGATCCCCTTCTCTGTACAGTCAATTGATAAGAAGGCTGACTTTTTGTATAGAATTCAAAAGGCTCCCAGATTCTAGAAGCTCAAGCTTCCACACCACTTTATAGTAGTTGAATCTGCCCCCAGAAAAGCCAAGAGCTCCAAGACTCGCTTCGGTGCCCCCAGGAATGGAGGTTAGGAATTTGGAGTCTTTTGGGAGGAAGGTGTTTCAGAATGCTTTGCTACTCCCACCCCCACCCCATATGTTCTTATGTCTCTTCATGAGCATTCACTTGCGGAACCTAGTGCTTAATGTGACAGAATTAGCAGAGACACTACCACTTAAGAAGGCTGCAGAGCTCTGCCAATAGTAGCTAAGTAAGAGTGTAGAAAGCACATAGCTCGGGCAACCTATGATGATTTCTTTTGCGTTCATACCAGACCAGCCCAAACAAGTGGGTTAAGTCTGTCGACCAGCGGATACAAACAGAAAGAAAGTAATTCCAAGTGAAGGCGTCCAGGGCCTCCACAATAGGTGTCAGAATGTGTATACTCACTTGGCTACATGGCCTGACCTAGAACCAGCTGTTCAAGAGAAGCTGACAGTTGTCCCATTCTAGGGAGATAATCTGTTTTGATGATGGTGGTGGAGGCCACTGACCTCATCAAGAAACATAGTGATACCATGAAGTCACTTACTCGGCCTCCTGTTCCAGGAGGTTTTCAATGGGAGGGCAGCGGAGGTCCTACTACTTGCACAAATATAGGTATACTTCTCCATCTTGACCATCCCAAACAATCTAGAGTTCTTGCCCCCTGACAGAAGCAGCAAAGAACTCAAAAATCCCAGCCAGTTCCCCAGTCAGAGGTAGGAGTGGGCTTTTGACTGGCTCCAAGAGAACATAGCTGCATTCCAGATGACCTACCTCTAGGAAGGAGGCTGAATTTTTTTCCAAGCAAGGTGTGACCCCTTGTAACATCAGACCAGTTAGTTCTCAAAATAGTCCAGACAGACTTTGCCCTTCGTTGGTGGAAGAAAATTGCTCAGTGAAAGCATCAAGATTAGGCTTTTATACAATATTTGTATTCCACTGCACACCTGTTAGGCTCTGCTCGGATAACATAAGAGTACTAACCAGTTCTAGTGAAAATAAAACTCCAAGTTAAAAATAAGTTTAAAAATGTACTAAATCAAAAAAGTTTTAAAAAGATTCCTAAATTTCTGATACTTTTCACATCTAATGAATAGAGGAAGAACATTTCAGCATTTAGCTGCTTGGAATGCAAATACAGTATTATGATACAGCACTGGGAATTGCTTATGCAGGAGCTGTCTCCCTTTTACAGGTCCAATCAGTCAAACTTGTTCCACCAGGGAAAACGGATGGGATTTTACTCCAAGTACTTCTGATTCCCAAGAAAACGGGGGAATTTTGCCCCATCCTAGACCTTTAGGCTCCTTTTGGTTTCTCTTATTCAAGCAACCACAGTTAAACTTCTTCTTGGGGATGTCATTTTGATCGTGTCTCTCCTTACTAGATTCTCATCATTGGCTCCCCGTTTCAGCCTAGATCAGATAAAAAATCCTCATTCTGGTTCACCATGTTATTTTCTGTAACACTCCCTCCATACTTGGCCTGTCTCCTCTCACCTCACCTTATATTCCTTCTAGAGCTCTTTGCTCCTCCCAGGCTTCCCTTGTTTCTCTACCTCAGCCATCCTGTTTACAGCTGGACATTTCACATAGGTCCATCTTCTCTTACTCGTTTCTTTTCTTTGGATCTCCCGCCCCCTATATATATATATATATATATCTTACAAACTCCTTTCCCAAAAATTAATAAACATGGCTCATCAAGCATGGTTTCAGTCTTGCATCCATTGTTGGATAGTGGCATGGCATGGCCTGCCTCCCTCATCCTATTATCCCTCTTCTTCCTTTGCCTTGCTCATTTTTTTTTTAACCTGTTGAAACACAACTTCTTTCTTCTACCTTTTTTATGATTTGTTGTGAACTACTTTGCTGTTTGATGGACGTATATCAAATTCCATTAAAAAAAAATAAACATACAGACATCAAAGCAGATGAATCCAGAGACAAATGATTATAATCATCTACCAGCAGGTGGAGATAGAATTCAAAACTGAACTCTGATATAGGACGGTAAGCAGCTTGGTCAGACAGTATTTTACTCTATCTTATCCTGGATTCTTCTGGCAGTGGATCCTGTCCTGGTTCGCTGGTTCAGTTGAGCCCAGGGGTATTTAGGCTTGCACTGATGCCTTTTGGGGGTACACCTGATGGCGCTAGGTCCTTCTCCCCCCTCCAGCTGTGGACCTCTCCCTCCTCACAGTTTAAAAAAAGGAGAAGGCTGTACATTTAGAAGCTTTGTCTTCAGGTCACATTGGAGGGGGTGGGAGCAGTACAAAACCCAGCAATTTTCCTTATACTCAGGCACAGGATTTCACTGGGGTGAGTACACCTTTACATTTTTTTTTATATTGCCATTGGATTTTGTCACGGTTTTATTTTGCTTTCATTTTCTTACCAGCAGGGCTTGTGTTCAGCGGTTCCCGGTGTGTGCAGCACTTCAGGAGCATCGGGGAACGGCGGAGGATGAGTTGTGAGGCTGTTTTCTGTTATTCTTGTGGGCTCCGTCGATTTCCCATGCGGGTCTTGGTGTGGTTCAGTCTCCTCGTGAGGCTGCTGCAGAGTATTCGATTCTGCAGCCCCAGCAACCGTTTTTGGTTCCCGCAGAGCAGAGGCTTCATCTTTGCTGGTTCCTCCCCAGGCTTCCCTTGCAGGGTTGATTCAGAGCTTCAATTCTCTGCACCCTCTCCAGATTTGGATTCTCAAGAGCCCTTTTCTCCAGAGTTTGTGCTCCTTCTCCACCAAGCCTTTTTACGAAGCAGGCTCAGGCTCCAGCCAGGACTCCTATTATGCAGTCTGCCAAACAAAGGCATTTGGAATCCCTTACAGAGATGGATCCCATTTCTCCTCCTTCCCTGGGCCTCTCAGAGTGAGGAGTGTCTACTGTTTCTGTGCAGTCCTTGCTACCTGAGGAGATGGAAAGAGTTGCCTGTGGATGAGGCTGACTCTCTTATAGCTGTCAGGATGTTCTAAAAGGAAGAACTGCCTGCTTTTATGACTAAGGCATTTGAGGTATTGAACATTTCTTATCCCCCCTCTCAGTCTGTCTCAGCTGCCAATCCTATGATGGCTAGCACAAAAAGGCCCCCTAAGGCCTTCCCAGTCCACGTGGCTATGCAGGAGTTGATCTTGGCTCTGGGTCTCTCCGGACGCAAGCCTGAGAGTGACTAGGGCCACGATGCATCTGTATCCGATCTCTCCTGTGGAATTGGAGAATTTGCAGTTATCTAAGGTGGATGCCTTGTTGCAGCTGTTACCAAGAAGACCATTCTTCCAGTGGAAGGGGGTATTGCTCTTAAGGATGCCCAGGGTAGGAAGCTGGAGTTGTCGTTAAAACTGTCTTTTGAAATCTCTGCCCTATCTTTGCTCTGTTTGAAGGCCCAAAGAAGGGGGATGCGGCCTCTAAAGTTACGATTGCACGGTGGATCAAGGAAGGGATTTCGGGCGCCTGTATCCTTGTTGGTAAACAGCCTCTGGTTTTATTGCAGGCACATTTGAATGGAAAGGACGTAGAATCGTCAGCTGTAGAATCGTCCACTTCTTGGGCTGAATCCCTGGGGTTTTCTGTAGATGAGATCTGTAGATCTGCCACGTGTTCTTCACTGCACTTCTTTGCAAAGCATTACTGTCTTGATGTGGCTGCTAGGTTGGAGGCGTCCTTGAGTGTCAGTGCTGTCATCTGGTACTTTGATTGCCCGTCCTCCTTGAAATTTGCTTTGCTACATCCCATTTGTCTCTGGATTCATCTGCTTTGATGATAAGGAAGGAAAAATGATACCTTACCTGATAATTTTCTTTCCTTGAATCATTGCAGATGAAAGTAGAGGCCCACCCTCAGCGAGTGTTTTGTGTCCTGTTCTCATCATGTTCCTCTGTTTAGGATTGTTGGTGAAGGTTTGCATTAGTTTGGGGATTTCTATTGTGTTTGAGTCATGTTGGTGTGAGGAGGGAGCAGATTCCTGTTGGGATATTCATCCTTCTGCTTTGTTACCTAAAATACTGTCTGACTAGGCTGCTTACTGTCCTAAATCAGAGTTCAGCATTGCCCTCTATCTCCACCAGCTGGTAGACCGCTCATAACTATTTGTGTCTGGATTCATCTGCTATGATTCAAAGAAAGAAAATGATCAAGTAAGATATAATTTTTCCATAAAATTACATGTTAGCTTAACAAAAAACAAATTTGTTACTTTTAAAATTAATTCAGAATGTATGATTTATATTTTGTATAACTTTTTCTTTCAAGTGTAGACCCTAAATGGCAAGTATGATTTTTCCTACTTAGATATTAGGACACCTTAGTAAAAGGACCCCTAACGGATTTAGCAAGCACTAACCGCCATGCAGCCCATTGTATACAGTGGTGGAAATAAGTATTTGATCCCTTGCTGATTTTGTAAGTTTGCCCACTGACAAAGACATGAGCAGCCCATAATTGAAGGGTAGGTTATTGGTAACAGTGAGAGATAGCACATCACAAATTAAATCCGGAAAATCACATTGTGGAAAGTATATGAATTTATTTGCATTCTGCAGAGGGAAATAAGTATTTAATCCCTCTGGCAAACAAGACCTAATACTTGGTGGCAAAACCCTTGTTGGCAAGCACAGCGGTCAGACGTCTTCTGTAGTTGATGATGAGGTTTGCACACATGTCAGGAGGAATTTTGGTCCACTCCTCTTTGCAGATCATCTCTAAATCATTAAGAGTTCTGGGCTGTCGCTTGGCAACTCGCAGCTTCAGCTCCCTCCATAAGTTTTCAATGGGATTAAGGTCTGGTGACTGGCTAGGCCACTCCATGACCCTAATGTGCTTCTTCCTGAGCCACTCCTTTGTTGCCTTGGCTGTATGTTTTGGGTCATTGTCGTGCTGGAAGACCCAGCCACGACCCATTTTTAAGGCCCTGGCGGAGGGAAGGAGGTTGTCACTCAGAATTGTACGGTACATGGCCCCATCCATTCTCCCATTGATGCGGTGAAGTAGTCCTGTGCCCTTAGCAGAGAAACACCCCCAAAACATAACATTTCCACCTCCATGCTTGACAGTGGGGACGGTGTTCTTTGGGTCATAGGCAGCATTTCTCTTCCTTCAAACACGGCGAGTTGAGTTCATGCCAAAGAGCTCAATTTTTGTCTCATCTGACCACAGCACCTTCTCCCAATCACTCTCGGCATCATCCAGGTGTTCACTGGCAAACTTCAGACGGGCCGTCACATGTGCCTTCCGGAGCAGGGGGACCTTGCGGGCACTGCAGGATTGCAATCCGTTATGTCGTAATGTGTTACCAATGGTTTTCGTGGTGACAGTGGTCCCAGCTGCCTTGAGATCATTGACAAGTTCCCCCCTTGTAGTTGTAGGCTGATTTCTAACCTTCCTCATGATCAAGGATACCCCACGAGGTGAGATTTTGCGTGGAGCCCCAGATCTTTGTCGATTGACAGTCATTTTGTACTTCTTCCATTTTCTTACTATGGCACCAACAGTTGTCTCCTTCTCGCCCAGCGTCTTACTGATGGTTTTGTAGCCCATTCCAGCCTTGTGCAGGTGTATGATCTTGTCCCTGACATCCTTAGACAGCTCCTTGCTCTTGGCCATTTTGTAGAGGTTAGAGTCTGACTGATTCACTGAGTCTGTGGACAGGTGTCTTTCATACAGGTGACCATTGCCGACAGCTGTCTGTCATGCAGGTAACGAGTTGATTTGGAGCATCTACCTGGTCTGTAGGGGCCAGATCTCTTACTGGTTGGTGGGGGATCAAATACTTATTTCCCTCTGCAGAATGCAAATAAATTCATATACTTTCCACAATGTGATTTTCCGGATTTAATTTGTGATGTGCTATCTCTCACTGTTACCAATAACCTCTACCCTTCAATTATGGGCTGCTCATGTCTTTGTCAGTGGGCAAACTTACAAAATCAGCAAGGGATCAAATACTTATTTCCACCACTGTACCTGTGGGCTGCATGGCACTTAACACACACTAATTTGTTAGCGTGCACTAAATCCGTTAGTACAACTTAGTGAAAGGACCCTCTATTAACTCTGAATTTGCTTTCTGAATTTTTATTTAAAATTTTTATGTACTTCCTACTTTTTTCCTTAGAAACCATCGAAGCAGTACACAGTAAAACATTCTCATAATCCCAATAGAAACTGAAAACTGACATACGGTGTAAAACTCAAATCTTGTCTTTCAGACACTTGTTTTTAAAAGGTTAATTGACATTTTGACAATTTATACATTGTAAGTGATTTTTTTTTTTTTACATCTCGTCATCTTATTTGTACTAATTGCAGGTATCCCTCAAGTGCCATTGATGCACTAGAAATGATAGAGGATGAGAAGGTTGATCTTAACCTCATTGCTGCACTTATCTCTCACATTGTTCTGAAAGGAGAGGTGAGCTTTTTCTCTTGTTATATATGTTTTGTTGGTGGTTGTTGCTCTGAGGTTTTCCCTGTGACAGGTTGTCAGTATAAGAACTGATCAAGCAATAGCAAGCACTCAAGAGCCCGCATATTTGAAATGTTCTTTTTATAATGCTATTATTGTATACCGCTTTTATGACTTTCTTCCTTAAGTGGTTAATCAAATACAGTGAACCTTAAACGTGAAAAAATCTCAACCTAAATAAACTTGTTCAATGTTGCTCCTGCAAAGGGAAAAGATGAAATTATATAGGAGACAAATGCTGAATATTTTTAGTATGTGTTTCTAGGCTAAGACCATGAAATAGGGAGATAGTATTGGGAGAAAAATGACTGGATAGCAAATATGGCTTATTGGTGCTGTTTCTTTGAATCTTAGCAATTGTAATTGGTATAGGTAGTAATGTAGCTTGGGTAGTGTAGTATGTGGGACTTGGGGAGAGTCCAATAAGAAGTAGTATAAAAAGCAATACAGGAATATAGAAGAGCTAGGCTTTAAAAAGGGAGCAGATACTGACTTGAATATCAATTGTATATTTTTACAATACTGACCATTAACTAATTTGAAATTGCTTATGCTTCACCTTGATGATGTATCTGAGCCATATTAGCTTCAACTGACGGGGCCCTATTTTAGGTCCGTCTACTGCAGGTCTGTGGCCAAACAGGACCTATTTGGATTGTTTGTGCTTAACTTGTTCTGCTGCTGTTTTTTGAGCTCAGTTTATGGCGCAATTCTGTTTTTGGCTTATGATGTGAATTTTTCCAATAAATGTATGCTACCCTATTTATATAGGAAAATGAAAACCATGAATTTCAGCATTTGTTGTATATTTCCTTCCTTTATTCTAGTTTAACAAATATTGCAGTAGTACATCTTCTACCCCCCCCCCCCCCTCCACCTGCATTAAAACTCATATATAATAAAAATAAATGTATTTAGTACATGACAAAATTATCCCTCCTGTCCACCTCCAATTCCATTTATGACCCCTTTGTCACATACTCCCACTCTTTCCTTATTACCCATCCAACTTTTCATTTTTCTGACCGTGTCCCTTACCCTAGGTTACACCCCATTCTCAGTTCATTACAAATGCCAAATGCCTGTCGAAATTGGCAGTTCTAACGTTCTTTCAGAATTGGTGGTAATTCTGTACTGCCCTTAACTGCATTTGACAAACTGTTCTGCAGTGTAGGCCTACAACACAAAAAACTTTCTGAAATGCTCCAAATGAATTTTTCCTTTCTAGAATCTATATAAAACAAACAAGAAACAAAAACTTGGTATGAGGTTTGCTGAAAGAGTTTGTGTGGAACCAAATCTTCCTTTAAATACTTCGATCCCAACTTATGTAATATTTGTAAGACCAAGATTAAGATCATTCTTGCAAAGTGCATACCAACCTGGTTGCAGTGTCCTGTATTATTTTAACCTTCTGAATGACTTTTTGGCATACACAGCATTTTACTGTAATAGTCCAACTTAATGACCATCAATGAATACATGAACAAAACTAAATCTCTTTTGGGACAGAAAAGGGCACCATTATCTAATTTTACATAACTGCAAAAAAAAAAAAAAAACCCAAAACACTGCATTGACCTTTGTAGGTGAAAATGGATTCTAACTGGATAAAGTATATGGTTCTTGTATTGGTTCATTAAAAAAAATTATTAAATAAAAACAACAAAACAAAATATAAGGTTATACCTTTTTACTGGACTAAATACATTTTTGACTAGCTTTCGGAAGTGAAAACCTCCTTACACAGATTAGGACAGAATCATTTCTAACTGGGTAATCCCCAATTCATCTAAACTGTGAATTGGGGATTACCTTCTTTGTGTAATACTTACATCACATTTGTTGTACATTCGGACATTGGAAAGTGCAACACTGCTAGATGTTCAAATATTTGATTTCTCTGTCATCCTACAAGACCAGTCGAGAACTATGGGTTATGTCCCTTTTATTAACAGATAGAGATCTGAATTAGAGGGTTGCACGGGGACAGAAATCTAACCTGTCCCCACAAGAATTTAATGGTACCTAAAACAAATTCCGGTCGGCTCTCTGTCTCTGGGTTTGAGCCAGTCGCGATTCTTTTCCTCAAGTGTTTTCACTGTCAAGCTTTCATTGTTTTGAACTTCGCCCATTTGATGGTGATATTACTTAAAGCTGGACGCTTTTTGGAATTCATCCAAATTGACTTATAGATCTACCTTTAAGTAATTAGATTCCTGAAGCAAGCACCTAGTGCACTGAAACGTAGGACTGCATCAAGTCTTTTTAAGGTGGTTTCTGTATTAGTATTTTATTTATAAACATCCATGTGTTAGAACTTCAGTGGTCTTTCCCGTTTTGTTCTTTTTTTGTTATCTTTGATTTTACAAGGGGTTCCTTCTGCTTTTTGCTTGTTTGGGTTCATTCCCTTACTCCACCAGGTCTCTGAGATGCCTACCATCTACCTCTTCATTTGGTGCTATATACTCTTAACTCTCCCATCTTATTTTTTTAAGCTTTTAGCATTTGTATACAGACATTTCAAATTGTACTTTTTCTTGCATCTAGAAGATACTTAAAAGTTGATGGGGGATAATTTTCATTCTTTACTCTGCTCTCCCCTTAAACACGCCTGACTTTCTTTCACCATTGTTGAAACTTCTCAATTGGGATTCCCTAAATGTCCTTTTTCAATAGTATCTTTCAAGGATACTCCACACCGAGCCATGTGCTCCTGGGCAACGGCCCCCCCCCCCCCATCCCATTTTAGTTTAAAAGCTATTCTATTTCTTTTTTAAATGTTATTGCCAGCATCCTGGTTCCATCCTGGTTAAGGTGGCGTCTTCCTTTTGGAGTAGGCTCCACCTTTCCCAGAAAGTTGCCCAGCTCCTAAGAAAACTAAATCCCTCATCCGTGCACCATCATCTTAACCACACATTGAGACTTGGGAGCTCTGCCTGCCTCTTGGGTCTTGCACATGGAATGGGAAGCGTTTCTGAAAATGCTACACTGGAGAATCTGGAGTTCAGCTTTCTACCTAAGAGCCTACATTTGGCTTCAAGAACATCCCTCACACTTTTCCTATGTCATTGGTACCCACATGTACCAAGACAACTGACTCTTCCAACACTATGTAAAATCCTATCTAGGTGATGCATGAGGTCTGCCACCTTCGCACCAGGCAGGCAAGTGACCAGGCGATCCTCATATTCAACCACGTGCTATCCTGTGATAACCACAAGAGACCTCTCAGCTCTTTCTAGGTCTCATCTGCACTTCTGCTGTCGGTACTTGCTGTTACCATGGGCCCACTTGCAACGCTTGTAAAGTATATATCATCTGTGGGAAAACCCTGCCAGGGTTGTAACTCTTTGAGGTGGAAACAGCAGTTCTTCACATCAGCATATCCCCATTGAAATATGTATGAAAGAAATTTGCATGCATTGTCTCCATTATGTGCAAATCTATCTCAAGTTTGTTGATTGGGGATATCGTGAAAACCCATTTGGATAACAGTATCCTGGGATGGAGGTGAGGGGGGGGGGGGGTTTAGGAGTTGGTATAGAAAACATATGTGATGCTCCTGCTATATATCTAAATGGTAATTTTGACTTTTGTATTGTTAATATATTTGTAAAACTGACATTTTATACTAATAGTAGAACTGCTGAGTACATAATTAGGTTTGTTTGTACAAACATGTCTAGAGGGTATGATTGAGTATATAATATACTTTTGTAAATAAGCCAATGTTTATTTTAATATACAGGATGGTGCGATATTGGTTTTTCTCCCAGGGTGGGACAACATTAGCACGTTACATGAACTTTTGATGTCACAAGTCATGTTTAAGTCAGGTATGTTAATTTTATATTTCAACTTCAGAACTAGAGTACATATATTCTCTGAAAATAAGCAGAATTAATCACAATAGTGATTGCTATCAAAAGATGAAACTGATATATTAAAAAAAAAGGCTGTTCAGGTTGCGTTATCAGGCCTCACCAAGAAAAATCTTGACGAAAAGGTCCTGCATCACAAAAGGAAAAACAAATTGAAACTTCCAAAAATCTTTTGAAGATGCTAACACCAAAGTAGTAGCAGAAATCCACTGAGGATGCCCAGTTTTTTTCTGTCTGTAAAAGGGAAATGCACATTTGATGTTTACTAACCAAAGAGCTCTGAGCAAAATGGTATCCTTATGCGAAATCCCATGTATACCAACAACAAAAACCTTTTAGGCATTTTCAGAGCTCAATGCAAATTGCTGTATGTCATCATTTTTGGATGACTTAACCCTCTTGCATAATTATCCTGTTTGTCCTCAGAGAACACCTTTTACAGGTTATCATCTTTGTATTTTCTTATTTACCTTTCGGATAGGTTTGTCCCTCCTCTTGTTTTGGAGGCTACTATTTTTTTTTCTTTTGAATGCCTCCTTTGTGTAATGGTTTTTTTTTTTTTTTTTTTGCATTCTCAATGCTATGTTATTGCTTCTTCAGTGAGTCCCTCTTTTCTGAGCATTTGCTGCTTTCCTTTATATTGCCAGTAAAACCCACAGTCTGGTTCGCTAGCAAAATTATTCTTGATTTGATTGTATTATAGCTATAGCTAAATTGGCAAGAATTTTAAAGAAAAAGAGCATTGGGCTCTCAGGAAGGTAGAGTAACCTGTAGATGACGAGGCCTACCAGCAGAGGTGATGGAAGCTAATGTATTAACAGGATTATTCTGGGCTTTTTTTGAAACTGATATACAGGATACTGATAAGAAAATGACTGAAAAGATAAAGTGGAGGGAAATAGTAGGGAGCTAATGTTATATTTGTCTATGCAAAATGAAAGAATCTCATCTGGGAGGACCAGATGGACTGATTTGGTATTTCATCCATCATTTGCTATGTTGCTTCAAAGACAATTGGAATCATCATTCATACCTGTGGGTCACATCGTTGCACTTGGCACCAGTTGATGTTTTTCACAGCTTTCTTCAAAGTGTTGATAATACACAGTAATTCTTGTTCTGCTGCTGCAACCTTGCAGTGTACAACAGGTTTTTATTTTTCCTGGTGGCAAGTACAGAATTTGCTGTAGTTCAGAGATCTCCCAGCTGTTGGTCCAGCAGCAGAACACTCATATCTTTCTGATCTCAAGTTGATTTTGTTCAAAATTGTAGATTTAATTTTTTACCAAGTCCTATCAGTAAGCCCAACATATTGTGGTGGACTTTGGTCCTGGGGAACTGAGGAACTGAGTTTGATTCCCACTTCAGGCACAGGCAGCTCCTTGTGACTCTGGGCAAGTCACTTAACCCTCCATTGCCCCATGTAAGCCGCATTGAGCCTGCCATGAGTGGGAAAGCGCGGGGTACAAATGTAACAAAAAAATATTGAGGCTATAACGCCTTATGACAGACTGTTTATATTCAAAATCTTACATACTGCTTATCTACAATCCTGGGTAGCTTAGGTCATCTTGAACAAACAAATTTCTTCTTGTTTCGATCTTGTCTCAATATTTTTTTGCAGAGTCTGGAAAGAAGTTCAGTCCTTAGTGTAGACAAAAGGGCCCCTCTAGGAGTGTCCCATGGGGAATTCAGGTGGATGCAGGGTCTCGTTACTTAGATTAGTAGGGGCTGAAAAGCAGAGCATAGGGTGAAAAACACAGTTGTTCAGTGGTACGGACCGGCCCTGGTTCCATCAGAACTTTACTAATTTGCTTTTAAATACCTGAGAAAGCTGAACAGTGTTGGGATTCCAAAATAAAACTACAAAACTAGTGTGGTCTACCTAAGTTTCTGAATTGATATTTCATCCTGTCTGTGGTGAGCTTCTGAAGCCAGAGATGATTTGAGAAATTTAATTTAAAACAGCATCTTCAGAGAGAGCATGATTTCTTATCTGTAATGGATGTTCTGAAGAACGTGGAACAATTAACGACACATTTCCCTCCTGCCTTCCTTTCTGGAGTAGAGTTCTTTGAGCTAATTAGTAAGAACTGAGGTGTACTGCTGGGCTCTGGAGCACAGGAAGTACCACACATGCTCAGAAATGTTTTATCAGCACTTTGATGAAAGCTGTGGAAAGCGTGCAATCTACAATGATCACCATCTTGCATGACTGGTGATTATGCTCTCTTCAGAGAACATGTATTAAAGGTAAGCAAATATATTTTATGAAATGATAGAAATAAAGGCTCCTATTAACTTGATAAGGGGATTTTGGCTGCCTCAGTTGTCTTGTGCTTTGAACTGTGCTATGTAGAAAGATTCTGTGAAACTACAGAGGAGTGGTGAGCCTTTAGAAGGCCGAAAGAAGCCCTGTTTAGGGAGTACCGGCTATAATGTAGAATTCATGATAGTGCAGTGTTTTTTACCCACTGATTTAAAGTGTGGGAGTTCTGGAATGTTTCTCTACTAACTAATTTTTTATGCTTATTTTATATTGTGTTTGATATGAAGTTTTATACCATAGTATATAATTTCTCTCTTTTTTTTGTTTTTGTTTTAGATAAGTTCATTATTATTCCTTTACATTCATTGATGCCAACTGTAAACCAGACAGAGGTATGATACTGAAAATAAACAGCAGCTTGTTAGTTAGAGTGGTTCTCAACAGCAGGGTCTCCACAGCCAGTTTGGTTTTGAGAACATCCACAATGAAATAGGCATGAGATGTACAGCAAACATATTCATTATGGGTATCATTTTGAAGAATAAACTGAGTGATCGCACAGGGCTCTGAAATGTAAAAGTTTTAATTTGTCCTCATTCCTTCCCAGTTCATTGCATATTTTGTTCATAACAGCATGTTTTTGTCTTTTGCAATTTTTACATTAAATGAAGCATAAAGAGGGCAATTTTCAAAGCCAATCTCCCCCCCCCCCCCCCCCAAGGTAAGTTAGTGCCCTACCTGTAGAAATTGACTATTAGAAAATTTACTACATGGTTTATGAGGGAGAAATATATGCAGGATTCTACAATGTGCATACTTTTACCACAGATTTTGGGGATAGGGCTGGAGCAAGAACTGAAATAACATTCAACAGCTAGACCACTGGTTACGGTAAAGGAAGGTTTCTAGTCCCTCCTTGGCAGCCTGGAACCTCAGCCTACAAGCCTTTGCTCTTTATGCTACCCAGCCAAGCAGCAGGGGTAAATTCTCACTCCCCTCTCAGCTCTAAAGAAAAAAAATATTTTTGCTGTGGGGACTAGCTCTTGCTCCCCGACAGGAAATAACAGCTTTAAAAAAAAAAAAAAAGAAAGTGGTCACTGTATCTTAAAAAAGATATAGCGGAATTAGAAAAGGTTCAAAGTAGAGTGACCAAAATGATGAAGTGGATGGAACTCCTCTCGTATGAGGAAAGTTAAAGGGGTTAGGGCTCTTCACCTTGGAAAAGAGACGGATGATGGGAGATAAGATTGAGGTCTATAAAATCATGAGTGGTGTAGAACGAGTAGAAGTAAATTGATTCTTTTTTTTTTCTTTTGTTTTACTTGTTCCAAAAATACAAAGATTAGGGGACACTCAAGGAAGTTACATGGAAATGCTTTTAAAACAAGTAGGAGGAAATAGTTTTTCACTGAACAAAGTTAAGCTGTGGAACTCTTTACCCGAGGATGTAGTAACAGCAGTTAGCATATTTGGGTTTAATAAAGGTTTGGACCTTTGGTCTTTCCCAGTATGGCAATACTTATGTACTTATATTTGTGACTTGATATGCCGCCTTAATTGTCGAGCAGAGCAAAGCGATTTTTCAAAATTGAAAAACATTAAAGTAAAAGAAAAGAACTACAATAAATTGATAGGAAAGATGATACATTCATAAAGATACTTGAACGAATTAACGGCCCCTTTTACCAAGCTGCAGCAAAAGAGGGCCAGCACTGGCATCGGCGCGTGTTTTACATGTGCGCCAAGGCCCCCTTTTACTGCAGCTGGTAAAAGGGAAGATCTCGCTTTTCTGCAGAACATGACTGGACAGCAGGTAAAGCACTTACCACGCAGCCATTTAGGGGAGGGGAGCCCTTATCGCCACCTATTGAGGTGGCGGTAAGGGCTTCTGTGCTAACCTGGTGGTAACCAGGCAGCGCGCAGCACTGTCCAATTACTGCCGGGTACAGTCCGGCGCTACAAAAGTAAATACATTTTTGTAGCACTGGAAATGATGGTGCGGTGGGCGTGAGAAGTACCGCCGGGCTGCTACGGTAGCCCGGCGGTACTTCCGTTATAGTGAGTGGTAAGCCCGCGTTGGGCTTACCTCCGCTAAGTAAAAGGAGCCCTAACACGTTATAACAAATAACATCAGTTTACTGTCTCTCCCAAGTACCAGAAGCCCTATGTGACCCCTCACTCGCCAGTATAGGCCTGATTAAACAGCCATCTTTTCAACAAAGATTTAAATTTCTTAATTTTAAGTTTGCCACGCAATGACAAATGTAAAGAATTCCAAAGTTAGTAAATAAAACTTGTACGAGTTGAGTTGACCTGTTTCTATTGAGTATAAAGTGTTAAAAAAACCAAAAACCCACTAGCATTGCTGTAAGCAAAGCTTCTTTGTATTTGATACTTTTAGTATTTTTAAGTATTGGTTTTTAACAAAATATGTTTTTCTTTTAAAACAGAGCCTGTGTTCAGTTATCATATCATATGCTTCTTGTAATGAAGTGACTGAAAAATATAGTAATCTGGAGTTTTTGATTTGTCAGATGTTAATTATGTACACATGCATTTTCAGGTTTTTAAGAAGCCACCTCCAGGAGTTCGAAAAATAGTGATTGCTACTAATATTGCAGAGACCAGGTAAAACTCCTGAACAATGCCTGATACTAAGTGAGTTATTAGTATGACGTATATATATATATTGTGATAAAGTCACCTCCAGGATAGTTGGGTCAAGGCAGTTTCAGTCTGAAATACAAGTCCCAGAAGGCATTGCAGGCAAGGAGCCAGAGGGGGAGATGAAGAACCTGGACTGGACTCCTAGCTGCAATCAGGGAAGACATGGGTGTAAGCTGGCAGGTTGTGTAGAGTGGCTGCCACTGGGCGGAAAGAAAGTTAGGAAATCCTGTGTGCAGGAGCTCATCATTGGCCTCATTAGTTTAATGCTCAACTCAGCTGGTATGGCTGTGGGGAAACTAATGGAAGGAGAATGATTGGTGGGGGTAGCTGAAGCCAGCTGATTAGGCAGGTGGGAAGGAGTCCCAGCAGTTCAGTTCAGGAGAGAGAAGCAGAAGCAGAGAAGCAGTTGCAGGTTGAAAATCCTTGGGCAGGGAGGTCCCTAAAGTACTGAAGCAGGCTGAAATTCCTTGGGTGAGAGAAAGTCCCAAAAGTATTGAATTCACTGTGAAGCTGATGCAGGGGAAAACCCTTGGGTAGAAGGAGTCCCTAAAATATTGAACTCTCCTGTAGGTAAAGAGGACAGAAGGTAGAAAATGCTGCTTGGTGACTGAACTGTGATGATGAACTGAAAGAACTGTTTGTCTTGGGAATTGAATTACTGTTTATTGTGCACTGGATAAAGAGCCTATATATATATATATATATATATATATAAGCTCTTTATCCAGTGCACAATAAACAGCATATATATAGTAAACAGCATATATATATAGTAATAGCTTGTGTAGTGGAATGCTTTGGATCTGAAGGAAAAAAAATATTGTCCCCTTTCTATGAAAATGAGGCATCAGATTTAGCTGTGGTTCTTTTATAATATCATTTGGTTACAGATATGTGATTGTGTATTTTAAGTTAATTATGAGTCATTATGAATATGAGAAGACTAATCAATTAAAATTCTGCCATCGGATTTAGAGCAGTTCACTCTGCCTAAGATAGATTCCCTTATTACGACGATTTCTAAACGTACCACTATCCCTGTTGAAGGCAGCACTGCATTAAAGGATATGTATGACCACAAGCTTTAGGCTTCCTTGAAGCTTGCCTTTCAACTAGCTGCGTTAAATTCTCTGGCAGCAGTCGCTTCTTTTGTAGCCAGGGCTTCTTTATCGTGGAGTCAACAATTGTCCACGTTGGACTCTCCTCAAGATTTTCTCCCTATCCTAGAGGCAGAGTTGTCCTATATGTCAGATGCTTTTTAGGATATTCTCCAAGCGTCAGCTAAGGGTATGGCCTTGGCTGTTTTGGCTCGACGCTGGCTATGGTTGAGGCGTTGGGCCGCTGATATGGAATCCAGATCTAGTCTGGTGAAGTTGCCCTTTCAGGGGAAACTACTATTTGGTGCGGATTTGGAGAAGATTGTTAAAGACCTGGGAGGTTCCATGGTCCAATGGCTACCTGAGGACAAGTCTGAGCCTCATCTCTGAGTGGCTAAGTCTCATTTTTGAGAAGCGCGGAGTTTATAGACCAGAGTAGGCTAGTGCTTCTGCTTTCTTTCCTCAGACTCGATCTTCCTTGAAAGGTAAGAAGCCCTTTTCCTCTTCTTCAAGAACCTCTCCTCTTCACAGCCCTTGCAATGACGGGGTCGAGGTACTCCCTATACATAGACATAGGTGGACCTCTTTCCTGCTTTCACAAGGAGTGGACCACCATTACTGCAGACCAATGGGTCCTCGATATCATTCTCCGTGGCTACAAGGTAGAATTTTCAAAGCCACTCACAGATCTTTTCTTTCTGTTCCCTTGCGGCAGCTCTGCAAAGAGTCGTGTATGGTAACTACCTTAACCTCTTTAAGGCAACTGGGGGCCGGCCATTCAGCCCACTCCTCTGGCAGAGAGGGGCATGGGTTGATATTCCATCTATTTTGTCGTCCCAAAGAAAGAAGGCTTTTTTTTCAGCCAACTCTGGATCTCAGAGGGTTGAACAAGTCTCTGAATGCTGCACTTTTACATGGAGACTGTTCTGTCATAGCCTCTGTCCAGCCATGTGAGTTTCTCACCTCATTAGGAGGCTTATTTTCATATCCCAGTTTGGCTTCCTCACAGGAAATTTCTCCGGTTTGTGATCTTGGGAGATCATTTTTAATTCAAGGCCATGCTTTTTGAACTTGCCACTGCACCTTGCACATTTTCAAAAGTTATGGTGGTGGTGGCAGCCTTTCTTTGCTGGCAGGGATCCAGGTACACCCTTACCTGAACGATTGCCTAATTCGGGCACCTTCTTATCAAGAGAGCCTTCGCAGTACACAGACAGTCCTGTCTCTTTTTTTTTATGCGCTGTGTTGGGCATTGAATTACAGCAAGACTCATCTCAACCCCACCCAGACTCTGGAGTTTCTGGGAGTGTGCTTCAGTACCCAGGTGGGGAAGGTTTTCCTGCCTCAGCATTACCAGCTCACGCTCAAACAGCAAGTTCTCAGGTTTTTCTCTCTTCCCTGCCCGTGGGCGTGGGATTAGGCTCAGTTTCTCGGTTCTATGGCATCAACTTTGGATGTTCTGCCTTGGGTGAAGTTCCACGTTCGTTGTCCCTGTTGAGCCATTGGTCTCTGGTCTCGGGGACTTACAACCAGCTGGTGCCATGGATGCCTCAAATCGGACAGAGTCTGACTTGGTGGCTTCTCCCTGTGCACACTCAGGCGGGGTTGCCCTTATAGTCTACCAGTTGGTGTGTTCTCACCTCCGATGCCAGCCTCTTCGGATGGGGAGCCCATTATCTCCACCACTCTGCACAGGACCCGCTTGTTGAGAGCGGAAGCTTCCTGGTCCATCAACAGATTGGAACTTCGAGCTGTCTGGAAAGCTCTACTAGGCTTTGCGCCTCCTCTTCACTGGAGGCTGGTGCGTGTTCTGTCGGACAGTGTCATAGCCATGTCTTATATCAACAGACAAGGAGGCAGTGCGTCTTCTTTTTCAGTGGGCGGAATTGAACGTTCCAATGATTTCAGTATCTCACTTAGTGGGTTCACTGAACTCGCAAACAGATTTCCTTAGCAGTGTGTCTCTGGACCTAGGGGAATGGCAACTGTCAAAGACTGCATTTCACCTCATTTCCACACAGTGGGGTCTTCTGGTTCTGAACCTCATGGCATCCAGACTCAGTGCAAAAATACACAGATTTTTCAGCCTCTTCAAGGAGAAAAACTCCCTAGGAATGGATGCACTGGCACAGCCTTGGCCGTCAGATGGCCTTCTTTATGTGTTTCCTCCGTGGCCTTTCGTGGAAAGGACATTGCACAGGATTGCGTGTCATCCCAGAAAGGTCGTTCTTGTAGTTCCGGACTGGCCCAGACGTCCTTTGTATGTGGACCTTATCTGTCTTCAAATCGTTGCTCAGTTGACTCTTCCTCCACAGACAGGCCTATTGCACTAAGGTCCAGTAATTTATGGAGGATTCCTCCTGCTTTGGTCTTAAGACCTGACTCGAGAGGGTGCGATTGAGGAAGAAGAGTTACCCGAGTGATGTTATTACTTTCTTGCTGCAAGCCCGAAAGTGGTCCACTTCTTATGCTAGAGTGTGGAGAACTTTTTTGAGACCTGGTCTGCACAGAATGGTGTTTCCATTTTGTGCATCCTTGTCTTAAATTTTATCCTTTCTTCAGGAGGGATTCAAAAAAGGCTTGACTTTCAATTTGCTCAAGGTTCAGGTGGCAGAGTTGGCATATCAAAGAGGCAAGATACAGAATGCCTCATTGGCTGCTTACACTGATATAGTGTGATTCCTTAAGGGTGTCACTTATCTGCACCCCTCCTCCTCTGCAGTATTTGTCCTCAGTGGTTCATGTGATTCTTAAGGCTCTTCAGTCGGCCCCTTTTGAGCCCCTTTGTTTGGCAACTATCAAAGATCTTACTTTAAAGGCAATATTTCTAGTTGCCATTTCAACAGCACAGAGAGTTTCAGAGCTTCAAGCTGTCTCTTGCAGGGATCCCGTTCTCTGCATTTCTGACTCGGGAGTTTCTATACAGACAGCTCCATCCTTTTCATGTCATGTCAATCAGACTGTTTCTTCTTTCTTTTTCCAGGGAGGTCTGTTCTGCAGAATACGCTTCCCTGCGACTGTTGGATGTGAAGCTTGTCCTTATTCACTATCTTACCACTTCCAACGATTTCAGGTGGTCACATCATCTTTTTGTCCTCTTTGCAGGATCCCGAAAGGGTTTGCCAGCCTCCAAAGCGACAATGGCTTGATTGGCTTAAAGAGACTATTTCTTTGGCTTACATTCTGAGGGGTAGATCAGCTCCCGTGCACTTCAAGGCTCATTCTAACAGGTCTTTGGTGACTTTTCTGGCAGAGTCTAGGGCAATTTCGTTGACAGAGATCTGTCTTCTCATTTCTTTGCTAAGCATTACTGTTTGGATGTGTGTGCTCGAGCAGATGCTTCCTTCGGGGCTATGGGTCTCGCTGCAGGGATATCACAGTCCCTCCCCTCATAAGGATTCCTTTTGTGTATCCCATTTGGCTGGACTGATCCTTGGGACGTAATGAAAGGAAAAATTAATTACCTGATTATTTTCTTTCCTTTAGTCCAGAGCCCGCCCTTTTATTATTATTATTTATTACATTTGTACCCCACGCTTTCTCACACAATGCAGGCTCAATGCGGCTTACGTAGTAATTTGAAATACAAAGTTAAAAATAGAATTTTCAATAAAACAGTATTCTGTGATGATTTCAGTTTTTCTGGGTTTTATGTAATTTTGGGTGTTTGTATTGTTCTGGTTCCATTATTTCTAAGGCACAAGTTTTGTCCTTTATTTCATAGTTCTTTTTCTATCTAGATGCTGGAGTTTTTTCTCTGGAAGTCACTGTTTTTCACTACTTTGTTATGGAATACTGACTTGGTTGCTAAGCGGGGGAGCTTATAAGGCACAACTCATTAGAGTTCTCTATCTCCACCTGCTGGTGGATGGTCACAACCCATTTGTCTGGACTGATCTTTTGGTCTATTATCAGATAATTAACTAATTTTTCCATAACTTGATGCTTTAATAACAAAATGTACAATCATTAACACTAGCCTTGCTACAAGGCAGCATAAGTATTTCTAAAATCTAGGATTGATGTCAAATTCTTATGAGTTGCTGGAAGTGTTTGGTTCCAGAGAGGCCGCTGAATGTGATTGACCCTGTATGAACACTGTGGCATAAAGGTTTGAGAGCCCCCTGCAAATTAGAGAAAAACTCCCACAGTTGTATCTCCCCATTTTCCTGTCTTCACTGTTTTCTGCTGTTATTTACTTTTTTTTTTTTCCAAATTCAACTCTGTCATCTCCTGTTTTATCTGTTCCATTGCCCTCTCCCCCTTTATTTATTTATTTTCAGTATTTATGTACTGCCTAGACTTAAGTGGTTTACAGGTACTGGCACTGTCTTTAATGGGCTCACAATAAGTATACTTTTCTTTTCCTCCTTGCTGTGTTCCTCTTTCACTCACTCCCCTCCACGTGTATCTTGCGAGCTACCAGATTTTATTCCCCCTCCCCTCAAAAAAACCCAAAATTGGCTATATATATATATATTTTTTTTTTTACTAATTGGTACTAAATGCAGGAGATGCATCAGAGTTGAGCAGTACCACTTTTCAGTAATTGCACTCAGTGTTTAAATATATAATTAATTCAACATATGGTACTTGCTGCTGAAATTACATTCAATCTGCACTAGTAGCAAGATTAATTCTCTTTTTCTTGACGGAGGAAAGACTTCAGATGCTCTGCATTCACCCTGTTTGTATTGACGTGAATGACAGACTGCCTCCTATCCCATGCAGGTCATTTACTGCTGTAATAGGATAAGGTGCAGGCTCCTCAAGTCAGAAAACCTCCATTTGGTACTGTAAATACTATTTGCTGCAGTTATGAGTTATCGTAACTGAATAAAGAATTGAAAATAGCACTTATCTGGGCTGTAGCTTTGTCAGTAGGGAATGCTCGACAGTGTGCCCCTGTTTCTCAAGTGCTTCTTCATTAGCTGTGCCCTCAGTTACTGGATTTGCCCTAAAATAAATGTGCCAACATAACATTGGAGAGAGAGAGGACTGAGGACACAGGGCTGTAGTGAATAATGCAAGAAGAAGCCTACCTTTCGTGAGTCCGGCTCGTTTCTACTACGGGACTTCTAGTAAACAAAATGGCGCCAGTTTTTAAACTGACGCTGTCCAGCCCTTCCAATCAGAAGGGACCTAACATTTAAAGGAACTTCTCATTTACAGCAGACTGCTTTCTCTATAAGAATTACAGAAATGCTTTCCACTCTATACGATTATTCAGACCCAAAGGGGCTAGAGTGTTTAACGTAAAAATCCAGCGTTGTTCTGTTTGGACCAACATACGGTCCCGATTTCCTCCCCTAATTGATTTAACTACGTGATCTATTGCAATACACTTGAAATCTGTAAAAGTATGAGATGTTTCCATGCAATGAACCACCAGGGAGCTTCGTTACGCTGGTGAATAATGTTAAATTTATGATCAGCCAGTTGCTGTTTTAGTGCACGAGTGGTTTTTCCTATGTACAATTTTGGGCAAGTGCACATTAGAACGTAGACTACATGAGTACTATTGCAGCCAATGTTGTGTTTCAACTTGTAGCTTTTGTGATCACTGGGGTTGATAAACACGTCTGTAGCTGTCATATTTTGACAATATATGCAGTTGCTGCAGCTATTGTGGCCGACATTTTTGGTGACATTTCTGTCATTCAACTTAGGTTGCATTATATTCTTCACATTTTTTCCCCTGGAAAAGGCTATGTGTAGCTGGTGGTCACGAAATGCCGGATGTGCTTGTATTATTCTCCAGTGATATTTCATTATCTGTACAACTTCTCTGATGCTGTGGGTGTATCTTAAGACACAGGTTTGTAATTGCGAGTCTGGAGATTTTGTTCTAGATTGTAATAATATGTCCCTGTCATTATATTTAGCTCTAGTGTAGGCTGTTTTTAGAATCTCTACTGGATAATGCCTTGTGTTAAATTTATGAAGTAGAGTCTTAGCTTGTTGTTTGAACATTTTCCTATCACTACAAATTTTCCGGTATCTGAGGAATTGGGAGAACGGCAAGCTTGTATTTGTAGTGATAGGCATCTGAAGTCTTTCCTCCGTCAAGAAAGAGAGAATTAATCTTGCTACTAGAGCACATTGAACTCAATTTTTAAAGCAAAAAAGTACCTATAACTTATCTATTTTTGTAACCTTTGAGTGTTTTAAAATCAATACAATATAAATAAGCTTTTCTTATACCTTTGTATATTTCTTATGTTTTTTTGCTTCTCCTTTCTTCTGACTCCTTTTGTATTCATTTTATCTTTTCATCAGCCACTTCTACTGTCAGGTCTGACATGTATTTTTCTTCCATGTCACTTTTTTCTGTCATGCTTCCTTCTTTACCATTTTTGTACATATATTCTTCTTTATCTTTCCCCATCTTTTATTTTATGCATCTCCCAGTCATTTCATTGTAATTACGTTTTCCTTCATTTCCCACTTTTCAGTCTCTTCTTCTCCGTCTTAATATTGACCACTTTCTAGTTCCTCTGTTAGCTCTGTCTTTCAACCATCTCCATCTTCTCTTTCCTAAAGTGATCCTTTTCACTTTCAGCTTTTCCTGTCCCACTCAAGATATCCTGTAAGGCAACATTAAAAGTCATGACTGGAGTGGAGGAGTAGCCTAGTGGTTAGTGCAGTGGACTTTGATCCTGGGGAACTGAGTTCAATTCCCACTGCAGCTCCTTGTGACTCTGGGCAAGTCATTTAACCCTCCATTGCCCCTGGTACAAAATAAGTACCTGAAAATATGTAAACCGCTTTGAATGTAGTTGCAAAAACCTCAGAAAAGTGGTATATCAAGTCCCATTTCCCTTTTCCCTTTCTGCTGTTATACTCAACCCATATAGGCCAGTTGCCAGGCAGTAAATCCCAGTTGTCATGGTGACCTGACATCTGGGATTTCAAAAGCCGTGCTTTGCTGTGAAAATACTAGTTTTGATTCCAAGTTTTCCTTACATCTTAATGAATATAGATTTGTTATTCAGTTACATGTTTTGATCTCTTTTCTTCTGACTTTGAAACAACACTGATATCTTACATTCTGGTGAAATTTTTATAATAAAACCAAAACAGTGGTGTTAAAAGTGGTTGTCATAATTAACTAGTTAATCACATTTCTCCGAGGACAAGCAGTCCTATAATTCTCACATATGGGTAACACGGTGTCCGCATTGCCGGTCCGGAGCTTGTAACAAGCTTAAAATAGGTCTTTGAGTGCGAAATTCGCTCCACAGTGCACGTGTGAGTGCCTTCCTGCCTGCCATGAGAGCGCGGGACCAGCAGTTCTCTTTTTTTTTTTTTTTGCAGTAAGGAGAGGACATGTTTGTTTCAACTCCTCACAGCTGGTTCAGACATTTGGTCTTTTTGTGTCTTCCTTTTTCTTATATAGTACCTCTCTCATGGGTTGTCTTTATTTTATTCCTTCCCTGTATTTTTGTTAGAAAAAAGGCAAAAGAATAATCTAAGTTTTCTTTTACCGCACTCGCTATGCCATGTTTAGGCCTGAGCTCTGAGATGCTCTCCCCTTTTTTAGCATCATTGAGTCGTTTGATTTGGTCTTGGCTGTTTTTCCTTTCATGTCATCAAAGGTTCCCAGTGGCTTCAAGCGCTGCACTCGATGCAACAGGGACAACATTGGTATCTACAGTCCCGGCATCCGTGTCTTCGACATCAGCATTGGGTGTTGCATCTGTATCAGGTGCGTCAGTCCATATAGCTGAGAGACCCTTGCATACTGGGAGTGACCGTGCATTGAGTGGGTCTCCACCTGTCTTGACGCCAGCTGCTATGCAGGCCCTCCAGGAACGATGGGCATCGGACTCAACCCCGAGACGACAATAGAACTTGACATCATCCTCTTTGGCACTAGGGAGCATCGATGCCAGGCATTGGAAGAAATATCGACATTGATCCCCCTTGATGCATGGTACCAGGTGCACTGGGGCACCGAGGGTTTCATTGGTCCCTGAGAAATGTTGGCGCCGAGAGGACCGCTCTCCCTCCAGGAGGTGCCAATACGTGGGTCTCCACACAGCCAGAATCAGGCACCCACTTTGACCCCACAAATTCAGCAGCCTGCTTCTACACCGGCACCCCAGCCTTTCCCAATGTCGACCCCCCGATGAGCACCTCTGGGCCTTGTTCCCTTAGCTGTTGGGATTCTTGCAGAGTACATTGGCATCTGGAGTAGTTGCTCCAGCCATGCCTCCTACTATAGTCCTACATGGCCATCAGTCTGCGGTGAGGTCCCCTCTGCCGAAGCAGCTTGCGTTCTTGGCATCGACTGCCACCCATGTTGGCACACCCTCAATGTTGGTGGAGGAAGCTTCTCCAGAGCTGACCCTCTCGGGGTCATGGTACTTCTTCATTGAATTGGGCTTGGTTTCAGCCCTCCCATGTGGAGATCTTTGCTGACACCAATGAGGAGAGCTCATGGGACTCGGAAGAGAATCCACCGTACTTCTCGGAAGAGGAGTCCTATGGCATCCCATCTGATCCCTCCTCTCCACAAGAAAGGAGGAAGTCTCCACTTGAGAGCCTTTCCTTCCTCTCTTTTTTGAAGGAGATGGCGGCTGCTATCCCAATTCCTTTGGAAGTGGAGGACGCGCCCAGGGCTAAGATGTTTGAGATCCTGGACTACAACTCTCCTCCTAGAGAGGCTGTGATGGTCCCACTTCACGAGATCTTATAGGACATTCAAGTGAAAAACTTAGAGTCCCCTCTGTCAGTCCCTCTCCTCCCAAGAAGATTGACACCGTGTACCGGATTCAATTTTCCCCTGGGTTTGAGAGGCCCCAGTTGCCTCATCATTCCCTAGTGTTAGAATCCATGCTCAAAAGGGCCAAGAGTTCTAGGGACTATCCTTCAGCACCCCTGGCAGAGAAGCTAGAACCCTGGATTCTTTTGGGAGGAGGAGGTATCGGGCCTCCATGCTCATCTCCCGAATCCAATCGTATCACCCCGTGTAGAGCTGGTACGATTGGATTGGTCCTTGGTGTGCAGTATGTCTGATTTGGCAGACTGTCTCCCACCAGCTGTTCAAGCAGCAGAAGGCGTGTTGCAAATTCTTGGCCAGGGGTGCCTATGACACTTTTGATGTGGCCTCTAGGATCTCCGTCCAGAGTATAGCGATGCACAGACTCTCATAGCTGGGTGTGACTGACTTGGACCCGGTGTTCCAGCAGAGATTGTCGAATGCCAAGTGCTGGGGGAATAATCTTTTTGGAGAGAAGATGGAGGAGGACACTGACTTCATCAAGAAACGCACTGATACCATCAGTTCTCCCTCTGGGCGCCTTCTGCATCTGCCTCCTCTAGGAGGTTTTTTGTCAAGTCAGAGGGGTACACTTATTACTCGCAGAGGCGTAGGTACACAACCTTCTTGCCAGCCTTAGCTTGCTCAGCCCCAGCGAACTCGTTCTTGTCAACAGCTTGTGCCTAAGGCCCAGACTTCTCCCCAATCAAAGCAGGGGGTGAGCTTTTGACTGGCTCCAGCAGAGCATAGCTGCTGTAAAAGAGACCATCTCAGATAACTTTGCCGGTTGGGAGGAGGCTGACTTTTTACCAAGAAAGGTAGCCCCTTGTAGCCCCTGACTGGTGGGTTTTTCAAATAGTCCATCTCGGTTATGCCCTGCATTGGCTGCAGAGACCACCAGGTTGCCCACCGAGAGCACATCACTTCAGTTCTTAGCACAAGCAGGTACTTGGAAGAGGAACTCTCTGCCCACCAGGGGACAGAAGGAAGGGGTTCTATTCCAGGTACTTCTTTATGCAAAAGAAAACAGGTAGGATGCGTCCCATTCTAGACCTAAGGGGCCTGAATAAATTCCTGCTCAAAGAAAAGTTCAGGATGGTTTTCGTGGGCACCCTGCTTTCCATGCGTTAGGAAAACAATTGGCTATGCTTTCTGAATTTAAAGGATATTTATACTCGTATCCCGTTGCTTCCAGTATCGCATATCGCCTTTTGGCCTCACGTTTGCTCCCAGGGTTTTGATTAAGTGCCTTGCAGTTGTCGCAGCATTGCTACGCAGACTGGGAGTCCAGGTGTACCCTTATCTCGATGACTGGCTTGTGAAGAGCATGTCGCAGGACTGTGCTCAAGAGTCCATTTGGAGGACTATTTGGGTGTTAGAGCTTCTAGGATTCATATCTGCTCCCTGTCCAGCGATTGGAATTCATTGGAGCCTTGCTAGACACTCAGCCAACTCAGGCTTTTCTCCATGTGTTGCAGGCAGATGTTCTTGCCACCCTCGCCACTCGAGTCTGAGTAGCTCAGCAGGTCACAGCCTGGCAGATGTTGGTTAGGCCATATGGCTTCTACTATTCATGTTACACCCATGGCACGTCTTTACATGTAAACTGCCCAGTGGACCCTAGCTTCCCAGTGGTGTCAGGCCACAGGGAACCTAAAGGATGTCAAGTTCCGCCAGAGCTAGTTCAGTCCTTTAAGCTGGTGGACAATTCAATCCAATTTGACTCTGAGACTCCCATTCCAAATTCTACGGCCCGCGAAGTTGCTGATGACGGATGCATCCCACCTAAGGTGGGGAGCTCATTTAGATGGGCTTCACACTTGAGGTGCTTGTCCAGATCTTCAAATCCACCTTCTGGAGCTCCGGGTGATCTGGAACACTCTAAAGGCTTTCAGGGATCAGCTGAACAATCAGGTTGCCATGTACTACACAAACAAGCTGGAGGGCACTGAATTGTACCCTCTGTGTCAGAAGGCTGTTCGGATGTGGCATTGGGCACTGCAGCATGGGATGCACCTCAAGGCTGCTTACTTGGTGGGCAAATTCAACAGCGTGGCCAACATGCAACTGTACAAGTGGTCCCTCAGCATGGGCATTGTCTGCAAGATCATCTGAGGGTAGGGCACCTCCTTTGGTGGATTTCTTTGCCACTCAGTCCAATCATGAAGACCCTCCATTCTGTTTCAAGCTCCAGACCCACGACAGACTAGTGTCTGATGCATTCCTTCTTCATTGGGGGACAGGACTTCTGTATGCGTATCCTCCCATTTCTCTTGTAGGGAAGGCTTTGCTGAAACTCTAGCAAGACTATGGAACCATGATCTTGATCACTCCCTTTTGGCCTCTGCAGATCTGGCTCCCTCTTCTTCTAGAGTTATCCTCCAAATAACCATGGAGATTGGAGTGTTTTCTGACTCTCATCATGCAGAATGAGGGATCTCTTATCCATTCCACTCTCTGGCTCTCACAGCTTGGATATTGAGAGCTTAGAATTTGCTTCCTTGCATCTTCCTGAGGATGTCTCCAGGGTTTTGCTGGCTTCCAGAAAAGATTCCACTAAGAGGTGTTACTTTTTCAAATGGAGATGGTTTGCTATCTGGTGTGAGGGCAAGGCCTTAGATCCTATTTCCTGCCCTACACAGTCTTGAATTCCTTCTCCCCAAGTCTGGTCTCAAGACCAACTCTGTAAGGGTTCATCTCGGTGCAATTAGTGCTTATCATCAACATGTAGAGGGTAAGCCCATCTCTGGACAACATCTAGCTGTTCGCTTCATGTGAGGTTTGCTGTTGAGAGAGGCTTCTGTAAAACCGCCACCTGTGTCATGGGATCTCAACGTCATCCTCACTCAACTGATGAAAGCTCCTTTTGAGCCACTTGATTCCTGTCATCTGAAATAGTTAACCTAGAATGTCATATTTTTGGTGGCCATTACTTCAGCTTATACGAAGTTTCATCATAACAGAGTAGTCCTCCGCAGGCTAAGATGTGTTGAGTTCTGTCTGAACCAGTCGATAGTCTTGCCAACATTCTTCCCCCGACATCATGCCCATCCTGGTGAAAGTACAGTGCATACCTTGGACTGCAAGCAAGCATTTGCCTTTTACTTGGAGTGGACTAGGCCCTACAGACAGTCCACCCAACTTTTCGTTTCTTTTGATCCCAATAGGATGGGATTTGCTGTTGGGGAAACACACCATTTCCAATTGGCTTTCAGATTGCATTTCTTTCACTTATACCCAGTCTGGACTGACCCTTGAGAGACATGTCAGGGATTACAATGTCAGAGCCATAGCTGCGTCAGTAGCCCACTTTGAGGTCAACCTCCATTGAAGAAATTTGCAAGGCTGCAACGTGGTCTTCAATCCACACATTCATATGTCATTACTGCCTTGAGCAGGCTACCCAACGTGACAGTCGGTTTGGACAGACAGTTCTGCAGAATTTGTTTGGGGTCTAGAGTCCAACTCCACCCTTCTAGGCCTGTTTTGTTCTGTTCCGTTCCAGGCAGCTACCTTACTCAGATTGTATATAGTTTCAGGTTGTGTTTGATTATTTTCTATGAAAATGTTAATAAACAGAGTTATACAGTGATATGTTTTATATACTGCTTTACTAATATAAAATACTAATCAAAAAAGTTAATAATACAGTTCGATATATAATATGAATATAAGCAAACATAAAAATACAAAAATATTAACATCAATAATTTATCTATAGCTAATATTTATAACAGCATCAGCAAGGTATAAGTTGTAGTAATCACAGTCTGGTTCACCTCCTCACCATAACAACTTGTACCCCAAGAGCAAAGCCTTTAAAGTAGCTCACAAAGGGGCTGATGATAGCAACATCTACCAGAGTTGTTTAGTTCTTTGCTCCACCTTGTAGCTGGAAACTGACCTAGTGCTCATGTTGGCCATTTTTGTGACTGGCCATTCACCAGTCTTCACGGAATATCTGTAGGTCATTATCCCCCATTGCTTCTTGTACCCACTTAGTTCTGTGAATCAGGGTTTTATTGTACCTGTGTTGAATTTCTTGTGAAGGGCTGTGGCTTAGAGTGCTATGTAAATGCCTAAATTTCCCTGTTAGAAGCTGTAGAACACTGGCACTCATTTGAGAAGCACAAATATTTCATGGTTTCAAAATTTTAAAAAATAAGTCTACTGTTTATATGATGGCAATTTACTTAGTATAGAATGAATTCACACAGGCTGGTTCACTTACAGGAACTGAGTAGTGCAACTTATATTTTATTCTTTGTTTTAGCATTACTATAGATGATATAGTACATGTTATAGATGGAGGGAAAATAAAAGAAACCCACTATGACACTCAGAACAACATCAGCACAATGTCAGCAGAGTGGGTCAGCCATGCCAATGCAAAGCAAAGGAAAGGACGAGCGGGAAGGTAAGCGAGAACTTTTTTGCAATAGTTCATTTTTAGTTTAGTTGTATTTAAGAGTTACTGCTTCAGAGATTTTCAGTAGGTCCGTAAAGGCATATAGTACTACTGCTAATCATTTCTGTAGCGCTACTAGGCATACGCAGCGCTGTACATATTATATGTAGGTAGTTTTTCTGTCCCTAGAGGGTTCACAATCCAGTTGTTGTACCTGGGTCAATGGAGCGTTAAGTGACTTGCCCAAGGTCACATGGAGCTGCAGTGGGAATTGAACCCAGGTTACCAGGATCAAAGCTGCACTAACCATTAGGCTACTCCTCCACTCCACATATAAAGATATGTGTCTAAATAAATAGCTTAATACAGAGCTAGGTGTTAAGTGAACCGGTTTCTGGAGAGACTCAATCAGTCCCAGATTTTGAACCTACATTTTTATTATATTTGTTGTTGAGCTTCTTCTATGGGACAAGTACCCAAATGCTTGAGAAGAGGATGCCAAAGACTAGGACTGACTCAGTCTTTCTCCAAAAACTGGATTATTTAAGCAACTGTGTTAATGTTTGAAAATCTGTTTTGGCCTTGTGATGTATGTAGTCTATGGATGTGACTGCTAACCAAGAGCTTGGTAAAATTTCATCAGTAGTAAATGTACTGTATGAATGAAACAAGAATAACAGCTCACAAGTTATGTCTCTGGATTCAACCAATATTTAATCATTTTGACTAAGAGATTTTGTGAGTTCTGTTTCTTGAACTGTCTTAGGGCCCTGTTTACAAAGCTACGCTAGATGCCCATAATATTCCTGTGGGCGTCTACACGGTTAGAACACATTAAAAACTTGATTGCGCCTTAGTAAACAGAGTCCTTAGCCTTTTGATTAAAATTGAATACTTAACCATCTCTATTATTTAACACATGCCAACCAGCTCCTTTGGGGGTGAAAATATGTAGTGGCCCAGCAGCTCAGGTAGCAAGAGTCTGTATTCTGCTTAGCTGGGGATGTTGGCAAATGCAGCATACACATGGGAGGGAGAGAGGAAGGGATGATGGAAGTTATGGTCAAGGGTGATTACTCTTGGCTAGACTTAGGACCCATGATTGTAGGTTTCCATCACTGCCCAGGGCAGTCACCGGAGTGACTGGATTAAGTATGTTACGTAAGTACATAAGTAATGCCACACTGGGAAAAGACCAAGGGTCCATCGAGCCCAACATCCTGTCCACGACAGTGGCCAATCCAGGCCAATGGCACCTGACAAGCTTCCCAAACGTACAAACATTCTGTACATGTTGTTCCTGGAATTGTGGATTTTTCCCAAGTCCATTTAGTAGTGGTTTATGGACTTGTCCTTTTGGAAACCGTCTAACCCCTTTTTAAACTCTGCCAAGCTAACCGCCTTCACCACGTTCTCCGGCAATGAATTCCAGAGTTTAATTATGCGTTGGGTGAAGAAAGATTTTCTCCAGTTTGTTTTAAATTTACTACACTGTAGTTTCATCGCATGCCCCCAAGTCCTAGTATTTTTGGAAAGCGTGAACAGACGCTTCACATCCACCTGTTCCACTCCACTCATTATTTTATATACCTACTACTACTACTACTATTTAGCATTTCTATAGCGCTACAAGGCGTACGCAGCGCTGCACAAACATAGAAGAAAGACAGTCCCTGCTCAAAGAGCTTACAATCTCTATCATGTCTCCCCTCACCATCTCTTCTCCAAGCTGAAAAGCCCTAGACTCCCTAGTCTTTCTTCATAGGGAAGTCGCCCCATCCCCGCTATCATTTTAGTCGCCCTTCGCTGCACCTTTTCCAAATCTACTATATCTTTCTTGAGATGTGGCGACCAGAATTGAACACAATGTTGGAGATGAGGGAATGTAAATTAGAACAGTCCCTAGGTAGTTGCAAATAACAACGTATGGCGGCAGATCCCACCTCTGGTTCCAGTTGAACTGCAAGTAACAAGGGGCAGGATTAAACTGCCTAGGACAAAATAGAAAATTTCTCCAACAAGGGATGGTTGATGTCTGATAGTACCAAGATAGGTTTTTCGAAGCTTATCTTGTGAGCATACATTGAAATTCCCACATAGCTGCCTACCTGTATATCTCCTTATTCTGCTTCATTCTGATATTCAGACATGTTTTTGGTGTTTTGTTTAGATTGTTTTCTTTGCTCATGTTTATGTTCTTTTGTTTTTTCTTTCTCATACCTACCAGGCTATTTATCTTATTTTCTTCGTTTTTCTTAAGATTGAGTTTAATCTTGCTGCATTTTTGTTGGGAATGGAAGATAGTAAACTGGGCTTCAGAAGATGTCTAGAAGCTAAAGTTAATCACTGATGTTGGCTATGTGCATTTTCAATAAAATTTATATAATTTGCCTTCAATTTAGCCACCCGCCTTTGTCCTATCCAGCTTGTCCATCTATATATTTCAACTTCACTTGCTTCCTTTGATCTGTGCACCAGATAAGGTGGTATATCAAATCCTAATAATAAGCATTTTATTCATTTATTTATTGCAATTTACTAACCAACTTTATAAAGAGATTCACCCAGGGCAGTATACAGCAGGTCCAGCATGCATAAAACTTGCAATTTTGTTAATAGCATAGCAGTAGTGAAATGATCAAACACAAGCGTAAATACAATCAGTGAAATAAACTTGGAAATGGCAGACTGAATCCTAGAAATAGGAGTAACATGATACAGTAACAGAAATATACCCACTGAACAAACATGTAATAGAAATACAATAAGTGTCAGCAGTGTACAAATGATACAATAATAGGAAGCATGGAAAGAACATTCATATAACAGAAACAATGCTTATGATGTCAGCACTATATAAATGAATCATCTTAATTGGCATGCTTTAGAACATTCAAATAACATAGATATAACTTTTTATTTATGATTATGTACATTAAGATCAGTATAACACTTATACAGACTAGTCACAATGGGGAACACCAGAAATGCGTAAGTCAAAAATATCATAAGTAATTAGGAAAAACACATTGCTCTAAGTCTACAACAGTAGAAGCTATCCGATTCATCCAGGACGCAGAATTTAACATCTAAAGGGTTAACTCATTACAACACCAGGAGAAGAGGTCTGACTCCCCCCAAGACACACTCCTGCTAGAAATAAAAAGTAAATAGTTGTGCTGGATTAAAGTAAACATACTTAAATGACTGATATTTTACAACACATTTGTAAGGAAATTTTAGAAAGAACAAAGCTCCCAATTGCTGAACACCAGGCCATAACTGTTTCTTCTTTTGGGTCTTCTTAGAGATGATAGAAAAGATCCTGGCCTTGAGATTTATAAACAATCTGTCATGATGTTTAAAAAAATCATGAAGAAACCATTCCTTTCCTAAAGCCAAATTCAGAGTGACCAGCATTGTAACTCAGATGATTCCAATAAAGCAGATGCAACTAAAACTTTCATAGCTTGTGGTTCTTCCAGTTGACTACCACCTTCCACTCTTCTTGGTGAAGGTATATAATAAACTTTGATAATTGGTGGGACATATTCAGAAGAAATGTTCAAAACGTCTATTAAATATTTTCTTAAACATCTCCTTAAGAAATGAATCAGTTTTAGATTACAGCTTCTAGCAGCATTCTCCAAATTCTCAACTTTTGGCTTGTAAAACTAAATTATGTTTCACCAAAGCAGTCTACAATGTTTGAACTCTCTACGGTCCTCTCCAGCTTCTGTATTTTACCATCATTGTTTAATATCTGCCGCATTCCTATTCACTTTGGATTTTACCACCTGGAGTTCCTCAGGGTTCTCCACTCTCACCATACTGTTATAATGACTATATGAGCTCATTTGTATGAGGTTTTGTTGATTGGGATGTTTGTTCTAGTCATATTCTGATATGTTCCTATTAGTCTCAGTCTAAATGAACCAGTGTATCTTGCTGATCTGGAAGAATGCAGCAACATTCATAGTCTTAAACTTAATAAAGATTTTTTAAAAATTTTTCTTTGGTTAAGCCGTTCTGATAAAACCATCCCAGAGAAAATATTACCAGATGGTTTCTCATTTGAAGTGGAGCATACTTCAGAAATATTGGGGATCCTTTTGGATTCAACTTTATCATTTGAGCCACAAGTTAATTGTATTGTCTGTTACATTTTTCTAAAATTGCAACAAGGAATCTAATTGCTCATTGTTATCTGAAGAGAGCTTTTCTCTATTAGAGCGTTCATTTTATTTTATTTAGATTATTGTAAGAGTTTATATTCAATGGTTTTTGAAGAAATTGTGCACTAAGCGTCAGATAATCCAAAATGCTGCGCCATATAGATTTTTTACATGAAGAATTTTGATAGAGCAAATCCTTTTTGATTCATTTGCATTGGTTACCTATACAGGCTGGCATTGATTTTAAGTTAGCATGCATTGTTTATAAGATCTTTGCCGTCACTAGCCTGCAATATTTAATAGGTTTATTTTCTTTTCCAAATAACCTGAGATCATTGAGAACAAATGAATCATGCCTACTTTATTTTTCCTTAGCTTTGGAAGTGTACTACAATAAAACTTTTTAAAATTCTCTATATTACAGAACTATTCAAGTTTGGTGCTCTTTACCCAAAGTAATTGAGAACTCTGAGCTCTTATTTCTCCTTTCGGAAACATTTAAATACATTTCTGTTCAAAAAAATATTTAATGTAATCTTGTGGGGGGTTTTTTTGGAAACATTTATTTTGATATAATCCGCTTTGATCGGTCTACTGAAGATAGAGGAATACAAATGATATATTACAGTAAGGCTGTGGGCTCCAAGAGAAAACCCTTGTCTTCCAGTTGACCATTCTAGTGATAAATATTTTAAAGGAACAGCTTCCTATTGGGCTCCAAGGACAGCTGCGAACTTGGGGTGAAAGCATTATAATATCATATATGACAAATATCTACTGGTGTATTATAGTTGGTGATTGAGCTATCAAAAGATCTTATTTGAACACCAGAACATGTGTTCTGGTGTTCAAATCAAATATGATCTTTTGATAGCTCAGTCACCAAACATACCCTCTGCTTAGTGTGCAGCAGCTAAGAAAGCAAATAGAATGTTAGGAATCATTAGGAAAGGAATGGAGAATAAAACAGAATATTATAATGCCTTTGTATCACTTCATGGCATGACTGTACCTCGAATATTCTGTGCAATTATGGTCATCACATCACAAAAAAGATATAACTGAATTAGAAAAGGTACAGAGAAAGCAACTAAAATGATAAAGGGGATGGAATGACTTCTCTATGAGGAAAGGCTTAAAGAGGTAAGGGCTTTTCAGACAACTTAAGGGAGATATTAAGAGGTATATCAAGTTAATAAATTCAATCCAATGTATAAAGTGAGTGGAGTGGAGCTGGTATTCGTGACTCACTTCTGTACTCTTTCCAAAATTACAAGGACTAGGAGACACACAATGAAGTTTGTTAAGCAGTACATTTAGAATAAATCAAATATTTCTTCATTTATCATGTAATTGAGCTCTGAAATTCATTGCCATAGAATTGGTTTGGACAAGTTCTGGAATAAGGATCCATAAACCATTATTAATGTGTACTTGGTGAAAATGTACTGCTTATTCTTGGGATAAGCAGCATGAAATCTATTTACTCTTTTGGGATCTTACCAGGTGTTTGTGATCTGGATTGGTCACTGTTGGAAACATGATACTGGGCTTGATGGACCTTCAGTCTCTCCCAGTACAACGGTGATTATGTACTGATGAGTATTTTTATTGCTCATACAGAGGATCTAGACTTTTGAAGTCTATTTCATGCTTTTCAAGTTTTGCAGCTTCTGAAAGAGAAACTAAGAGTACAGATAGTGTAGCTAATTGAAGTTTCCTTGACCTTTTTTCTGCAACTAAGGTCTACCATCAAATCTTCATTACATTGCTTATTCAGTATGTTTAGAAACCCATTTTGAACTGCAAAATAAACTTCATGTAGTAGTAATAGAATGAATCTAAGACCAATCTGAAACTGCCTAAAGGTATTATTTTATTTAACTTTTTGAGAAAGTTAAATAAAAAAAATAGGAAGCAATTTTGAATTAATTTCTCAAAAATTACTGGTACAGATTTTTCTTTTTTCTCTTAGAATTGTTGACAGTTTGATATAAAACAGAGGTTCTCAGCCCAGTCCTTGGGACACAACCAGCCAGTCAAGTTTTCAGGACACCTACAATGAATATGCACAAGATAGGACTGCATACAGTGGAGGTACTGGATGTAAATGTATCTCATACATATTCATTGTGTGTATCCTGAAAACCTGACTGGCTGGGTGTGTCCTGAGGACTGAGTTGGGAACCTATGTTTTAAAATAACGCATTACTACACTGGTATTTTTCTGCCACTTGTGAAAATAACTAAGCAGCTGCAAAATAACTTTTGTAGTGTTTTGAGGTAAATTGTCTAGTCTTGTTAATCTCCAGTTAGAATTACTGAATTCCTTTAGGAAAATTAAATGCATTTAAACATTGATTTAAATTTTACTGTTCAGAGTTCAACCTGGTTACTGCTATCATCTGTATAATGGTCTCAGAAACAGTCTACTGGATGACTACCAGTTACCGGAAATTGTGAGAACACCTTTGGAAGAGCTCTGTTTACAAATTAAGGTAAATGTTTAATAATGAGCATCTATGCATGCTGTTCACCGTGGGGCCTATTTTCTAATTTGCAGTAAGTGCCAAAATTAACACACAGAGTTACAAAACCTGTATGTCAACTTTTAGGGACATTCCCAGCAGTTCCCTGTTCAGAGGAAAACTTGTTAATGTGCGTTAACTGCATTCTCAGAGGACAAGCAGGCTGCTTGTTCTCAGGGTCGACGTCCGCGGCGGCCCAGGAAACCGGCAAAACTTTGCAAGCAATACAAAAATCTCTCTAGCGCGGCAGAGCACACCGCACATGCACGAACGGCTTCCCTCCCACTGCACGAATGTGACATTGTCAGTTACTTTTTTTCCGCGACTGAGGTGACACGGATTTTTTTTTTCGCTGTTACCTTCAGCTCAGGAGATCGTAGCGTTACCGCTTTCCCTTTTGCTTCTTTTTGTTTAGTTTTTTCTCAGAATTAAAAAAAAAAAAAAAGTTGTTTTTAGTCCCTTACTTTCTTAGTTTTTCTCACTGAGTATGTTTTCTTTCTTTTCGTTGAGGCCCTCGGGTTTTCTTTTTCCCGTTTTTTGTCCTTTTTCCCTTTTTTTGTCCTTTTTAATTGGCACAATCGCGTGTTTTAATTTCACAGCCGCCGTATTTCCATCCATGTCATCGAGGACACTCAGCGGCTTCAAGCGTTGTACTCTGTGCAACCGGACCATCTCGGGTACCGATCCCCACTTGTGGTGTCTCCAGTGCCTTGGGCCCGATCATCTTCCAGCTACTTGTAAGCTGTGTCCTTTAATGAAAAAATGGACCCAAGTGTCTCGGGAGACTCAACGGCAAAAACGTTTTGCTGATCGGTCCGGTCCTTCGACGTCGTCTTCGGTACCGAGGTCGGCTACGTCGACGTCGAGGGAAGCATCAACTTCGAGAGCACAGGTAATGGCTGCCGAATGACCACATTGCGCTGTTAGCAGCGAGGCATCGAGTGAGTCTCTATTTGTCTCGAGACCTACTGCTATGCAGGCCCCTCAGGACAGACCTTCGTCGGTCCCGGCCCCGAGGCGGTGTGAGGATTCCACGTCCTCCGATACCGAGGAGTCTCGATGACATGTGTCGAGCGAAGGCTAAGAAACACCGTCATCGATCTCCTTCCATGTGCGGTACCGAGAGCTCTGGGGAGCCGAGGGATTCGGCACCAGAGAAGCATCAGCGCCGGGAGGACCGCTCACCCTCTTATACAGGAGGTGCCGATGCGTCGGTCTTCTGGCAGCCTGGTACCGGCTCTCGAGCCCCCTCAGATTCTACGCCGGCTCCTGCGTATCAGGGCCCTTCTTCCAGAGCTTCTGGAGGGATTGCTGCGCCAGTCTACTTTGGTAGCAGGGGTGCTTTTGCCTTCCTCACCGTCTGTTGAGGCGGCATCTGGTACTTCGCCTGTGGTGAGGTCCCTGACCTTGGTGCCGCTTACGGTATCGGCGTCTGCTGCCACCCGAGTTGACTCTCCGTCGGCGGAGGAAGCTTCACCACAGTCCAGGCAGGGGTCGACTTCTCGACATCCCCCTCGAGGTCGTCGTTCCTTGACGTCGAGACAGGCTCGGGTTCGGCTGCTCTTAGAGAGCCTTTGTCCGATACCGATGATGAGCGCTCATGGGAGGAAGAGGAAGATCCCAGATACATTTCTGCAGAAGAGTCCTATGGGGTCTCCTCTGATCCTACTCCGCCCATTGAAAGAAGGATGTCTCCGCCTGAGAGTCTTTTTTTTTTCCTCCTTTGTTCGGGAAATGTCAAAGGATATTCCCTTCCCTATGGAGGTTGTGGATGAGCCCAGGGCCGAGATGCTCAAGTCTTGGATTATCCTTCTCCACCTACAGAGTTTGCAACGGCTCCCTTGCATAACACACTCAGGGAAGTTCTTATGCGAAACTGGTCGTTCCCTCTCTCTAATCCAGTGGTCCACAAAAAAGCTGAGTCCCAGTACAGAGTCCACAGGTTATCCTTCTCCACCTACAGAGGTTGCAACGGCTCCCTTGCATAACACACTCAGAGAAGTTCTTACGCAAAACTGGTCGTTCCCTCTCTCTAATCCAGTGGCCCCCAAAAAAGCTGAGTCCCAGTACAGAGTCCACGGAGAGCCGGTGATGGTGAAGTCTCAGCTACCTCATGATTTTATGGTGGTGGATTCTGCTCTCAAGAGAGCCAAGAGTTCTAGAGACTATGCCTCGGCACTCCCAGGCAGAGAGTCTAGGACCTTGGATTCTTTTGGGAGGAAGACGTATCAGGCCGCTATGCTCGCAGCTTAGATACAGACATACCAGCTCTACACGAGCATCCACTTGCGGATCTTGGTGAGGCAACTGTCCAGTTTGGTCGAAACGCTTCCTCCGGAGCTCACCGAACCTTTTCACCAGGTGGACAGGCAGCAGAAGGCGTGTCGAAAATTCCTGGCCAGGGGTACCTAAGACACTTTTGATGTGACATCCAGAATAGCTGCTCAAGGTATAGTGATGCGCAGACTCTCATGGCTGTGTGTCTCTGACTTGGATCATAAGATCCAGCAGTGAATGGCGGATGTTCCTTGCCAGGGGATAACCTTTTTGGCGAAAAAGTAGAGAATGTGGTCGATCAGATCAAAAAGCACCATGAAGCTATGGATTCTCTCTCCCGCCGGGTGTCTTCTGCTACCACCTCCTCATCTAGGAGGTTTTTTGGAGGGAGGAGGAGTGCTCCCTATTCCTATAATAGGCGTAGGTACGCTTCTGCTTCTCAGCAGCCTACCCAGGCTCAGTCCCAGCACGCTTGTTCTTGTCAACAGCGTGCGCCTAAGGCCCATGCGGCTCCCCAGCAAAAGCAAGGGACGGGCTTTTGACTGGCTCCCGTGCAGCATAGCCACAGTGCAAGTGTCCGTTCCAGACGACTTACCGGTTGGAGGGAGGTTAATATTTTTTCACCAAAGGTGGCCTCTTATAACCTCCGACTGGTGGGTTCTTCAAATAGTCTGGTTAGGGTACACCCTCAATCTGGAATCCAAACTTCCAAATTGCCCACCAGGAGCTCATTCTTACAGCTCCCAGCACAGGCAGGTACTTGCAGCGGAACTCTCTGCCCTTCTAAAGGCCAATGTGGTCTAACCTGTTCCACCAGGGGAAGAAGGGCTGGGATTCTATTCCAGGTACTTCCTTGTGCAAAAGGAAACAGGGGGATGCGTCCCATCCTAGACCTAAGGGCCCTAAACAAATTCCTAGTCCGAGAAAAGTTCAGGATGGTTTCCCTCGGCACCCTTCTTCCCATGATTCAGGAAAACGATTGGCTATGCTCTCTGGACTTAAAGGATGCCTATACCCACAACTCGATACTCCCAGCTCACAGGAAGTATCTTCGATATCGGTTGGGAACTCGGCACTTTCAGTACTGTGTACTGCCCTTTAGCCTCACGTCTGCACCCAGGATTTTTACAAAGTGCCTGGCTGTTGTCGCAGACTGGGAGTGCATGTGTTCCCTTATCACGATGATTGGCTGGTGAAGAGCACCTCGGAGGCAGGCGCTCTACAGTCCATGTGGATGACTATTCGAGTGCTAGAGCTACTGGGGCTTGTGATCAATTATCCCAAGTCCCATCTCGTTCCGGTTCAAACTTTGGAGTTTATTGGAGCTCTGTTGGACACATGGACGTCTCGAGCTTATCTTCCCCAGGCAAGGGCAGACAATCTCCTGGCCCTCGTGTCCATGGTTCGAGCATCTGAACAAATCACAGCTCGGCAGATTTTGAGACTCTTAGGACACATGGCCTCCACAGTTCATGTAACTCCCATGGCACGTCTACATATGATATCAGCTCAATGGACCCCAGCTTCCCAGTGGTGCCAGGCTACAGCGGATCTAGAGGATGTTATCCATCTCTCCACCAACTTTTGCAGTTCCCTTCAATGGTGGACCATTCGATCCAATTTGACCTTGGGACGTCCATTCCAAATTCCTCAGCCTCAAAAAGTGCTGACGACTGATGTATCCCTCCTGGGGTGGGGAGCTCATGTAGATGGACTTCACACTCAAGGATCTTGGCCCTTTCAGGAAAAGGTTCTTCAGGTCAACCTCCTGGAATTACGAGCGATCTGGAATGCTCTCAAGGCTTTCAGAGATCGGCTGTCCAATCAAATCATTCTGATTCAAAAATTCAGGTTGCTATGTATTACACCAACAAGCAGGGGGGCACCGGATCTCGCCCTCTGTGTCAGGAAGCCGTCCGGATGTGGCTTTGGACGCGCCGTCACGGCATGTTTCTCCAAGCCACTTATCTGGCAGGCATAAACAACAGTCTGGCTGACAGGTTGAGCAGGATCATGCAACCTCACGAGTGGTCGCTAAACATGGGCATTGTCCACAAGATCTTCCGAGCATGGGGCCCCCCCTCGGTGGATCTTTTTGCCACTCAGATCCAACCACAAAGTCCCTCAATTCTGTTCTAGACTTCAGGCCCACGACAGACTACCGTCAGATGCCTTTCTCCTGCATTGGGGGACAGGCCTTCTGTATGCTCTCACAGCCTGGATGTTGAGAGCTTAGAAGTCGCCTCTTTAGGTTTTTCAGAGGGTGTCTCCCGAGTCTTGCCTGCTTCCAGAAAAGATTCCACGAAAAGGTGTTATTCTTTCAAATGGAGGAGGTTTGCCGTCTGGTGTGACATCAAGGCCCTGTATCCTTTTTCTTGTCCTACACGGACCCTGCTTGAATACCTTCTACACTTATCAGAGTCTGGTCTTAAAACCAACTCCGTAAGAGTTCACCTTAGTGCAATTAGTGCTTATCATCAACGTGTAGAGGGTAAGCCTATCTCTGGACAGCCTTTAGTTGTTTGCTTCATGAGAGATTTGCTTTTGTCAAAGCCCCCAGTGTCATGGGATCTCAACGTAATTCTCATCCAGCTGATGAAAGCTCCTTTTGAGCCACTGAATTCCTGCCATCTGAAGTACTTGACCTGGAAGGTCATTTTCTTGGTGGCTGTTACTTCAGTTTGTAGAGTCAGTGAGCTCCAAGCCCTGGTAGTGCATGCACCTTATATCAAGTTTCATCATAACAGAGTAGTCCTCCGCACTCACCCTAAGTTCTTGCCGAAGGTGGTTTCGGAGTTCCATCTGAACCAGTCAATTTTCTTGCCAACATTTTTTCCCCGTCCAGGAGTGGCCTAGTGGGAGATTTGTAGCTCAGCAGGTTTGTTTGTTTTTTCTCCCTGTACCATAGATAAAAGGCGCTGCGTATGCCTTGTAGCGCTATAGAAATGCTAAATAGTAGTAGTAGTAGTAGTACTTTGGTCCTGGGGAACTGGGTTCGATTCCCACTGCAGGCACAGGCAGCTCCTTGTGACTCTGGGCAAGTCACTTAACCCTCCATTGCCCCAGGTACAAATAAGTACCTGTATATAATATGTAAGCCGCATTGAGCCTGCTATGAGTGGGAAAGCGCGGGGTAAAAATGTAAGAAAAAGAAAATACCTGTCCTGGTGAAGACAAGTTGCACACCTTGGACTGTAAGAGAGCATTGGCCTTTTATGTGGCGCGGACAAAGCCCTATAGACAGTCCGCCCAGTTGTTTGTTTCTTTTGATCCCAACAGGAGGGGAGTCACCATGGGAAAACGCACAATCTCTAATTGGCTTGCGGATTGCATATCAGCTGGGCTGACTCTAGAGGGCCATGTCATGGCTCATAATGTCAGAGCCATGGCTGCGTCAGTGGCTCACTTGAAGTCAGCTTCCATTGAAGAGATTTGCAAGGCTGCAACGTGGTCATCAGTCCACACATACACATCTCACTACTGCCTTCATCAGGATACCTGACGCGACAGTCGGCTTGGGCAGTCGGTGCTGCAGAATCTGTTCGGGGTTTAAAATCCAACTCCACCCTCCTAGGTCCATTTCTGTTCTGTTCCAGGCTGCACTCTCACTTAGTTGTGTTTCTTTTCAGGTCAATCTCTGTTATGTCCTCACTGTTGCGAGGCCCAATTGACCAATGTTCATTGTTTTGAGTGAGCCTGGCTGCTAGGGATACCCCAATGGTGAGAACAAGCAGCCTGCTTATCCTCGGAGAAAGTGAAGATACATACCTGTCGCAGGTATTCTCCGAGGACAGCAGGCTGATTGTTCTCACAGACCCACCCACCTCCCCTTTGGAGTTGTTCTAGTTCTCTGGTTGCTTTTTATTAAACTGACGATGTCACGCTCGTGCCGCGGGTGTAAATCCTTGCGCCCAAAGTTTGGCATGGAAATTGGAGCTATTCTATAAACAGTGCAACTCGCCATTTATAGAATAGTGCTCCCTGTGGATTTTTTTTCAGCACTCAGCTGTGGGTGCCATTTACTGAATCTAGTCCAGTGTATGTTATCTAATGTTTTGAATATGGGCGATGGTACTCTGGAATAACCCATTGTACTAACATATATTCATAATTCAGAAGTTTTATAATGCCTACTATGTACTGTGTTGTCCTCTACAGCCCAGAGTGACTTGACATAAGAAATGTGGATAGTGATCATGGGGTCCATCACAGGGGCGGCTCTATTTTCTATCCTAAGGCATCCTTCGCTTTACCTTCTAAAAGGAAGCTGATTCCCTCCCTGTCTACAAAAGAAAGATCAGGCCTCCAGGGCCTCACCATTCCCCATAGTAGATCAATAACTGAAATAGGTTTCTTTTTTGGAGGGGGGGGGGGGGGGCTTGTGACCATTCCTTCCACCACAGCCCTTAATGTTATATTTTTACCGCTAAAGCGGTATATCGAATTCTAAATATAAACATAAATTTTATTTGTTATTTGGGAATAGATATAATATTAAATCTTTAATATCAATATCGTAGAACATTACAATTGAGAACATTTTAGTACCTTTGTATAATGGAAATCTACAGTGACCACTAATTGTAGGGGAAGACTATAATCCTATCATGTATACTGCTTGTCTACTGCTTTTATTTTTGTATATCAGTGACTACATATTGCATTTTTCCCCCAGATTTTAAAACTTGGTAGAATTGCTGATTTCCTAAGAAGATTAATGGATCCACCATCCCAATTAGCTATTGAATTGGCTATTAATCACCTAATAGAACTGGTAAATTCCAATTTGTTTCCTATGCTAAGAATACACCTATATCTTATGTATATAATGTGAAGTTGATTAAAATTGTAAACAACAGCACAGAAAGATTGATACTGTTGAATTTTGAATTATTTTTGCAGTAATATGTATTAATGAGGAGCATGCAGTATCAGTTTTGGGAGATTTGTAGCTCAGCAGGTTTGTTTTTTTTTTCCCTGTACCATTGAGCTTTAAGGTTTAATTAGAATCAGGCTAGGTTCCCATCTTTAATATTCTGTCCTTGCACAGTGGCCCTAGTCATTGCAGCAGAAGTCTCTAGCCAGGAACCATGCATCAGAGTTCTTTCTGGAACCTTACAATCAAGGACCACTAGGAGGCATATTTTCAAAGCACTTAGCCTTCCAAAGTTTTTATTTATTTTATTTTATTTATTTGTTACATTTGTATCCCACATTTTCCCACCTATTTGCAGGCTCAATAGAAACCTATGGAACTTTGCTTTGAAAATATGCCTCGAGGTCTAACCTGTTGCACAATGATTGGGAGTTTCTTTAACCAGTGTACAGTGTTAAGGTAGAAACTGTAATACAATACGGCCATTCCGCCATCCATAAAAGTATAATCTAGAGGATTAATGGAGTCGACCTTGATACTGGAAAGCTTTCTGTTTTGAGCCATTTTGTTTACTTGTTAATTTTCTGGGGGTTTTTTTCTTTTGTGGGGGGGGGGGGGGGGGGGCAAGGGCAAGTTTGGAGGCCAGGAGACATATTTTCAAAGCACTTAGCCTTCCAAAGTTCCATAGAAACCTATGGAACTTTGGAAGGCTAACTGCTTTGAAAATATGCCTCTAAGGTGGGATTTTAATTGACACAGATTATCAGTAGAATTGATTGACAGTCTTTCAGAGCTGGATGCTATTTTTCGTTTGTGGGATACATAGAGCCTGTTTTTTATTTTAATGACAAACTGTTTTTATAAATGGTTAACTCTGTTTTCCTTAATTTAAGCTATGCTGTGTCTTTTTTTTTTTTTTTTTTTTTTTTAATTTACAGAATGCTCTGGATAGACGGGAGCAATTAACCCCCTTGGGTTTCCACTTGGCTCGATTGCCAGTTGAGCCACACATTGGGAAAATGATACTTTTTGGAGCCCTGTTCTGTTGTTTAGATCCAGTGCTCACAATTGCAGCCAGCCTCAGCTTCAAAGATCCATTTTTCATTCCATTGGTAAAGTGTCAAGTATACTAATTGCTGTTTTACACTGCTAAACTAGTATATAATTCATTGCAGTTTTTAAAGTAATTAGGTATACATTTGCAGTTTTAAGCTTGAAAGACTTTCCATCTGTTAGTGTTATACATTTGTATTGAATCGGAGCCTAAAGTTGGTACTGTAAAATGTATTTTAAAAAATCAAAATATTTTGAAGGTTCCTTAAAATAGAAAATTAAAAGTATGGAGATAGAAATTTGGGGCAGCAAATGACCATAACCAGTAAACCCTAATATTTTATATATTAACAACTTTAATGTAGGTATAAGTTATCTTTTCTACCACATGCTGAATTCTCAAAATGAATTCCACTAGTGGTTCATCAGAGAATGAACTATAAGTAAAGACACTCTTTTAGGTTTCTGTCTTTGTCTGCTTTTCTGACAGCAGTTTCTGAGGACAAGCAGAATAGCAAGTCTTCCCAGCATGGGTGATGTCACCAGTGGGGGCCCACATGGGAGAGTTTCTCTACCTTAGTACATACTTGAAGCTTTTGAGTTGCTTGACCGCACATGCTTGCCCTTCCTTCCTACCACTGTCCTGCCCCTGTCTTTATCTTTCTAGGTCAGAGGAGCTTCCTTGAAGATGAATCTTTCTTGATATAAATTGCGTTTTTTTGTAAGTTTTCTCGAGTCCTGTTGCTGTGGTACAGTACTTTTTACCATTAATTCTTAATTAGGAAACATGAAAAAGTCCAAAAACCTTTCTTTTTTTTTTGTGTGTGTAGCCCGTTGTGGGCTTCAGTGGAACTCTGTCTCCTAGTCAGGATACTTCTGTTGAAATTTGAGTCACTTGATTTTGCAGCAGAGGCTTTCTGAAGTGCACCTGGTTTTACAGGACCACCATGTCCATTACAGATAACCATAACTGGTGCCTATAATTCCTGGAGACAAATCATGATCCTTTTCATTGTAAATTATATTCACAGATGTCCGAGAGAGGTCTTTGTGGTTGGGAAAGCAGCACAAGCATATTTTTGGCACCGAGAAGTCTGGTCCATCAACTTTGGTATCAGAAACATCAATCCCTAGGGATCCTGCAGCTGTCAGACCATTCACCCTCAATTCTGAACATTGATTGAGGCTATTGGGACTGTTCATTTTTATCTGAACCCTGTCCACAGAAGAAGAATTCATCCTTTATTTCCATGCTTAGGTCTCATGATGCCGAGCACATTGACGTTGCACCTCATTGGAGCACAACATCTGGCACAAAGGTCACCAGTGTTCTTTAAGTACCCCCCTTCTGCATCTTGAGGACTGCACATCCTCCTCAATATTGGAAGAGTGTAACAGCTTCAAGGGCCTGAGACCTGGTTTCTGATATTTCCCAGGTGACATATCAGGATAAGATCACACCTACTGCTTTCACCATGCCTTTGACAACAGTAGCTTTTGATGAGCAGCTCATGAGAAGATTCTGTGAGTTGATGGATTGCTTCTTTGCTCAATACCGTTGATGGTAATAGAAAAGCATCCAGCTGGTCCTTGAGTTTCACGCATTGCCTACAGGGGAGACATTGACAGAGATCTCAAACGGCCTCAGGGTCAATGTTTACTGCACAGCTGACAATTTCCAGTGTTTCAGAAATGAATGCTTCACCAAAACGTTAACAACCACCCCTGGGTCCAATTTTTCGAAATAAGATGAGTATTTAAGTATAGAGTTAAAAGAATTTGTATAAAAGAAAAATATAATTAAAAAATGTGGCATCATGGTGAGCCGATGAAGAGTTGTGTGCAAGTTCTTTTGCCATAAAGTTGAGTTGGCAATATGCACAGCTGAGGTTCCTAAGCTACTATAAGAATACCCTAATGATTGGATGAATGTATGCGGTTGATAGATGAACAGAGGAGAGGGAGTCATTGACAATATAGAAGGATATAATTTCCGGACTCCCAAGAGTGGTTAAATTAATAATTAGCCGAAGAGACTGGACATCCATGGTGCCTCGGCACTCTCGCCCAAGGCCTGACTTGCAGTGTCAGATTGAAACAGGCAGAGGAGACCCATACTTCTCCTCTGAAGTATTTCTGATTATGAATCAGATGTTGTTGTTTTTTTTCTGAAGAAAGGTCAATTGACTTACCATCAAACCTATCACCCCCTCATGAAAGAATAAAATCCCCACTGGAGGAGTACTTATTGATTTATGTTTTTGTTTTTTTGAGAAGGAAACAGCTGAGACCATTCCATTTAAGTTAGAGGCTGTGGAGAAACTCAGGACAGAAGTATTGAACATTCTCCAATTTCTGGATGTTTCCTCCCCCCCCCCCAAAAAAAACCCCTGAGGCTCTGTTGTTGCTTGTCCAACAAATCATAAAGGTCAGGCAGTTGAGAATGTAGGAGACATTCCCCCCTCTCCCCAGTAGCATCTATTTACAAGACATGGAGCTTATAGATAGAGTCCAGAAGGCTCCTGGATTCAGAAAGCAGCAGCTTGAATCTGCTGTCAAAACAGCCAGAAGTTCCAAGACTTATTCCTTGGTGTCCCTGGGGAGAGAATCTCAGACATTGGATTCCTTTGAGAGAAAAATGTTTTGAGTTCTCTGCTCGATTCCCAAATAGTTTCTTATCAGTTGTTCATGGGCATGTACTTGTGAAACATTGTGTTCAGTAGTAGGGCATTTGCTGACGCTCTGTCTGGGGAGAAGGCAGAGCAACTTCTTTCACTAGTGGAAGAAGAGAAGAAGTGTAGAAAATATATGATCTGAGTGACCTATGATATTTTCAAGAGCTTCCGAAATAGGTATTGTTGCCTAGAGATTCACTTGGCTCTGAGCTTCAAACCTTAGATATAATGTGCAAGAAATGCTTGCTGACGTAGCGTGCCATGGAGAAAATCTCTTTGGAGATAAGAAGCAGGAGGTGACTACCCTAATCAGGCAGCACAGTGGCACTCTTAAGATTCCACCCTACTCCCATGGACCCACTTCTAATGTGGACTCCTCATCTAGGTGGTACCAGAATGGAGGGCAAAAGGAATCTCGCTCTTGACCCAGACAGCAGAGGACCCAGAAGACCAAACCAGTGCTGCGGCAATCTAGTGTCCATGGCAGTAGAAATATAAGTCAGCAGACATTAGCATGTGTTTAGGATTTTGGACTACGTGGCCACAACAGTGCATGTAATACCCCTAGCACATCTTAAAGAGAAACAGTCTCAGTGGTTCGTATGCACACATTGGACTCGGGCCATTCACAGGCTGCAAGATGTTGTATCTGTCACAAAGCCCTTTGGGGCTTTGTGTTGGTGAACAGTGCAGGCCAATGTGGCAAATTCCATAGTATCAAAACCGTCAAAAAAGCAGGGAGGAACAGGATCATGCTTCCTGTTTTGGGAATCTGTCAGGATGTAAAACTTTGCCATTCTCCGAGGACAAGCAGGCTGAATAATCCTCACAAGTGGGTCTATTAGATTGTAAGCTCTTTGAGCAGGGACTGTCTTTCTTCTATGTTTGTGCAGCGCTGCGTATGCTTTGTAGCGCTATAGAAATGCTAAATAGTAGTAATAGTAGTAGCAATCCGCGCCAGCTCGGGAACTGGCATTCCAGATTGCAAAAATCTGTTGCACCCCCATCATTGCATCACTTGTCCTCACAGCTTGGATGCTGAGGGAGACAGTGGCTCCTTAGAACTTGCTTGACAGTGTGTTTTGGTGTCCAGAAGAAATTCCACTAGAAGGCCGTACAAGTTTAAATGGAGGTGGGTTGGTGTGGTGGTAGAGCCCTAGACCACTTTTCCTGTCCCATGGAAAAACTGCTTGAATATGGGATTAAGACCTTAAATTGTAAAAGGAACTGTTCTAATTTGAAGAGAGTGTCGCTACAGACTTATGATTCTGATTTATTTACTTCCATTCCATATTTTTATATAAATATAAGCAGTACTCAACAAGATAGAGCTAAGTTAAAGATTTGCTAAATGAACATAATATAGGTATATTATTTATAGCAGAATCTTGGTAGACTGTAAAAGATGATCCCAGGTTAAGTGAATTATGTCCTTTGGATTATAAACTAACTAATGTACCAGGACCACACAAACGTGGAGGAGGGATTACTTATCATTTTTAAGGCTTTCTTTGATTTAATGGTTAGAAATATAATAAGTCTTTCTGAATTGGAAATCTTGGCTTGTGAAGTTAAGGATGACGCTTTTAATGCTAACTTATTGTCCACTGGAAAAATGGCCAGCTACGATAAATATTTTATTGATTTTATTTCTAGGAATAGCTCATTTTTAACATTAGGAGACATTAATTTACATTTGGATATTAGGAGACATTAATTTACATTTGAATTAATTTGAATGGGCTGTATCAGCATGACCACTTCAATCAGGACAGGTTTTACATCATGGCAGTGATGATTGCACAGTGTGAGCTCCCCTTGAGCTGTAATTTGGAAAGACAAATAGTTAAATCCAAATCCACCATGATTTGGCGACATCAGTTATGTGCATAATCTGCCTAGGACCCAATGTTAATTTGGCCCTGTTTCTGGACAGCACTAACTGTGTAATATTAATGACTCTGTGATTTTTCAATTCAGTGTATCATTGCCTTATTTGGATGAATGATACATTTATAAATGTGTTCTCCTTGGACAGCTAGGTTCCGTTTATCACACAGATGCTGATGTCATCACTTACTACCAGAGCTTTGACAACTCTATCAAAGCATTGTGAATATGAGCATGTGTCCTTGAGCCACCAGAAACAGCCGTTAAGAAACGGTCATGGTTGTGTTCAGAAGGACTTTGACTACTTGCTTACATTTCAGTGTTCATTTCTGCTCAGTTGTGTTTTTTTTTTTTTTTAACGGAATAATACTTGGTCTGTCGAAGATGAAACCTGACTTTGGAAGAGGTGTTCAGTATGTGAAAGGAAGCTGTTGTTAACAGAAGCAGTACTTCTGTTACACGAGTCAAAGCCATCAAGTGCAAGATTGTGCAAGATTGTGCAAAATGTGTCAAGATGTCTCCTCAAACAAGAAAGATCTGGGGCATTTAAATGAGAACCAGCACTCTTCGATGAGGCATAAGACCAGTAGCCATGTTGGTATGGCTGAGCACTCAAAAGTATTTGCACAAATATTTGAGAGAAAAACATTTCACATTACTTAAGTTGGGGCCTAGATGTTTAAAAGCAAAGCTTGCAAACTAAAGTATATAGTACTGCTTCGGGCTTTGACTCTGCTCTAAGGATGTTTCAGATTCGTTTAGGGAAAGGGCTTCCCCATGTCGATGCACCACCTGTGGAATGCCTTTAGCTCCAACTGACAATGTCAGCACCAAGGAGGCAAAGTTCAGCACCAGGTCTTCCCCAGAATTCCCTTTAAAGTGGCGCTAACTCAGTTCATTAACCTTAGTGCTGGCAACCTTGCCATGAATGCATGATGAATCAAGTCCTGTAAAGGATTTTCTTGATACTACTTTCTCTTTAAGCATAACAGAGGGGATACAGTAGTTTCTGGGCATTTAGGTGATCTCCCACAGCAATTTATTCTCAAGTTGTTTCTTCAGGATCTTCTTAACAGCCCATTCCAATGTGTACTGAGATATGAAGCAAATTTCTAAGGGAAAAAAGTTTCTAGATGCTTTGAAATATTTGGATGTTCCAAAATAGGTGATATCCTGGCTGGTACATGAAATTCTTCTTGACTTGCAAGAAAAGATTTGGCAACAACCTTAACTTTTCCAGCCAGCATCTAGAAACGTAATATAGGATACATCTAGAAATAAAGTATAGGATACAGTCTATCACAGGACATGAAAAGTTACTATTCCTCATTAATTGGTAGTATAATCAGCATTGAGAAGATAACAAGGGCTTTAAAGTTCATTCTGATAAACCTCCATGAAAGATCCAAGATTGCTGGATTTCATTGGAAAAAAAAAGATTTATCAAAATATGATGTTTAATACCAGCTTAGCTGTGCATCAATATCAGGTGACTCAGTATCTCTACGGTACTATTGTGAAGTTACAGAACTGTTTTACATTCATTTCTAAGAGAGAGCCACAGATGCCCTTTTTATTCTACAGGATTTGGAAGAATGTACTAAGTACCTTATTTGATCGGCATATGACACTTTTGATATAACAGGAAGAGGAGTAGCATCAGTAATAGATAGTGGATGTTTGGCATGGTTAAAAGTACCAGAGCTTAAGGAGGATGTGCATGACTGCATAGCTGATAACCCTGTGCAAAGAAGAACATTTATTTGGTGAAAAGGTCCAAGAGATAGTGTCCATGGTAAAGGACAACTACTCTACTATGCAGTCTTTTGCTGCTGATAATATTGAACAAGGTAGATACAACTCTTGTGGACAATATTTTACTTATATGAAGAGATTCACCTAAAAAAAAAATGTCAAGCTCAATGCAAAAGGCAGTTCACTTTCTCACTTAATCAAAAGAAGTTGGTATTTACTCTAATGCAATTTTTGGAATCCATTGGAGCTGAAATCTGCATACAGCATTGGCCAGTTTTCAAACAAAAGAGCAGAGGGTGATAATAGATTTGGTTAACAACCTAAGAAACTAACAAGAGATTGGTGCTTCTGCAAGATAAATTATGAGACTGATAGGCCACATGGCATCAACCTTCTATGAAATACCACTAGCATGTTTGTTTATGAGAAAGACGCAGTGGCACCTCAAAAAACAGTGAAATTAACATACACAGTTCTTATACTTTTAAATATCGATCACAAAAGAGTTCAAAGAAGCGATGGTGGGCAGAACCAATGAACTTACTCCAATGGAAAAGTGTGAGTGTCCCTTATCCATGGATAATTTTAACAATAAATACATCCAAGACCAGATGGGGAGCACATATATTGATGGCAAATTGAGGGATTTTGTTACTGAAAAAGATGCAGTTACACAGCGGTCATATGGATCTGAGAACAGTTCATTATACCATTCAGTCATTTCAAAATCTTTGGCCATCTCTGTCCTGCAGATGCAAACAGACAATCAAGTTGTGGTGTTTTACATCAACAAGCAAGGAGGTCTAGGATCTTGAAAGTTATGTTAAAAAGGACTTCACATTTGGGAAACAGCACTCAGAATGCTTACTCTTTCTAATAGCTTCATGGAGTCTGCAAACGCCTCTCCGGTACTATGTAAGTGAGCCTACAAATAGGTGGGAAAATGTGGGATACAAATGTAACAAATAAAATATTTACCGGGAATCATAATTAACAGGCAGACAAATTGGTTGTCAGTTAAATCCTAATGAATGACCCTCAACAGTTAGTAGTGAAATATTTATTTTCTAAAATGGGGAATTCCATCTATAGATCTCTTTGCAACAGAAAAGAACTCTGTGTCAATTTTTCTGTTCACAATTGAGAAGATTAAGAGCAGATGCCTTTGCAGTCTCATGGAAGGGGAAATTCTTTATATGTATGCCCTTATTCTACTAATATCCAGCATTGCACATAAAGTATGGGATGAATCAGCTCATGTCATTCCAGTAGCACCTTATTGGCCAAGGCAAATTTGGTGCTCATTTTAAACTCAGATTGCAATAGAATGGCCAGTGATTGTTCCAAAAAGAACGGAGAACCTAATACAAGATATTGTATTAGATCATCGTCGGAAGACATTTGCAGAGCAGCTACTTGGTCCTTTGTTCATACCTTCACTAAACATTGTTTAAACCAGTAATCAGATTCTGATAATACATTTGCAGAAATAGTGCTCAGTAATTTTTCTGTTTAACACTTAAACGATTCTTCTCTTCCTTATTGCTTGATTTGAAAATAAACCAAAAAATGTGGAAACAAATTCTAAACTTATATAATAATTTCCCAACACAACTCCAAATGTATTGAACTTTTTTTTTTTTTATAACTAAACTTTTAATCATTTACTAAAAAGGAGGAGAAAAAGCCTCAGCAGTCGCAGGTTGATGCTGTGGGCCCTGTTCGTCTAACCCAGTAAACTCTCAGCATGGGAATCACAGTTCCTGAGCATCTTTGCCGGTAACGAAAGGTCTCAGCAGCATGGTGAGAACTTATAAGATAGACAGTTTCCCTGAAGCAGCCCGTGGTGGTGAAATGGTTCTTCGTTGGGATCAGGATGAAGTTGGAGCACAATTAAGCTGTGTGCTTTTTTGCTGTGTGACTAGACATCAGAAATGCAATTATATGTTTGCTGCAAGATTTTGAAGAAATTAAAAAGAATGTTGGGAGGTTTTTGCCGATGATTGGTCTGAGTCAGAAGGAGCTGTGGTTCTCACTCTGAGAGTTTACTGGGTTAGATGAATAGTACCCAGTTCCCACAGCGTCAACCTGCAACTGCTGAGGCTTTTTCTCCTCCTTTTTAGTAAATGATTAAAAATAAAAAGAAAAAGTTAAGGAAGTAAGAAAAGTTACAAAAAAAAAAAAAAAGGTTCACTACATTTGGAGTTGTGTTGGGAAATTTATTATTTAAGGTTAGTTTGTTTCCACATTTTTTTAAATTTAAGCTGAACTTTTTTTGTGTAATTGTCGGTTGGGCCGCTGGACGAAAATGGTGTTAAAGGGGCGATCAAGGAGGACAAAGCCGTAGCGGAGAAATTAAATGAATTCTTTGCTTCGGTCTTCACCGAGGAGGATTTGGGGGGGACACCGGTGCCGGAAAGAATATTTGAAGCGGGGGAGTCGGAGAAACTAAACAAATTCTCTGTAACCTTGGAGGATGTAATGGGTCAGTTCAGCAAGCTGAAGAGTAGTAAATCACCGGGACCTGATGGTATTCATCCCAGAGTATTAATAGAACTAAAAAATGAACTTGCGGAGCTACTGTTAGAAATATGCAATCTGTCCCTAAAATCGAGTGTAGTACCGGAAGATTGGAGGGTAGCCAATGTTACTCCGATTTTTAAGAAGGGTTCCAGAGGAGATCCGGGAAATTATAGACCGGTGCCGGGCAAGATGGTGGAGGCTATTATTAAGAATAAAATTGCAGAGCATATACAAAAACATGGACTGATGAGACAAAGTCAGCACGGATTTAGTGAAGGGAAGTCTTGCCTCACCAATCTAATGCATTTTTTTGAGGGGGTAAGCAAACATGTGGACAATGGGGAGCCGGTTGATATTGTATATCTGGATTTTCAGAAGGCGTTTGACAAAGTGCCGCACGAAAGACTCCTGAAGAAATTGCAGAGTCATGGAATCGGAGGTAGGGTATTATTATGGATTAAGAACTGGTTGAAAGATAGGAAGCAGAGAGTAGGATTGCGTGGCCAGTATTCTCAGTGGAGGAGGGTAGTTAGTGGGGTCCCGCAGGGGTCTGTGCTGGGTCCGTTGCTTTTAATGTATTTATAAATGACCTAGAGATGGGAATAACTAGTGAGGTAATTAAATTCGCCGATGACACAAAATTATTCAGGGTCGTCAAGTCGCAGGAGGAATGTGAACGATTACGGGAGGACCTTGCGAGACTGGGAGAATGGGCGTGCAAGTGGCAGATGAAGTTCAGTGTTGACAAGTGCAAAGTGATGCATGTGGGTAAGAGGAACCCGAATTATAGCTACGTCTTGCAAGGTTCCGCGTTAGTAGTTAACGGATCAAGAAAGGGATCTGGGTGTCGTCGTCGATGATACGCTGAAACCTTCTGCTCAGTGTGCTGCTGCGGCTAGGAAAGCGAATAGAATGTTGGGTGTTATTAGGAAGGGTATGGAGTCCAGGTGTGCGGATGTTATAATGCCGTTGTATCGCTCCATGGTGCGACCGCACCTGGAGTATTGTGTTCAGTACTGGTCTCCGTATCTCAAAAAAGATATAGTAGAATTGGAAAAGGTACAGCGAAGGGCGACGAAAATGATAGTGGGGATGGGACGACTTTCCTATGAAGAGAGGCTGAGAAGGCTAGGGCTTTTCAGCTTGGAGAAGAGACGGCTGAGGGGAGATATGATAGAAGTGTATAAAATAATGAGTGGAATGGATCGGGTGGATGTGAAGCGACTGTTCACGCTATCCAAAAATACTAGGACTAGAGGGCATGAGTTGAAGCTACAGTGTGGTAAATTTAAAACGAATCGGAGAAAATTTTTCTTCACCCAACGTGTAATTAGACTCTGTAATTCGTTGCCGGAGAACGTGGTACGGGCGGTTAGCTTGACGGAGTTTAAAAAGGGGTTAGATAGATTCCTAAAGGACAAGTCCATAGACCGCTATTAAATGGACTTGGAAAAATTCCGCATTTTTAGGTATAACTTGTCTGGAATGTTTTTACGTTTGGGGAGCGTGCCAGGTGCCCTTGACCTGGATTGGCCACTGTCGGTGACAGGATGCTGGGCTAGATGGACCTTTGGTCTTTCCCAGTATGGCACTACTTATGTACTTATGGTTTGAAAATATTAATAAAGATAGTTTAAGCTATGTGTATCTATGTATATATCTAGCCTTGCAGCCCTTAGCTAATGAGTCACAAGGATGTTATAAATAGCCCCCATATAACCTGAGAACCTATACAAAAATAGGACTCATAAAATCAGATTGATTGAACCAAAGCTTAATTAAGCAATTTATTGTTCAAAAATCAAAAGTCATCCTTTCAAGAATGAGGTGTATCCCTGCAGCTCTAAACTGGGAGCTTGCATATATACACACACACACAGATTTCTATAAGATGCCACAGATTTTATAGTTACATTTAAGTGTCTGCCCCTAAGTTTTTCTCATTGGCCGATGGTCACCTGCCTGTCTGCTAGTTTGCTATTAACAGCAGCTGGGACTTCTCACTCTCTTCCTCTCTGTAGTTTCTTTCTTCATAGTCCCCTGCTATCTCACTGATGTCCAGTGTTATACCTGATTTGGCCTTGGGCTGGTATACATCCCCCCCACCCCCTTTTTCCTGTTCCTGCTTCTTACAGAAAAACACAAGTCTTTTAGTCTAATAATTCAAACAGCTATAATGTACTTCTTTCTGTTACAAAGGAGCTAGTTAGATCCTGAGTTATACCTTTACACTGTTATATGGAAACACAATACTTTTATTTCCAACAAAGGAGAAAACAAAGTTGCATAGACAGCAAGCTCCTACAGCCTCAAATTCCCACCCATCCGAGGTTGAAGTGCGCTTCAGGAATTGACTACTTCCTTATGGCTGTTGCTTTGTTAGAACTGTGAAAGTTTTATAGTAAGCCCTTTGTCTGGCATTATCAAGATGTCACAATCTGTGTGTGTAGGGTCCTGCAGTCTATGAAGAACATGCATTACAGATATGCAACTTCGTTTTATTAGCAGCAGAATATTTTCAACTTTGAGAATAGAGAGAGCATGAAGTTTCAATATAAATGTAAAGCTGTGATAACGTTTTAAGAAATTTTGCATTTTTTTGAAAGGGCAAAGAAAAAGTGGCAGATGCTAGAAGGAAAGAATTATCAAAGAACTCTAAAAGTGATCATCTGACTGTGGTAAATGCATTTATGGTAAGTTTTTATTTGTTTGCTCTTCAGTGTCAAGTTAAAATTTCGTTTTTCAGGGTTTTTTTTGAATTTAAAAATTTTAACTTTTCTGCTTTTTATATATTTTTATATAAGTGATGCATTGTAAAAGTGTAACTTAATCTACTTGGAATATCATTTATCGTCTCCTGCAACCATCAAATGTTAAAGATGTTGAAAGTCCCTGGGGTTATTTTAGATTGAGTCAGAGACATTAAAATAGTCATTTTACTCACTAATTCATACTAAAAAGCCTACAGACTTACAGAAAACTTTCTTCAAGGACAAGCAGGATCAAGAATTCACACTGATGTGTGATGCCAGTGAGAGAGCCCCAATGAGGAGACTTTCCCCAGCGTTCTGTTTTTAGAAATAACCAACTGTGCATGCCTTCCCGCCTGTCATTGCCTTGCCAGGAGATGCTAGTCTCTAGTTTTCTGTGGAGCAAAGAGGTCACATCTTCTTGATCTCCCCTCAGCTTTTGCCTCCATTGCAGTTTTTTTTGTGATTCGCCTGTTCAGTGCATTTCAGTTGTGTAAGTGTCCACGCAAGACCAGTGCCTTCTTTCCTTTCCTAGTGTCCCAATTAGATTTGTTAGCATTTTGAAGTTTTCTTTCTTTTGCCATAGCTCACTAGACCCTCTTAAGCCTCAGGCATATTGGTCAGGTTGAATTTATGTTATCATAGAGTTGTTTGATTTCACTTCGGCTATTTTCCCAACTATGTCCCAGAAAATTACCAGTGGTTTTAAAAAGTGCTCCCGCTGCTGGAGCCCAACTTTAATCTTCTTTGTAGACGCTGTTTGCAGATGTCAAGAAGAAGTATTAGAGGTTGTGAACAGTGCACACTACGTTTTGACACTGAGAAGTCTGATCCATCGACTTTGGCATCACCAGCATCGGTCCCGATGACATCCGGGCCTGCATCAGACACTGGGGGACACATCGATATTGAGTGTTGGTAGTGGCCACCGGGGTCAAACATTGTCCAGTCACGCATCGAGGACAAGGAAGGATTTGTCTCTGCCCCCACCGTGCATCAGGCAGAGGCCAACAAGCATCAGCATTGGTCCCCTTGGGAGTATGGTATTGACACCATTCATACCCAAGAAGTGACTGCACCATGAGGGCCACTCACCCCCCAAAGAGCTGGAGCGGGTGCAACAGCTCCATTGAGCTGAGACTGGGCTGTCAGTTCGACCCCCACGACTTTGAGAGAGCTGACTGCACTGGGTCAACCCCCACCATTGCCTATAGTTTCCCTTGAGGAGCATACCTGGGCAGTTCTCCAGGAGGAGATGGATGCCTTCTGGCTTGACAGGATGCACGTGAATTGCGAACCCGCTAGAGTTCCAACACCTCCTGGAAACCCACGCTCTACCTATCGCACATTCATCAACGCCAGTGCCCCACAAGGTGTCGGAGTCTATGCCTGTGGAGACAGGTGTTGTACATTCCTAAGCACAGTATCCTTCAGTCTGTACAGATGAAGTGATGGGAGACCTCCCTCTCTATAGAGTTGGCCTATTCACAAGAAGGCCAACTCTATAGAGTCCTGAAGGTTTCCGGATTCTAGAAGCTCCAGCTTCCTCACCATTCTGTTGTAGTTGAATCTGCCCTCAAAAGAGGCAGGTAAGACTCGCTCCTCAGTGTCCCTAGGGAGAGAGGTTCGGACATTGGAATCTTGAGTGCGGAGGGTGTTTCAGACTGCTTTATTACCTTCTCACATACGTTATCAGTTCTTCATGAGCATGCACTTGTGGAACTTTATGAATGTTGTGGCAGAGTTTGCAGACACGCTGTCTGCAGAGAAGGCTGCAGAACTTCATCAGTAGCCAGGAGGCAGGACTGCAGAAAACACTTGGCATGGGCAACCTATGATGGTTCCAGTGTGACATCCAGGGCCTCTGCAGTGGATATTGGGATATGTAGTCTCGGCTGGCTGTGTGCCTCAGATCTAGAACCAGTGGTTCAGGAAAAACTGGCAGACATTCCATACTGGGAAGAGGGTGGAAGACCACCTCTTTGGTGACTAGGTGGAAGAGGTTGCAGATCTCATCAAAAACATAACTGATACCATCAAGTCATTGCCTGGCTCAACCTCCTCTTCCAGAAGGTTCTCTGATAGAGGAAAAGGAAGGCCTACTTTCAAAGATGCAAATTCCCTTCACCCTCTCATCCACCCCAAGCTTTCCAGAGTTCTTTCTTCCATTCATGGCAGCAGAGGACCATGGATGGCTTAGTGTTTGGAGCACCCATCTTGACATCCTGGCTGGTTCAAATCCCACTGCTGCTGCACTGTAATCTTGGGCAAGTCACTTAGGGCCCCTTTTACCAAGCTGTGGCAAAAGGGGACCTGCGCTGGAGTCGGCGTCTGTTTTTCATGCGAGCTGAGGCCCCCTTTTATTGCAGCGACCATTTCAGGAGGGAGCACTTACCACCACTCATTGAGGTGGCAGTAAGGGTTCCCGCACTAACCCGACAGTAACCGGTCAATGCGCAGCACTTCCAGATTACCACCGGGTACACACTGGTGCTACAAAAATAAATATATTTTTGTAGTGCCCGATATGACAGCAGGCTGGGGGTGGGAAGTACCGCCAGACTGCATAGTTAATCAGTGTGCTTTCTGCTCTGGACAAATCTTGATTCATGGCCTGAAAATTGAAGATGCAAGTCATGTATTTCAAACAAATATACTACTTTGAAAGAGCATTAAAGAGGCATATTTTCAAAGCACTTAGCCTTCCAAAGTTCCATAGGTTTCTATGGAACTTTGGAAGGCTAAGTGCTTTGAAAATATGTGTCTACTAATGGCATACATGTCTGAGAGGTTGGGGGAGCGGAGCCAGCGATGCCTCCTAAAGGCATATCAAAATATCAAGAGCAAAGCGCAATCATTCTGCTATCTGCCTGAACAAGAAGAGATATGGAGGAGTGGTAGACTTCTTGGCAGCTAGACTTCAATTCAAAAACTTGCAGAGTTGTGCATTTAGGATTTAGAAGTTTGAGGGAGCAGTATGTGATGGGAAGGAAGTAGGATATTGATGTGCAGTAAACAAAGGGAGAGGGGATGAAAATTTCTGATCTCAAAATAGTGAAACATTACAATACAACAATGGCTAGAGTTGGAGGAATGCTAGTGTGCAAAGGAGAGGTACAATAACCAGTAGAAAAATAATGGCAATGCCTCTGTGCAAGATATAGCAGATACCTCATATATGCAGTGGCATATTTCTGACTCCATTTCCCCTCTGTTAATTAGACTGCACTGGCTTCCAGCGAAGTTCCGTATTTGGTTTAAAATTCTTTGGGGGTCTTTTACTAAGGTGAGCTAGCGTTTATAGCATGCGCTAAAAATAAGCACACGCTAAACGCTAGAGATGCCCATTGGAATACATTGGCGTCTCTAGCGTTTAGCGCATGCCTATTTTTAGCATGTGCTAAAATCGCTAACGCACTGTAGTAAAAGACCCCCTTTGTCTTACTGTTCATAGCTTTCCTTCTGGTTTTCTCTCTTATCTTGCTTCCATGGTTATTCCTTACATTCCTACACACTCCTTCCATTCTCTTGACTCCATTGGCTTGTTCTCCCTTCCCCGAAGCAGGCCTGTTATGAACCTACAAGACATTCTGTTTTTTTTACTTAACTCCAAAGCTATAGAATAACTTTCCCCATTCTCTGAGCTCAGAGCTCTCTCTTCCATGGTTTGTCACTGCTGAAAACTCGTCTTTTTTCGCTCTTGCCTTTGACACCCCACTTCAGCAGTCATAGCAGTGGAGGCTGTATGATACCGGCAGGCAATGATTGGCTTTGCTCTTTTCTATTGTTGATTGTTGTTCTTGGCGAATGGTTCCTCTCCTGTTTTAATATGGTGTTCCTTTCAATTAATGCTTTATTTGTTTTTTACTTTGTAAACCGCTGTGACCTATGCTTAGAAATGGCAGTCTATCAATTTTAATAAACGTACACATTTCTGAGAAGTTAGCTCCCAAAGGATAGAGATACAAAAGGAAATGGTCCAGATAAGGTCCACCGATATGATGCAAGATCTGCATCAAACATCTTTTGAGATGAGACTTAAGGATCTAAAAAACAAAAGGAGGACAGGGGAGCTATGATAGACATTCAAATGGAATACTTTGCAAAAGTCTTTACACCTTTGTACATTTTTCACGTTCTCCTCCTGTAAAACATATAATTCAAATCCAAAGTTGTTATGGCAAGAACAAAATTTAGCAGTTTAGATGGGCCCTGTATTCCTTAACTGCTGTCATAACTTGTATTTTTGTTTTTTATTTATAAACTACTGTATAGCATAATCATAGATTAATTCAGTGATTCTAAATTTTTAAGGCAAGTCACTACTGCTACTACTACTTATTTCCTTAGCGCTACTAGGCATAGCAGCATTGTATACTGAACATGAAGAAACAGTCACTGCTCGACAGAGTTTACAATCTAATTAGGACAGACAAACAGGACAAATAAGAGATAAGGGAATTACTTAGGTGGGCATGATCATTGCTCTGTTCATAGCGTTGTGCACATTTCTAGATTGTCGATTATCCTTGTGAATGACACAATTTCATCAAAAGATTAACGTGCATTCAGACAGTGATCTAGAATAATTAAATATTTTATTTAATTATACCTGTTGATAACATATTAAGATCTGACCTTTATTGCTTGTCATTTTCTAACCAGAGACACTACACTTTTATCTTTTTTTGAAACTAAAAGCAGGGGAAAAAAAGTTTCTGCCATTGATTCTCTTCTCTTTAATGAACATAAGCTTTTTTTTTTTTTTTTTTTACACAAAGTCATCATTGTTCTGTTTTGTTTTTTAATTTTTCAGGGTTGGGAAGAAGCCAAGTGGATTGGTTATTATGCAGAGAGAGACTATTGCTGGGATTATTTTCTGTCTTCCAACACCCTCAAGGTACCTTGATATCTCAGTAGGTTCTGAGATCTTTTAAAAGACCAACAGAAAGATGCTTTGATAAATAAGCTTTTGAAGCCTTGAGGGTCCCTTGAAATGCTACACTGTGATGTCACTATTGGATGTCATAGGCTTACTATTCATGAATGAATATATATGGCTGACTGTATATGCTTAATCAAGGACAGTGCTTAAATTATATGCACTAAATTTGATTTAAGAACATTCAATTAAATACCCTCAGTAATTTGTACTACTTGGTGTTGTGTCCTAGATGCTGCAGAACATGAAAGGACAGTTTGCTGAGCATCTGCTTGTGGCTGGGTTTGTGAGCAGCAAAAGCCCAAAAGATCCTAAATCTAATACCAACTCAAGTAAGCAAAAAATTAGGGCTGCATTTCTGAAGTAGGCTGTGAAATAGTTTATAGCTATTCCTGCAATCTGTTTTAGATTCTTTAATTTTTAATTTTTCAGTTTCTAGTTTGTACTTTTTATTTTCACTACTTTTTACATTTTTTAATCATACTTACAAATTTTAATCAAAATTTAATCACGTAATTAACAGTATGTTATTTATGTATTTTTGTTTCCACTTCAGCTCCTTGTGACTCTGGGCAATGTAGGGTTAATTGACTTGCCCAAAGTCACAAGGAGCTGCAGTGAGAACAAAACTAAATAAATAAAATACCTTTACTTGCGCAATTTAATCATGATTAAAATTTTAATCGAAATACAGTCCTACAAAAAAATGAAAGAAACCCTCAGGAAAGTTTAACTCCATTCGTTTCCTGTTACTCATTTCAGGTAATGAGAAGTTGATTAAAGCTGTCATATGTGCGGGTTTATATCCAAAGGTTGCGAAGATCCGACCAAGCTTTAGCAAAAAGAGACAAGCGTAAGGACTTTACTTTCTAAATGCCTGTTTTTGTTTGCATGTGTTTTAGGCTATTATGAATCAAAAAAAAAAACCACACCTTGAGCCAGTCCTTTCAAAAATTTAAGTATCATATGCTAAGGTAATTCTTATGCAGTGCAAAAAATGAGTTGCTGAATCTCATTTTGATACTATTTGTTAGAAACTGTTGAATTAGGAAATCAGATTTACTGGTTCAGATATATTGAAAAATACCAGAAACCTTCATCTTCCTAGAAAGTATGAATTGACCTTTATCACATGTAATAGACATTGTTTTGTTGTTTTAAGGTAAAATATTAATTCAGAGACCTTTATTTATTTAGTTGGATTTTTTATTATTTTATTTATCATTTTAATCAATTACATTCACATTTATCACATAAATGTATACAGAAAAGCAAGAAATTATAATAAGGAAAAATTTCTCCCCTCTAAACAATACTATACGATTGTCCACAACTGGAGGACCCAAGATTAGGAAAAGCGAAAAAAAAGAAAAACTCAAGCTGGTTAATCTTATATTTAACATTCTCTGAGGGAGGAAGATTAATCGGTAATTGCAGCCGGTTCAGTGATAACTAAGGGAAGTTGCTGCAGAGGATTCTTCATCTGTTCCTTAAGTTCCACAAACTCTTGTAGTTTCTTAGGTTCAACAAACAAATAATTATTAGAATCCAAAGATTTTGTTCACACCTTTTTTTTAGTAGTAGCTCGAAGTGAGTTTACATTGAGATTTGTCTGTTTCACTGTAGTGTCATTCCTTTAGGATTACTGATAACATTTGGATAATTGTTTATTAAATATAACCTTATCCTATAAAGCAGTGACAACTTAAAATTTAGCTAGCTAAATCCAGCTAAAAACCAGCTCAATCCAAACATTTTTCCAGAGGCAAAGCATCCCCCATATCTACGTTTTTGTGGTTAAAGCTTACTTACTGATTTAATCATTCTTGAACATTAACACCGTTCAAGGAGTATTCTAACTAAATTAAAATGGTCATGTGGAACCTTGTTTTAAAAGATATTTGAACATTCTTGTATAGATCTTTATTTTTATAACCACTGTCCTAAGTTCCATTAGCAACCCTCCATTATACTTGTATACAGTCCTTTTTTAAATTTGTAGAACTATACCATAGTATACCATATACGTGCCAATAATGAGGTATGAGTACCCCAAGGGGTACACAAGACCTTGGCAGAGTGTATGCAGTGCCCAGTATAAGACCTTCCTCACCCCTGCCCACTGTCAGTGTTGTTCAAAGTACTTAAGTAAAAACAATTTCATATTTTAATGCTAAAGTGAAGAACACATTAAAAAATGTACTTAAGTAAAAGTAAAAAAGTTATTGCTTACTATAATACTTTTTGAGTAAAAAGTAACTACAATGAATGCAACTATTATTAACCGTCTTTACCCAACAACCTTATTGCTCTGTAATTCAATCAACTTTGCTTTTAGTAAAACTACATTTTTTAAAATGACTGTCACTTATGCGAGTGCGCTTGTGAGTCATTAATCCAGCACAGCTAAAAAAGGTTCTACAGCTACACTAGCAGAAAGTAGATTGTTCAGTCTGATAAAAAGTTCCTTCAATCAGGCCAGTTTGCAGTACTACTGATGTCTTCTGACTGGGTCTGCAGATTATGTTCAAGGGAATTTCCATGTAGCAAAGAATACATTATTATCATTATAATCTGCATTAGAAGTAGTGCTATCTAATTTATCATTTGCATTGTCATCTTTATCTTCATTATCGTTGTTATGCTGTCCAATTACAAAGATGGCTTTCTGTTGTTGTTTTTCATCTGATGACAAACTGAATATCTTTGAGAATTGATGCAAGAATGTCAAATGTATTGTAACCCTTTAGACTTAAGGCCGGACAAGTAGACGTCCTCCCTAAAGACTCATCAATCCAGTGGACAGTTACCCCAATGTAAAATTTCCCATGGGATGACGTGCAGTCTGTTATGGTAGAGACATGTATCTGTTCACCAAGAATTGCCACCAGCTTCAGCTTCATCTCCACTTTAAAGTGACTCAACTCATCACTTTTCTATTTTGACTGGAGGCCATTAACCAGTTCAACAAACAAAGGCAACTCCACAATTCTTATAGACTATGTTCACTGAACAGCAAAATTTAAGATGAGATGATTCACTGTTTGCATGACAAGGTTTGCAATACCAAAATCCTGTTTTCAATTTTGCTGTTTCATTTGGTTTACTGAGGAATCATCATTTACATCTCCCGCTTTTACGTTTTACTTTTGACTGCAAGCATCAGATGTAAAAGTAGTAAAACTTGGCAAAATTATTACTTCAGTAAAAGTAACAAATGTTAATCCTGTATTTCTTTACAAGTAAGTACAGTAATCAGTTACATTTAATTTGTTACTATACAACACTGCCCACTGTCACCCCCACTTCTGCTGCTGCTTCTCTAAACCATCAGCAGCAGCAAAACAACATAAAACAGTCGCACGGCCACAGTCTCCATGCACTCAGCTCTGCTAGTCCCCGTCCCCTCTGACAACAACTTCCTGTTCCAAGTCAGAGGATCGGCAGAGCCAACAGCATGGGTATGAAGACTGTGACCGTATGACTGCTTTAGGTTGTTTTGCTGCTGCTGGTCTGGAGAAGCAACAGCAGTGGCCAAGAGGAGTGGGAAGGACAGAGAAAGTGAGGATAGACACAGGAGAAGAAAGAAAAGACAGTAGATGGAAGGAGAAGGGAAAGAGAGGGGAGATGCTGGATGGAGAGAGAAAGAAAGAGGGGAGATGCTGGATGGAGAGAGAAAGAAAGAGGGGAGATGCTGGATGGAAGAGGGAAGAAGAGTTAGTGAAAAATTAAATTGGGGAATAAGAGAGAGAATAGAAGAGCCTGGAAGAAGTTGTGTAAATGCAGTAAAAAGAGGGAAATTGAAGACTGGAGAGTAAGAATAAATTAAAATCTATACAGAAGCAGAAACATGACAAGAGTTAAGGGAAGATGGAAGAAAGCAGAAACCAGAGCTCAGACCAACACAATTAGAAAAATAAAATGACCAGACAATAAAGGTAGAAATAATTGTATTTTCTATTTTGTGATTAGAATGTCAGTTTCTGGAAGTGTCCATTTCAAAAAATCTGCTGATCAGAGCTCAGGGGTACTCAGCTGAAATTTGTTTGACCTGGGGCAGGGGGCAACTTGAAGTTCAGAAACACTGAACTATGCTGTCAAGCCTTAGGCCCCAAAACAGGAGTGTCTGCTAGTGTACCCGACATCTGTTTGCTGCTGCTTTTGCATTGGTATTTATACAAGCTATTTGCTCTTGTTTATCATAGGTCATGACCAATGTTATCCCAGTATTGTAATTTATAGTGTGCTAAATAATAGCATGAGTAGCAAAAGTAACCATGCCACCTATCTTTTTTTTTTTCTTTTTTAATTATTTATGAATTTTTAAAAAATGTTACAATTATACCAACTTGTGAAAGCATGGAAAATAAAAAGGTAATATATTAGACACAAGTAAAGCCACATCCTTGTAAAGTCGTCAGTCATAGCTGACAAAGAATTCCAAAAGAGAGAAGGAAAAGTCCTATTTAAATTAGACGTGAACAGAAACAAATATCTAGTTCCCTAACCATACCATTTGTAAATGAAGATTTACAAGAGGGATGCTGTATGTCTAATATTAAGCAGTAATCTCCTGAGAAGACAGAAGATGTTTATCACTTTAAAAAGATAGCTTTGGAGGATCAAAGAAAACATATCTTACATTTTTCTATTTCATAATACACTTGCAGGGACATAAAAAAAAATAAAAGCATCAGTCTGTAGAACTCTGGACCTCATTAGGAGGAACTGCTTCCTCTTTTTGAGTGGGCCTGGCCACAGCAGGAAAAATTGTGTTATAAAAAAAGCTGCGGCCTGTATTTTCAAGTTTAACCTGCATACCAAGCCTGGATCTGATTCAAGCAAATGTAGCAATCATTGTGGCTAAATTTAACCCCTCCGTGAATGATTTCAAGCAAACTGATCAGTCCAAAGTCTCCAACTGGTCAACAATCTGAGCCTCTTCTTTAGGTAAGGGGCTGTAATAAGCCTGAGCTACTGGTGGAAAAAATGAGCTATATCTTTAAGGTCTCAACCCTATGTTTTATAAGTATTTCTCTTGCAGATATTACCGTATTTTTCGGACTATAAGACGCACCGGACCATAAGACGCACCTAGGTTTTAGAGGAGGGAAATAGGGAAAAAAATGTTTTCCTTTTTCCCTCCTCTAAAACCTAGGTGCTCCGGTGCGTCTTGTCCGAATCCCTCCCTCTGAGTTCGGGATCGCCGTCAGGGTTACCTCCTCCCCCCCCCCCCCTCCCCCCCCCCGGCCCTGTCATCACTTCTCCCCTTACGCGATCTTCCCTGGTGGTCTAGTGACGTCGGGGCAGGAAAGAGCTCCCTCTTTCCTGCCCAGCGCACTGCTCTCCATCCTCCTGTATGCATTGCTGCCTGACGGTCTCGGCGAGATTCAAAATGGCCACCGAGAATTGAAGTCTCGGTGGCCATTTTGAATCTCGCCGAGACTGTCAGGCTGCATACAGGAGGATGGAGAGCAGCGCGCTGGGCAGGAAAAAGGGGGCTCTTTCCTGCCCTGACGTCACTAGACCACCAGGGAAGATCGTGTGAGTAGGGAGAAGTGGTGACAGGGCCGGGTGGGGGGGGGGGGGAGGAGGTAACCCTGACGGCGATCTCGAACTCGGAGGGCGGGCAGCCTGCCAGCCAGCCAGCCAAATCTACCTTCGGACTATAAGACGCACCCCTCATTTTCTTCCCAAATTTTGGGGGAAAAAAGTGCGTATTATAGTCTGAAAAATACGGTAATAGCATTTTTGGAAAATTGATAAAGTTAACATTTCTTATCCTTGAGACATTCACTTAAATACTCAAGTTTCTGATATATAATATTGTCCTTAACCAAAATAGCTTCATAATGCGTCAGTAGATTCCAATCTACAGTTATAGGAAGCAGTCCGTTGCATATGAAGACACTAGAGAAGTAAGACTTGAAACTTGTACCGCATCAGTTTTAAATTGTCCAGAAAGGGCCTTATAGAAACCGTCAGTCGCCAGCCATATAGCTTCCAAGGTAACAATCTGAAGCATCTCAAGATAAAAATCCAGTAGATTTTCCAAAGCAAAAATAGAAAACAAATCTATAGCCTCACCACCAGTAGCTCCCAAACCAGGAATAGATATAAGGGGAAAGGTTAGAGAAAATTCAGTCTCTGTGTTCCTGACTACCAATCCAGCAGAAACATCCATGGCAAAATGTCAGCCAAACACACTTCCACCATCCAACTTCCACAATAGCTGTTGCCTTCTGTCTTTGGAGCTTGAGAGTTTCACTTATTTTTTGACTATCTGTATCTCATGGGTTGCTTATGGTTTGTTCTAATATCTTCAGGCATTATTATGGTGAGGTAGAAGTAATAGTTAATGATCTGAGGAAGGGGGTTTACTCTCAAAAGCTAGTCAGAAAATATAGTCCAATGAAAAGGTATCACCTTATTCTCTCTCTCTCTTTTTCTTTTTGTGTTATTCTTTCTTTCTATATGTTAAAAGTATTTCTTCCCTTGCTCGATTTTTATTTATTATTTTTTTAAAGAAAATTTCAACACAAATGAATCTATTATCTTTTAAGTCTCTTTGTTCAACTTTTGCATTCTTCAGTGTATGTATATTCTTTCAATTAACTTCCTGCTAACAAGCTGAAGAACAAAAAAAAAATGTGTGTGTAAGGTAAAGAAAGAGGACTAGGACGGGACAGAATAGATGAGTTCTGAACCCTATAAATATATCCATTGTTTTCAGCAATTACTCTCTCAAAAAAGTCCATAATATTTAGAAATTAAATATTTGCTAAATGATACTTTAGAGTTCAAGTTGCCATAGCAACTCTTTGTAAGACAAATGTAATCCCACATGTGTCATATAAACAATGAGTAATATAAAACAAAGCTACAACAGTAAAACAAATTCAGACACATACCTAGTGTGTGCAGATTGCAAGTATTTGTCATATAAAATCTATAAAATATATAAAAAATTTTATTAATTGAAATAATACAGAACAAGAAAGAAACATAAACAAAAATGTCCTTTTCCGCCTTCCAATCTCTAGAAAAGACATTGGAAACCTTAAATTTTACAATGAGAAGAAAGAGCAAATAATACTGGCAGTACGCTGTCTGGTTCCAAACACAGTAGGGAGAGACCTTATTTCTGATGGTCTCTACGTACTGTAGCAGTGGTGTTTAAAAATTGTCATACTAGATCAGAGCAAAAGTCCATCAAGCCTAGAATCCTGTCTCTGACAGTGGCCAGTCCAAGTGAATCCCTAGGAATAGATCTATTCCATATTTCTCATACCAAGACTAGCGGTGGTTTTCCAAAGTTTCCATTGCTAATAGTGGTTTATGGATTTTTCCACCAGGAATTTATCTAAACCCTTTTAAAATGCAGAGCAAGTTCAAGCAGACAAGTTACCTTGGACTACTTAGCAAGGAATATTAGTATATATGTTTCATCATCTCCTGATTTTTGTATTTCTATGTATTTTTCATACTGCTTGTCTTCTGTTCTTTTTGTTTTTAAGGCCAAAAGTTTACACAAAATCAGATGGGAGGGTTATGATTCATCCTAAATCTGTTAATGTAGAGGAGACTGAGTTCCACTATACCTGGCTTATTTATCATCTCAAGATGAAAACTACCAGTGTAAGTAAAAAAAAAAAAAATCTTGTGTTTTGTTTTTTTTTGGACTTTTTTGATATACGAATAATATGGATAAGTGTGGCTCTTCTGCTAAACAGTCATCTTGCTGATAGCTTTTATCAGGGCTGTGAGATGTGTTCTTTCCGGCTGGATTAGCATAAATGAAAAACCGTGTTATTACAAGATGGGATGGAGAAATGTATTTTAAGTGCATAGAGATATCAAGACACTGCTGTTTCCTATGAAAAATCAAACCATTGTTGTTTCACAAAATTAGCTAAATATAGAAAGTTCTCTGGGCAAGTGCTTCATTGGTAGGAGATGATGACTTTAAACAGGACCTAAGCCAAAAAGGGGATATTAGATATGGAAGGAATCAGTCTGAGTTGTGCATTTGGATGGAGGGGACTTGTAATTGCAATGTAACAGATCCGGTCCTGTATCTAACGAATAATTATTTTGGGGCTAGTTGAGCTCAAAGCTTTTGTGTTGCTGATTCTCTCTTACAGATCTATTTGTATGATTGCACTGAAGTCTCACCATATTCTCTGCTGTTCTTTGGGGGAGATATTTCAATTCAGAAAGATCAGGAGCAAGATACCATTTCCGTAGATGAGTGGATTGTCTTTCAGTCTCCAGCCAGGATAGCACTTCTTGTTAAGGTGATTATTGATCTAAAATGGCATTGTTTTCCTCTTCCACTTGTAAATAGATTTCTCTTTTAAATAGATCAATTTAGTAAATATTATAAACCCGAGTAAAGTAGAATATAGGGAAGTCATTGCCAGAATAAGCATTGATTTGCTGATAAAAGTTGGCTTGTCCTTGAAACTCATTTCCATGTGTCTCAAAATGCCACAGAAAACAGACATTTAACTTAGAAGAATGTCAGAGAGGACAAGTTGAATTATTGTTAAAAAAAAAAAAAAGTTCCTTCCCCAAAGAGTTTACCGTTTTAACTGGGAGCCCGAGACAGTGGAACATAGTGATTTGCCCAAGATCAGAAAAAGTCTCAATGGGCAAAGGAGGATTTGAATTCTGACTTTTTTGGATCACAGTCCTTCTCCGAGGACAAGCAGGCTGCTTGTTCTCATGACTGGGTGACGTCCGCGGCAGCCCCCACCAACCGGAAGAAGCTTCGCGGGCGGTCCGCACGCAGGGCACGCCCACTGCGCATGCGCGGCCGTCTTCCCGCCCGTGCGCGACCGTTCCCGCCAGTCTTGTTTTTTCCGCGCTGGAGAGAGTCGTGCGTCGCCGCTCTCTCTTGTCAGCCCCGGAAAACCGTCGCGTTTTTGCAAATTTCTTATTTTTTTTTTTGTTTGTTTCTGGTTCCCGCGCGTTCCGGACCCTTTTCTTTTTCTTGTTTAAAAAAAAAAGTGAACGCGCTTGTTTTTCCCCTCGTTTTCTAGCGGTCGCGCGGTCGATTTATTTTTCGAGGTGTGATTTACCGCCACCATTGACGACTTTAATTTCGCCAACGCGATTTTTCCGTCGATGTCCTCGAAGGTCCCGAGTGGATTTAAGAAGTGTGGTCGGTGCGGCCGGCCTATCTCGCAGACCGACACCCACGCTTGGTGCCTCCAGTGCCTCGGGCCGGAGCACAATATCAAGTCGTGCTCTTTGTGTCTTGGTCTCCGGAAACGGACTCAGGTTGCGAGGCAAGTTCTTCGGGACCGTCTTTTTGGAACTTGCGCCGGCCCCTCGACGTCGACCTCGACGGCATCGGTATCGACGGCCGGTTCTTCGGTACCGGTATCGATGTCCGCGAAATCGGCACCGATGGCGTCGACCCCAGGAGCACAGGTCCCGTCGGCCCGCCGGTCCTCCGGTGAGGGTAGGGATGAGAGGTCGCGTGGGCAATCGGCCCCGGTCACTCCCTCTGCCCATGGCCCTCGGGACCGAACCCTGCCTGACCCGGTCCCTCGAGACCGAGGGGGATCGACCTCCTCCTCCTCCATTCCACCTGGCGCCGATGACGGGCACCGCAAAAAATCAAAGAAGCACCGTCATCGGTCGCCTTCGATGCATCCGGCTCTCGGTGCCGGTGAGGAGTCAGCGTCGAGAGGAGAGGTCCCCTTCGGTAGTGGAGGTACCAACGCGTCAGGGTCCCAGCACTTCGGTGCAGTCTCCTGGACCCGAGCAGCTTCCGGCACCGACACCTCTACCGGCCCCCCTGTCTTTCCCGACAGCGGGCCTGGACGAGTGCCTCCGAGCCATCCTTCCGGGGATCCTGGAAGGGCTGATGCGCCAGGCTGTGCCGGCGCCGGGGGTGCTTGCGCCCTTGGCGCCGTTGACTGTGGCGCCGGCGAGCTCTAGCCCGGTGCCGAGGCCTTCGACACCGCCGCCGCTTGCGGCGCCGGTCTCGACCGCCACGCAGGTGGAGTCCCCGTCGATGGAGGGAGCTTCGTCCCCGCCGGCGCGGGAGTCCACCGCTCGACGACACCGAGGCCTCGGTGCCTCGACGTCGAGCCGGGCCCGGTTAAGGACTCAGCTACATGAGCTTATGTCCGATACCGAGGAAGAGGCCTCGTGGGGGGAAGAGGAGGACCCCAGATATTTCTCCTCAGAGGAGTCTGTGGGCCTTCCCTCTGACCCCACGCCTTCACCAGAGAGGAAGCTCTCGCCTCCTGAGAGCCTCTCCTTTGCCTCCTTTGTAAGGGACATGTCCATTTGCATTCCCTTCCCCGTGGTCTCTGTGGATGAGTCGAGGGCTGAGATGCTCGAGGTCCTCAACTATCCATCACCACCTAGAGAGTCCTCCACGGTACTGTTGCACAATGTCCTCAAAGAGACACTGCTTCGGAACTGGATGAGACCATTATCTAATCCCACCATTCCCAAGAAAGCAGAGTCCCAGTACAGAATCCACTCGGACCCAGAGTTAATGCGGCCCCAATTGCCCCATGACTTGGCGGTCGTGGATTCTGCTCTCAAGAGGGCACGGAGTTCGAGGGATACCGCCTCGGCGCCCCCGGGGCGGGAGTCTCGCACTCTGGACTCGTTTGGGAGGAAGGCCTACCAATCTTCCATGCTCGTGACCCGCATACAATCTTACCAGCTCTACACGAGCATCCACATGCGGAACACTGTGAAGCAACTGGCGGACCTGGTTGATAAGCTCCCGCCGGAGCAGTCCAGGCCTTATCAGGAGGTGGTCAGGCAGCTGAAGGCGTGCAGAAAGTTCCTGTCCAGGGGTATCTATGACACCTGTGACGTGGCATCTCGTGTTGCGGCCCAAGGTATAGTGATGCGCAGGCTCTCATGGCTGCGTGCCTCTGACCTGGACAACCGCACCCAGCAGAGACTGGCCGACGTCCCTTGCCGGGGGGATAATATTTTTGGCGAGAAGGTCGAGCAGCTGGTGAACCAACTGCATCAGCGGGAAACCGCCCTCGACAAGCTCTCCCACCGGGCGCCTTCAGCATCCACCTCAGCAGGTGGACGTTTTTCCCGGGCCCGGCAGGCTGCGCCCTATGCTTTTTTGCCAAGCGTAGGTACACCCAGCCGGCCCGAAGGCCTCGACAGGCACAGGGACAGCCCCAGCGCGCTCGTTCTCGTCAACAGCGTGCGCCTAAGCAGCCCCCTGCGCCTCCACAGCAAAAGCCGGGGACGGGCTTTTGACTGGATCCACGGGAACATAGCCGTCCTCAAAGTGTCCGTGCCGGACGATCTGCAGGTCGGAGGGAGGTTAAAATTTTTTCACCAAAGGTGGCCTCTCATAACCTCCGACCAGTGGGTTCTGCAAATAGTGCGGTGCGGATACGCCCTAAATTTGGCCTCCCTTCCACCAAATTGTCCTCAGGGAGCTCAATCCTTCAGCTCCCATCACAAGCAGGTACTTGCAGAGGAACTCTTCGCCCTTCTCAGCGCCAATGCGGTCGAGCCCGTACCACCCGGGCAGGAAGGGCAGGGAATCTATTCCAGGTACTTCCTTGTGGAAAAGAAAACAGGGGGGATGCGACCCATCCTAGAACTGAGAGGCCTGAACAAATTCCTGGTCAAAGAAAAGTTCAGGATGCTTTCCTTGGGCACCCTTCTGCCAATGATTCAGAAAAACGATTGGCTATGTTCCCTGGATTTAATGGACGCATACACTCACATCCCAATACTGCCAGCTCACAGACAGTATCTCAGATTTCGCCTGGGCGCACGGCACTTTCAGTATTGTGTGCTGCCCTTTGGGCTCGCCTCTGCCCCACGGGTGTTTACAAAGTGCCTCGTGGTGGTGGCGGCGTATCTACGCAAGCTGGGAGTGCACGTGTTCCCATATCTCGACGATTGGCTGGTCAAGAACACCTCGGAGGCAGGAGCCCTCCGGTCCATGCAGTGCACTATTCAACTCCTGGAGCTGCTGGGGTTTGTGATAAATTACCCAAAGTCCCATCTCCAGCCAACCCAGTCTCTGGAATTTATAGGAGCTCTGCTGAATACCCAGACGGCTCGGGCCTTCCTTCCCGAAGCGAGGGCCAACAACCTCCTGTCCCTGGCTTCGCAGACCAGAGCGTCTCAGCAGGTCACAGCTCGGCAGATGTTGAGACTTCTGGGTCATATGGCCTCCACAGTCCATGTGACTCCCATGGCTCGTCTTCACATGAGATCTGCTCAATGGACCCTAGCTTCTCAGTGGTTCCAAGCCACCGGGAATCTAGAGGATGTCATCCGCCTCTCCACCAGTTGCCGCACTTTACTGCTCTGGTGGACCATTCGGACCAATTTGACCCTGGGACATCCATTCCAAATTCCACAGCCCACGAAAGTGCTGACGACGGATGCATCTCGCCTGGGGTGGGGAGCTCATGTCGATGGGCTCCACACCCAGGGTCTGTGGTCCCTCCAGGAAAAGGATCTGCAGATCAACCTCCTGGAGCTCCGAGCGATCTGGAACGCACTGAAGGCTTTCAGAGATCGGCTGTCCTGCCAAATTATCCAAATTCGGACAGACAATCAGGTTGCAATGTATTACACCAACAAGCAGGGGGGCACCGGATCTCGCCCCTTGTGTCAGGAAGCCGTCGGGATGTGGCGTTGGGCTTGCCAGTTCGGCATGCTCCTCCAAGCCACATACCTGGCAGGTGTAAACAACAGTCTGGCCGACAGGCTGAGCAGAGTCATGCAACCGCACGAGTGGTCGCTTCATTCCAGAGTGGTATGCAAGATCTTCCAAGAGTGGGGCACCCCCTCGGTGGACCTTTTCGCCTCTCAGACCAACCACAAGCTGCCTCTGTTCTGTTCCAGACTTCAGGCACGCGGCAGACTAGCGTCGGACGCCTTTCTCCTTCATTGGGGGACCGGCCTCCTGTATGCTTATCCTCCCATACCTTTGGTGGGGAAGACCTTACTGAAGCTCAAGCAAGACCACGGCACCATGATTCTGATATCGCCCTTTTGGCCCCGTCAGATCTGGTTCCCTCTTCTTCTGGAGTTGTCCTCCGAAGAACCGTGGAGATTGGAGTGTTTTCCGACTCTCATTTCGCAGAACGACGGAGCGTTGCTGCACCCCAACCTTCAGTCCCTGGCTCTCACGGCCTGGATGTTGAGGGCGTAGACTTCACTGCGTTGGGTCTGTCTGAGGGTGTCTCCCGTGTCTTGCTTGCCTCTAGGAAGGATTCCACTAAAAAGAGTTACTTTTTCAAGTGGAGGAGGTTTGTCGTTTGGTGTGAGAGCAAGGCCCTAGAACCTCGTTCTTGCCCTGCACAGAACCTGCTTGAATACCTTCTGCACTTATCAGAGTCTGGCCTCAAGACCAACTCAGTAAGGAATCACCTTAGTGCGATTAGTGCTTACCATTATCGTGTGGAAGGTAAAGCCATCTCTGGAGAGCCTTTAGTCGTTCGATTCATGAGAGGCTTGCTTTTGTCAAAGCCCCCTATCAAGCCTCCTACAGTGTCATGGGATCTCAACGTCGTCCTCACCCAGCTGATGAAACCTCCTTTTGAGCCACTGAATACCTGCCATCTGAAGTACTTGACCTGGAAGGTCATTTTCTTGGTGGCAGTTACTTCAGCTCGTAGGGTCAGTGAGCTTCAAGCCCTGGTAGCTCATGCTCCATATACCAAATTTCATCACAACAGAGTTAGTGCTCCGCACCCACCCAAAGTTCCTGCCGAAGGTGGTGTCGGAGTTCCATCTTAACCAGTCAATTGTCTTGCCAACATTCTTTCCCAGGCCGCATACCCGCCCTGCTGAACGTCAGTTGCACACATTGGACTGCAAGAGAGCATTGGCCTTCTACTTGGAGCGGACACAGCCCCACAGACAGTCCGCCCAATTGTTTATTTCTTTCGACCCTAACAGGCTAGGGGTCGCTGTCGGGAAACGCACCATCTCCAATTGGCTAGCAGATTGCATTTCCTTCACTTATGCCCAGGCTGGGCTGACTCTTGAGGGTCATGTCACAGCTCATAGTGTCAGAGCCATGGCAGCGTCGGTGGCCCACTTGAAGTCAGCCACTATTGAAGAGATTTGCAAGGCTGCGACGTGGTCATCTGTCCACACATTCACATCACATTACTGCCTCCAGCAGGATACCCGACGCGACAGTCGGTTCGGACAGTCTGTGCTGCAGAATCTGTTTGGGGTGTAAATCCAACTCCACCCTCCAGGACCTGCATTTATTCTGGTCAGGCTGCACTCTCAGTTAGTTGTTCTTCGTAGGTCAATTTTCTGTTGTATCCTCGCTGTTGCGAGGTTCAATTGACCTGGGTTCTTGTTTTGAGTGAGCCTGAGAGCTAGGGATACCCCAGTCGTGAGAACAAGCAGCCTGCTTGTCCTCGGAGAAAGTGAATGATACATACCTGTAGCAGGTGTTCTCCGAGGACAGCAGGCTGATTGTTCTCACCTACCCTCCCTCCTCCCCTTTGGAGTTGCGTTTCATCATTTTTGCTTGTCATTCAACTGGCGGGAACGGTCGCGCACGGGCGGAAAGGCGGCCGCGCATGCGCGGTGGGCGTGCTCTGCGTGCGGACCGCCCGCGAAGCTTCTTCCGGTTGGTGGGGGCTGCCGCGGACGTCACCCAGTCATGAGAACAATCAGCCTGCTGTCCTCGGAGAACACCTGCTACAGGTATGTATCATTCACTATCTCTGTAATCAATTGACCACTCCTCAGATGTTAACACTTGATAAGTAAGAGTTTATGTAAATGGAACAATGTGATATAGTTGCAGTGGGTGGAAATGACTTTTCACCTAGAAATGCCTAGTGTTCTTAGAATATTATTCTGTTTTCTATTACATTATCCATCGATCCATGGTACAGTATATTACTGGAAACTCTTATGGATTTTGTAGTGTTAAACTGAAGTGACTTTTTTTTTTTTTCAAGTCTGTGTATTTTAATAACATTCCGCTTTAGATTCTATCAGAACAATGAAGTGTGTGCTCTTCTAGAGTTGCTGCTTGAAGCCTCAGATGCCTTGTCTGCCAGTAAGGGGGTTGGGTTTTATGCTGATCTTTGTAGAAACATGCAATACTACACCATAAAATCCCATTTTGAAACTAATGGTAACAGGATCTGCAGATATTTACAAAAATAAAGATAACAATGAACCAAAGGTGACGATAACTGTTGGAAAAATTCTTGTAATGTGGATTTGAAAAGCAAATGTGAGTCTGTGACTTGTAATATCTTTGTTTTTTTTATCATAACAACCAAAAATAACAGCCTGTGTTTTCTTCCCTTTTCTGTAGAATTTGAAAGAAGAACTTGATGTTCTCCTGCAAGAAAAAATTGAAAAGCCACAACCTGTGAACTGGAACCAGACTGAATCCAGAGACTGTGCTGTGCTATCAGCTATTATAGACCTAATCACAACACAAGAGAATGGAACTGTCAAAAATTTTGCACCTCGATTTGAGGAGAGGCAATACCGCTAATAGCATTTCTCCATTGTTTAAGGGAAGCTTAGTAGTCTTCCTCAAATTTCTGTCAAGTATGGTTGGATGGAACATTCGAGGGGAAAATGGGTGGGGGGGGGGCTCTCATTTGCTTGTTTTCAAGAAGCCTCTATGTGGTGTTTGTGCATGACATCTACAATAATGTTTAACTTAAATTTGTAGGTTTATGACTGAAATACTTGTAATCTGCACAGACTAGTATGTGTCTGAATTTATTTGTCTTACTCTTGTAGCTTTTTGCATTACTCATTGTTTATATGACGTGGGATTACATTTGTTTTACAAAGAATTGCTATGGCAACTTGAACTCTAAAGTATCATTTAGCAAATATTTAATTTCTAAATATTATGGACTTTTTTGAGAAAGCAATTGCTGAAAGCAATGGATATATTTATAGGGTTCAGAACTCATCTGTTCTGTCCCTTCCTAGTCCTCCGTCTTTACCTCACACACACTTTTCTTTTTGTTGTTCTTCAGCTTTGTACCAGGAAGTTAATTGAAAGATTATATACTGAAGGATGCAAAAGTTGAAGAAAGAGACTTAAAAGATAATGGATTCATTTGTGTTGAAATTTTCTTTAAAAAAAAATTGAGCAATGGAAGAAATAGTAATTGTCACATTAAAAAGCTTTGTTACATTTCTACTTCCCCAAACCAAAGTGGATATTGATGCAGGTACCAAATCACATACATAAATAATTATATAAATAAATAAAGGGAAAAGGCCTCAGAAATCCATGGCAATACAGCACCCTACGGACCAGTCTGTAGAGTGCTCAATTAGAGCTATACTCACTAGACCCCAATCTATCATCGGCCTTTTAAGTCCGTTAATCGGCGGCCATTTTGTTTTGTAAAAAAAAACAAAACCCACAATTGAATTTATAATTCATTTTTATTATACAAATATAAAAGTAGATAGTTGATTAGATTCAAGTTTATTTTCTTCAGAATGGATTCAAAATAAAGGTATATAAAATTATTTGCTTTATTTTTATATAAATATTAAAAACCTACAAAATACAAATGAAAGTAACTTAGGTGGATACATTTCTTGGCAGACTTTTTTTCTTTTCTTTCTTAGCTTCCTTATTCAGAAGACGTGTTGAATTCATTTTTATTTTCTCTAGAGCCGCTGTTTTTGCTCGACATGGTGGCTTGGTACTTGCCAGTGTAACAGGTTGTGTAAATTCTTGATGGTCACTTTCACTGTCAAATTCCTCTGCTTTGGAAGGTTTTTTTTCTGTTTCTAAGCTTGGTGGCAGCTGGTGTTTTTATATATCCTTGCTGGGAAGTGAAACACAAGGTGGTGTGAAGAAGGAATCTGCTGATGTCACCTCAGTGGGGTCTAGAAGCTTGGGAGAGATCCTCACTGCCTGTGCCATCCATGACATTTTCATGGTTTTGACACTTAACAGGGTCACATTTACAGCCCTCATTGCATCCCATCTTATGTTTCCGACAGCCACACAATTTATTTCCACAATGGCCTTTGCAGGAACACCCAATCTTCTTAGCAACTTTACTAGTTTTACTGGGAAATCCGTTCTGCATCTTCCTCTTTATTCTGGGAGTTCTCTGATTCCGAGATGAGCACCTCTAGCTTCATGCGTGGTGCCAAGCCTGGAGCCCTGGCCATAGTACGCCTGTAGTTCCTTGGCTGTTTCAATACTTCATTCTCTTGGATAAGATGCTGGTTTTCCTCACAAAGTTCTCTCATGTTCTCAAGCTCCTCATCTGTTTCCTCATGCTGCTGTTCTAGCTGCATGAGTTGACACTGGTGATCCGTTGCCATCTCAGCCATCTGACTTTGATCCTTAAAGGTGGTTTTCTGAATGTATGCACACAGACCATTACTCTGCTTCAGGGCACTCTCCAACTTACTGCTCTGCACTTTGGAAGAAACCGGCTCTTCAATGGCGCATTTTGCTTCAACAATGGTGACAGTCATGTCCCAGCGTTGTTTCACTTGATCCTCGCTGTCTGCATCTAGCAGCTTCTGTTGTAAGTCAGTAATCTGGGCGCTCCGGAGCTCCATTTCAGTCTCCAGGCTCTCTATCTGCTTGGCTGTAGATGTATCCTTGTCTTCAATATTAGTTAGTACTTTCACAGTATAAGCGCGCCTCAGGATGATTCTTTCTAGCATCTGTGCCATTTATCCTGCAGTCTCACTGAGCTCCTGGCTCAATTTTCCATTTTCCTCTTCCAGAGAGCTGTTCCTCTCCATCAGCGACTTCAAATTCTCAGATGGCTCCATAACAGCATTATTTATGTATGTGATTTGGTATGTGCATCGATATCCACTTTGGTGGATTAAGAATCCATTTTGTTAAAAATGTTTCTACTTCCTACATTTCTACTGTGATTTCTCTGGAGGCAGATATCCTATTCTCAAGATATGTAAAGATTTGCTCACTGTTTCTTTGTATTGCTTTTTCAGGTCAATGTAACATATTTGTGTAATTTAGCACATGGAGTATCTTTTGATAGGAAAGGAAATTCTTTATTCCTTTAAAACATGAATATAAAAAAGTTCTGAAATGCTGTCTTAGACATCCCCATTGTATTTTATAAATACAATGTCTACGTGTTATAAACTCACCCCACCCCCAGGATTAACATTGTCTTTAAATATTAAAATGTTATTTTTAACAGGTTTCTGAATGTCTTAAAAATGTATGACAGAGAGTGCAAAATTATACTTAAAATTGTATGCATTGCACTTGGTAACAATTATAAAGGAAGCATGAATGCCTGTGCTAAATTGTAATCAGCAAATTGATTCAGAACATTCTAACTGATTAGAATACAGGTGTTTTAAAGGAAATAATCATACATTAGTCACACTCCAGAATGATTGCTTAAAAATGAATGAACTTTCAGTAACAACTGCAAGAACAGCAGTTTTGTTTTTTTAATATCAGCATTTTCAGGCACTGGGAGTCTAACTTTGTGCAGTAGTGGCACCTAGTGGCCAGACATGGGCATATATACCAGGCTCATGAAGGCTCCATAGTGTGTTGCCCTTGATTTAGTGAAACAAATGATAGTGGGAAGGTGGAGATGGCTTGAGAAAAACCAGGAACACAGGGTGATCATAAATTCCAAAAAGCTTTATTTCTTATACTTGTAGTGACAGGGTGTTGCATATCAATACAAGTATAAGAAATAAAGCTTTTTGGAATTTATGATCACCCTGTGTTCCTGGTTTTTCTCAAGCCATCTCCACCTTCCAACTATCGTTTGTTTGTTTCATTACGGTATTGTTTTTTGTTTTCTTCTTCTCGCCCTTGATTTAGTTACTGCAATAACTAAGTTAGATGAGAGAACAAGGGGGGGGGGGGGGGGTTATAAAATAGGGGTAATTATCCCAGGTTTTCACCAATATAAAGGCTTGAGTTTTGGGTTTAATCCACTGTAAATTCCTAATTGAGCAAGAAGTACAAAGGAGCCAGTATTTATTTTCATAAAGAATTCCATTCAAGCACATAAGGATACATTCTTATATCAAGAAAATAGGGCATACAGATAATCTTTACAGCAAATGTTTTACACAGCAAAAAGAAACATTCAGAATATCAGTTCCTAATTAGTCCACAGTAACAAAGGGGAGAGAAAATATCAGATCAAATTTGGGAATTAATACTGGAAAAAAAAAACAAGGAGTAAGGGATATAACACACAAGCCCAGCTTCCATACATACAGCTTGAGTGACAAACCCAAATGTCTACTGTATTGGGTACCTTTTTACGCTCAAAGGAAAACTTTTAACTGTTCTGGTTCCTAGAAAACATAACGGACATTAGCAAACTTACACACTGGGTTTTTTTTTTTTTGGGGGGGGGGGGGGGGGGGCTGAAAATGGATGTGCGGCAAATTGAAAATTGCTGCACATCCATTTTGGGTCTGAGACCTTACCGCAAGCCATTGACCTAGCGGTAAGGTCTCACACGGTAACCAAGTGGTAATGGTCTGCACTTGTCAAATGCCATGTGCCAGAAAATAATTTTCAGACGTGCGTAGCGGATGTGAGCCAAAATTGAAATTACCGTAAGGGCCACACGGTAACTGGGTGGTAACTCCAATTGGGCGCGCGTAGTTGCCAACGCAGTTTAGTAAAAGGGCTCCTCAGCACTGAAACAGAAGCAGCTACCAGAGAGCCAACCCCAAGAGTGGGACTGAAGAAAGCCAACAATTTTCATCAGTCCCGCAATGGGAGAGGAAACTCCAGCAGTGTGCCACCATGTTTATTCATTTATCTGGGTTTAGTTCACACCTTTTTCAGTAATTGTCCTTTTCCTTGAGGGATTAGTCGAAGGAGTCCTTTTACCAAGGTGCGGGCAAAAAGGGCCCTCCGCTAACGGTGGGGGCTGTTTTTACGCAGTGAGTAAAAAGACCCCAAGCACCTATGGAACCCTTACTGCCAGCCATTGAGGTGGCGATAAGGGCTCTTGTGGTAACCGAGCAGTGTGCAGCAATGCCCGATTACCACCACGCAGGCTATTTCCAGGGGCTTCCTTTGTCCCCTGGAAATGGCACATACTCGGGGTGGGACTACAGCCAGTGGGCACGTTGGGCTTACTGCAGCTCTGTAAAATGGCCCCTAAATTTGTTCCTGCAGCAATGAAGGATTAAGTGACATACCATCTGTCCAAGATGCCAGTGTTAACTGCTTGACTAAAAAAAAAAAAAAAAAAAAAAGACAAGAAGGGCTCTATTGGGGGCAGGGAAGTACATTTAGATTAAACTGGCTTTCTTTCCCCTGTTGGTCTGTAGGAGTCTTCTGGGTTGGCCACTTCCATTGGTACTAGGCACAGGCTTCTGGACTGTGGCTGCATGTGTTTCCTTTTTTTGGCACATTGCTGTCTAGTGACATAGAGTTAGCTTCATGGCTCTGACTGATCTCATTTGCTTGCGCTTGTTACAGCATCATCTGGTACCAGCTTTTCTGAGTTGATCGGACAGCTGTGGCTAAGTGCAGGTTCCAGGGTTCTGGCTGCCATTGCTGTCCTTACCAACACCTTGCATATTCTAGAGTAGTGCACCAAAGAGGGTAACGGAGAAGATAGACACGAACAGAACATAATGCAGGGATGGGCAACCTTTATATAAAGAGAGCCATGTGAATGTCATTACTATCCCTAGTGGGCTGCACCCAGAAAGTTAACAACTGTGCCATATAATTAACTGCCAACAAAACTCAATATGATGACCTGAAAGAACATGAATTGTTACCAGAATGGTCTCTTACCATACTTCTGTCTTTCCAAACAGTTGTTAACACTGTGAAACAAGTCTTGTCTTCTAGCCAACAGTTCTATGGACTACAAAATTCTGGTTAATGATTTTTGTGTGGGTCTCTTTTAAATCTTTTTATTGGTGAACAGAATGTAATATAGGACACCAAATATTATAGCATATCAAGAAATGTGTCAACTCAACTGTAGAGACTTGCTGGAATTCTAAAAAAAATCACCATAAATGGGAAATAAACAGAAGAGCCCAATTATATTTGTACACAACACTCGTGATTATTATTTTTTTTAAACATGAGGAAAAGACCTCAAACATACAAACACTTATTTTTTCAGCATCATTCACTGGGATAATATTTTGTATCATTGGTCAGAAAAACTTTTTTTTTTTCCAATAAACTATTCAAAAATCTGGTACTACTGGTATATTGTAATTTAAAATCTTCCTCTTCGTTAACTTTTATACACAATTGTTTATGAGCTTAAATTGTATCTCATATAGGCTCACGTTTGGGGCATTATCAAAACTATATGATAGTTTGTCTTCTGAAAGTTCCTCCCCTATCAGGAACTAGCCAACTTGGAGAAAAAAAAAAAAGGAGAGGGGTGATGTTCCCTACCCAAGTTATACCATACAATTAGTTGTTTATTTTGTGCTTGCAAGTATAAGAAAAGTTTGTCAAGTGAAGGTGGGGCATGTGTTACCTGCTCTTTGCAAAGAGAGGCAATAAAGTCGAAGCTGAAGAATATTGCAAAAAGCTAGTACTGGCGGTTTGGATTGAGGGAGTATCTCCGATGTCTGCATCTACAAACTGACCAATGTATCTGTATTCTGTACGACCCTAGCTCTGAAAAGATGTTTCACTCTGACCTGTTGGGAAATCCAGGTTAACAAGCTCTAAAAAATGGAGGAGGACCTAAATATTTCCCAGGTTCACAGTCCACAGGTTGCCCGACCCTAACATAAAGTGTTTTCCTGCAAAAGAATGCTTAAAATATGTACTACTGCACTTAACATACTGGCAGTTCACGTGTTGCTACTCAGTAGTCCTGCACACAGAACATAGTAATATAGTAGATGACAGCACATAAAGACCTGAACAGTCCATCTAAGTCTGCCTAACAGTCACATTCATTATCAATTCATGATTAAACCAACAATGAATGTTACATAAAAAAAATACTTGATCCTGGCCTTTGCCATTTTCAGAACAGAGACCAGTAGTACTTCCATTACTTTTACAATGACCAAAGTGAGGCTTACCAGCCTATAGTTCCCCACTTCTTCTGTGTCACTACCTTTGTGAAGAGGGACCACATCTGCTCTTCTCCAATCTCATGAAACCTCTCCTGTCTCCAAAATTAATTAAGCATATCTTTAAGAGGACCCACCAGAACCTCTCTTGAGTTCCCTCAATATCCGGGGATGGATTCTGTCTGGTTCCATGGCATTGTCCACCTTCGATTTTTCAAGTATGATATCTACTCCATTCTCATATGTACCTTTGTCAGCTGAAAGTGGCCCTTCTCTGGTATTTTCTTCCATAAACACAGAAGTATTTTTTTGAATGTCTGCTTTTCCTTCACTCTCCACATACTACTTACTACTACTACTTATCATTTCTATAGCGCTACTAGAAGTATGCAGCGCTGTACACTTGAACATGAAGAGACAGTCCCTGCTCAACAGAGCTTACAATCTAATTAGGACAGACAAACAAGAAGAGATAAGAGAATATTAAAGTGAGGATGATAAAATAAGGGTTCTGAACAAGTGAATAAGTGTTAGGAGTTAAAAGCAGCATCAAAAAGGTGGGCTTTTAGCTTAGATTTGAAGATGGCCAGAGATGGAGCTTGACGTACCGGCTCAGGAAGTCTGTTCCAGGCATAAGGTGCAGCAAGATAAAAGGAATGGAATCTGGCATTAGCAGTGGGGGAGAAGGGTGCAGATAAGAGAGATTTACCCAGTGAACGGAGTTCCCAGGGAGGAGTGTAGGGAGAGATGAGAGGTACTGAGGAGCTGCAGAGTGAATGCACTTATAGGTCTATAAGAGGAGTTTGAACTGTATGCGGAAACGGATAGGGAGCCAGTGAAGTGACTTGAGGAGAGGGCTAATATGAGCATAGCGACATTGGCGGAATATTAGTTGCGCAGCAGAATTTTGAACAGATTGAAGAGGAGAGAGATGGCTAAGTGGGAGACCTGTGAGAAGCAAGTTGCAATAGTCTAAGCGACAGGTGATAAGAGTGTGGATGAGGGTTCTGGTAGTGTGCTCAGAAAGGAAAGGGCGAATTTTGATGATATAGAGAAAGATACGACATGTTTTAGCAGTCTGCTGAATATGTGCAGAGAAGGAGAGGGAGGAGTCAAAGATGGCCCCAAGGTTACGAGCTGATGAGACAGGAGGGATGAGAATGTTAGCCACAGAAATAGAGAATGGGGGGAGAGGAGAGGTTGGTTTAGGTGGAAAGGTAAGAAGCTCAGTCTTGGTCATGTTTAGTTTCAGATGGCGGTGAGACATCCAGGCAGCAATGTCAGACAGGCAGGCTGATACTTTGGCCTGGATTTCAGCTGAGATTTCTGATGTGGAGAGGTAGATCTGGGAGTCATCAGCGTAAAGATGATACTGAAAACCATATGATGAGATCAGAGTACCAAGGGAAGAAGTATAGATGGAGAAAAGAAGAGGTCCCAGGATAGATCCCTGACAGTGGGATAGAAGTAGAGGGGGATCCACCAGAGTATACACTAAAAGTATGCTGGGAGAGATAAGAAGAAAACCAGGAAAGAACACAGCCCTGAAATCCAGGTGAGGACAGTGTATCAAGGAGTAGGCTGTGATCAACAGTGTCAAAAGCAGCAGATAGATTGAGAAGGATGAGGATAGAATAGAGTCCTTTGGATCTGGCCAGGAACAGGTCATTGGAGACTTTAGCAAGCGCTGTTTCTGTTGAATGAAGGGGGTGAAAGCCAGATTGAAGTGGATCAAGAATAGCTTGAGATGAAAGAAAGTCAAGGCAATGACGGTGAACAGCACCATCCTTCAAGTATCTTGGATAGGAAAGGGAGGAGGGAGATGGGGCGATAGTTGGAAGGACAGGTATGGTCCAATGAAGGTTTTTTAAGGAGTGGTGTGACTATGGCATGTTTGACGGCATCAGGAACAGTCGCAGTGGAAAGTGAAAGATTGAGGATATGACAGATAAAAGGGATGACAGTAGGAGAGATAGTGTTAAGTAGATGGGTGGGAATAGGATCAGAGAAACAGGTAGTTAGTTTTGAGGAGGAAAGAAGATGTGTAGTTTCCTCTTCAGTGATTTCAGAAAAGGAAGAAAAGGAGGCAGGGGTTGGAGGGTTGAGAGAATGGACTAAGGGAAGGAGAGGTGAAGGTGACCTGGTTGAGAATTCAAGTTTAATCTTGTGAACCTTATCATGAAAGTACTCAGCCAGAGTCTGGGGAGAAAGTGACGGGGGAGTGAAGGCACTTTGAGGAGAGAGCTCAGTGTGGCAAAGAGACGTTGAGGGTTTGAGCAAAGAGAATTTATCAACTGGATGTAATAGTCCTGTTTGGCAAGTAAAAGAGCAGACTGGAAGGAGGTCAGCAAGAATTTGAAATGTATGAAGTCAGCATGGGCACAGGATGTTGCCAGCCTTATATTTCTCTTCAATTTCCTTCAGTTTCATCTGATACTCTCTTCTGTGTTCCTGTTTTCGAGTTTTTCTATATTTCATGAATGCCAACTCTTTTTGCCTTTATTTTCTCAGCCACTTGTTTAGAGATCAATATTGTTTTCCTTTTTTCTCTTGTTTTTATTTACTCCCCTTACACAAAGGTCTGTAGCCATTTTTATAGCTCCTTTCAGCCTGGACCACTGTCTTTCCTCTTCTCATATGTCTTCCCATCCCATCAGCGCTTTCTTCAGGTCCTTCCCTATTTTACTGAAGTCATCATGTTTGAAATCCAGGAATTTGTGTTTTGTGTGGCTGCCCTCTACTTTAGCTGTTATATCAAACCAAACTGAACACTACTGCCAGGCGTGTACACATTCACACATTAGACGCACTTTCCCCATTTGTGAGCACCAGGTCCAGTGTTGCTCCTTCCCTCTTCCATTTGCCTGAGCAGAATACTTTGAAAGGCACCCACAATCTCTACTTCATTCCAGTTCTGCAGATGCAACTCCAGTCTGCATCCAACAGGTTGAAATCTCCCAGCAACAGTACCCCTTCCCTTTTATCCCCTACTTTTGCATATTTACAACCAGATCTTTGTCCTGCTGCTCTTTCTTGTGTCGGAGATCTGTAGACAACACCCATGTGGATAGAGGTTTCATCTTTCCTAGGTGATCTATATTGCTTCTTTTTCCCCCCAGGCTCCCTCCATTTCATTCGTTTTAATATTATTTCTCACATACAGAGCTACTGTTATGTTGATAATCTGTACTTCCAGAAAACATGTGTGTCATTCTAAGCCATATCTAATTTGACAGTAGGATGTTAGGCATTCAATATGTTGTAAAGAAAAAGGCTCCCACCCGAAATGGCTGCGCGTCAAGTGCTTTACTTGCCGTCTGGCCAGGAAAGTGAGACCTTCCCTTTTGCCAGCTGCGGTAAAAGGGGGCCTTGGCGCGTGTTTGCCAGTGCTGGCCCTCTTTTGCCGGACCTTGGTAAAAGGGGCCCTACATGTTCCATCTTTGCTTTACTCTTCGCTGTTAATTAAAATGTTCTATTACGCATTGTGTTGACATTGCAAATAGTATACCATGCCATACTTTGTATTGTTAGTTGTAAATTTTTACTGCTATAATTGCCTATTGCTCATGTTTGATCTTTTCCTACTGTACACCACCTTGAGTGAATGCCTTCAAAAAGGTGGTAAATAAATCCTAATAAATAAACAAATAAAACAATTAAGTTCTAACTGTACATAGTTTTAGCAAAAGGGCCCCATATTTTCCAACATCTGTTGAGAAACTATGCAGGGAGTGAAACTGGGTTCCTACTTTAACCCCCGAGATTAGCAGAATACAGGCAGTAGAAACTGTCTGCACGAGTACTATTACGTATCTTTATTCTGGCCAACAGATGTCCTCATAATATAGAAATACAGCTGATTTACAGCCTTGCCTTTTCCTCTTTAGGGACACATTTTTGCTTTACAGCTTTCTCTGATGATGAAATATGTTTTTTTCAAAAGGACATCTCTGGATTTATAAGTTCTTAGATAACATTCTGAAAAATAGTGTAGGCTTTTTTATAGACAAGTTAACTCGACTATGCTGTGAACTATACTATCACTATATACATAAACTGCCCTTATGAAGAGATACAGCATTGTACGAAAGTATGTGAAGTAAAAAGTAGAAAAATAAGTCCATGTTCCTAATTATACACAAGGCACATGACTTCTCAAACCTGCTCTGGAGATCTCACAGTCGCTCAGGTTTTTAGGTAATTCATAAAGAGAGAAATCGGTATGCACTGGAGGCCCAGCTTCATGCATATTAGTTGTGGATGGCACCCTGACATTATAGCCTTCTAACAAAATAGCCCGTCACAAAAATAAGAAGTATAGTAAAACTCTGTCTCCCTCCCTCCCTCTGGGGGGTCCAAGCCTCTCTTTTCCCCCTCTATTCCTAACTCATGCATCTGAGCTCTCTTTTCTTTCAACTCCCTCTCCAGTACACCTTTCTTTCCCCACCCCAGTGTTCTGTCATTTATGTCCCATTACCCCCTTCCCTGCATTCGTGGGGGGGGGGGGGGGGGGGGCACATCAGTGCGCCAGCTCCTTTCCAGCCTCAAAGGGGGCCCGGTACCTTGGTCTGTCTCTCATCTGCTCCAGTGTGCCGGGACCGGTTTCCAATAGGAGCAGGAGAGAGACAGACCCTGGGGCCTGGTACTGGGCCCCCCTTGGAGGCCGTGCCTGGGGAATTTTGCCCTCGAGATCTCCCACGTCAGTGCAACAGCTCCTTCCCAGCCTCAAAGGGAGGCCAAGTCCCGGGATCTCATAGCAACCCGAGAGTAAGTGAGGGGCAGCAGCGGTGGCTGCGCTCTGGGTTGGGCCCAGCGGCTGTGTCCCAAGTGTGATTGGGGGACCTTGCAGCGCCTGCATCCCTGAGTGTGTGTGTGTGTGTGGGGGGGGGGGGGGGGCTAGCGGCAGCCCTGCCCCAGGCTCGGCTCTGTCTCTCGGCAGCCCTGCCATCGTGAATGTTGAGGTCTGAGGGAGTGAGACAGTTGTACCATTTTTGACAGGTGTCCATTATGCAGAGACAAAGGGGGCTCCTTTATGGACAAAGGGCCTGTGTTATGGAAAAAATTGCCTGGATTTCTTCAACTGTGCCCATCGATGCAGAAAGGAGTTGAAGACATATTATTTTGATCATGTGTCTTTTCATGAGTACTGTTTTAGGCAGTTGGTGTCCCTGGTGTTTGAAGCATTTGGATGAGCCTGGGGAGTATTTTAGTGTGGTACTGTGAAATCTTGTTGTGTATGCCAATGACTACGTTTTTTTAAAAATTGAGAACCACTTAGGTTTAAATGGGTATAAATGGAAATACATAAACAAACAAGTAATCAAGCCATGATTTTCACCATAGTCTTGCATTACAGCTTCTAGGGGTTGCAGTAGTATTACGAGACTAGGGTGAAAGGTCACTGCTCCCATATTAGATACTACTGCAACCATGGTAAGGAGCCAAATGGGCATTGCTCCTGCTCCAAAGGACACCTACAAGACCAGCAGGGATTCAGGTAGACCTGAGGGTGGGCCATAAGGAAGGGGGGGGGGGCAGTCATTCACTCTTGGCAGGAAGTGGAGGAGCTGAAGGAAGAGGTCCCTGAAAATTTTAATTTTCTATCTTCTGTGATGACAAAAAGGAAGTGGGAACCTTAAAATAAAATGGGATGTTAGAGACAGACTGCCTAGCAAAATTTGTTTTTATTAACGAGATCTCTAATATGAAAGGACAGCTTCTTTTTTTTGGGGGGGGGGTGGGGGGGGGTGGGGAACATGGATGTCTCAGAGATGATGGAAGGGAAACCTTGTATTGAGGATATGGTCTCTTTGGAATAAATGAAACAGTTACGCATTATGATTAATGCCACTTTAGTGACGTCTGGCCTAGTATCCTCATCTGTGTTAAAATATCTGTACAGAGGATTTATTAATTTTGATTTGTGATGTAGTAAAAGCCTCCTTGCTACTGAAGAACTCAGAAATCACAGTCTATAAAAAGGGAGCTGAAGATTTGTCAATTTGTGCCAATTATAGGACCAATATTAAAATTTTCATGTTTGGCCAAATTAATTGAGAAAGAGGTAGTTATGTAAGTGGGATTTTTTTTTTTTTTTTTAAAGAAGAGACTAGTGCACTGTTATGATGCCTTTTACTTGCTACCATGCTGGATCTGATCTGTCACTATTTAGATAAAATTGAATCTATCCTCTTGTCTTTCCCTTGACCTAAGCTCTGCCTTTGATTTGGTGAAATTTGATCTACTAATTATGAGATGCTTTCAGATGGCTCTAGTGGAGAATGTGCTGAGATGGTTTGATTCATTTCTTGGGGACAGAACTTTTCAGGTGAAGTACAAGGGGACTTGGTCTTCAGCGACCATCTCTTTGCTACTATTTAAGATCTACCTGTAACACCTTGGACAGATAATTCAATCTTGAAATATGGAAGATGCCTCATATATTCATTGGTAGATTAAACTCTTGTTTAAACCAAGTCACTGGCTTGCTACAAGAAAGTGTCCTTGTGCTTAATGTGCATAAAACCAGATTTTTGGGGATACGTGAGTGACCCATACTGTCCCATAATTTCCCATTAAGAATGTGAAGTTTAGAAGTTTGGTTTGACAAAGAAGCTACATGTCACTCCAGGCAGCCCATTCAACAGAAAATGCCTAATTTAGACTCAGATTAATGAAAAAAATGAAACAATTTTTAGATGACGGGGCTTCATTGGTGGTATTGATATTTAGGAGGTAATTTTATAAAGGATTTATCATGTGTATATGCCAGTACGGCTAGATTCTATATTTGGTGCCCAAAAAATCAGCACCTAAAAAAGCGCTATTCTATAAGCCATGTTTAAAGTTAGGTGTGGTTTATAGAACAGTGCTTACACCCAGTAATCACGCCTAACTTTAGGCATGACCATTTGCACCAACTGAAATGTGGTGCAAATTTACACACCTACATTAACCTAACCTGGGGCTTTGGATCCAATTTGGGGGGGCCCCGGCCCCCAAGGCCCCTCGTAAGTACGCCACTGGCATAGATTGCATACTTCAGTTAGCACAACGCTCTTATCGCAAGCTGTCAGTTCTGCAGTTACCACTGAGGAAGCTTTAAGTGCTTCTGTGCTACTCACAAACAATCTTAATGCGTGGTAAAGAACATTTCAGTGTGGCGGCTGCAGAGGACGTGCTCGCCTGCCCTCAACAACTGCCATACAACCTTTGCACTTACCCTTCTACAAGTTTTTGTTGTTAAAGGGAAGTAAGTGCAGAAACTTATCACACTTTAGTAAAAGGGCCCCCAGAATATCTTATTTCTGAAAAAGAAATTACAAAGATGTTGCATTAACTTTGCTGCACAGTTCAAATCTACAGCAGCCTAAATCTCAGCATTGCTGCAGTATAATTTATTAGGCACACATGCCATGTCTGTTCTTGCTAGCTAATATAGTCACTGACAAAGCAAATCTGTACAATAGGTTTACTGCTTTGAGGAAAGTTTTACACCAATTAAAATGGAGTTTATGGGAATACACCTTAAGTTACAATTCCAGCACTTTAAAAAGACTTGCAAAAGTCCTATCACACTATACTCTCCAGCTATATGCTGCAAAGTAGGGTTAAATACAGCAGATAATCAGTGGGACTCTGCATTTTGCTCAAATCCAAAGGGGGTCGAACAGTCCCTCTCATACATTGTGCTGTAAAGGATGGAAGAATATTGGCATGAAGTCCCTTGCAGATAATAGAATAAAACAGCCATCAAGCATCTCAGAATTGTTCTCTTACAAGCATTGGTTCTATAAATAGCAGTAATCCTTTGACACAAGCACTGGGTCAAAACCCAAACACTTAGGGCTCTGTTTACTAAGGTGAGTTAGCGTTTTTAGTGTGTGCTAAAAATTAGTACTCGTTAACCATGCAGATGCCCAAAGGAATATTATAGGTGTCTACATGGTTAGCGCACGCTAAAGATGCTAACGCGCCTCTAGCATGGCTTACTCAACAGGGTCCTTAATAAAGGCCATTCCAATGCAGAAAATATCAGTGCAATGCATTAGATTTCTGGTCCAATAAATGAGAGCTGCTGCTGCTTCTGTAGGTACAGACATGGGAGGAATTCAAGAAATGGTGCCCAAAGTTAGGCATTGGGATGATGAGTGCTACGTCAGTATTCTGCGAAAGGTACTCTGTGCAGAGCAACCTTGACGTGAACGGGCAGACTGGATCGGCCATGCGGTCTTTATCTGCCATTATTTTTCTATGTTGTGGAATACTAGCTTGGCGCTCATTTCATGTCTAACTTTGGGCGCCACAGGAATTGACCAGCGAAGTGGAGAAACTGGATCCACTACGAAAGGAGTAGCACAACGAGAGGAGTAGCGTGATCATCAAGACTCTTCCAAAAAGCCGAGATGAGGTGAAGAGAAAAGCTCTTTATTATTATATAATAACGAGCTTTTCACTTCACCTCGTCTCCTTGGCTTTTTGGAAGAGTCTTGTTGATCATGCTACTCCCCTTTTGTTGTGTAATTTTGGGTGCCAACATTGACACCTACCAAAGACTGGCACTAATGGCAGTAAGGCATGCAAATGACATTATTCTATAATACTGCACCTAAATACTGGGAATGCCCCTCCACTGGTTATGCCCCCTTTGGAGTTGTGCACAGTAAAATTGAGGAACTCATGTTACAGAACAGGACAGATCCACATGTAACTCCTAATTACTGTCAATTAAGTGCTTTTTTAACACCAACTATTGTTGAGCCATTATTGGGGCAGAGACTGTACAATGTAGGGGGCATCATGGATTACATACAACACACAGCAGAACCCTGGTATTTACAAACAAGCTGTAGTCAACCCATTCCCTTATATTTTGCTGGTTACAGGCTATAACCAAAGTGGGTCGCTCTTGTCTTATGCAAGTTCACAGTAACAGTCATAAGCAGAGGCTCGTAGTGCAATTGTAGGCAATTCTCTTCTAAGGCAGCAGTCCCAGTCTCAAGGCCAACCTCCTCTACAGTCTGTCAAATGCATTAGACGGCTGTGGTACAGAGTGGGTTGCATTCCTGTCTCCAAGCCTCCATACCCGTCACAAAACCACACAACAGCTAGTGCAAATCCTGCAGCAATGACACAGGGGTCAGAAAATGAGGTCTCCAAAGTTCTCTATACATTTGTTTCCAGTCCGAGCAAGCGTCCCATGCGTTCCATATTCTTGTCTATTGTGGCGCGACATGTGATCTCTTTAGCACACTCCATTGGAAACCATCCTGTCTCTCCATCCCGCACTCTTTCGCCTTCATACCAACCTGAAAAGCAGAACAGAAAACACAAACTCACAATTAGATAATTATAATAATAATAATAATATATATATATATATATATATATATATATGAGCTTATAAACCATAATTTAAAAAGTTTATTAATTACTTGATATTTTGTTTTGATAGAACTTATAGGTTTTGGAAAACAATTTTTTCTATAAAATGGCAAAAAGGCCCTTTCACAAAAATGCATTAGGCAGTTACGGGATAATTCTATATAGTCTGTCAATTAGGTGCCTAAAAAGAGCCGATAATGGTAGTTAAGTGCAGTTAGGCGCTATTCTATAACTGGGTGCCTGTCCAGCTTATTTTCGAAAGAGAAAAACGACCAAATTCCGACCTAAATCGGGAGATGGACGTCTTTCTCTTGTGGGTGCCCAAATCGGTATAATCGAAAGCTGATTTTGGGCGTTTCCAACTGCACTCCGTCGCGGGAACGCATAAAGTTGACGGGGGCGTGTTGGAGGCATGGTGAAGGCGGGACTGGGGCATGGTTATCGACTGAGGACAGATGGGTGCGCTCGGCCGATAATCGAAAAAATAAAGGCGTTTTTAGCCAGAATTTAGGACACTTTTTCTGGACCCTGTTTTTTCACGAACAGGTCCCAAAAAAGTGCCCTAAATGACCAGATGACCAATGGAGGGAATCGGGGATGACCTCCCCTGACTCCCCCAGTGGTCACTAACCCCCTCCCACCAAAAAAACCCGAACTTTAAACACTTTTTTTCCAGCCTCTATGCCAGCTTCAAATATCATCCCTAGCTCCATGATAGCAGTATGCAGGTCCCCCGAGCAAATTTAGTTTAGTTGGTGCTGCCCGGACCCATGCAGAGAGCAAAAATTGGAAGAAAAAAAAAACATGCAAGTGCAATTGGGGACGTCCAAATTAAAAAATAGTAAAAGGGAGATTTGAACCAGCCACCTTCTGTAGCAATGCTTTGAAGGAGCCACCACTCACCATCATTAACTTTCTGATACACCAGAACCACATCAGCAACCTGAAGAGAGAGTTCCTCTGGCTGCTTGGCCGTGTAGCTTCTGACGATCTCCACCTGCGTCAGTGCTGGAGAAGAGGATCATACATTATGAATGTACAGGATGGACATACAAATATATAAATGTAGTAAACAAAAATAAAACAAAGAGAGAAAAGTAATAGGATACCTTTTTATCGGACCATCTCAATACATTTTGGGGGCAATTCTCTAAGTGGGTGCTTTCTTTTAGATGTCAGGTTGCTGGGTAGTTGAGAATCTATTGTCTAATGCAGGATTTCTCTACCCAATCCTTGGGACACACCCAGCCAGTCAAGTTTTCAGAATACCCACAATGAATATGCATGAGACAGATTGGCATGCATTACCTCCATTGTATGCAGATCAATGTCAAGCACATTCATTGTGGATATCCTGAAAACCAGAGTGGTTGAGTGTGTTTTCCGAGGACTGGATTGAGAACCCCTGGTCTCATGACATCTAAGTGCCCAGATTCCATTACAGAATACTACGGTAACCCGACATCATCGTGCCATAGACCTGGCATGAACTATGGGTGCTTAAAGGCAATGAGAGCATGCATAACTTACTGTGTTTTGCAAGTTGTGAGTTTAACTGCCCAACTTCCCCTGGCATTTGCGTGCTATGCCACTTATCAGCATTCTTACAGAACAGTGCTTACTCACTTTGCTGCCCCTTACCCATAAAATGCTGATATTCTGTACATTTATGTGCATAAGTAGCATGTACATGTTTAATTACAGAATTGCCTATTTTATGATTCACTTTTAAAGTCCAGAACCTCCTTCCTAAGGTCAGGACACTATGAGTAAAAGATGACAATACCAGAATAAAATTGAAACATAAAAGCATTCTGACGACTATTCTCAAAGGGAAAAGGTGAGGGTGGGGAGTGAGACACAGGGAGAGATGGATAGGGATCAAAAGGTGATACAGCAGTATAATTTCATGGTTTTTTAATGTGAGAGTTAACCCATGTTTCTGTTAAGGGTTATCTTATTAGTGTCAAAGTATTTCATCATCTTAATATCAAAGGTCTTACATTTCTGAATTAAAATTCCCTTTTATTATACACAGCAACTGCACTATTTTATCAAAATATATACCATAAAAAAGCAGCAATATTATATTTTTAAAAAGTATTTAAGCATGGTTATAACTGCATCTTAATTTGCTTTTCATGCTTCCGGTCACTTTAAGTGTGAAATCATTTCACAGATGATGCCGTTTGAAGGCCTCAGCAGATAGTGGAAGGGTTTGTTTACTATCGGGCTCACTCTATAAGTGGGTGCCCGCTTTTAGGCACCCTGATGCTATGCAGGAAATGCCTACTCTATAACGACCATAGCCGGGACTGAGGCAAGACCGCTCCCCCCACTTGCACCCCCCCTCACTTGTACCCCCCTCCTACGTTCAGGTCACCCGCTCCCTTACCTTCTCTGCCTGACTGCTCCTGCGTGCCGGCCGGGACCCAGATGATTGCATTAATGCGATATCCTGGGTCACCCAGGTTATTGCGTTAACACAATCATCCAGGTCCCGGCCTGTACACAGGAGACAGACAGACCTGGAAGAAGCTTGATGGTGACGGGCCCCACCTTGGAGGCTGGGCTCGGGGAATTTTGCTCCCCTGTCCCCTCTGCGACAATTGGATGCCCAGCTTCTGTACAGAATATTCCTGTAAGCCGGTACAGATTGACCTGGTGTAACTGGGCACTCAAATGTAGCAAGGTTGAACGTAACTTAATGTAGCTGTGAGTGGCAGCACCACCAATGCTGTCCATTTGATCTATAGTTCATCTAGGTATGAACCTGCCTCCCCACTGTTGTTGAAACTTCACTGGCTCCTGCTTAAGGCTCAAATCATTTTAAAATTGTGTACCATGGCTTTTCTTATTTTTTTTTATGGTCTTTCACCATTGTATCTGGCACATTTAATTCAGCTAATGGCCTTAAATGACAAATTGCCATTGCTCTTGCGATTTCCAAATCCAAAGAGTGCGATTTATAAAACCATATTTAATGGAATGTTTACTTATATATCTCCTCATTCGTGGAATGCGCTTTCTTTAAGTGCTTGGCAAATAACTCATTATCTCTCATTCAGAAAGGAACTGAAAAATCATCTTTATGAGGTTTTTAAAAAATATAAACTGTTAAAATTATTTTTAATTTTGTCACAGCTATTATACATGATCATTGTATTTTTCCTGGGAACTGCCTAGCCCCTTGAAGTCTGAAAACTACACAGAACCCATATGGGGCATTGTGTTAGATTGTATGGCGAACGCCCCCCCCCCCCCCCCCTTGCATTTACATGCTACCCCCCCAGGCAATACCAGCACCCAAAACTGCACATAATCCTGAGATCTGTGCCCAAATAAGTTAAAGAGCCATTAACAACGAATAATTGGCCATTAACAATCAAGTACTGACGTTAATTGGCTCTAATTTGGATTTGCATGAGGATCTATAAACTACCATTCCCAAATCTTCTCATGTGGAACTCAAGAGGGGGTATGGCTACAGGACAGTCATAGGCATGCCAAAGAATTCCGCACAGTGTTACAGAATTTAGGGCGGCTGGGTGCCCAAGTTGTGTGCCTGGATTTACACCAGGTTTAAGTCCTTGTGCCCAAAGATGGATGCCAGAATACACACTAACCACTATTCTATACAGAGCACTTAGCCTGGCGCACCCTTTGTAGTAAGCACCGAGGAAAAATATTTCCCATCGCCTAACTTTCAGTACAAATTACTGACTCCAGCCCTAAGTCACTTACATGCCCTTAGAGAGTACAGCATTGGTGCTACCATTCACATAAGTGTACACTTTTATCTGCGAAAGTGACAGTATTCTCTACACTTATGTGTTCAAATGGTGAGTAGCAGTGGGCATTCTGTTACAGATTAATCTTTCAAGTTCTCCTTGGTGGTACGCAGGTTTTCTGACTGTCCACAAAGAAGAGGTACAACTTTGATCTGGAGGTTCTGTTGCTGATACTTACTTGACCTGTCTATGCTCTGCCTGTCACCGTTCTGGCTCAGTGCTGTGATCCAGCGTGCCCGTTCACTCCTGCAAACAATAAAGGCAGGTTTAATCCAGGGACCATTACCACTTCCTACATACCATTAGTCTCCTTTACCAAGTTCAATGCTTTAGTAGTCATAATGACACCACAGAAGGTAGACGTTGTCCACCCATTTCAAAACAGAGAGGGCACTTGCCTCTAGTAGCTAGAAAAGTCAGGTCACAGGACAGAACCAGAGGCAGGGTTACTATATGTCCGGATTTACCCGGACATGTCCTCTTTTTGAGGACATGTTCGGGCGTCCGGACGGGTTTTGCCAGTCTGCCCGTTTATCCTGATTTCTGGACAAACGGGCAGGCAGTGGGCCTATCCTAGCCTCCCCTTCCCTTACTTACTATCTACTGCCCTGGTGGTCTAGTGACCTCTTCAGGGCAGGATAGAGCCCCCTCTTTCCTGCCCGGAGCGCTGCCCTTGCCCTGCATCCTGTTGCTGTGACGGTCTCGGGATTCAAAATGGCTGCTGAGAGTTGAAGCAGCCTCGTGAGACTTCAACTCTCAGCGGCCATTTTGAATCCCGAGACCATCACAGCAACAGGATGCAGAGCAAGGACAGAACAGAGCTCTGGGCAGGAAAGAGGGGGCTCTTTCCTACAGCGAAGAGGTCACTAGACCACCAGGGCAGTAGATAGTAAGTAAGGGGAGGGGAGGGGATGGGGGGGCAGGGGAGGGGAATATGTGACCCGGGGGGAGGGGAATATGTGACAGGGGGCGGGGTGAGGATTCAAAAGGGGCAGGGCATGGGCGGGACATGTGTCCTCTTTTTGAGAGGACAAAATATGGTAATCCTAACCAGAGGAAGTGTCAGCATTTAGGAGGTGAGGGTTGGGAACTCATTATACAAGATCATGGTTTCTCCCAGCACCAGCTCTGAAAAGAGAGGTAATACATGGGAAGGATGTGAATTGTGCTTTCCAGAGATATTCATCCCCTATTCAGCTCAAGAAGCAGTGGGAAGTCAAGGCTGCCTCCAGGTCAGCCAAAGGTCAGAGTGAGACTAGTGCCCTACATTTTTCTGTTTCAAGATTCCAGAATTCACTGGTAAAGCCCTACTAGCTAAACATACATTCACAGCTGATCTCAATGAAAACTAACACTTTCCCCTATATTGAGCCAGGGCTAGGTGGTCTGAATGCTAACCACAATGAGGAAACCCATTTATTAGGATTTATTTACCACCTTTTTGAAGGAATTCACTCAAGGTGGTGTATAGCAAGAGTAAGTCCAACATAGCAATAGACAATTACAGCAGTAAAAATATTCAAATAGCAGTACAAAGTATGGCATAGTATGCTACATTACAATGCCAACACAATACACAAGAGAACATCTTAATAGAAGGTCGGAGAAAGAAGGCTGCTAAGGGGCTCATAAATATGGTATAATGGGGGTGAAAGAATTGAACTGCACAACCAAGAGGAACAGCCAGTGATGATGATAAGAGAGAGTACAGACAGATTGTGCTTGAGAGGAAAAAAAAAAGAAGAGGAAAACTGAGAAAGCACAGTACCTGAGAGTCCCGAAGAAGTCAGGTGAGAAAGAAGGAGGGAGCGGTTTACTAGATCAAAAGCAAACGAGAGATCAAGTGAAACTAAAAGATTTTTCCTGCGTGAAGCATAGAATGAATTTTGCTTAAGAGTGCAGTGATTCAGTTTCACTGCTGTGGGAAGCCCTGAAACCAGTTTGGTGGGGGTGCAAAATGGAGAGCTGATTAACATGGGCAGAAAGTTAATCGAAGACAATCCATTCAACTACCTTGGAAAGAATGCAAAGATTTGAGACAGGACAGAAGTTTCTGGACTCTGTAGGTTCAGGGACCATTTCTTCAAAAGAGGGAAGACAAGTGCCTTTTTCCAGAGGCAAGGAACAAGTTGAAGAAGCAGGGGGAATCAGACCATGTCTGAGGAGGAGGAGGAGGAACCAACCAACCAACCAGAAGGGATAGGATTGAGGGGATAGATAATAAGATGCATAGATGACATAAGCTTTGATAGTTGGGTTAAGGAAGGAAGAGAAAAAGTATCCCAAGTGGAACAAGATTTGGTGATAAATGCAAAATATCAGGTGCAATAGGTGGTGATGGTAGCGGAGAGAACATAGGCAATGTGTCCCACAAGAGGGTGACTTTAGAGGAGAAGGGCGTGACAGAGCAGAGTCTGAAGAGGGGTGAGAAGACAGATAAGACCACCTGGAAAAGTTTCCTAACAAGATAATTTGATGCACAGTATTAATAAGGTGACTCAAATAAGAGTTCTTATCTCTTCATCTGGGAATGGTAGAACTTGCTGACAGATTTGAACATATGGAGATTAAGTGATGAACAATCTTTTATGCCAGTGGTGCTCAGCTTTCCAAACCCAATAGCGAATGAGATGAATCCACTGTGAAACCAGGCCTGTTCACGTGACGGAAAGTGTTTAGAAGCAGATGAAGACACATGGGGGAAATTGGAAGGAAAGGAGAACATTCCAACAGGAAGCCATCTTGTCAAGTGGGAGGGAAGGAAAATTGTCAGGGAGACATGGAAAGAGAGGAGTAACAGAATTAGGATTTCGGTAGGGAAGCGGGATTGAGAGAGAGGGGTCGAGGTACAGTTGGCTGAGGGGAAGTGAGAAGGAGGGGGTGAAAGCCTAAAGGTCAGACCGGATAGCTAGATAATGTGGTTGGAGAGAATACTGGATTTAGAAGTGATGACTAGATCTAACATATGACCCATATTGTGGGTAGGAAAAGAGACCAATCCTGAAAACCCGACCTGGCCTAGTGCATCAGGTACCCTTGGACGAGCCCTGGTGGCAGTGACTTTTTCTCTGCATTAACTGCATGGGAAAATGCTGGAAAGATCCCTAACAGTTAGCACAGACGTTTTGAAGCTGCCACATGCTACTTTTGGCAATTATTGCATGGTCACTGCAGAACCTTAGTACACCTTAGAACAATAAATGAAGCCCTCTGTAAATCAAGTCCACTGTCTCATGCTCCATAAGGAAGTCTTGTGTTTGTTTCTCATGAAACATCTATTATTCCTCTAAGTCATTAGTGACCTAAGCAACAAAACTAAACAAAAACATTCTGACGCAAGCAATTTTTTCCCAGATATTTAATTGTTTTCCTGAGTTTCCTTATTTGATGAAATCACTTTTTGTCCTTTGTGATAAGTGTCAAACAGTATTTGAAGTATATTACTGGAATATTCAACTCAGTACCACAAAGTTTATATCACAATTTGGTACATTCATTATAACAAAACTCTCAAAGGAGAAAGTTTTGTTATACCCTGGAGGAAAGGGGAAATAGGGGTGATATGATACAGACGTTCAAATATTTGAAAGGTATTAATCCGCAATCAAACCTTTTCCAGAGACGGGAAAGTGGTAGAACTAGAGGACATGAATTGAGGTTGAAGGGGGGTAGACTCAGGAAAAATGTGAGGAATTATTTTTTCGCGGAGAGGGTGGTGGATACTTGGAATGCCCTCAAGCAGGAGGTGGTGGAGATGAAAACAGTAACAAAATTCAGAAATGTGTGGGATAAACACAAAGGAATCCTGTTCAGAAGGAATGGATCCACAGAAGCTTAGCGGAGACCGGGTGGCAACACCGGTAATTGGGAAGCAAAGCTAGTGCTGAGCAGACTTCTACAGCCTGTGCCCTGAAAATGGCACGGAATAATCAAGGTCAGGTATACATATAAAGTAGCTCATACAATGAGTTTATCTTGTTGGGCAGACTGGATGGACTGTACAGGTCTTTATCTGCCATCACCTACTACGTTATTTCTTTAAGGGCTTTATCATTTTCAGGAACTCTTCTAAATCTTTCTAGATAGCCATGTTTGAGCAAGCACAATAAGAGGGGCTGAACAAAGAGGAATGTACTGGGGATCAGAGTTCGAAATCTGATCTGGAAGGAAAGATGAAGAGAGGGGTAAAATACCACCATCAGAATGCAGTAGCATTGACAGAAGGACTCACACATCCTTCCTGACAGTGAAGATTCAAGATGTTCTAGAATGCATTCTAGAGCACTGGAGAGAGATGGAGATGGTGGTGGTGGGGAAGAGGGCTAGTGGGAGGTGTCAGGGGTTGGATGCTGGGAGGAGATCTTGGTGTAAGGGAAGGGGGAATTATTTTATTTATTTATTTTTATTAGGATTTATTTACTGCCTATGAATTTTGAACAATCTAGGGGAGGTCGTGGTCTGCACTGGGGAGAAGGGATGACAATTTTATTAGAGCCTACTTGAGCATGTAAAACACCATTCTACACATTCAAGTCCATTATAAAAGTACCAACTAAGTGGTATTTTAGAAAGGATTTTACATTTTTAGCCCAGATACCAAATATTTTTCATGCATCTAGTGCCCGAACCCCAATGTGTTGAAACCACTGCAAGCTATCTCTGTATAAAGAAACAGAACCCAAGTCTCTCAAAAAGCTCATTTCTAAACAAATTAAATGCTGGATCAAACACAGCACTAAATACAAGTCAAATACAAACACATAGAGAACCTGGCGCAGAAGCTAGACAAATAAAAAGGAGCTGCATTATTTTCCTGAAGAATTCAAAATGACATAGAGGGGGCATAATCGAACGGCGCCGGCCATCTTCGGGGCCGGCCCCGCAAAGGGGCGGTGCCAACTGTATTATCGAAAAAGATGGCCGGCCATCTTTTCTTTTGATAATACAGTTGGGGTTGGCTAAATCTCAACATTTAGGTCAAATGTTGAGATCGCCAGGTTTACAGATGGCCGGCTTCAAAAACAGTGGAAAAAGAATCGGATTTGAACCGGCCACTCTGGATTACAAGACTGGTGCTCTAACCACTTGGCCACAACTCCACTTACTTAGATATCCCTCCCTTTTGATTATGCCCCTTCAGGTCTCTCTCAGCCAATCATAGACAGGGGTCTCTCTCAGCCACTCACAGACAGCTAAATGCGCTGTGATTGGCTGAGAGAGACCCCTGTCTATGATTGGCTGAGAGAGACCTGAAGGGGCATAATCAAAAGGGAGAAACATCCAATTAAGTGGAGCTGTGGCCTGTAATCCAGAAGTGGCTGGTTCAAATCCCACTGGTACTACTGTGGACCTCCCTGATGAGCACTTGGATTTTTGGGGTGGGGGGGTGGGAGGGGATTGGTGACCATTGGGGGAGTAAGGTGGTTAGTTGGGGCTCTTTTTTGAAGTTTGGTCGTGAAAAAAGAGGGACCAAGTAAAGCCAGCGAAATGCTCGTCAAGCCTGGATTTTTTTTTATCGGGCGAAGCCGGCCATCTCGTAAGCACGCCCCTGCCCCGCCTTCACTACCCTACCGAATGCCCCCTTGAAATTTTGCCGGCTCCGCGACGGAAAGCAGTTGAAGCCGGTCAAAATCGGCTTTCGATTATACCGATTTGGCCGGTTTCAGGAGATTGCTGGCCATCTTCTGATTTGTGTAGGAAGATGGCCGGCGGTCACTTTCGAAAATGAGCTGGATTGTGTTTAAAAAAAATGAAGTTTATGTCTAGCTTTGCAGACATGCAAAAGCAGAAACCAGAACAATAAGAATCTGTTGGGAATAAAGCACATGTAAATGATCTGAAGGGGGGGAGGGAAAGGGAAATGGGACTTGATATACCACCTTTCTGAGGTTTTTGTAACTACATTCAAAATGGTTTACATATATTCAGGTACTTATTTTGTACCAGGGGCAATGGAGGGTTAAGTGACTTGCCCAGAGCCACAAGGAGCTACAGTGAGAATTGAACTCAGTTCCCCAGGATCAAAGTCCACTGCACTAACCACTAGGCTACTCCTCCACTGAAGGGATGGGGTCACAGCATATACAGCATACTGGGATCCCAGATTTCCACAAATCAGCCTATGCACTCCCTCCCCTCCTAAGTTTATCTAAAACAGAGTTAGAGCAACATTTTGCATCGGAATTGAGATGTCCAGGTCAGGATGTACTCCATTCCGATAGCATTTAAGAAAAGGATCTGCCAGCGTACAGCCTTTTGTAAAATACCCATAGGAGTTCACATGTATTTGCCAGAATGTGCAGTGGGAGTAGCCATTTTACAAGTATACACGTGGGAAAAATCAATGGAAGAAACACATCAACTTACACGTATATATCAGCCATGTTGCAAACCTGTGTGAAATGCTGCTAATTAGAGAGATCACAATCCTTACTTTCAATTTGGAGGGGGAAATGAACAATGGAAGATTAAAGAGGATGCCTCCCTTAATCCCTCCTGTACAGGGCTGGCTGAAACAAGCACGTTTAAAAAATATATATATGTACCAGGATGCAGCGGGAAATCTCTACATGAAATATTATGCGCTACGTGCATTCCCTTTATGAAATGGAGAATATATGTATAGATGCTTAACCCACCCAGGCTGCAGGGCCACCAAGAGACAAAGTTGGGGCCCAGGACAAAAAATCTTAACAGCCCCAACGCCACCCTCGCCCCCGTGGTCTGCCATCCCTGTTCTCCCCCCCCCCCCTTGTCTGCTTACTGGCATCGCTCTCTCTCCCTGCACACATGCTGGCATATTTTACCCTTCTTCCCCCCACTACCCGCGGCCCGATATCAATGTCATCCTTCCCTCCCCACCTTCAGCAGTCCTCCATCGTTTCTGCAGGCTGCCGGCAGCATCAATAAGAAGCGCAAGCTGCCTCTGGTTGGCCCTGAAAGTGTTTCCTCTGCTGTGTCTTACCTACGTGGACACAGGAAGAGGCAGGACACAGCAGAGGGAATGCTTCCGAGGCCAACCAGAGGCAGCTTGCTCTCCTTATTGACGCTGCCGGCAGCCTGAAGAAATGACGGAGGACTGCTAAAAGGGAGGAGAGAAGGATGGCAGCAATATTGGACTGCGGAGAGCACGTCTAGATTTTTTTTATGGCCGGCGTCAGGCCCTCCTTAAAGGTCAGGCCGGGGAATTTTGTCCCCCCCCCAGCCCCCTTCTCGGCGGCCCGGCCAGGCTGTGCCCAAATGATGCCCTATATCTCCTTGCAACTTCTATGTATTATGGACATCCACATGCAAACTGAGCCCTTTCTACAATTGCCATTTATATATGCATGTTGCTTCCAGGTGTAAGTGCTGGAATTTCCATGTGGAAATTGTGAATAAGGTTTCTAAAATAATTGCCTTATTCTTTAATTCTTGTATAGAGCCTTTGGCATCAAACAGATGCTTCTTGCAGTTGTCTGTAGCAGCCAGGACAAGACCATTCTTGTGGTTGCTGCCTACAGCAGAACTCTTCTTGAAAATCTTCCAGTATGTTAAGGATCAACCCCCCTCCACTGGCAGAGTTTCCCCAGCTTCCCCTAGGGCTATAAGGAGCCATGCCAAGTAGTTCCCACTGTTTACATGAAAGTAGTGTGTTTCATTCCATGATGGTATCACTCTACATGGGCACCATTTAATAAGCACAGAGCATGAGATAAGAATCTACAGTTTGCAGAGGTTAATCTTTCTAGTGTGAGATGTTTGTGATGGCATTACACAGCATTGTAAAAGCGTCAGTCAACTGGATGTCTTCATTACCCAACCAGCCAGAACATTGTCATTTTAAAAGAGCAGCTCTAAAGCAATTATCAGTATTAAGAGAGCCCACAGGTTAACTATGGGCATGATAACATTGGCTTAGCTGCTGTAGTAAATTCATTGGTGGTGGGGGTGTGGGAAAAAAAGAATTTAAAGAAAATAATAGTAAGTCAATAATTGCTTGTTAAGAAGCAATTGTCGGTGCTGATTTTCTTGTTACGTAATTAAATTGCACACATAAATCCAGAATACGACCGGATTTGCACGCACAATTTCAGTCGCGATATACAGAATCCGATGGATAGTGTGCAACAAGCCAGAAACTATTAACCTATGCTCTACTGTAGGTCCTGTTGGCCTGACATATAACTGGCCCTCCAATATCAGAAATGTCATCAAAAAAAGGTGGGGGGGTCAATATATCGATCTGCCTCGTGTGCATATTGCCCTTCTCATGAATACAGTTTTGGAGATAATCCTGAATAACTATTCAGACTCACCTATTCGGAAAGGCATACCCGACTGACCCAAACTTAAATGCCTCAACCGTGCAACACTTCACTATCAAAGATCGTACTGGACATTAACAAACCCTTCTACCTCTAACCCAACTTGACTGAATCTTATCTTCCCTATCCCTCTATAACATCTTTTGTACTTATCCCCTACCGGACTTGGCGAATGCCTTTACGGTATTATGTAAGCTCTTTGAGCAGGGACTGTCTTTCTTCTATGTTTGTGCAGCGCTGCGTATGCCTTGTAGCGCTATAGAAATGCTAAATAGTAGTAGTAGAAATAAATAAATACATAAATTTCCATAAATATTATCTGTATGTACTGTTTAAACAGTCAATAGTCTACAGCATTTGTTTACTTTGCAAAATCCCCTAATTGAGCAAACACAGAGACCCAGTCCATAACTGCTACACTACCATCTTGTATAAAAAATTGATGAGATCATTTTAAACTATTGTGTACATAACATTCCTTTCTGTAAACAACTTCATAAAATTACGGGTTGCATCCAAAAATATTGCATCCTCCAGGTGACTCTGAGGTCAGAAAGTTACTGAACTTGGCTACTTTCAGTTCAACCTCGTCAACTAATTTTCAGTTGCCCGTATTATTATTATTTTTTTTTAATGATAAGTGACACTTATATGGAATTGCTTTGTATGAAAAGGTCAAATGAAGATCATGCAAACGTTTAGCATTCAGACTTTGCCTTGGGATAGTTTCCAAAGATTTATTGTAAATTCAGTGATGTATGTTTACTTTCTTGGTCTGGTTTTGAAAAGGGACTTCTTAAGCTATAAGCAGAGATTTAACTGTTGATTACATCAGTATAAAGCAGACTGCATGTAATTGGAAAAGATTGCTGACATTTCTGGTAAGACTACATTTTTTGCCACTCTTTCCATATGACAGTTTCCTTGTGAAACCACAGAATACCTTCACTATTATGCAATGTGGGAAGACCCACTCCCTTCAAATGTAATTATGGGGCTTTCACTTTCTGAGTCACTAAATGCAGGCACCCCACAGACATAATGTATTTGGTCTCTGGCATTGGTTAAGGGTTTATTGTTCTTTAGTTTTTGATTCATGTTATACAGGACCTGGTACAAGGGGTAATGGTATGGGAACCTCCAGGTAACAGTGATAACAGTGGGATCAAATCTGTCATCACTGGAAGGAAAATGCTAAAAACAAAACAAAAAAAAAACCCTACTGTGGTAGCACTTAATTGTACAAAGGGAGACTATGGAAAATTTAAGGAAACTGGACAAAAGAAAACTAAGACCTATGTTTACTAAGCGGCACTACGGGCTCGTTAACAATTTTAATGCGTGTAAATGGTTTATGCGCGTTTAACGCTAACGCGCCCATAGAAATGTATAGGCGCATTAGCATTTAATGCGCCTTAAATTTACAGGAATGTTAAAAACACTAACGCACCTTAGTAAACATACCCCTAAAAGAAGCAGTTACATTGCCAGGGTCAAATGTTTGCATGAGGCGTGGACATTATTTAAAAAAGACCATTTTGGAAGCCCAAATAAAATATATTTTGTGCAAATAAAAAAGGTCAAAAGAAGGTCAAATAATGGTTAGTGTGGTCTTATGGTGTGGTAGAAGTTGCAGTGACAGCCAAAAATGAAGAAAACAGGGATCGGCATAAGCTTTGGAAAGCTAGATGTAAAAAGTTAGTAAGCCTGACCAAGAGATACCAAGAGGTAAAAGGAGTACTCAAGGTGGACATGATAATAGCAAAACATCAATCTTTAATGTGGAGGATGCTGGGGTCATTTCAACACTAGAAACCTTCTTTGATGGTGATCATTTGGACCAACTACAGAACATCGCCCTAAGTTTAGAAGACGTAATAAATCAAACTGACAAACACAAGAACAATACCAAATAACTAGACCTCAATCTTTTTCACCCCAGAATGCTGAATGAGTTCAAACTTGAGATTGCTAGTCCATTACTAGTAATCCATAATCTATCATTCAAAATGGCCAGGATACCTGAGGATTGGAAGGAAATGGCATTTGTTAAAAAGGGTCCAAGAATGATCTGGAAAACTATAATTGGAGAGCCTGGAGTTCTTGCAGGGCAGGATGGTTGAAACTATACTAAAAAACAAAATCATTGATCAGACAGACATGACGTTATGGAAAGTCAGCATAAGCTCAGAAAAGTCAAGTCCTGCCTTACCAATAGATTAGATTTCTTTGAAGGTGTAAACAGAATAGTAGATAACAGTAAGGAGTCCTTTTACAAAGGCGCTCTAAAAACTGGCTTGCGGTAGTGTAGGCACAGGTTTTGGGCACGCGCCAATCCATTTTTCAGCGCACCTGTAAAAAAAGGCCTTTTTTTTGCCGAAAATAGATATGTGGCAAAATCAAAATTGTTGCGCGTCCATTTTGGGTCTGAGACCTTACCGCCAGCCACAGATCTAGTGGTAAAGAATTTGGGCGGTAATGACCTGTGCGCGTCCACTACTCGCGCCTGAAAATAAAAAAATATTTTTTAGACGTGCGTATCGAACACGCGCCAAAAATGAAATTACCGCAAGAGCCACGTGGTAGTCGGGCAGCAACTCCATTTTGGCGCACGTTGGGCGCGCGTAGATGCTTATGCGGCTTAGTAAAAGGACTCCTAAGTGAATAACAAGCCAATTACTGCCAATAATTGGCTTTTTAATAATTATTGGCACTGATCAGATTTACTAGATAATTATGTCTGTAAATTTAAGCACAGGATCCACACTTCAATTTTACACATGACCTAAAAAAGGGGGCATGGAAGTGGGAGGCTCATGGGCCTTTCAGGGCAGAGAGGTTTTGAGTTACGCACGTAACTGGGGCATCGCGTGCAAATTCAGGTGCGGTTATTTGCACCACATTTTCGTTTGTGCAAATGGCGGTGCATAAATTTACACACGATCCCAGAGCCTAAGCATTATTCTATAAACCGCACCTAACTTTAAGCACGGCTTATAGAATAGTGCACCAATTTTTTTGTCACCATATATAGATTTCACCCTTATGTGCAAAGAGAATGCACCCTTTCTGAACAGTTAGCCTATGCCAATGGCTGCCCTGTTTTAAAGTGTGCACTCTCACTTGAAAGAGTATGTACTATTATCGGCAAACAATAAAACATTAATTTTGTGTATTTTCTGCTCATTTTCATTTGATAACAACATGGAATGATTTGGGATATGTTGCAAACAAATGCCAATCCCTAGTCGTCAGTGATCTACTTACAAAGTTTCAGCTCCCAGAAGCATCTCCACTTTTTCTCCTGCATGGTTCATGTGGATGGTTAGCCTGAAGAGGTGACTGGTTGAACTTTGGCGCAAGTAGAGCGCTGTCGTACTGTTTTTCCCTGGGGAAGAATTTGGCTCCTCATTGTCACACTGTTCAACTGAAAGCTGATCCCTTAACGCGTAATCTGTGACATTGTAACTGTCCTCACTGCATGAGAACAAAAGACATTTTTTAAAAAAAATTACAGTGATTCCCTATAGCATACAACAGGCTACAGAGTTCACAGCTGGTGTTCAGACATTTCATCCAAGTTCCTCAATCAACATTTTGGGAAATTAACAAAACATCTGCTTGTCCAGGATACAAAAGAAATTAAAGCCAGAGCCTTGAGGCATTGTACTCAAATGAAATAGCTCTGAAATGCATTCTGTGAAACAAACACTTCTTACCCTATTCACTGACAGTTTAGGGATGAAAGACATCTAGAAAGTGGAATGGTCCACAGTAGTTTATTACCTTTACTGACAGGTCAATGCTCAAAACGTAACGCCAGTACCAGAGGCGATAGAAAGCACAAAATGCTTAGAAGGCTCTAGTAAGGGTGATAATGTGCATGCCAAAGATTATCACAGATAGCATGCAAATGTATTTAAATAGATGTTCATGAGGATCATTTCCTATTCCCTCCCAGTGCTCGCAGAACAGCACAGAAAACAAAGCTGCCCTTACCCCTGAAAACCTAATGCCAACTTGGAGCAGGCGTTAGGATGTTTGAAGAGAGGATTTCTCACAATTCTTTCTTTAAAATCTGCTGGTTCTGATTTCTTTTGGAAGTGGAAGAAAGCCCGTGCAAACCTGTAGGCGTCGGTACTAAGGAAGAAATGTTTGCGAGCCCGAGCAAACCCAAAAGTGAAAGCACACGCTGGTGCCTCTTTCGTGCACTTAAATATAAGCCTTCCAAGTAAAAAAAGAAATTGAACAGCTTATATTTAAAGGCGCAGAAAACAGGCACTAATGTGTGCTTCGGTTTCAGGTTTGCCTGGCGCATGCGCACAAGAGCTACGTTTATCTCAACACTCTTCTGCGCATGCGCCAAGCACGTTCCCTCTTGCTTTCGCTTTTACAGAGCGCATATAATTTGAATGCCAGTTCCTTTGAGCATTGGTGAGCTAGATTTCTTCGCTGTTCCGGCGGTATGGGTTCTAAACTTTACTGCGGGAGTTCTGGGCATCAGTCTATGAAAGCAGAATGTGATGAACAAACCTACCACTCTTCTTATAAGTTGCAATTAGAAAATGCTCTGTCCTTCTCTTCTTAGGTTTCTAGTCAGAGTGCAATAATTTACTTTCAACTTTATTGCAGTATGATCTATCTCTTGGTTTCATATCTATCTAAATTTTGTATGCTGTTCTTATCTGGCTTTCCTTTATGTGGGTGTCAGAGAAGCTCAGTGCTATCATGAAATTAACATGAAAAAATTCTGCTGGCATGCTATTCACAATGAGAAGAAAAATTACTGCCAAATTAATATCGTGCCCCTTCCCTTTGGAATGGTTTGCCTCTGGGACTTCGTCTAAACTGAAAATGCATCTTTTTTTCTGCCGCCTTTGGCTAGATGTAGGGCTGACTGCACGATTTACTGTACTGGGCTCAATGGTATTACATACGGAAGTATTGATGTCTAGATTCTTTGGGGCCGATATTCAGATAGCGGGAGTCAACCCAGCTAATTCCCACTGTCAGCGTTAGTGCCGGATATTAAATGCCAGGCTGTTTCCCGTGACCGACACTGAATATCCGGTTTGTTTTTGGATGGTTTGAACTTATCCAGCTGATATCTGTCCCTAGTCGGTTAAGTTCAAAGCAACCAAAGATATACCAGCTATACATGTGGCCAAAGATGGCTGCCAAACCCATGCTACAAATTGGTGCAGAAATAGCCGGCTATCTCTCGTTGAATATCTCTGGATAACCAGCTAAGTACCATTTCCCTAGCCAGGTGCCATTCCTGGCCTGTTAAATGGTTTTGAATATCAGACGGGGGGGGGGGGGGGGGGGGGGGGGGGGGGGGGGGGGGGGAGGGGGGTCTCTGTTCTGTTATATATAGATTAGACTAGTATCTTGTGTGAGTGTGTTCTTTCCTGTCCATTTTATTGTAGTTCTTGTCTTGCTTTTTGGTTTTGTTAGGTTTTTTTTAGTTGTACATCGCTTAGACTTAGCTTGTCCACAATTTTGTGATCCATCAAGCTCTCAATAAACATGAACACTGTGAAATGTCACCCTTCATGTCAGTGCGTGAGTAGCGATTGGGTCACACATTGACAAGAAAAAATGACATTAACAAAACCCCCAAAAACAAAACAAGCCAGCAGTTTGCATTCGTCAAACTCCCTCTCTAACCTGACTCACCTAACCCCCAATTCAAGAAAATCTTTATTTGGTAGTATAGTGGCCCCCATCCCTCCTTGACCCTCTTTCCCCCTGACTAAAATAAAAATGTAATCCCTAGCTATTTTTGAAGATGTGATGCCAGAGACAGGAGTGACAGGTGGGCTCGGCAGGGCCTGGGGAAGGGGTGGGGTGCTACTAGACATCAGGAATTTAAGGTACATAAGTATTACCATAGTGGGAAAGACCAAAGGTTCATCGAGCCCAGCATCCTGTTTCCAACAGTGGCCAATCCAGGTCACAAATACCCGGCAAGATCCCAAAAATGTACAAAACATTTTATACTGCTTATCCCTGAAATAGTGGATTTTCCCCAAGTCCATTTAATAATGGTCTATGGACTTTACCTCTAGGAAGCCGTCCAAAACTTTTTAAAACTCCACTAAGCTAACCGCCTTTACCACATTCTCTGGCAACAAATTCCAGAGTTTAATTGCACGTTGAGTGAAGAAAGATTTTCTCCGATTCGTTTTAAATTTACTACATTGTAGCTTCATCGCATGCCCCCTAGTCCTGGTATTTTTGGAAAGCGTGAACAGACGCTTCACATCTACCCGTTCATCTCCCCTCAGCCGCCTTTTCTCTAAGCTGAAGAGCCCTAGCCGCTTTAGCCTTTCCTCAAAAGGAAGTCATCCCATCCCCTTTATCATTTTCGTCGCCCTTCTCTACACCTTTTCTAATTCCACTTTATCTTTTTTGAGATGTGGCGACCAGAATTGAACACAATATTTGAGGTGCGGTCGCACCATGGAGCGATACAAAGGCATTATAACATCCTCTTTTTTGTTTTCTATTCCTTTCCTAATAATACCTAACATTCTATTTGCTTTCTTAGCCGCAGCAGCACACTGAGCAGAAGGTTTCAACGTATCATCAACGACGACACCTAGATCCCTTTCTTGGTCTTTGATTCCTAATGTGGAACCTTGCATGACGTAGCTATAATTCAGGTTCCTCTTTCCCACATGCATCACTTTACACTTGCTCACATTAAACGTCATCTGCCATTTAGACGCCTATTTATACGTTATTCATATTCGGCTGAATGGTGATTTACTACTACTAAATTCAAATAAGAATAATCTGGGTTTGTACTAAGCTAAATCCTACTGAAAAACACTTTCTCTCCTATTTCATGTTGCTTCTTTTATTATTCGGTATGTTAAAACCCAAGGTGTTTTTTTTTTAAGTTACGGGGGGGGGGGGGGGGGGGGTTTGAGAAGGGAAGGAGGCCACTAGACTACCAGGGAAATGTGTTTTTAAATATTGGGGGGGGGGGGGGGATAGGGTGGGGTGGCCAGTTTGGGTAGGGGAGGAAGGGTTGTTGCAGAAAACTATCTGGGGCAGGGTGGTTTGGTTGGGGAGAGAGAAAGGAGACAATTTTAAAGACTATTCAGCTGTGATTATGTCATTCTTGAGCTGGGCTGACTTTTTTCTTCCAGCTCAAAAGCTGCCAAGTCACACAAAGGACTGTGGTATCCTCCATTCAGTAGTGCAGCGTGTCAGTAACTATACTGGTAATGGAGAAAATGAGATTCCTTACAAGGAGAAATACTGAGTAGAAATAATCCTGTTTTTTTCAGTCGTTATATCTCTGTACTGAACTTTTAGATCATAACACACTCTGGGGGTAATTTTAAAAAGCAATGTTGTGCATAAACCACATGTTGAGGGTAATTATATAAGGGGGTATCTAGTCAGTGGCGTAGGAAGGGGGGCGGTGGGGCGGTCCGCCCCGGGTGCACGCGCTGGGGCGGGGTGTCGGCTCGCTGGTTCTCTGCTCTTTCTGCCCCGGAACAAGTTACTTCCTGTTCCGGGGCAGAGAAAGCAGGGAAGCAGCAGAGCAGACGCAGCTCCCAGTGATGTGCACTGGGGGCGGATCGGCCCTCCCGCCTGCCCCCTGCTGCAAGGTAGGGTGCGTTTTGGGGGGGGGGGGGTGTGCAGCGGCGACCCGCCCCGGGTGTCAGGCACCCTCGCTACGGCACTGTACCTAGTGTAGGTGCATTTTGGGGCACCTATTTTAAGTCAGTTTTATAAAGACAGATAGAAGCCTATTTGTCTTTACAATATATCAGTTTACGTGGCAGGAACTGTGCCTATATTGCAGGTATTGACCTGGAACAAGTGTAGATGTCAACACCAGGCCGGTTAAATGTCCCATAACCAGCTCTCCGGCGATATTCAGTCCCGCTGAATATCACCGGTTAGCGACTAGCAGATAGCCAGTTATATAGGCCGACATCAATGGCTATCCGCCGATTTTCAGCCCCACTTTAGCGGTTATATTTGGCTGTGTGAATATGTGGGGTATCTTTGGCCGGTGAAAAGATCACCGGCTAAGTCTGGATATCAACATAGCCAGTTATCTTCTAACCAGCCAAAAATAAACCGGATATTCAACGCTGGTCACTGGAAATGGCCCGGCATTGAATATCCCGGGTTTGGCGGTGACCGTGGGAGTTAGCCAGGCTAACTTCTGCGGTCTGAATATCGGCTCCATGCATTAGTATCTGCATATAATAATAAAAATAGTATACCATTTTAGTTGTACCATAGAAAGATGGTATATCAAATCCACAAACCAGGCACCTTGTTACAAAATTATCTTTTGTTCTTTGGTTAGCATTTGCTGTTTGTGAAATGAGTGCTAGCAGGTGTTTAAAGTGCAGAAGAAATAGCCTGAACACTTCAAGCTGGTTTTTGTCACGCTTATTGTTTTGTTTTTTTAGTCATTTCTGTCCAACAAACATTAATGCATGCCTGAAAGAAGATCTTCCAGGAAACGCTCGTCTTAATAAATTGGCCAGAGTTCGGGCATGTTTATGTCTGTTTGGTTAACAAACATATGTTTTGTGGAGAAACTTGAATAATCTGTGCTGCAACCAGGAAGTGAATTCCCAGTCTGAAATCAAGAAATGCTTCAAAGGCCTTGACTTTTTTGTCAACACTAAGTGGCTCTTTTACTAAAGCTTAGCTTGAATTATCTGCAGCAGGTCCCATATTATTCCCACGGGCCCTGCTGCAGATAACTCGAGCTAATCTTTAGTAAAAGACCCCCTATGAATTTTCTTTAGGAAATGTATCCCATAGTTGCAGTGTCATAGCAAGGGCGTGGCGGCAGTCCGCCCCGGGTGCACGCCGCTGGGGGGGGGGGGGGGGGGGGGGGCGGGGTGTCGGCTCCGCTGGTTCTCTGCTCCCTCTGCCCTGGAACAGGTTACTTCCTGTTCCGGGGCAGAGGGAGCAGGGAACCAGCGGAACCGACACCCCCCCAGCGGCGTGCACACGGCAGCCAAGAATGCACTAGGGGTGGGGGGGCTTGGGTGATGTGCCGAGGGGAGGGGCTTGGGTGATGCGCCGAGGGGGGGGTGTCATGCTACACCTGGGGGGGGGGGCACAGCGACGAGCCGTCCCGGGTGGCAGCCGCCCTCGCTACACCACTGCATAGTTGTCTTACAAGTACAAGCAAGTTTTCTACCTGATAATCAAAACAGAAGGGCCGCCCTGAAGAGAAAGGGGTTCTCAACCCAGTTTTTGGACACACCTAGCCAGTCAGGTTTTCTGGATACCCACAATGAACATGCATGAGATAAATTTGCATATCATGGAGGGCATGCAAATCTATCTCATGCATATTCATTGTGGGTATCCTGAAAACCTGACTGGCTAGGTGAGTCCTCAGAACCCCTGCTGAAGAGTAATCGATAACTATTACATTTTAATGAAATCATATTCTTTCAAAATAAGAAAAAATCAATTTGTATAATAACCACAGAAAATTGATGAACAGGGGTTTCATACTCTTGCTCTTCAAATACATACAAACATACAAAAATACATACAAACTTATCTATGTACTTATGTACTAACATGTGTACTTGCAAAATCCAGGCATGGACACTTGCACCTGCTCGTGAGACACTCGAGAGCAGGTGGTAATATTCATTCCTGTATGGTAGTGTGATTTCCACTGCTTATGCTGAATTCAAGCAGGGGCGTAGCCAGATAACAGATTTTGGGTGGGCATAGGCAAGAAGTGGGTGGGCACCAAGTGTTCTCCCTCCCCAAAACCACCACTAAAAAATATCTCAGCTGGCATGAAAATTCTTCTTCCCACCTTGGCAGTCTGTAGCAGGCATGCATTGAAAACTGAGCATGCGCAGGTGCCAGTACCATGGAGAGTAGCATCTCCGTTACCATCAGGGGGAAGTCTTCAGCTGGCAGAGCTTGGGATCTCCACCAGCTACTGCTAAACGTGTGCTACTGTTGGGTGGGCCTGAGCCCTAAGTGGGTGGGCCCTGGCCCACCTGTGGCTATGCCACTGAATTCAAGAGAGCTTGGGACAAGTACACAGGATTTCGAAGGGAGTGACAGGGAGAGCAGATGGCATGGATGGGACACAATGGCTAGGCCATACAGTCTTTATCTGCCTGCAATTTTCTATGCATGCAGAAATTCCATGATGGACCATCAAAAAGATTCAGTTTTACTCCTTCTATGCACTCCAAAATTATTATTATTTTTTATAGTCGTGACAAACACTTCCCAAAAATCTGCTTTTGTGATAATTATTATTCAGGATTGTTTTTATTTATATTCATCCTTACAAACACCAAGAATTTGGATGAATCCAGCCTCAAAGTGAACTTCTGAAGTGTTGCCTGATGCCTAAGAAGAAATTTATTTTAAACGTTTGTCTTAGGAGTTTAGGCACTGTTGAGGTTTGGACCTGAGTGGTGCTGGCTCACACTTGTGTGATATGGTGCCAGAGATACAAAATGGAAAATTCAAGTGAAAATGATGCTCTAACCCTGGAAAAATGTGCAAAATTAAGTCTGAAATATTTCAGCTCCAGTTCCAAAGCTTGCCTTGAGCTACTGCTGAAAACATAATAGCTAAACCCAAATAAAATAGTTTCAGACAGCAAAACACATTCTCATTGGCCATCGGCTGTCACACAGAGAAAAAGCAACAGAAAAGTTATAGCGCTTACGAGTGAGACTGAGATTGAAGATATATAATTAGTGGCTATTTTCTCTGAAAGATTGAAATGATGTATTTTTGTTATATGACAACACTTGAAAAAGCTCACAAATAATATTTTACCATTGATTTAACAAAAAAAGTATCTGCATATTATATTTTGGTTGTTGCACTTAGAAACCCAATGAAAGATAATATTAAGAAAGGTTCATGCTTGAAATATCCTCCTTTCTGAGGATGTCATCTGGATGAACATTCATTCTGAGGGCTTCTCTCACATATTAACATTTTTTTTTTAATTTTTGCATTTGTTATACACACTGGTTTATTGCTATTGTTGAATCAGAGTTCAGTGCTAGAGGGTCTTTAGAGTTTGCTCAGATGACATGAGAACTGGAATATTTTGGTATGATGATTTTCATGGAGAAATGTCTTAATTCTGATTTGCACCTGTTATTGGGTGGAGGTTGGATTTTGTGGACGCAGAGACTGTTTACATTTAACACATAAGAATCCCCTCACTCCCTAGTTGCAGTTATGAAAAGGAGCCACCCCTATTCCTGGTGCCTTAAGGGGGTGGGGAACATAGGCGGGGCATTGAGGTTCAGCATAAGGGGCAAGGAATGAGGTGAAGTATCATGAGGCGCTGGTGGTGCTATCTCAGCCCTGAACTCAGACAGCAGTGCCATACCTGGCTGCTGCTGCTGCTCATGGCATTGGGTGGGCCTCCAGTCCATCGTAGTTTGGGTTATATAGGCCTTACGTGCACTGCTGTTTCCTGATCTGCCTAGCCCCAGACAAACTGGCTGCCACTGCAGCGGTATTGTAGATCTGAGTCCTGCCCCCATGGCCTGCATAGGCACACTAGTAAGGTCTTGCCCTCTGGCCTCCTCCACACTCCACCATGTGCCATGACCTGCCCAGAGCCAGGATCTGACTCAGAAGCCTTCAACATGGCTCAGTACATGCCTCATCCTGAAATAAAAGGGGCACAAGTCAGAGTGAAGACAAGACCTCCCTTGGCCCCTCTACTAGTGCTCAGGCATAGGCATAGTTTGACTGCTCCATTGGGGGGGGGGGGGGGGAGGGTGTGCTCTGACATATTAGCATACTAATTTGCATCTATACATCTAATATACATCTAATAATGCAGGATCACCTCAATTTCCGGAAATCACTAAAGACCGATCTGTTCGAAAAGGCATACACTACTGATCCAACTTAAGTAACTGAACTCAGCAACACAACGAAGCCATAACCTGCAATGAACAATATATCACTCTACTTCTCTTGAATCTCTAATGTTCTGTAACAACATCACTCTGTATTTGTTTCATCACCGGAGGTGGCTAACACCTCACGGTACTGTGTAAGCCACATTGCGTCTGCAAATAAGTGGGAAAATGTGGGGTACAAATGCAACAAATAAAATAAATAAATAAATAAAAAATATATTCATTATGGCTCGTATTCACATTTGTGATACATGCTGTATGCAAGGAACTTAACTTATCAAAATGTTGTCACAACTAATGTTATGGATCCTTCTATCACTTATCCCTATAGTGGTCATGTCATTTTGCTTTATGGTTTTCATCAGGGTACATATGTATGACAACTAAGAGGTTCACCAGCATATTCTTTCGTTGAATGGGTCTGAATTTTATTACAGTCAAACATGTAGACACTTTCAGTATGGTGTAAGAGTTCAGCAGCCGAAAGCGTCTAAATTTTTGACTGTATTATCTGTATCAGCTGTACCTAATGGTTAGAGCAGTAGGCTGCCAACCAGTGAAACCAGGGTTCAAATCCAACTGCAGCTCCTTGATTTCTTGGATAAGTCATTTAACATTCCATTGCCTCAGGTAAGCACTTACACTGCAAGCCCTCAAGGAAAAGGAAATATCTACTGTACCTGAAAGTAACTTTCTTTAAGCTACTACTGAGAAAGGCGTAATCTAAATTCAAATCCAGTATCAGGCATATTTTAAATTAAAAAACCCTAGAAATGTCACTCAGGAACTATAGAGCAATTCTACCATACCACAATAGCACTAATTTCTAAGAGTCACACAAGAAGGGCCTACCTAAAAGAAGACTGCACCGTAAACATTGTGGTGGACACTAGAACATCAATGTACCTATTGGAAAACTAAACAAGCCAGATTAGTACAGATTGATCCTGCACAGACATTCAATACGAACAGAACACTTGGTCTCTTCCACACACATAGAATGCAAATAGATCCTCACAAAATATGGAATAAATAACTACAAATTAAAAATAGATATTTGCAGACAAAAATTAAACTGAACTCCCAAAATAGCCAGACTTTGCACACAACACCAGCAAACAGTAGTGTGTCCCCTTATACAGAGAAACCTCGGTTTTCGTCGATAATCCGTCCGAAAACAATCGTCGAAATCCGAAACCGATGAAAGCCGAGGCAAATAACGAGGACGGCCAAAATCGGTAGAAGGATGTCCATCTTCCGATACAAATTGTTTTTTGTTTTGTTATGTTTTGTTTTGTTACATTTGTACCCCGCGCTTTCCCACTCATGGCAGGCTCAATGCGGCTTACATATTGTATACAGGTACTTATTTGTACCTGGGGCAATGGAGGGTTAAGTGACTTGCCCAGAGTCACAAGGAGCTGCCTGTGCCTGAAGTGGGAATCAAACTCAGTTCCTCAGTTCCCCAGGACCAGAGTCCACCACCCTAACCATTAGGCCACTCCTCCACTCAAATTGGGAGATGGACGTCCTTTTTCAACGAAATCCGAGGCAACCAACGAAAACCGAGACAAATTTCTTGTCGAAAAAAATCAACGAAATCCAAAACCAACGAAAACCGAGGTACTACTGTACTGTGCAAATTATAAGGACAGCAGGTGTAAATTTCAAAACCTGACGTATTTCAAATAGTACATTAGAAAATAAGGGGTTATTTTACTAAGGTGCATAATGGATTTAGCATGCTAATGATTAGCGAATGCTACATGCTAAGAAGCCCATTTTATACCTATGGACTTCTTAGCATTTAGCACACACTAATCATTAGCACACCTTAGTAAAAGGACCCCTAAATATGAGATACTGTCCTAACCAGAGGAGGGTGGCTTTGACCTCTGAATGCTAACTGAAAAATGAATTAACTTCGTCCAATAAAAAGCTATCACCTTATTTTCCATCTTTTAATTTATATTTCATTTGTAATATACTGTTTGTAATATGCCAGTTTTTGATACTGATATTTTCCGCAGTACAGAGGGACAGACAACACTGTTTCTTTTTCTGTGATGTTGAATTGTGTGCTGAGCTTAAGGATTCATTTTAATTTTTGTCTACATATTTGTTTTATTTTTTATATTAACCTTTAGAGTAGGATTCAGGGCTATGACACTACTTTATCCTAAATTAAAAATATTTTTTTCTACCTGTGTGGTCCGGGCATTTACTTTTTCTAATCATGTTGATTTCAGTCTCTGGTTTCTGCTTTCCTCTCTCTTCTCTTAACTCTCTTGCCAGGGTTTCATTTTCCATTTGCCATTTTTCTCTCTCCTCCTGTCCTTTTCATTCTGGTCATTACATCCAGCATTCATTTTTTTCCTTTCAGTTTCTTCCATTTATAGTTCTGCCTCTCTGTCCAGCTTTCATTATTACTGACCAGTCTTCAATTGTTCCTCTTTTTACTGCACCTACCTACATGTTTCCATCTCTTTCCCTCAACCTGGCTCTCCCATTCTCCTTCCTCATATTCCCCAAACTTTTACCAACTCTGTCGTCTCCTCCTACCATCCTCGTTCTCCCTATTTTGTCTCCTTCCTTTCCCTCTCTCTCCCCCTATTCCATCCACCATCTCTGCTCTTTCTCCTATTCCCTTCCATCCTGTCTCTCACCTCCCCCCTCTTCCATTGTCTCCCCTCCCTCCACTTCCATTTAATACCTCTCCTTTCCCCTTCCCCCTTCCATCAAGCATCTTCCCTCTATTGTCTCCCCTTTACCCCCCCCCCCTCTCTTCTTCCATTTCAGTATCTCTCCTTTCCCCCCTTTCATCCCTTCCTCACCATTCCATCCAGAATCTCCTCTCTCACTCCCCCTTCCCTGCTACAGTCATCCAGAATGTCCTATAATGCTCCCTCCCTCCCAGCCTGCCTTGCCCTGGGCATCTAGGATTTCTTCTGTCTCTCCCTCTTATGCCCCCACCATTCAACATTACCCCTCTGTTTCTCTTGCTCCCCCACCATTGCCCTTCTGTCTATCATCCCCCAGCACCAAGCATTACTCTGTCTCTCTCTTCCCTCCCTTCATTCAGCTTGGCCCGTCTCTCACCAATACTATTGTCTCTTTTTACCTTCTCCCATCATGCAGCATAGTCCCATCTCCCTTTTTCTTTCTACCTTGCTCCCTCTTGATGACTAATTAAAACATCTTGAGTCCGCAGCTGCCTGGAGGCAAGCAAAACAAAATGAATTCCCTACTGTCCATACCTGGGCAGGGGTAAGGGCTGGTGCCCAGACACTGATTTCCTCCCAGGTCGCTACTGCGGTGGCCTGGAGGAACCATGAGTTGCCCTGTCTCTTGCTCGCTCTCCTCTTCTCGTGGTGGCAAAGCAAAAAACAAAATGAAACTATGCACGAGGCCATAGCCCTGCACGTGCCGCTGCTGGCTTCCTTCCTTCTTCCTCCCCTCATGATGTAACTTCCTGTAGAGGAAGGAAGGAAACCGGCAGCGGCGCGCCCAGGGCTACGGCTTCAGTTTGTTGTTTTGCCGCCACGAGCGCGAGAGTCAGAGAAGAAAGTGAGTGAGCGAGCAAGAGACAAGGCATCTCGTGGTTCCTCCAGGCTGCCGCAGTAACAGTCCGGAATCAGTGTCTGGGCACCTGTGCCTTTACCCCTGCCCAGGTAGGGGCAACTCGTTTGGAGGAGGGCAATGTCTCCCTCATTCCCCCAAACTATGCCCAAGTGCCCAGGTTTAAAAAAAAAAACCTCTTGCATTTTATCTATGTACAGGGGGTGGGGGTGGGGTAAGTGCAGGGAAGATGATGGGGTATAGGGAGGGGAGATATGAAAGAGCTTATCCATGTTAACTCTGGGCCCATCCAAATAGTCAGGTCTGGCTAGGCCACAGATGCAATCAATTGGAGTGGAGGAGAATCTTAATGTTAGTAGTGCGGTGGCCTGAGAACCAGAGAAATGGGGTTCAGAGCTAAGGCTCTTCAGCTTGGAGAAAAGGCAGCTGAGGGGTAGATATGATAGAGGTCTATAAAATAATGAGTGGAGTGGAACAGGTAGATGTGACTCGCTTGTTTACTCTTTCCAAAAATACTAGGATCAGGGGGCATGCAATGAAGCTAGAAAGTAATAAATTTAAAACGAACTGGAGAAAATATTTCTTCACTCAACATGTAATTAAACTCGGGAATGTTTGCCAGAGAATGTAGTAAAAGCAGTTAGCTTAGCGTGGTTTTAAAAAAAAGGTTTGGATGGCTTCCTAAAGGAAAAGTTCACAGACTATTATTAAAATGGACTTGGGGAAAATCCACTGCTTATTTGTAGAATGTATTTATGCATGTCCTTGTGACTCTAGACAAGTCACTTAACCCTCCATTGCTCTAGGTACAAAATAAACACCTGTATATAATGTGTAAACCACTTCCACTGTAACCACAGAAAGGCGGTATATCAAGTTCCATCCCCTTATGTTAGTAGAAAATCAGCACTCATTCAAAAAACAGAACACATCTTCATTCACACAGAAAAGACAAAGGGAGGCTGGATGTCTGCCAGCTTACACAGAACTTCCAATGGAAGCAAGACACCAGTGAGAATGAAAGGTGATATTTACAGGGCTTGACCAGAGACCCTTTAATTGCTTTCTGGATGGCATGAACAGCTGCAGATCCAGGAATGAGCCAACCACAAATTCGACTGCCCCCCTCCCCTGCAACCCGGAAATTCCTTCACTTGCATTAAAGTATGACAATGTCTGTTTCCTTAGGAAAGTGACCTGATGTGACTGAAGATGTTTCTAACTCACAGGAAGGAAGACAAATGGTGCTAATGACAGTCCCAGTCAGCCTTTCCTGGTAAGTATCCAGCCTCCATCATCAAATTTCAAGGTCAAGACAATGGGTTTGATTGGTAGTCTTTAAAAATCTATTAAGAGTAGCCTGGAAAAGATTTGCAGCACCTGTGATGAAAGTAAATAAGGTGGCAGGATACGGTGCATTAATAAGATTAAATGGTGCCAAGCAATTCAAGATTTAAAAAAAAAAATCTTTTTAATGTGGTATTTTCTTTTGGTATATCTTCTGTTGAATCAGCATTAAGCCACTTCAAAATTCGGACCCCAATTCTATTCTATAAAGAGAACTCATCTTGGAGAATAACGCTGGGTGCCTTTTTTTCCGAGGTCCAAATTTAGACACCATTTACCGAATCTAGCCCTACAGGGAAAGAGGGCATGTCCAGAAACACAACAACAGGAAAAAGATCTTTTTGACAGGCACGCTAGAAACAATCTTAGGGCCTGTTTTACCAAGTTATGGCAAAAAGGGCATGTTTTCGATGCACGCCGAGGCCCCCTTTTACCGCAGTAGGTAAAAGGTATGTCTTTCTTTTCTTGATGAAATGGCCATGCAGTAAGCTCATTGAGGTGGTGGTAAGGGCTCCTGCACTAAAATGGTAGTAACCAGGCAGCACGTGGCACTGCCCGATTACTGCCAGATACACGGTACACTGGGGGTAGGAACTACTGCCAAGCTGCTGCGGTAGCCCAGAGGTACTTCCTTATTAGCGAGCGGTAAGCCCGTGTTGGGCTTATAGCAGCTTTGTGGAACAGTGGAATAGCAACATTCCATGTAGAATCTCAAATAGTAGCAACATTCCATCTAGAATCTCCAATAGTAGCAACATTCCAAAATCTCAAATAGTAGCAACATTTCATGTAGAACCTCAAATAGGGAAAGGGAACTGGGACTTGATATACTGCCTTTCTGAGGTTTTTGCAACTACATTCAAAGCGGTTTACATATATTCAGGTACTTATTTTGTACCAGGGGCAATGGAGGGTTAAGTGACTTGCCCAGAGTCACAAGGAGCTGCAGTGGGAATCGAACTCAGTTCCCCAGGGTCAAAGTCCATTGCACTAACCACTAGGCTACTATTGATCTTGGAAAGCCTGTTACAGAATACTGTTTAGTGCCGATTTTTTTTCCAGTGCTGAATTTTGAGCGCCATTTATTGGATTTCCCCTATGTGGAAAGAGGGAACACTGTTTCATGACAACACTCTTTTCCAGAAAGGGCATGCCTGCGTTCATAAGTCTGCACATGTGCAAAGGTTTCATTATCAGCAATGTGTGTCCTCTTTCCATATAGGACTAGATTCTTTATATGGCGCCTGAAAACTGAAAAAAAATGCACCTAGGCGGTACTCTATATAAAGTATACCTGATTACATTTAGTTGTGGGCAGTTCCGCCATGTAAAACTTGGTGTAAATCCCGGCGACTAAATTAGGCGTGCACCTGGTATATTCTATAACAACGTGCAGAAATTAAAAAAACACCAATGACCTGCCCATTCCATGCCCATGGCCACGCCCCCTTTTCAATTATGCAACTTAGAATTTACATGCATCACATTACAGAATATGGTTAGTCAATTGTGCACGTAAATTCTAATTAATAACATTTAGTGTCAATAATTGCTTTTTACATGGCAATTATCAGCACTGAATGGCTTGTTAACTAATTAAGTTGCACGTGCAAATCCGGAATATGACCAGATTTGCACACGCAACTTATGTCGCACTGTACAGAATTCGGGGGATAGTGCATACGATTTCCACAGAGTGTGCACTACTAACAGAGAAAGGCAAAACACGAAATGTCGTGGGTTTTTTTCCCCCACTCGTTTTCATTTGATAACAACATGCAACAACACAGGATCATTGTTGACATTTCCTAATTGCAAACGACAGCCCATCCCTAGTTTAGAATCGACTTTTCTCAGTACACTTAGCTCGACGTTTACTAAGGCACGCTCGCGTTTTTAGTGCGCGCTAAAATTGTGGGCGCGCTAAATGTTAGAGACGCCCATAGGAATGCATTGGCATCTCTAATGTTTAGCGCACCCTCAATGTTAGCGCGTGCCAAAAACTTGAGCGTGCCTTAGTAAAAGACCCTCTTAAAATTTTGTATTTTCAGGTTCTGTCGAACACCAATGTTTTAGAAAGAGAATGGAAATGGAGGTGATGAACTCATGACCTTAAATGCTACAAATTGGTCTTTTAAGGATAGTGACAGTCACGAGATTTGTTTGCAAGTAATGACTCCAATTTACGTATTTTGGCTACCCTTACAACAAAGCTATTTGGATAGTCTGGGGTTATAGATTTTTCTGATCCCTTTCTCTTTCGCCTCTTGTCCTTCAAATGGGGATGCTACCTTTATAATGAAAAATATTTGTTCTCCAAAACTGTAGACTTGGCCTTTCCCTGTATCCTGGCAGGCTCCTGAGAAGCAAACCAAAATTTGAATTAAAAACCTTCATTCCTTCTGAAGGCGTGTAATGCTACACTTAAGCAATGTGTCAACAGGGGCAGCACTCCTGCCATTTAACAATCTGATGCTATATTTTAATACTAATGTGACAGCCTGCCTCTTAAAACATAATTTAATTACAAATATTTATGTCTACATAAAATTGGAATTCAAGGTCATATATATTTGGCACCTGCATGTAAATTGTGTGAGCAGCTGTTCAGCAGTTGCATTGCTTTGTATTGTTTTGATATTTGGATCACTTCCAATTTATGAAGTCCAGCTACATTCCACAGCTAAGAATATCTCAGGAGCTGACGAGGCACAAAGTCATTAGTTTCAAAGAATTTGAGAGGAATCCCAGGGGTGCACAGAGTGATCAGAAAGCTTAACAACTATCCCAGCCAAAAAGACTGTAGAAACTAGTTAGGTCTTGGAGAGATTATTTCATATTTCAAAAGGTATTTTAGCACCATTATCTTAACAAGCCAATCAGTGCCAATAATTTCCAATTAACAAGCAATTGACACTAATTAGCTCTCATTAGAATTTACGCACACAACTTGCTAAGCGTATTCTATAATGTGATGCGCATACATTCTAATGCATACTGCCAAAAGGGGCATTGGCCATGGGCGTGGAATGGGCAGATTGTAGATGTTATAGAATACACCCACTCCATGCCTAACTTATACCAAGGTTTACTTTGCATATGTTCCCGCGACTAGATAGTCATGCGGATGGGCTCTAGGTGTATTCTATAAACCGCACCTAACTTCAGGCGAATTTTATAGGATACACCTAGGCATATATTTTTTTCGGTGCCAAGTTTTACAGCACCATATATAGAAGCTAGCCCAACATGCATTTCAGACTAGTCAACATATATGTGGGAAGGCAAGGAAAAATGTGGTCTCAGGCGGAGTATGGTTATGACTGTTTTAAGCATGTTTAGAGTTTCTACTCTTAGTTGTTTATAAATTGTAAAATTAGGCTTTTTAAAAAAAGTTAATTAGGGGTTCTTTGAGGGTACATAAAATCAGTATTTATCGGTGTTTTTGCAGTACATAGTACCAAAGTAACATAATAATGACGGCAGATAAAGACCTCAAAGCTTGAAGGAACCTCAACAGCATGACTCATTCAGACTCCCCAGAAAGTTTGGGGAGTTTCTGGCCAAGGTTGTGCCAGAAACTCTTTGCAGGTTACCCCCCCCCCCCCACACACACTTTTGTCTTTAAGGGGTACTTTTACTAAGCTGCGGCAAAAAGTGGCCTTAGCACACCCTTATGTAGGTCTTTTTCATGAGCTAAGGACACTTTTTGTTGTGGCTGGAAAATGGTAGATTTTCCATTTTCTGATTTAATGGCCATATGCTAATGTTGCCATCAGCATGTAGTCATCAACAAAAATTAGCACATGAGCCCTTACTTATCACGTAGGTGCTCACATGATAATCCTGTGCTAATCAGTTAGTGCTCGGTAATGAAGCTGTGCTGATTCGTGTAGACACACCCCCTTGGCGAACGCATGCCAGTAGCGTGTGCATACGTCAAAAGTATTTATGTATTTATAGCATTTATATCCCACACTTTCCCACCTATGGGCAGGCTCAATGCGGCTTACATTAGGTCAAAAAGGCTAACATCAGTGTAAACAGGCTTACATCAATCTAGTAACAAACAATCAGATACATTAAGGGTGAAGTAGTTGGTGAATAATGACAGAGGGGAAGAAAAGAGAAAGGTGCAGAAGAATTCAATACGGCCCCATAACAGTAACAGTTCAGGAGTCACTAATTCAATGCGGGACTGTAGCGTAAGCTTTTCTAAATAAGGTGGTCTTCAGTGATATTCTGAAAGCCTGTTGTTCGGAAGTAGTTTTAACTGATTTGGGTAAACCATTCCACAATTGTGCGCTGATATAGGGAAAGGTAGATGCATAGCTGGTTTTATACTTGAGGCCACTACATGTGGGGTAGTGGAGATGTAAGTAAGAACGAGAAGATTTGTAAGAATTCCTGGGTGGTAAGATGATAAGATTATCCATATAAGTACTACTACTACTACTACTTATCATTTCTATAGCGCTACTAGACGTACGCAGCACTGTACACTTGAACATGAAGAGACAGTCCCTGCTCGACAGAGCTTACAATCTAATTAGGACAGACAAACAGGACAAACAAGAGATAAGGGAATATTAAAGTGAGGATGATAAAATAAAGGTTCTGAACAAGTGAACAAGGGTTAGGAGTTAAAAGCAGCATCAAAAAGGTGGGCTTTTAGCTTAGATTTGAAGACGGCCAGAGATGGAGCTTGACGTACCGGCTCAGGAAGTCTATTCCAGGCATATGGTGCAGCAAGATAAAAGGAACGGAGTCTGGAGTTAGCAGTGGAGGAGAAGGATGTAGATAAAGAGATTTACCCAGTGAACGGAGTTCCCGGGGAGGAATGTAGGGAGAGATGAGAGTGGAGAGGTACTGAGGAGCTGCAGAGTGAATGCACTTATAGGTCAACAAGAGGAGTTTGAACTGTATATGGAAACGGATAGGGAGCCAGTGAAGTGACTTGAGGAGAGGGCTAATACGAGCATAATGACCCTTGCGGAATATTAGTCGTGCAGCAGAATATTTAACAGATTGAAGAGAGAGATGGCTAAGTGGGAGACCTGTGAGAAGCAAGTTGCAATAGTCTAAGCGAGAGGTGATAAGAGCGTGGATGAGGGTTCTGGTAGTGTGCTCAGAAAGGAAAGGGCGAATTTTGCTGATATTATGGAGAAAGAAACGACAGGTTTTAGCAGTCTGTTGAATATGTGCAGAGAAGGAGAGGGAGGAGTCGAAGATGACCCCAAGGTTACGAGCTGATGAGACAGGAAGGATGAGAGTATTATCTACAGAAATAGAGAATGGGGGAGGAGGAGAGGTTGGTTTAGGTGGAAAGATAAGAAGTTCAGTCTTGGTCATGTTTAGTTTCAGATGGCGCTGAGACATCCAGGCAGCAATGTCAGACAGGCAGGCTGATACTTTGGCCTGGATTTCAGCTGAGATTTCTGGTGTGGAGAGGTAGATCTGGGAGTCATCAGCGTAAAGATGATACTGAAAACCATGGGATGAGATCAGAGTATCAAGGGAAGAAGTATAGATGGAGAAGAGAAGAGGTCCCAGGTCCCAGGGTAGAGGATTTTATGCACCAGGGTGCAAATTTTAAATGTTATATGATCATTGACAGGTAGCCAGTGCAGTTTTTCACGTAATGGTCTGGAACTCCAGGATGCCTCAGCACGCCCCACAGTACACTATTTTAAGCTGCGGCAAGCATGTTTAGTCCTTACCGCAGCTTGGTAAAATGGCCCTTATGTTTGAAATTGATCACCAGTGCAGTCTCCCCTCCCCCCTCCATGCCTTTTTTCTTTAAAGTGTAAAAAATGATTTAAGTTTTACTGTGAGAGAGTGGGAATGCTCTATTCTTGACTTCCATCTTCATGCCAAATAGGAAACCTTTCGTGTTTATCCTACACCTTTTTGACCACCCCATCCATCCCTGTTTTTGACCCCACTAATTCCCACAGAACATCTGAGGCATGCACCACTCTTTCCGTTACAAAAAAAAAAAAGTCCTTACATTGCTTTTAAGTTTTCTTCTTTGCAACTTCATTTCATGTCCTCTAGTTTTACAGCCTCTCCATTTTTGGAAAAGGTTGTATTGGTCTTCATAATCTTTCAAGAATTTAAATGTCTGTATCATATCTCCCCTGTCCCTCCTCTCCTCGAGGACATATCAGAGCCGTAGCGAGGGGAGCTGACACCCGGGGTGGGTCGCTGCTGCGCACCCCCCCCCCGGGTGCAGCACGGCGCACCCTCCTCCCACTGGGGCGCACCCCCCCTGGAGCGCATACCTCCCCCCCCCCGGAGTGCATACCTGCGGCGAGGGACGGGCGGGAGGGCCGATCCGCCCCAACTGCACGTTGCTGGGGTGTGTCGGCTCCTCGCTGGTTCACTGCTCTCTCTGTCCCGGAACAGGAAGTAACCTGTTCCGGGGCAGAGCACCAGCGCGGAGCCGACACCCCCCAGTGGCGTGCACCCGGGGCGGACCGCCCCCCCCCCCCTGCCCTCCCTTCCTACGCCACTGGGACATATATATATAGCAGTCTTCAAGTCTTCTCATATGTCTTCTGGTACAGACCCCATGCCATTTTAATTTAATTTAATTTGGGCATTTATAATCCATCAAGTTCGAGGCGTAGAACAATCCAAACTAGAACAGTTTTACAGTGCAACGTTTAACCTAACTAGACGTATGAACTAATGAACACAGGGTTAAATTATAATAAGTCAACCTTTAAGTCTAACAATTGACAAGAACCTAAGACTTATTAGAATTAGTTAGAACTAGTTTTTCTCTTCTTTGATTCAACATCAGTGGGACTCTATCCGTTGTGATCTGGTGCTGTCCTAATTTCACATTGGATGTCTAGAGTTCATGCTATTAACGTTAACTGACTGTTCATTGAGTTCTATTTGTGTACCACAATATTTTTGAAATAACCAGGTTTTCAGTTGTTGGTGGAAGCTCAAATAGTTTGGTCTCAGTCTGATCTCCGAATGCAGGGAATTCCAGGGCTCTGCTCCCTTTCCTAATAGGGTGGCGTTGAATGTTTGTTTCAGATGGCAGACTTGGCTGTTAGTCATTATCAGTCTGATGTCATTTAAGGATCTGAGTGCTATCCTGGGTTAATAGATTTGCACAAACTGTTGTAGGTAACCTGGCGACAGGCCATAAAGACCTTTGAAAGTTATGATTAGTAACTGAATTCCACCCCCGCTTTGAGCGGAAGCCAGGGCAGTTTTATCAGGTAAGAGATGGAATGTTTGAATCATTGCCCTCTTCCTATTAATTTGGCTATGCTATGATAAATATATGTTACATACTGCTCATTTATCCCTCATGGACTTCTTGGTGGTTTACATATTTAAGACCAGTGCTTTTTTTGTGCCGGTACGGCCTACCAGCACCTTATTTACCTCCCGAGTCCAGTTTTCTCTCAATGTCTGCGTGAGAGTCTGGGCCCCCAATCAATCAGTACAAGGCCCGGCACCAGCACATTCAGCCTTTGAACCTATCTGCTCGTGGAGGCCCTGTTGGTACTGCCCCTCTGACGCATACGTGAGAGGGCGGAACTAACAGAGCCTTCCTTGCAGAGCGCATGGCATTAGGCGCAAAGGCTCATCAGAGCTGGTGCCGGGCCTTGTAGTGGCTGATTAGTGCCAGGGGCCCGGACTCTCAAGCAGGCAGGCAGCGAGTAACACTGTGTGTTCTGCATTTCTCCTGCACGGAGTCTTTTGGGCTGCTTTATTTCCTCTTGATCATAAGCACATAAGCACCGCCATACTGGGAAAAGACCAAGGGTCCATCAAGCCCAGCATCCTGTCTCCGACAGCAGCCAATCCAGGCTTCAAGAACCCGGCAACCCCCCCCCCCCCTAAAATATATATATATATATTTTTAATAATGTTCAATGGACCTTTCCCTCAGGAATCTGCCCAAACCCCCCTTCAACTCCATAAGGCCAGCTGCTGTCACTACATTCTCCAGCAACGAGTTCCAGAGTCCAACTACATGCTGAGTAAAGAAAAACTTTCTCCTATTTGTTTTAAATCTACCATATTCTAGCTTCATCTTGTGTCCCCTGGTTTTGTTGTTGTTTGAAAGTGTAAACAAACGCTTCGCATCTGTCCGCTCTGATCCACTCATTATCTTGTAGACTTCTATCATATCACCCCTCAGCCGCCTTTTCTCCAAGCTGAAGAGCCCTAACCTTCTTAGCCTTTCCTCATAGGGAAGTCCTTCCATCCCTTTTATCATTTTCGTCACCCTTCTCTGCACCTTCTCCAATTCCTTTATGTCTTTTTTGAGATGCGGCGACCAGAATTGGACACAATATTTGAAGTGCAGTCGCACCAAGGAGCGATACAATGGCATTATAACATCCTTGTGTTTGTTTTCCATCCCTTTCCTAATAATACTCAACATTCTGTGCGCTTTCTTAGCCGCCGCAGCACACTGAGCAGAAGTTTTCAACGTCTTATCAACGATGACTCCCAGATCCCTTTCTAGGTCTGTGACTCCTAACGCGGAACCTTGCATGACATAACTGTAATTCGGGTTCCTCTTACCCACATGCATCACTTTGCACTTATTGTGACCCCTGATCATTATTGTGACCCCTGAGGCAGGCGTTTGTTTACACTGAAACACAGACGCATTGGGTCCCTTTGTCCACGCAACAAATAAAGCGTCTTTTAAGTACCACTTCTTGTTCTGGAGTGTCTGTTGGCCTGCCTCTACTCTAATTTGGTTTGTGTCATTTTGGGTATACTGGAGCTGTATCAGCTTACAGAAATTATTTATAATGAAAAAAAAATCACAATTTATTTTTTTCTCCTATACTGGTTTAATATTTTCAATGATGCCTGTTTCTATGTGACATGGCTGGTAAAAGGGGTGCAGCTACTGTGGGTGTGGCTACCATAGGGGTGGAGCCATGGATAGTGACCCCCATTCCTAAGGTAACTCATAATGAGTACCGGTACCTTTTTTCCTACAAAAAAAGCACTTTTTAAGACCAAGCTCATCTCATGAAGAGAAAACTATAAATAAAGTTTTTGAACAACGTGTAGCTTCCTCATAAATTTGTTCAGGAGTCCTAGGTATACTATGTTGCAGTAGTCCAAGACAGATAGTACCAGGGCTTGCACCAGGGGCGTAGCCAGTCAACAAATTTTAAGCGGGCCTAGGCAAGAAGTGGGTGGGCACCAAGTGTTCTCCCCCCTTCCAACCACCACCAAAAAAAAAATATTTCAGCTGGTGGGAAAATGCTTCTTTCCACCTTGGAAGTATGCAGCAGGCATGCGCTGAAAACTGAGTGTGTGCAGGTGCCAGTATTGTGGAGAGTAGTGTTTTTGTTACCATCAGGGGGCAGTCTTCAGCTGGCTGAACTTAAGATCCCCATCACCTACCGCTAAATGTGTGCTACTGTTGGGTGGGCCTGAGCACTAAATGAGTGGGCCCCGTCCCACCCAGGCCCACCTGTGGCTACGCCACTGGCTTGCACAATGCTTTCCTCTGGACCACTTCAAGTCTTTTTACGCCCTTGGTAAGATGAAGCCTCCAAAACTGAACACAGTACTCCAAATGCAGTCTCATCAACGACTTGTACAGGAGTGTTATCCAAGTTTCCAAGTTTATTTAGAGCTTGCTATACTGCAGATCAACAGAAATATCCGAGTGGTGTACAAAGCTACACTAGGAAGTGCAAAGAATAGTGGATAGAAAAATGGTATGTTACGTCTCTCTCTATGCAGCCAAGCAACCTTCTGGGCTTGGCCATTGCCTTGTCATATTGCTTTGCCACCTTGAGGTCCTCACACACCATCACCTCAAAGTCCCTTTCCTGGTCTGGGCACCTCAGACTCTCACCTCCTGTCACATAGAACTCTTTATGGATTTCTACACCTTTTATGGTTGAATCGCATATATACACTTGTACAACTGAGAATGATCAACACAGAAAACATACAAAGACAGAGTGAAGGATCCAAGGCAGGTCGTGCAGAGAGTACTAGAGTGAATGGATTTTTTCAGTTTTTATCCAATAAACACCTGCATTTTTTTGGTGCCAGTGAGGTTTTTGTTTATTAATTAAAACCTAAAATCAGAAGCCCTAGACATGTTGCTTTGCCTTCATATCTTCAAGAAATGAGCGGAACTCTGTTCACTGGGTAAATCTCTCTTATCTGCACCCTTCTCCTCCACCGCTAACTCCAGACTCTGTTCCTTTTATCTTGCTGCACCATATGCCTGGAATAGACTTCCTGAGCCGGTATTCAAATCCAAGCTAAAAGCCCACCTTTTTGATGCTGCTTTTAACTCCTAACCCTTATTCACTTGTTCAGAGCCCTTATTTCATCATCCTCATTTTAATATTCCCTTATCTCTTGTTTGTCCTGTTTGTCTGTCCTAATTAGATTGTAAGCTCTGTTGAGCAGGGACTCTCTCTTCATGTTCAAGTGTACAGCGCGCTGCATACTTCTAGTAGCGCTATAGAAATGATAAATAGTAGTAATCTCACACACGCCCCTTACTTCTTTCTCATTCTCCCATGTTGTGTCTTGTCTTTTTTTTTGCCTCTGGTGCGCATTCCTCCCTTTCCAGGCTTTCACCCAAGTCAGAGAAAGCAAATTTATTTCAGAGGTGATACAACCTGAAGGGTTCTTATTTATGATTTAGAACACTGATGTTGGCAAATTAGAGGAATTCTATCCCACAGATGTTTTGCATTTTTTCTGTCATATGTTCTCTCGTTTTAATAACAGCTATCTAGCAGAGGCAGGACAAGGAATTAACAGACTAAGGGGGAGTTTTACTAAAGTGCACTAACGTTTTGCACTTAGCGCATCTTAATAGTAAAATTTAAAACACGCTAAGTGAAAAGGTTGTTCAGTACTGGTTAGAGACATGCCTAGCATGTCCTGCACAATTACTGCCTGCCTACACTTGGTTGCAATAAGCATGGAAGCATTAAGGGGAGAATTGATCTGATCTATTCAACACATAGAAACAATATCATTACTTATAAAATTGCCACGCCTTACCTTTAAGGCCTTCAGGCGTGGGATCCCTGAGTATCTTTCCTGTCTCACTATTCCTTACTTTCCCTCCAGAACCCTCCGTTCTTTAAATGGTCACCGTTAAGTTCTGCCTTCTCCAAAACGTGCTCACTTGGAATCAACACATCACAGCGCTTTCTTTTTTCTTGCTCCTCCCACCTGGAATAATCTCCCCTTTCCCTTTCGTAGCAATTCCTCTTTCAAGAACTTTAACATTCAGCTGAAAACCTGGCTCTTCCAATTAGGTTTTGGGGAAACAGTCTGATTGAAACAACCAGTGGTACCCGTTCAACCCTGCTATTCTTTTAGTGTGCGTTTTCTTTTTTCTTTTAGCTATGGTTGTCTTTCAGATTTAACTATCCTGCTCTTCTGTACCTTTTCATGTTTTCTACCTTAGCCTTTACACTGCTCTGTCTGCCCATCAGCTAGAGGAGTATAGAAAGTTTTGCAAATAAATAAATAAATAAATAAATAAATATCTCATCAGCCTGCCCTTCAAACACTAGTTCATGCTCTAGTTATTAATAACTTGGATTACGGGAATGCCCTTCACAAGAGCATTAAAGTCTTTGAGAATCAATGCCTTCAATTAATTCAAAATCTTACTATTAAACTCATTATAGGAGCCAAAATACGATCACGCCTCAATTACTCAAGCAAGCACACTGGCTACCACTGACATATTACATTACGTATAAAATACTGCTATTGGTTCATAAGAGTCAACAGTCTGGTTTCCCACTTTTTCTAGCAAGTTTACTGATCCCATACTCCCCAAGCCGAGCACTTTAAATGAGGGGAGATATGATTGAAACCTACAAAATCCTGAGTGGTGTAGAACGAGTAGAAGTAAATCGATTTTTCACTCGTTCCAAAAGTACAAAGACTAGGGGACACTCAAAGGAGCTACATGGAAATACTTTTAAAACAAATAGGAGGAAATATTTTTTCACTCAAAGAATAGTTAAGCTCTGGAACTCTTTGCCAGAGGAGGTGGTAACAGTGGTTAGCATATCTGGGTTTAAAAAAGGTTTGGAAAAGTTTCTGGAGGCAAAGTCCATAGTCTGTTATCGAGATGGACATGGGGGAAACTACTGCTTGCCCCGGGATTGGTAGCATGGAATGTTGCTACTGTTTGGGGTTCCGGAATCTTGTCATTGTTTGGGATTCTATAATGCTGATACTATTTGGGTTTCTGCCAAGTACTTGTGACCTGGATTGGCCACTGTTGGAAACAGGATACTGGGCTAGATGGACCATTGGTCTGATCCAGTATGGCTATTCTTATGTTCTTATAAGTCAACAACTGCTTGTGGTTCCCACATTTAGGTACATTAAGTATGACCATGTTTGAAGTAAAATCTTTAGTGTAGTTGGTCCCAGGCTATAGAATGCTCTTGCAATTCAATAACAACTAGAAACTTCTCTATCAAAATTTAAGTCTCACCTGAAAACTTCTTTTCCAGGATGCGTTTTAAAATCTAGAGTCTAGCTTTTCCTTAGAGATGCAGGAGTGCCTCTGGTTAGTTGGTAGGTCTGGAATGTATGGCTTCCCGTCACCTTTTCTTTCTTTTTATACCTTTCCAGTAAAATATGGAAGGGTCCATATTACGCCGGTGGCACTCAGCATTTTACTGAATGCTGCTGACATTATGTCCAGAAATTCAATGCCAGGCCACGTCCAGGCTTCATAAGAACTTAACAATGCCATACCAGGTCAAACCAATGGTCCATCTAGCCTAGTATCCTGCTTCCAACAGTGGCCAATCCAGGTTACAAGTACCTGGCAGAAAACCAATTAGTAGCAACATTCCATGTAGAATCTCAAAGAGTAGCAACATTCCATGCTGCCAATCCCAGACACTGCATATCTGGGTTTCCGGAGCCGGCTACACCATAGATGGTTAAGTGCAATATTCAGCATTCAACCAGTAATGGGGCACCGTATAAAGATAGGTTTGACTTTTATGCGATCCTATTTATGCGGTTACCTTGGCTGGTCGAGTTCTGAATATTGAATCAGCCATGTGCCGACTCCACTCCTGGAATGCCCCCATAATAGCTGGTTTTACTTTAAAGTGCCACTGAAAAATGACTGGTTGACCTAAACAGGTGATTTAACCAGCCAGGAGTTGTTTCTGGCTTGTTGAATTGTTTTGAATATTGATGCCGGGGTTCCTTCCTTTTTTTGTTTTTATACTAAATCCAACTTTTATGCCTTGCTTTAGTTAGTAATTGTAAACCGCTCAGAAGGCACCAGAGCGCGTGCCGGTCCTGTGTGGGCTGCAAGAGATGTAGCTCGCGGGACTCTGCTCTCTACTCTTATTAGTGCCAGTATCAGCATCGGTGCAGGGAACTGTGCCTAAGGAGGGCTTCACACTCTCCACAACAGAAGATAAGCAGTGAGAACATCGGAAGTGTGAGCAACTTGGATTCTTTTTGTCTCTACCTTTCGGGCACCCTTGAGTTTGAAGAAAAGCCCGTCCTGCTTGTCAGGGATGTCCTTTTTTTTTTGTTTGTTTTTTTGAGTGGACGTCCTTGGCATGCGCAGAGCAGCCAGCATAACGCTTGGCTGCTCTGCGCATGCTCCGCTGGCTGACTGGCTTGGAAGGAAATCACATGCAAATGAGCTAGCAGTGAGCAGCTGATTTGCATGCCCGTTTCTTACCGATTCGCTAAGGAATCAGTAAGGGCAGGGCTTTAACGTTTTTGTTAGTGCATCTACCCCTTAATGGGGAGCGCACGGTTTATTGTGATTCCCATTAAGTCACTTTAAAATTAATGAGCTGCTTCACTTGGATTTGCATGTGGCATGGCTCATTATTGTTTTCCTTGAAATGTGCCAAATGTATTTTGTTACATTTGTAATGCTTGCATATGCATTACTAATACCATAATTAAATGCAGGTTTAACCTGTGTTGCTTCATCACAGTAGGTTAGTAAACAGGTTCCTTAGGCATGCTCAGTGCAAAAGAAATGCAGGATTCAGTATTGATGAATTTTCAACCTAAAGTTTTAATTCCTAAGGGTCAGATGCACAAAGCTTACCATGCTGTTAATATTTGCTTTCTAGCCAGTCTAAAGCAAATGTTCTTTAGCTAGTAATGCACAAAAGGGTTTTCTGTGGCTCTACATGTGACGCTAGTGGTCACCGAGAACCCCATGCAAATGTATTACAATGAGCTCATTAATATTGTAACGAGCATTCTGGGGAATGCACAGCTCCAGAGCAGCCGCAAATTTTATGGCTTCTTTGGAGCTGTCGAAGAGGAGGGAAGCATAAGCAGGCAGCTCTGGCACCCCCCCCCCCCCAGTGAGACCCCTGGGTAAGCCCCCATCCAATTAAAAAAAAATTCCCTGGTGGTCCAATGGACCAGACCCCCCCCCCTCCCCCGGTGACCACCCCAAATCTTTTTTTTTTTAAATTTTCCCTGGTGGTCCAGTGAACGATCCGGATCCCGCACCCCTCCCTATACCTTTGCAAGGTGGAGGCAGGAGAAACAACAGATCCCTCCTGCCTTGGGCCTGCCTGGAACAAAATGGCAGCACCCAGGCCATGCTCAGTGCATTTTGAAATGCATTGGGGGACTAAGCACCATATAGGGAAAAACCTCCTTATATGGTGTTTAGCTTTGCACAGTGTATCCCAGAATGCACTGGGCAGGACCTGGGCATCCCATTTTATGTTGGATGGGCCTGAGGCAGGAGCTGTTGCTCCTGTTCTTCTGCCTCCACCTTGTAAAGGTACAGGGAGGGGTGTAGAAGCGTGCAGGGGGGGTGGGATCAGGGTCAGTGTCTGGAGGGGGTCCGGTTCAGTGGACCACCAGGGGAAAAAAAAAAAAAAGATTTGGAGTTGTTGCTGGAGGGTGGGGGACAGTCAGGGTCCACTGGGCCACCAGGGAAAATTAAGAACTGGGGAGGGTCACGGTGGGGGTGCCAGGGAGGCATGTCACAGGGGGTTCGGGAGGACAGAAGGCGAGTCGCGAGGGGAGTGGGGTTCTGCAAGCAAGCTGTCGGGAGGTGAGGGAGGTCGTGTTCGATGTGGGTATGGTCAGTGCATCCAGAGCTTTCAAATGCATTTGACAGCTCAGACTCGCAAACAGTGACCGATGCACAAAGGGGGTTCTGTGCAGCTCACTTGCATGAAATCCCCTTTGTGCATCGCTTGCTGTTTCTGAGTTGCTAAATTTTACCAAGGCAGACGTATTTTACGGTTGCTTTTGCATATCGGGCCCTAAGACTGCCTAAAAATCATCCAAATATAGGTGCCTAAAATAGGAACTATAGTGAAGCACAGAACTAACCAATAGATGGAGCTCTAGAGAGAACATTGGAAACTAGAGTGAAGTTAATACTTTCTATGGGCAAAGCTTGCTGGGAAGTGTAGTTTCAAAAGGAATCTTGCCTGGGCAGCCAGATGAAAATGAAAAAGAAAACAACTAGCAGAAATGCAGTCAAAGAGGAGGACCTCAGACTGACAGATAACCTATGAATGAATATACTTATAGGGAATTTTAATTTAAGAAACATGTGCAGTCAGCTGTTAGCTGTTTTAACAGTTTGCTAATATGCGGAAGCAGAGTTTTCATTCTCATGGTATGTAGTTACGCTGGCATTTTTGCACTTATGTGCATGCCTGGAATGCTTGTAGCACTGAGCTGTAAATAGCGTCTTGTGGCAAGAACAAAATGGGAAAGTACTGCTGCTGAGAGAATATATATAGGGAGGTATAGAAAGACATAGATATATAGTTAGATATAGACGGATAAATATGGATATGGAGATGTATTTTCAAAGCACTTAGACTTACAAAGTTCCATAGTCTAAGTGCTTTGAATTCAGCCTTCACAAGTCAGGAATAATCAGCCTTGCCCTTGCCCCATGGACCTAAGGCTGCCCTCAGACAAGGGGGGAGGGGGGGGGGTGTATAGCACCCTATGGCTATCTGCTCTTTAAGGATCACATAGCAAATTGCCAATGTTCTCAAGGACATTTAACTACACCTTTTTAGGAATCCTTAACTTTTCCAGCTTAATGGGCAGTGCATAGTTTATTGTGATTCCCATTAAGTCACTTTAAAATTAAAGAGCTGCTTCACTTGTATTTGCATGTGGCATGACTCATCATTGTTTTCCTTGTATTGTGCCAAATTTGTTTTGTTACATTTGTAATGCTTGCATTTAATTATGGTGTTAGTAATACAAATGCAAATGCCATGTGAACACTGAATTTCAAAGCAGTTCCATAGTAGCCTATGGAACTTTGTAAGTGTAAGTGCTTTGAAAATGAGTCGCTTAGATACACAAAATAAAGATAAATATTTAAAAGTATGATGTCAATTTTGCATTTTTTTGTGGAATTCTAGTGGGATAAACTCAAACTCAACAATCATGATTAAGGGCCTGAAAATTAATTGCACCAGCCCTGGGTTGGAAAGGGGAAGCTAAAGGTATAGAAAAAGTGAAAATGGGGGAGGGTGAAAGAGAGGAAGATGGTGGTAGGTGGAAAGGCTGGTTGTGGGAAATGTCTGGAAGGAAAGTGGAGAGAAGCTGACACTGCTGATTCCCGGGCCCGTTTCCTAAAGCACTTATCGCACAATAAATATGTGAAAACAGCCTTCTGTGAGTCTGCGTTAAGACATTTTGGGGTAGTTTTCCTGTTTTCATATATTAAACCATGTTGCTGAATTTTTTTTTACAATTTTTTATTTATTTATTTGTTGCATTTGTATCCCACATTTTCCCACCTCTTTGCAGGCTCAATATAGCTTACAATACATCATGAATAGTGGAGATATATATGAAATAAACATTTAGTATTACAGAAGGATCTTGGGTAACATGATAATGATAAAGCATGATTATTAATATAACAAGCAAATAGTAAAGACAATTCTGGATATATGTGAAGGAGGTTTCTCTTCAAGGTCATGGCACGGGTGGAGATTGAGCATGGAAGCATAACTGGCTAACACACTGTTAAAGCAGGATCACTCTGCGCCTCCTAAATAGGAAGGGGTACCTCTCTCCAGGTACCATGTGCCAATGGTAACATTAATGCATAAAAAATAGAGAGAACACCCCCCCCCCCTCATTAAATCTGGTAATAGCCTGTTTCACAACGTGTTAATGTTAGCAGCTAAGATTTAATGGTAATAAATGCAGGGTCATGCACATGGGTTACAAAAATCCAAGGGAACGGTACTGTATAGGGGGTGAAGTACTTCTGTGTATGAAAGAACATGACTTGGGAGTGATTGTATCTGATGATCTTGAGGTGGACAAACAGGTAGAAAAGGCGATGGCCAAAGCCAGGAGGATGCTCAGGTGCAAAGGGAGACGTATGACCAGCATGAATAAAGAGGTGATAGTGCTCTTGCATAAGTCTCTAGTGAGGCCCCAATTAGAATACTGTGTGCAATTCTGGAGACCACACCTATGAAAAGATATAAAGAGGATGGAGTCGGCCCAGAGGGCGGCTACAAAATTGGTCAGTGGTGTCTGTCATAAAGCATATAGGGACAGGCTTAGAAACCTCAACATTTATACTCTGGAAGAAAGGCGGGAGAGAGGTGATATGATAGAGATGTTTAAATACCTCCATGGCATTAAGGTACAGGAGGTGAGCCTTTTTCAAATGAAGGAAAACTCTGGATGACGTTAAGAGGAAACAGTCTCAGGTGCAATCTAAGAAAATACTCTTTCATGGAAAGGGTGGTGGACGCGTGGAATGGCTTCCCAGTGGAGGTCATGGAAACATGGACTAAGTCTGAATTTTTGGCAATTTTTGTTTATAATTTCACAGCTATACTGGAAGTGCAATAGGCATACATTTCATAACTTCCTTGTCTTCATCCTTCATTGACTCTGAGATAAGCTGCAAAACAGGCCATAATAAAATACAAAACAATACATTGTAGAGGATCAAGTCAGCAAGTGTATCATCAAGTAATGTTCTAGGATCCAGAAAGCAACATTTAAGAGATGTTCACCGAGTTTGAGCACTTTCAGAGTGAGAAACCTCTTACCTCTTCTTCTTCGTGACAATGAGGACATCGTTGAAGAGGAAAAAGTAGACTTGCTGCTTTGAGGTGCGCTTAGAGAAAATTCCAGTGTCTTCTACGTATGCCATTAGCTCTCCCCTTTTTACTAGCCACCGGGAGGCGGACACCAAGGGAAATGGCTATAAATAAATCAGATAAACAGGACAGAATATTTAATTGCGCAGGGACATAAATACTATAATAATCTTTGTCCTTATCCCAGGCAACTATTTAATTCAACACAGTCCAGCAAAGCAACAACAGAGTATAGATTAAATCCAGAGCCCTTCAGAAGTTTCTTACATTATACTCAGCATTTTTACTATTTTCAAATAATTTCCATAAGGATCATCAGAATTCACAGCATCAGTTTTGTTAAATTTTCTTTAAAAATATTCCAAAATGCAATACCACTTAACTTGCAGCTGTTTTCCAACACGATTTGGAAAACAGCTGCAAGTTAAGTGGTATTGCATTTTGGAATATTTTTTTTTAAAAAATTTAACAAAACTAGAAAATTCAAAAATCATATCTAATGAAAATTCAATGAAAGAATCTGAATGGATCGATCACAATTTGCACATCGTTCCTTTTGAAGAGTTTGATAGCAACGTTGATGCTGTGAATTATTTGAAACTAGTAAAAATGCTGAGTATAATGTAAGAAACTTCTGAAGGGCTCTAGATTTTATCTATACTCTGTTGTTGCTTTGCTGGACTGTGTTGAATTAAATAGTTGCCTGGGATAAGGGCAAGGATTATTATAAATAAATCAGGGCATAAGATGCTACTGTGATCTCTTCAAAAACAAAGGCAGTCACACGTTGAGCTACTGGCAAACTACAGTCATTACCTTGGCCTGATATTCAAAGTGATTTAGCCGGCCGCTGACTGGTTAAATCGCTCGGTCAAGGCCAGCTGCTGAATCTCATGGCTAGCGCTGAACACAAAACCAGCTATATTGGGGGTGTTATGGGGGCGGAGTCAGCAATTGGCTGTTTTAAGCGCTGATATTATGCACTTAAGCGGCTAGGGTTAGCATATAAATGGGACCTCATAAAAGTTTGTCCTATTTTTATGCGGTAAGCCCATGGCTGCATAAGTGATGAATATCAACTTAAACGGCTATGTGTTAGCCAGCTTAAAAATAACCAGATATACAAAGCCGAAGCCCGCACAGGTCCCAGTTTCGAATATCCAGGAATAATTCCATCGGCTTTGACCCCCCCCCCCCCCCCTCTATTTTTGATATTGTTTTTCATTATAATTTTTCAATGTTAGCCCACAGTGATTGTAGACACATCATCAGATCTCTTAGATCACAAGCAAAGTGCTAACTGGATGTTCCTTTCTTTCACTAGGGGGTAGATGCACTAAAAAAAAACCGAGCCATTAATGTGGGTTTTAAACTGGTTCAAGCCAGTTCAACGAGCAAGTAGTAAACCGTGCCATGCACAAAAGGGCATTTTCCTGTCACGGTAGCAGCTAACGAAAAATGTATGCAAATGATCCAAAGGGTATTATAATGAGCTGCACTACCGCTGCAGGCTATTATAATGAGATGCACTAAGGTATTACGATCCCCTTACCATGGAAAACCTAATGGGAGGTCTGCACCTCTCGTTAGGCTGGGGCTGTTGTGAACGGGACCCATGGAGACCAGTGGGAAAGCGCCTAACACCCATCTAAAAAAAAAAAAAGAACAAGCTGCGTGTTCCAAGTGCTCGTGAGGGACTTTTACAGACTTTTACATTTTTTTTTTAAAGTTATGGCACCTTCGCTAAACGCGCTGTGATTGGCTGAGAAAGAAATAGGGGCGGAAGATGGACAGGAGTTGAAGACGTGGACATCCTCAACTGCGTTCTCCTGCACTTTTCTTGCCTGGGGTGGGCTCTCAGGGGTGGCGGCTGACTCAGGATCACGGAAGGAAGGAAGGAACATCGAAACCTTTCTGCAGCAGGCTGTGGAGCGGGTGAGCGGTGCGGCGTCTTCCTTTTCCCGGGCGGCACAGGGAGGCGCATGGACGGCCACAGGCATAGCGAAGCTGCCATAACTTGGGGCAGGCAGCTTGTTCTTTTTTTGCTGAGATGGGTGTTAGGCGCTTTTTGGACATATTTGGCATGCGCAGAGTAGCTAGCATAACGCTTGGCTGCTCTGCGCATGCTTGACCGGCCGACTGGCTTCTGAGGGAATAGAGAATGCAAGTGAGCTACAACGAGCAGCTCATTTGCATTCCCTTTCCTTGATGCATTTCCATTGCTTACCGATTCGCTAAGGAATCGGTAAGCAACGGGCATTAACGATTGTTTTAGTGCATCTTCCCCTAGGTCTGGCTAGAGGAGGTTCGTTCTCACATGTTTCTTTTTACTGCTGGGGCGACAATGTGGAGCTGAGACAAATTACTTCTTTGTCTAGTTTTAAGAAGCAACTAAGGACTCACTTACTCCGCCAAGCTTTTTCTAACGATGTTTAATGAGATGGATTTTATGAGGAATGCATTAATTGATATTATGTTTTGATTTTAATTATTGCATAATTATTGCATGTGTTGTAATTGTCTTTGGGGATCTTTTACTACAGATTAGCTCGACTTATCTAAAGCAGGGCCCTGCTGCAGATAACTTGAGCTAATCTTTCGTATAAGACCCCCTTTGTCTTTTATAACTTTATGTCTGTGCTTTTGTAACTCAGGAGTTCTTTTACTAAGCTGCAGGAAAAAGGGCCTTGCGGTAGTGGTGGGGGCCATTTTTCCCACGTGCCAGGGCCCTTTTTATTGCAGCAGGTAAAATGCCCCCCCTTGCAAAAAAATGATCAGTCTTTATGTCAGGTTTCAGGAGGCGTAAAGTCCTTGTGCCCAAAGTTGGATGTGGGAATCCGTGCTCAGCACTATTCTATAAAGCTTGCTTAGTGCTAAGTGACCTTTATGGAATTGGCGCTTAGGGCCTGGTTCTATGTATGGCGTCTAAAATTAATGTATGCTAGGCAATTACATCTAAGTTCTAAATACCACGTGTAGATTTATGTATGGTATTTAGAATATGTTTAGGTGTAATTAATGCGACTGAATCTACATGCGTCCATGTATGCAAACGAAAAGATGGTGTAAATCCCTGCGTGTAGATTTACGCGCACCGGCCCACATTTTATAACAATGTGTGCAGATTTTGGAACGTCCACAAAACGCCCATTTCCACATCCCCCCCCAACCACACCCCTTTCTGCCTGTGTGCATCAGAATTGAGGCGGAGTATATTACAGAATGCGTTTAGCAATGTACGTGTGTAAATTCAAATTTTTGCCAATTAGTGCTCGTTATTACTTGTTAAGAGCTGTTAACGCTTAACAGCTTGTTAAAACAATTAATTTATGCAAGTAGTTATAAAATACACCTAGATTAACACAAGGAATCACGCGAAACTCTAGGGGCACTATATAGAATCCGGGGGATGGGGTGAATTCTATACATGGCACTGAAGAAAGCGTTATTCTATAAGCCGCACTTAAAGTTAGGCATAGTTTATAGAATAGAGCTTACACCTGGGAATCGTGCCTAATCTTAGGCGCTGCCATTTGCACTGACTGAAATGTGATGCAAATGTACACACCTACATTAGGTGCATATCCTTGTTACTCTATAATAACACGTGTAAATTTTAGGAACACCCCCATCTGCTCATGACCGCACCACCCCCTTTTTGTAATCGTGTCTATATTTTAGGTGTAGATCCCGCGCCTAAATTTACGCGCATAAAGTTCAATTAACTTTTATTAGTGCCAATACTTGCTAGTTAAAAAGCCAATTATTGGTGCTAATTGGCTTGTTATTCAATTAAACTGTGCACCCAAATTGGGTACATGCCAAATTTGTGTGCACAATTTTTGGCAATTTTTACAGAATTTTATTTATTTTAGATCATTTATACCCCGCCTTTTGCCACAGATGCGCAGCCCCAAAGCGGCTTACAAAGAACTAATAAAATAAATTAAGTACAAAGAGAAGGAAAGGAAGGGAGGAAGGGAATATAAATACAATCTGAAAGCAAATTAATAAACTAAGTGCCCTCGGTATGGGCTCTAAAGTGACTGACTGGATTAGGAACTGGTTGTTAGAGTGGAAGGCGACAGAGAAATGATAAATGGAGCTCACTCTGAGGAAAAGGATGTTACTAGTGGTGTGCCACAAGGTTGTATTTTTGGGCTGGTTCTTTTTAACATTTTTGTAAGTGATATTGCTGAAGGGCTGTCTGGTAAGGTTTACCTCTTGGCGGATGATACCAAAATCTACAATAGGGTAGATACCGGTGATGGTGTGAATAAGATAAGGAAGGACTTAAGAGATGCTGTAGGAATGGTCTGGAATTTGGCAGCTAAGATTTAATGCTAAAAAAAATGAATGGCCAAGCATTTGGGCTGCAAAAACATAAGCGGGTACAGTTTAGGGGGTGGGTATGCGACCTTTATGGAATTGGTGCTTAGTGCGGATCAAAATAGCGCCTAACTTTGGGTACACACTGTCATTGTTAAACAACAAAACACAAAATGACATGTTTTATTCTGCTCATTTTCAGGACATGGGATGTATTGCTTACATTTCCTATATCTAGCAAATGACAGCCTATCCCTACAAGATACCTTCCACTGTAGTTGCAGGTGATGGCTGCAGAGGTTCAGAGAAAATATCCACAGTGGGATTCTCCTTCTGAACAGACAGACACACACTGGTCAGTTTTACAGGATAGACTTGTTCCTATCATAACCAAACGTATCTTCTTACTGGACAGATCGCAGCTTTTCAGGGTCTGCAGTTTGAAATTTGTGGGACTGTTCTGCATGTCAGATGAGTTCAAAAGCAGAAATGGAAGGTTACCTTGATTTTAAACTCCAGCTGGGAGTTGATTGTATACATCATTTCTGTCCTCTCCATTGTTCGAGCTCCCTCGTTGCACAAGCGAACCAACTGGAAAGAAAAAGAATTAAGGCATTATTATTATTTTAAACAGGTTTCTACAATTTTCTTTCTTTAACTATTTTAGTGTCATCCCCTGATCATATAAACTTTTAGCATCCTGCAAGTATCAAAAACAATTTGAGTAGTCACATGGCTATGCAAGGAAAGCTCTGAGGTCATGCACGAGTGACTCACACCATTCGCATGTGCAGCATCAGGTCACTGTGTCACAGCAAATTGGAGTTTGGCCAGGAGCCTAAAAATGACTGGAAACAGGGGAGGATTTAGGGCAGGGGACAAAAGTTAAGAGCTTAGCACTGATTTCTAGTATCAGGCACCTAAGGGACCCTTTTACTAATGGGTGTTAAGCCCTAAAGCAAACTTTGTGTGGGAAAATCAGACTACTGCAAAACGCGTTGTTTCGCGGTATTTTGCTTCTTTTTTTGTGCTCTGGCACATTAGCTATTTGTAAAAAATATTTTTGGAGGGGGCGTGCCATGGGCTGAGAATGGACATGGAAGCATTAACCAGCTAGAGCGTTTGCATTAGCATGCGCTAACTGGCTCACGTAGAGTTAATGTAGGAGTACTTATCACCTCCTAAATAAGAGACGGTAAGGGCTCCTGCATTATCTTTTTATAGTTACTGAACTTTAATGTGAATATTAGTGCATAACCTGAAATTCAAAAAATAGAAAATGCAAAGTCCCATATTAAGCCTAATTAAGACCAGATTTCAGTGCAGTTTAGTAAAAGGGCCTCTGAAAGAGCTCAGCTTTCTTTAAATATCGAGCCTGTACTACTACTACTTATCATTTCTATAGCGCTACTAGATGTACGCAGCGCTGTACACTTGAACATGAAAAGACAGTCCCTGCTCGACAGAGCTTACAATCTAATTAGGACAGACAAACAGGACAAATAAGAAGATAAGAGAATTACTAAGGTGGGGATGATAAAATAAGGGTATTGAACAAGTGAGTAAGGGTTAGGCGTTAAAAGCAGCATCAAAAAGGTGGGCTTTTAGCCTAGATTTGAAGATGGCCAGAGATGGAGCGTGAATCAAGGGCTTGCACTGTTCTTTATGGGGAAAAAAAACACAAAATAAAGGAGACACCTCCTTACATAGGAACAGTCACCTTTCAAGTAAGACAATAAAAGGTTTTGTCTAAAGAAAGAGTACAAGAAAGTACACAGGGCAGCTCTATTACTGCATCCAAATATTTGACAGCTAAACAGGAAGAAGGCAATTTTGAAAGGCAATGGGCCTGCAAGCAAATTTTCCCAGGGAAACTCCCCACAGAGTTTCTCTTCAAAATTCAGGCAGTGTGTGCACTCTGTGAGCACTTCTCTGCTCATGAACTTCATGGAAGCAGCTGCAACTAGAGATCTGAAAATGAAATCACTGCACACCTCAACTGGTCTTTTTTCTTTTTTTAATTATTTATCATTTTAACATTTTTACCAAGCTAATAACTTGTATAGAAAGGTAGACTATTCAAGAATAATTATATTTCAATAGTGAAAAATATATAAAAAGAACAATCATATTTTGAATAGATACTCTCAAGTCTTCAAATTTGAATCCAAGATTAACATAGGTGGAATTAATCTATAGAAATAATTCAAGAAAATAATAGAAAAAAACCCTGTTAACTATTAAATGTCTTATATTATTAAGGCTCTAAACTAAATGACAATAAATCATTACCATTATTCCGTGAGTTGTGAAGGGTCAAAGAAAACATATTTTATCGACTGATAAAGAACTATACATTTGCATGGGTAACGCAAGTAAAAGGTTGCACCAATCTGGAGAACTCCTATCTTAAGTAACAAAAATTGCCGACGTCTTCTTTGAGTCTCTTTAGTAACATCCTGAAATATTCGTATTTTAAATCCCATAAACTCTTTATCCTTATTTTTAAAGAACATCTTCATAATCCAAACTTTATCTAGAGTTAATGCCACTGTGGCCAATAAGGTAAAGCTAAGTCTGTGTCTGAAGACTCCAAAATTGCTGACACATCCAAAGGGGTGTCCGCTGATTGATCAGTCAGTTGAGCTGTTGGTGGCTTACTCGGCAAGTAAAATACTTGTGGGAAAGGTGGAATAGCATCATCTGTAACCCCAAATATTTCTTTTATATATCTATTCAACATTTCCCTAGGTGTTATCGATAATACCCTAGGAAAATTCAGAAATCTCAAATTGTTAATTCTCAAGGAATTTTCTCTTTTTTTTTTTTTAACATGGGTAAAAGGCACTGGCGGGGGAGGGATCAATTTCCAGACACTAAGGGAAGAGGGAAAATTTCAAATAGTCTTTTACATAAGTAAATATGTTTACCCAGGCAAAACGTTTTGAATAATGTGTCCTCAATATAGCAAACTCTAAAAGACTGAGGAGCTGATATTCCAGCTAACTCCCACGTTTTGCGGTGAGCCTGGATATTCAATGTCGAGCCATTTCCGGTGACCGGCACTGAAAATCTGGTTTATTTTTAGCTGCTATAAACATAGAGGGTCATTTTGAAAAGAAACATCTAAGTCGGAATTTGGACGTTTTACAAAGACATCCAAATTCGGAGGCGGGGAGAAGGTCATTTAAAAAAAAAAATGGCTGTCCATCTTTCGTTTCGAAAATACCAAGGACGTCCTTAGATTTGGACGCCCTTAGATTTGGACGTCTTTGATTTTCAGCTATTTTCGAAACCAAAGACGTCAAAGTCCAAAACGTACAAATGCAAGTCATTTGGACGTGGGAGGAGCCAGCATTTGTAGTACACTGGTCCCCCTGACATGCCAGGATAGCAATAGGGCACCCTAGGGGGCACTGCAGTGGACTTCATAAAATGCTCCCAGGTATACAGCTTCCTTACCTTGTGTGCTGAGCCCCCCAAAACCCATTACCCCCAACTCTACACCACTACCATAGTCCTTATGGGTGAAGGGGGGCACCTATATGTGGGTACAGAGGGTTTCTGGAGGGTTTTGGAGGGTTCGCTGTTTCCTCCACAAATCTAACAGGTAGGGGGGTATGGGCCTGGGTCCACCTGTCTGAAGTACACTGCACCTACTACTAAACTGCTCCAGGGACCTGCATGCGCTGTCAAGGACCCGAACATGACATCTGAGGCTGGTATAGAGGCTGGCAATCAATATTTTTAATTATATTTTTTGAGGATGGGAGGGGGTTAGTGACCACTGGGGGAGTAAGGGGAGGTCATCCCCAATTCCCTCTGGTGGTCATCTGGTCATTTCGGGCACCTTTTGTGCCTTATTCGTAATAAAAATAGGTCCAAGTGAAAACATCCAAGTTTTAGGCTTGGACGTCTCTGCTTTTTTCCATTATGGCTCAAAGACATCCAAGTCTTACGAACGCCAAAGTCCCGCCTTCACCACGCCTCCGATATGCCCCCCTCAGATTTGGACGTCCTTGCGATGGACTCTCGCTAGAGACGTCCAAAATCGGGTTTCGATTAAACCGATTTGGACGTCTCTGAGAGATGGACGTCCAAGTGACGATTTATGTCGGAAGATGGATGTCCATCTCTTTTGAAAGTGAGCCTGATAGCCAACTAAGTCAATATTGAGCACTGGCTAGCTAAGTTCATAGTGGTCATAGATAGGCCTGCTATTTCGGAGGCCCAGTTTGGCCACTAAACTTAGCTAGTGAAGCTCTCAATATTCGTGGATAGCCAGTTATATCGCATGATATAACCAGTTAGCCGCTATGCGCTGATCATGAATATTGAGTGGGAGATAACCAGCTATCTCCCACTGAATATTTGCAGATAGCCAGTTAAATGCTATTTAACCAGTCAGGAGCCGTTTCTGGCCTGTTAAATAGTGCTGAATATCATGCAGTGAGGCTTTAACTCCTGGATTCTATAAAAGTCACCCAAATTTGGGCACCTAAATTTGGGTGTGGATCCCAGATAGGCGCAGAACCTAATTAGTCAATTAGGTGCCAACAATTGATTACTGGCATTAATTGACCCTAATTATGAATTATGTGCACATCTGCCCTATGTCCTATTCTATATCGTGGGCGCCTATATTTCATAGCGTGCAACTCAAAAGGCGACATGGGAGGGGTATGGGCAGGTCAAGGGGCATTCCCTAAAATCAGGCACCATGTCATAGAATAATTGGATTTCCATGTCCAACTGTCATTAGTTGAGCATGAGATTTAGCCCAGGTTTCGGTGGCTGTTAAGTCCTCGCATCCAAAGATGGGTGTGGGAATCCACTCTAAGGGGATCTTTTACTTAGGTGTGCTGGCGTTTTTAGCGTGCAATAGGCGCGCCAATATATTCCTATGGGCATCTTTAGCGTACGCCTATTTTTAACACACACTAAAACCACCAGCATGCCTAAGTAAAAGACCCTCTAAGTGTTATTCTGTAAAGACTGCATATTGCTAAGCAACCTTTATAGAATTGGCACTTAGAGCAGATTTTAACGGCGTCTAACTCTGGGTGCCGTTTACTGAATCTGGCCCTAAGTGACCATTGAGAGACACAAAGCTTATACATGACCAAAATCAGATAGATGCACCAATCAATGATTCGAATCATCAGTACTGTACAAAAACCTGAATGTTTGTGAACAGGTACAAACTTATCCAGGATAATAATTCCAGGAACACTGCCACACGATGCACTGGCAGAAGAAAGTATAGACACGATGCATGCAGGAAACAAAACAGTGCAAAGTTCCTAGCATACCATTCTAAGAATAAAATAATCTCTGACTAATACAAGTAAACAGAGCCATACTAATCACCGAGGACCTTGCTGCCAAAACAGTAATGCATGCTCGATTGCCTCCTAACATCTTAAAAATCATAAATATGAAAATGATCATAGCCTATAGCAAAGAATTCCTTTCTAAACTCTGTAATTATGGGCCCTAAATCTAGCACATGGTAGTGTTTTCCTCTCTCCCATTGGAACTGTGAACGCTGCCTCTATGTTCAGCATCTCAAACCCCAGTCAATACAGGGAGCAGAAGATCTGAACTGGAAACTGAACAACAGTCCCTCCACTGAGCCACCGGACACGCCCTCCTGTACAGTTTTCAAGGAATAGACATTCAACTGACCTACAGCACTTTCAGTAAGAGTACTTGCGACAAAGTGGTACCTATACCAATTCATTTATAACACTAAGGGGCCCTTCTAGTAAGCTGTATTGAGCAGCTAACACTGCATTATCAGTCTGGTATAAAGTAGCGCAGGCCCGCGCTACTGGCTATTGTGCCACATCAGGAGGCTTTCGGTATGAGATGCTGAGTTAGCTGCCTAACATGGGACTGGGCTGGGTCTGGGTGTGTCAGGAGTGGGACAAATTCAGCAACAGCAACGATTTCAATTCCAATGAAGTGGGACAAACAAACTGCCCGCCGATATTCAGCAATAAACAGACGCAGTTTCATCAGCACTGTCTTGATCAAATTAAGTCTAGTTGCTGCTGGGCAGAACTCCCCTGACGCAGCCTCTCTGAAACAGGGGGCCTCGTCAGGAGTTGCTCGTTCATAAGTCTCTTCCAGCTGCTGCAATTGCTAAAGACTGCTCCTGCACGTTACTCTCTGCATTATTAAGCTAGTACAGTACAGTCTCGATTATCCGAACTTCGCTAATCTGACCATCCAGCATATCCGACAACCCCCCCCCCCCCCCCAGCGACATCATTGCATTTACTTCTATTAAAAATCTTTGTTTTAGATCAATTTTTGAAAATTGGGAACTCTATGCCTTTGTTTAATGCATTGTTTGAGGGGTTTATGCCGTGTTTTTTTGTATTATCCAACTTTTCACTTATCCGACAACGGTTCGGTCTCATTTATGTCTGATAATCGAGACTGTACTGCACTTTATTCTGTTTATAATTTATGAGACGCTTTATAAAATTCTTCCAGTCTAGCCCAAGTTTGTATTTAATTGCAGTGTATTTTTCAAAGCTTTTACATTGTTCATCATCATTTTGGAGAGTTTGGAAATTGAGTTTTTCTGTCCAATGATGGTGATTTTTGCTGTACAGGCTGAGTACTTCTTTTTTGTATAGGTCACTGAGGTCTTTTCTCCATTTCCTTACAGCAGGACTTTAATTCCTTTATGATTTACAGATTGGGTTTTCACGTGTAATATTGATTTTCTCCCTTCTGTATTCTATAGTAGTTCTTTTTGCTAGACTAGATACTCTCATCTGCGTGTTGGACTGAATTGCTGTTGACTTATTTAGATACTAGTAAAACATGCCCATTTCTGGAGGAAATGAAACGGGCGCTAGCAAGGTTTTCCTCCTGAACCCCCCCCCTACCCACCCCTTCGGCGTTGTGAAGCCACTGACCGCCATTGTTCCGCACCTCGTCAACGCACGCCACCTTCATCCACTGACGCCATTGCTCCGCCCTCGATCTTTGACGCCATTGCTCCGCCCTCGACGTCATCACGTTTGACGCGAGGGCGGGGCCCAGACACAGTAATTTCGGTGGCTTCACCACCACGAACCCTTTGAACCCGAAGGAAGTGCCCGCAGGAAGTGACACTGACGTCAGTGTCCTCAGAACGTTGAGGGTGAGTTTTATTATATAGGATTTGAATCATTGTGATCCTCATTGGACCCCTGATGCAGCCCGGTAAAAGGCAAAATATGGGCACATCGGGCGATTGTTTTGGGAAACTTCCTGTTAAGAATAAAAGATTTTATCCTACTGAAGTGTAACCTGCTCTTCTTACACTCCTGCATGATATCTGAATATTGTCTAGCATCCGCATAACTTCTGGGTTCACCGGAGTACTGGATAGCCAATGCCAATACCTGGCCATGGCCAGCAGTGAATACCCAGGTCTAATTTAGCTGGCAGCAGTTAGCGCTTACGACAATGCCGACTGTTCCCAGTTGAATATTGACCAAGTAAGTGTTATTTCCTAGACTCCTGATGAAGGATGCCAAGCCGAAACATGGTGCCCGTGTTGGGTCCTTTTAATAAAGGCTGACCTTATCTGCACATCCTTCTAGTGTGTTTTGACTCCACTCCTTGTTTGCATTTGGTTCTCATTTTGTGGAGCTCTGGACTTTCCCCTTCTTTGCCATCAACAACCCTCCAGACAAGTCTCAGAAGGAAGTCTGAATACACAGATCGTCTCATTGTGCGTACCTTGCTTACTACTTTTAAGGCTCGTTTGCAGGCTTGATACTTCGGTGAATCCTTAGGTGTTTTCTGACAGATAGTCTAAAAGCAACAAAAAACAATATTAGAAAATTAAATCTGTCAACGTTATCATAGAACGGCATGATGTTTTCATAGACTAGACAGATATTTATCAAGGAAGACTATAGAATAAAGTGAATGCCGTTGCCTAAAACTATTATGTCCGCAACTAGTTATATTGATTTTCCACATAGACATTAGCAACATATCTATTATTTCAAAGGCAACATTGATATTTTGCCAATTTCTAAGTCATATTTTTACGAGCATCATTTAAAATGTGTTTATCGCTTAACTTGGTCTGAGAAAGAACAGAGGTATTTCAATCTAGCAGAGTCTAAGACTTGGCTTGGAAAGGGTATCCAGATGTACACAGCACACCGACAATGGCAGGAGGAAAGGAAAACTATTGTAAATTCAAAAATGATTTCCTCCAAAGTCAAAAACTTCTTGTGACTTAGGAGAACCTGTCTTGCATCTACAGTGGTGCAATGATTCCTTGTTGAAGTTCTGTCAGGGATAAAGTGTTCTGAACGTGATGTGCCAGGAATACAAAACTGTCAGGTGTGAACCCCCGGAAGAAACGCTCCAGAATGTAAAAGAAAGTAGTTTACACATTTTAAAAAGAATTTTCTCCTTTGCAGGCAGGCTGCATTATATTTTAGCACAAGACATCAATAAGTAAAGCTTTCCCCCTGGCCTGGTTTTTCAACATAACCGTTACTGCATCACATTTGTCAAGTGTGGAAGTTCAACTATAGGTATAAATCAAATCCCAGAAAAGACCAAATAAACTAATACAACCTCCCCCCCCCCCCAAACCCCACAATATATTTGTAATTTCAGGTAACCTGAAAATGCGCACACAAAGACACACACACACACACAGAGGAAAATCTAGGCATGAAATAAATTACTTTTAGCTAAATGCATAAACAATTTGAATCTTGCAATGATGTAGTTCAACTTAAATACAGTAAAACACTTACAAAAAATATTTGGTTGCAAGATTAGCCCTAACCTGTTTATACAAATGATGAGTCAGTGAACAGAAAAGGCGAAACAATTTATTATAAATATTAATTCTTCCTAGCAGAACTGCACTTAGGAAAGAACGCGGGAATCATGCCTTTTCCTATTTTCCTCTAAGCTGTAATAACTCAGCATTAGAATGCTAATGCACTTACATCCATTAGCAAGGGGAGGCGTGTTACCCTCTGCATCGGTAAAATGAGGAAAGATATCATGGGCAAATTGCGACAGTCTTCATTGGATTCTATGCTAGATAACACTTCTTTGAAGGATGCATTTGTTGATCTGGGGAAAAAAATACCATAAAGATTAGGTTTTATTCAGTTTTGCTGCCTGGTCTCAAACTTTCAGCCTTGTGCCCTGTTCTTCCAAGTTTCAGGTCCCTTGGATTCCACTTCCCTCCCTAATAATTTGATAAATTTAATAATCATTGTCACCCCAACACCATCCATACCAGAACAATCCAGTAAAAAAGTATAGTTAGGCATGTTCCAGCTGATAATCAGCCAGCGGAGGTCAGCAGTTTTATGTCCGCCACTGGCTATATTCCTGGATATTCAATGCTGAGCCATGTCCAGGCACCGAGCTGAATATCTGGTTTTATGTTGGCCAGCTAAAGCTTATGTGTTTAAGTTCAATATTCAGCCCTTGACCACATAAGCTGAACTGCTTAAAGATAGGACTGCTATTTATGTTGCCCAAGTTAGCCGGTTACAGGAGCAGACCGAGGGCGGCCGGTGGCCTTGGCCCCTAGGCACTGAAGGTGGTTTGGGCCCCCCTTGCCACCGCCCTACACTCCCGTTGCCACCGCAGCTGATGCCCCTGCTACCCCTGGTCCTACGTGAGGGGTCCTGGTAGTGTGCAGGGGGGCATGTTCTTTCCTGCCCACTGCGCTGTTGCTATTCGCCCACCTGCTGATGCCGCTGTGTTTTCAAAATGGCGGCTGAGACTTCCCGTGGTACTCTCACGGGTCTCGACATTCTTACGAGACTTCCGCAGGGAGTTTCAGCTGCCATTTTTAAAATATGGTGGTGCCGGGTGGGGGAGGGGGAATAGTGGCAGCCCAGCGGACAGGGCAGGAAAGAACATGTTCCCCCCCCCCCCCCTCCCGCTGAGGCAATTAGATCACCAGAGTCGCGCCAGGCACCTGGGCAGAGCCTCTGGGCCCTCAGGCACTGCCCGGTTGCTTGAAAAGTCAGTTCGCCTCTGGCCGGTTATCTTTTGCGGTTAAGAGCTAAGCATTGGCAACTTAACCGCATAAGTGCAACTCTGCCCCGGAGCATCCTCAAATTAGCTGGTTTCGGCGCAGGCACGAACTGCAAATATTCATTTGTGCTAACCAGTTAAATGCAGCTGAATATTGGCAGTTAGCCACAGACAAGTGATATAAGCGGGTAGGAGCCTCTCCTGCTTGCTTTAATTGTTTTGAATATCGGCCGGTATACTTTCAAATATTAGCACAACCTGGCATCGGCCTGTCATATACTTACATACCATAGTTACACCAGCCATAAACCTGGAGTAACTGAGAGCACTGAAACTCAACAAGGGTGCCCATAATATATTTGTAATTTCAGATCACCTGAAGACGCGTGCTTGCAACACACACACATACACACAAATACGTGCACACAGACACGTGCACGCATACACGCAGGCACACACACACACAGTGGAAAATCTAGGCATGAAATAAACGACTTCTACTTAAATGCATAAACAATTTGAATCTTGCAATGATGTAGTTCAACTTAAACACAGTTGTGTATCGGCCATTAAGGGCCTTGAAGTCAGATCATGCGATGCTGCTTGTAACTGGTGATTTGCATTCTGCAAAATATGTTTGTACTTGGAATGCTGCTGTTCTCACTCACTGGTCCGCAGTTTTGGAATGCACTACCTGGAGTTATTAGGTTGTGCAGTCGTATGACATGTTTTCATAAATTACTGAAGACACATCTGTGTGTGCAGGCATGGAGCTAATGTGTTAAAATTTTGTACACTGCTGCAGTAAAATAGTTTTTATTTTATTTAGGGGCCTTTTTACTAAGGTGTGCCGAAAAATGGCTTGCGCTGGTGTAGGCCCGTGTTTTGGACTTGCGCAGGTCCATTTTTCAGCGGGCCAGGAAAAAAGGCCTTTTTGTTTTGTGCAGCAAAATTAAAACCATTTTCAGTTAGCGGTAAGTTCTCACACGCTAACCAGGAGTAATCGTTAGTGCACATAAACTGCTGATTACCACCGGGTAAGTGCAACATGTTAGAAAATAGGTAGTCGGGCGGTAGTTCCAATTTGACACGTTTTGGACGTGGGTAGGCACCTAGGTGCCTTTGTAAAAGGGCACCTTAATTCGCTGAGACCATATTTGTATGTGTTAGTATGAGGTCAATCTGTTACATTTTTGTTTTGCATTGATTTCACTTTTATTTGTTTAAATTGGATTATGTGCTCTTGTAATCCACTTAGTTGTAGGTGGAATATACATTTAAAAAAAAATAACTTAGAGTAGTCTGTAAATTTCATGAGTAAGTGAAGCACATGTTCTATCTCTGTGAACATCCCAGGGGCGTAGCCAGACTTCCGTGGCAGGGGGGTGCAGAGCTCGAGGGGAGGGGGCACATTTTAGCCCCCCCCCCGGCGCCGCCCCCCCGCCGCCATTGACGCCCCCCGTCTCTGCCGACCCCCCTCCCGCCGCGAACCCTTCCCCGCTGCCGCCTACCTTCGGTTTTGCTGGCGGGGGACCCCAATCCCCGCCAGCCGACGTCCTCTCCGACCGTTCTGCTGCAGTAGGACTCAGAAAACTCTTATTCCTTCAACAGTTGCATGCTGACGTCCTGCACGTACAACGTGCTGGACGTCAGCATGCAACTGTTGAAGGAAGAAGACTTTTCTGAGTCTGACTGCAGGTCGGAGAGGACGGGGAGGGGGGTCCCGACTGAAATCTACGGGGGCCCAGGCCCCCTCAGGCCCCACGTAGCTACGCCACTGGAACATCCCCTCCTCTGCATTTACGTGCTATGCAACTTGTGCACTCCTTTAAAAAACTGCGCTCTGTCACTTTGCTACCACTGTATACTTACGAAAGTGTTAGTATTCTGTACATTTACAAGCGCAAGTGGTGCGACCATGGGGTGCCCAGTTCTAGAATTTCCCTTAAAGAGAACATGCACAACATACTTTTCTGCATCCGCATTTCCGCACTGTTGGGGCTGGATTTGGGAGCCTTTTTGAAACAGGTTTAAAATAGACACCTTTTTGAACTCCTCACGTAGGTTCATTGTTAAGAAATCAGCCCCGAACTGCATAAATGTATGGTAGTACACTTCGGTAAATGAAATCTAGTCTTAAATTTGTTATAAGCAGCATAGCACTTACTGCAGTACACAGGCCAGTTTATTTCAAACCTAGGGCCAGATGCACTAAACTTTACGAGCCATTAACGAGCAAGTAGTAAACCCTGGCATGCACTAAATACTCCCCCCCCTCCCCCGAGGATGGTAGCAGCTAACGCAAACGGAATGCAGATGAGCAAATTGTGTAGAAACCCAATTGAAATGAGATGCACTAAGCTTTTCCACTTGCTCTAACGCTGGAAAATGCTGGGAAATCTAACAAGAGGTCTGTACCTCTCGTTGGGGCTGCGCGGGCTTGGAAAACTTATAAAATGTAAAAAAAAAAAATCGGGAGGGGGCAAAAACGACCAAATGCTCGTCAGGAGTGTCCTTTATGGACGTTCTTCACTGTAGTGTATTATAAAAAAAATCACAGGCTCCGATGCTGCAGGCATCCGCTGCACCTACCATGGTATGCCGCTCCCCCCTACCCCTGCATTGAAATCAGAGCTTTCCGCAGCCCCAGCCCCCCTCCCTTGAAATGACAGCTCCCCGTCATCCTCCGCCCCCCTGTGGCCCCGCCCCTGCCGCCCCCCCTGAGGTCGGCGCCACCACTCCCCCTCTCCGTCTGCCACCGGGCCCTCATAGCGCCTCTCACCTCCGTGTGAAGGCGCTGCACTGGCAACAACAGCTGATCGCCTCTCCGGACTTCCCTCCTTTCCTCCCTGGCCCGCCCTTGTCTGACGTAAGTAACTTACGTAAGTTACTTACGTCACAAGAGGGTGGGCCATGGAGGAAAGGAGGGAAGTCCGAAGAGAGGCGATCAGCTGTTGTTGCCGGTGCAGCGCCTTCACACGGAGGTGAGAGGTGCTTTGAGGGCCCGGTGGCAGAAGGAGGGGGCGGGTGGAGGAAGGGAGCGGCGGCGGCGATGACCTCAGGGGGGGCGGCGGGGGCGGGTCCACGGGGGCGGAGGATGGCGGGGAAGTTGTCATTTCAAGGAAGGAAGGAAGGGAGGGAGGGAGGGGGGCCGGGACTGCGTAAAGTTCTGATTTCAATGCAGGGGGGAGGGGAGTGGCGACCTCGGGCGGGGGGTGAGGGGGGGGCAAGGCCGTCCATAAAGGACGTGTTTGTTTTGTTTTTTACGTCTTTGGCATGCGCAGAGCAGCCAGCATAATGCTTGGCTGCTCTGTGCATGCTCTACCGGCCGATTATCCGACGGTTTTACGAGGGATTAGAGAATGCAAGTGAACTGCAACGAGCAACACATTTGCATTCCCTTTCCTTCATGCATAGCCGTTCCCTACCGATTCGCTATGGAATTCGGTAGGGAAAGGCTCTGACGACGACTTTAGTGCATCTTGGCCCTAGTCTCCTTTTAAGGAAAAACAAGATTAATATATAACTGAGAACTGCTCCTGGCTGGGGCTATGGTGGATCAAAGAATCAATCAGGACCCACTAGATTACTTTTGATGACCTATAAGACATTTTCATATGCAACTTCACATTGCCTTATTTAAGAGACTGCAATGAAAATATTTTAATACAATACTAATAGTAAAAGGATTCAGTGCTAGAAACCTTTGGGCCCACCTAACTATCACCCAGTTAGTCATCCTTTCCCTCCAATGCCTCTTTTACTGTCCACGATCTCTCCTACCAGTCATTCCCAAGACTATTTGCTGGGTATTTCTGAAGCTACATTCAGCTTCCTGTAGTGGATTTTGGCAAATGCTCTCCCTAAACAAGGTCAGTGCCATTTCAGCCTGCCCTCTAAAACCTCCAAACCTTTCTCCTCCTGTTCCTTCTCACACCTCAGATCTCAGTGGTTCTGCTCCAGTGACAGTTTCAGCAGACTCTCATATACAGGTCTATCTAATCCATGCTTCCTGAGGTTGAGGGATGAATGGGAGGCAGCAGTAGAGAAAGGTTCTTAGGTCTGGGGTAATATACAAAAAGAGGAAATACACTGTGCAACTACCCCAAATTATTCTATCAATACCTTTGACTTCACCAGCACTGTCAATTATTCCAGTCCTATGGCTCACACGATAATTTGGGTTTTAAATGCAAAATATCTAGGACACTGAAGTTACTGTTGACTACTAATGCAAAATGAAATATGACGTTTGAAGGAATGAGACATCTTACATTAGTTTCTGAAGTGTTCTCTGCTGGTAAACTTCGTTAGTGCAATACTTTACATAAGGGTCAAACGTTGACATTGCATGTTTCTCTACAATATCACTTATATCATCTATAAGAATGGCTTTCTGGTGCCTTGCTTCTAGTTCCTTAAAGAACCTGGAAAAGAAGAAAAGAAATGATTTTGATTGAGGGTTTTCTCCGTTAAGTATGGAAAACGTTCTCATTTAGCCTGGCAAATGACCAATGTGATAAGCATCTAGGAACTGGTTTCATCAAGTCTCAAGTCATGCTAAAGCTACTTCTGCTATGGCTTAAACCTGGTGACATTATGGACTAGATCCAGTAAATGGCCCTGAAAAACAGACGTCGAAAAAACCCCATGCGGAGCACTATTTTATAAACGGTGCTCCAAGTTGCATGTGGTTTACAGAATAGCGCTTAGAGACGATTTCTGCGCCAAACTTTGGGTGCAAGGATTTACACCAACTGAAACCTGGTGTAAATCCTGGCACGTAAGTTAAGCTCAGATCCCCGGTATTCATTTATACTACACGCATCTTTAGTGAATGCCCCTGAGCCACCATGCCCCTCCCATGGCCATGCCCCTTTTGAGTCGCACACTATAAGATTTGCGTGCAGATCTTTATAATGCGTCGCAAGATGTGTGCACAAATCCAAACTGTTTCCAATTAACACCAATAATTGTTGGCGCTAATTGTGTCGTTAGCCAATTTAGTTATGAACGCATCTCGGGATAGCGCATAATTTTGCACGCTGTTTATAGAATCCGGGAGTATATGTCAGACAGCCAAAGAGTTTTCAAATAACACAAGAAGGAGATAAGACTTTAAAGCAGAGCAAACATTACCAGTCAAGAACCAAAGGAAGCAGAGATTAAACCTGTTCCACACAGGAGGATAAATGACGCAAAATTTGGGCACCGATAAATATTTGCGCTAAATGTTATTCTATAAATGGTACTCAGAGTTGGGCGCCAGGGGCGGCCTGACCATTAGACCACCTGAGGTGGGGGCCTCAGGCAGCACTCTTCAGGAGCGGCATCTCCCCACTCTTCGGGGAGCAGCATCTCCCCCTTTGCGGCGTTTACCTCATCATGTTCCAAACCCGGAAGCGATTCCCATACGCTGCCCTGCCGCCGGTACCCGCCTCTTCCCTTTACTGTGGCTGCCTCTCTGATGTAACTTCCTGTTTCGTCAGAGGCTCAGACAGCCGCAGTAAAGGGAAGAGGCAGGTGCTGGCGACAGAGCAGCGTATGGGAATCGCTGCCGCTGCTGGGTTTGGAACATGAAGAGGTAACTGCCACGAACAGGCTGGAGGTAGGAAGGAGGGCAGCATCCTAGCTCCGTCTCAGGCGGCATCTTGCCTTGGGCCAGCCCTGTTGGGTGCCTCTTATAGATGGCATTTGACGCCAGGATTCACATCCAGTTTTGGTATGACGATTTACACCAAGTAAAACCTGGTATAAATTCTTGCACCTAAATTAGGCACACACGTCCCTTATTCTATAAAACTGCACGCAAAATTCCAGGAACGCCCCTGATCCGCCTATGCCCCTCCCAAGGCTATGTCTCTTTTCAGATTTGCATGTAAAATTTACGCATGGATCCTGGCGCCTAAAGATGCCCATTTAAATTTAAATTAATGTCAATTGGTACAGAGAATTATTAGCACCCAATTAAAAGTGCTAACTGGCTCATTTATCAATTAAAATATGTGCGTAAATTGGGTATGCACCCATACTTACGGCGCAATTTTGAGCGCCATATATAGAAATAGGATGAAAATGCATTAACAATTTTTTGACAGAATTTTCAGCTAAAATCAGATCCAGGTAAAGTGGCATGAGGACTCACAAATGAAGAAAGAACCCATAACAGGCCAAGCAGCCCTGGTCCTAGGGCAGCTTCTGGGGGCTCTGAGCCCATTTCCCTCCCCTCTGAGGTGCTCTGAGCCCGTTTCCCTCCCCTTTCAGGTGCTCAGTCACACCTATTTCACCTAATGCGCAGATTGTAAGCTCTTTGAGCAGGGACTGTCTTTCTTCTATGTTTGTGCAGCGCTGCGTACGCCTTGTAGCGCTATAGAAATGCTAAATAGTAGTAGAAGAGATTCCCATTCTTCACTGCCACCTCTCTCTCTGCACCTTAAATGCACCTGCTGACCTGTCACTTTCTTCTATGCCTTTCCTATGATGGTGACAATGCTAAATTATGTTGGAGACAAGACAGAGAAAGTAGTGATGTCTAATGGCCGCTCTACATCTAGATGTCAGAAGGGCTGAGCTTCTATAGCTTCCCGTTTTATGGAGGATATGTTTTAAAATTATGACAATCAGACTCTATTATGTATTGCTGCTACCCTTAAGATCTATGCACCAGCTACTACTACCACTACTTATCACTTCTATAGCGCTACAAGGCATAAGCAGCGCTGTATATCATACACAAAAAGACAGTCCCTGCTCAAAGAGCTCACAGTCTAAATATGGAATGTTGCTAGTGGAATAGCAACATTCCATCTAGAATCTCAAATAGTAGCAACAGAATCTCAATAGTAGCAACATTCCATCTAGAATCTCCAATAGTAGAAACATTCCATGTAGAATCTCAAATAGTAACAACATTCCATGTTCCACTGCACTAACCACTAAGCTAATCCTCCACTAGCAACATTCCATGTAGATTAGCAATGTAGCCGCGCAGGCTTCTGTTTCTATGAGTCTGACGTCCTGCACGTATGTGCAGGACGTCAGACTCACAGAAACAGAAGCTTGCGCGGCCACGTTGCTGATCTGCAAGGGCAGGCTTCTACATTACTACTACTACTACTTATCATTTCTATAGCGCTACAAGGCATACGCAGCGCTGTACACCATACACAAAAAGACAGTCCCTGCTCAAAGAGCTCACAATCTAAATAGGACAGACACACAGATAGTAAGGGAATTAAAGAGAGAGGTGGGGATAAAAGGGTACAGGGCAAGTGAGTAGTGGTTAGGAGTCAAAAGCAGTGTTAAAGAGGTGGGCTTTTAGCCTGGATTTGAAAATGGCCAAAGAGGGGGCTAGACGCACAGGCTCGGGAAGTCTATTCCAGGCGTGAGGTGCAGCGAGATAAAAGGAACGGAGTCTGGAATTAGCAGTAGAGGAAAAGGGGACAGACAAGAGAGATTTATCCTCAGAACGGAGTACCCGAAAGGGGGCGTAGGGAGAGACAAGAGTGGAGAGGTACTGGGGAGCAGCAGAGTGAATGCACTTAGAGGTCAAGCCTTAAGGTGTATTGATAAAAGTTTATCCTTGTTTATGGTTGCAAGTCTGAAGTTTTGGAATATTTTACCTCAGAGTTTACATTCGAGCAAATAACTGCTTAACTTTCTAAAAACAATTGAAAACATTTTTTTTCAGGAGGCCTGCCCACAGGAAATTGCATCAGAGGAGGCAGGAGGCAGCAGAGGGCAGACCCAGGAGCTGTCCAAAGACAGCTTGTCATCAAGCTACTGCTGGCAGCAACCAACATAAAGTTTAAGGATTGGGGGGAGGGAGAGAAGAGAGGGTGTGATACTGGACCCAAGGGGAGGAGGAGAAGTGGAGGGGAGAGAGAGACTGGACTGGACCTGGGGGTTGGGGAGAGAAGAGACGGTAGACTGAGGGAGGGAGTGATTCCAGACCTGTGGAGGGAGACGAGGGGGAGAAGTCTTAAGCTTTAGACCAAGCGAGGCACTGGCAATGACTTCAGAGGCTGGGGATTTTGGCACCCTTTATCGCTAGCGCCCTGAGCCAGCACTCACCTGGGTCCAAATGTTATGCCAGCCCTGATGGACATACTTAAAATTTCTTAGCTGTTATTTTGTACTGCTATGAAAAAAAAAAAACAAAATGACACACACATTTTTTTCTCTACTCCTGAGGTGTGGGGATTGGACGCTCATGCTATGCACGCTCTCTCTCTCTCTCTCATTTTCTTGTACACTCTGTCTCTCTGCTTCAATCCTCTGGAGTGAGAGGAGAGATAGAGGGGGCCATTTACTAAAGCTTAGCTCGAGTTATCTGCAGCAGGGCCCATTTTATTCCTATGGGCCCTGCTACAGATAACTTGAGATAAGCTTTAGTAAAGAAGACCCCCAGAGCTAGCAGTGCTATGAGTATTTATTTTTGGATATAGCTCACACCTTGTCCAGTACTAGATCAAGGTGAATTGCATTTAGGTATAATAGGTATTTCTCTGTCCCCAGAGGGCTCACAGTCAGGGCCGTGCCTAGGGTCTCCGGCGCCCCCCTGCAGTTGGCCCCGCCGGCGCGCCCCCCCCCCGAAAACGATCGCTACACTACCCGCCCTCTTCTCCCCAGATCCTTTTCCTTTTTTGTTTAAATTTACCTCTCCGGCGCGCGGCAGCGTAGCGTTAGTGAGAAGGAGGCGGCGCTCCCCCGCCCCGACGTGTCTTCTTCCCTTCGCTCAGTGTCCCGCCTTCTTCTGACGTCAGAAATGACGTCAGAAGAAGGCGGAACCGAGTGAAGGGAAGAGACTGACACATCGGGGCGGGGGAGCACCGCCTCCTCACTAACGCTACGCTGCCGCGCGCCGGAGAGGTAAATTTAAACAAAACAAAAAAAAAGGACAAGGATCTGGGGAGAAGAGGGCGAGGTAAGCATGGTGCGGCGGGGCGCCCCCCAGAGGATGGCGCCCTCCTGCCATGCTTACCTCGCTTACCGTGTCGGCACGGCCCTGCTCACAGTTTAATTTTGTTCCTGAGGCAATAGAGAATTGTGACCAAGATCACAAGGTGCAGCAGCTGTAGGTTTTGAACTAGGTTTCTCTGGTTGTCCACCTGGTGTAAGCAGAAACTATTTCCATCCTGGCTTTGTGTCCATGCAACCAATATTGATTTATTGCAATGTAAATTAAACTGTTGCTGTAATGAACTCACTGCCAATACCGACCGTGTTTCAATTCTCTATCTGACAGTGCATGCGCTGTAAGTTGAAACATGTCAGTTTCAGTGAAACATTCCTGGTTTCAATATATCACGGAGCAGAAAATATATAACAGTCTGCACTGGGCCTTCCAGGCAGGGCAAGTTGACATCATAGTGCTTTAGGCTAATCAATTATTTGGCTGCTATTCACCCAACTTAAAAGTCAAGGATGCTTTCTAGAATCACCTTTATGAAGCTTCAAAGAGTTTTATTATGAGTAAGACTGTCCTTATCTTAGGTGCATTCATATAATTAGAGAAGAAAGCTATCAATCAAAGATCTGTCTTTGTGAGAATGAAGCACCGTTTATCCGACAGATTTAGAGATAAAACAGAAACAAGCATATGTGTCCTTACAGGTGAAAAACAAACTACTGTATTTCTTCTCAATGTCCTCTCTTTTTCATACTGAGAGATCTTTCTTGGGTTTTAAATTGTCTCTGTCCTTTTTTCTCTCTAAAGTGAACAGCCACTGCCTAGCCTAGGGATCCTCAAATCCAGTCCTCAAGGTCCACAACCCAACCTGGTTTTCTGCATTTCCAAAATTAATATTATCAATAGAAAACAAACAAAATAAAACATGGAAAAGAAAGTCAGAATGATTGAATATTTTGACACCCAACAGACAGGACTTAACAAGGCTCTGGGTTTTCTAGCCCATTATAAACCATAAAATTGTATGTCTCTGTTTATCACCCTCCTCTCACCTATCCAATCCTGTTAGAATATCAATGATATGCTTTGATGTCCCCATGCATACCTCCTACCCACCCCCACCCTCCAACCCTGTCAGACTGTCAAAGTAATGCTTGGATGTTTCACTTATATATACTATCTGCTACCACATTTGCTTATTTCCGATCTGACGAAGAAGGGCAACCTTCGAAAGCTAATCAAGAAATGTATTAAGTTATGTCCAATAAAAAAGGTATCATCTTTTCCATGTTTTATTTTGTTTGATTTCTATTGATAACCTTAAGAGTGGACTAACACGGCTACCACACCTCTCTACTCAAACTTAGTATGTATGGAGGTGGTGGAGATGAAAACGGTAACGGAATTCAAACATGCGTGGGATAAACATAAAGGAATCCTGTGCAGAAGGAATGCATCCTCAGGAGCTTAGCTTAGAATGGGTGGCAGAGCTGGTGGTTGGGAAGCGGGGCTAGTGCTGGGCAGACTTATACGGTCTGTGCCGGGGCTGGTGGTTGGGAGGCGGGACTAGTGCTGGGCAGACTTATATGGTCTGTGCCGGGGCTGGTGGTTGGGCGGCGGGGATAGTGCTGGGCAGACTTATACGGTCTGTGCTAGAGCCAGTGGTGGGAGGCAGGGATAGTGCTGGGCAGACTTATACGGTCTGTGCCAGAGCTGGTGGTGGGAGGCGGGACTGGTAGTTGGGAGGCGGGGATAGTGCTGGGCAGACTTATAGGGTCTGTGCTAGAACTGGTGGTGGGAGGCGGGACTGGTAGTTTGGGAGGCGAGGATAGTGCTGGGCAGACTTATAGGGTCTGTGCCAGAGCTGGTGGAGGGAGGCGGGGTTGGTGGTTGGGAGGCGGGGATAGGGCTGGCCAGACTTATACGGTCTGTGCACTGAAGAGGCCAGTACAAATAAAAAAGTAGCACATATGAATTTATCTTCTTGGGCAGACTGGATGGACCGTGCAGGTCTTTTTCTGCCGTCATGTACTATGTTTATATGTTTGTATGAGATCTATTTGCATTCACTGCTTCCACTGCATGTGTAGATCTCATACATATTCATTGTAGAAATCCTGAAAACCAGGCTGGGTTGTGCCCACAAGAAGTACAGTTAATTATATAGCATTTCTAAAGTTGCTAAAGGCCCATTTATTCCATGAGTATTTAGATTGATTCCATTAGGTCTTTTAAAAAAATCTTTATAAGGTTTTTAGAACAATACAAAAGTAATATATATGTTTATAAGAAATGAACAAGCACCATATAGTATAACCAACGAATCGCCAAACATTTTCAAAAACTAAAATAAAAACAATAAACCAAAAACAATAAAGAAAACCTATTATATCAGTAGGTTAACAGAAAATAAAACAAAACAGTGTATGTATATATTTTAGAGAGGTTGAATTGATCTTATAAAGTTACATCTAAGTGTCAATTAACATAGTTGTCTAGCAATGACCATGGTATACGAAATGATAAAATGTGACCAAATTTTATGGCAGCTATTTCCTTGTAACGCCTATATGAACAAAGCAAATTCCACCATTCATGAAATGAGACATGCAGATTATTTTTCCAATGTAAAACAATCAATTGAAGAGCAAGCAAAATCATCAAATTAAACCATTTTGCATGTTTTAATGGAACTGACAAACCAGGGGTGGATACTTTAAGGATTAACACTTTAAATGACAAAGTATCTGAAATAGCAAATAATTTTTGAAAAATGTCCCAAATCACAGGGCCGTGCCAAGGGTCTCTGGCGCCCCCCTGCAGACTACCAGTTGGCGGCGCCCCCCCCCCCCTGCCTGGCTCCAAGGCAGCGATTCCCCTCTCTCCCCTGCCCTCCCGCTCCCAAGTAGGAACTGCCCGCCCTCTTCTCCCCCCCAAGATCCCGTTCCTTTTTTTTTCTTTTAAATTTACCTTCCTCCGGCAGCGCAGCGTCATTGAAGGAGGCAGCGCGCCCAGTCCCGACGTCTCTAGCCTTCCCTTGTTCGCTGCTCACTGCCCCGCCTTCTTCTGACGAACAAGGGAAGGCTAGAGACGTCGGGACTGGGAGCGCCGCCTCCTTCAATGACGCTGCGCTGCCGGAGGAAGGTAAATTTAAAAGAAAAAAAAAAGGAACGGGATCTTGGGGGGGAGAAGAGGGCGGGCAGTTCCTACATGGGAGCGGGAGGGCAGGGTAAGCACGCAGTGGCGGTGCCCCACAGAGGATAGCGCCCCCCTGCGGCGCTTACCCCGCTTACCGCATCGGCACGGCCCTGCCAAATCGATTTCCAGTACGGTTGCAAGTTAACAGTTGCAGCGGTGGCAGGATCAGAAGCAGACATATTCAGAACCTGGAAAGCCTTAGCTATATAGGAAGGCAACTCCTCCTTACAAAACACCCACACTGCGGTGGAATCATCAGATTCCTGACCTGCTGAGCAGAAATGCCTCCCGGCATAGCCTCATGATGTTCTCTGGCTGGTCACAAGAAAGGGGATCTGGTTTCGAGAGCCATGGTGGCCGCTGGATGAGAGATGCAATTTCTTCGGCTGGCCTCTATATGGGACAGTCTCTCCCGCTGCAGGTGGCAGCGCTTTCTTCCAGAACGCAGTTGACTTCCTTTTCCTAGTCCTGTCTGGCTTCCGTGGCTGCCCTTTGCAGTTCGGCCACTTGGTCCTCTGTCCTGCCATGGATGGTTTTTGCAGATCGTCCAGTATTTTAGTTGTAACCCACTTTGATTCTCTGATTGAAACAGACTGGACTGAATATTGATGGGGCGAATGTTATGATGTATTGTACTTGATGATTTTATGTATGTTTTGATGTAACTCACCTTGGTTTAAGGCAGGATTTAAATATGAAAATAAATAAAATAAGTCAGGTCATGTGAGTGATTATCTGTTAGAACTTTTGTAGATATAACACAGTGGGGTGGATATACAACTTGATCTAACCAGCCAGAAATGGCTCCTGGCCAGTTAAATCGCCTGTTCAGGAATAGCTGTTCATTTTTAGTGGCATTTAACCGGTTAGTGCCAAACTAAGAACCAGCTATTTTAGGCGCATTCCAGAGGCGGAGTCAGCATTTGGCCGGTTAAGTGCTGATATTCAGAACTTACGGCCCTCTTTTACAAAGCCGAGCTAGCGATTCCCGCACGGCAAATGGGAGGAAACTCACAGGAACTGAATGGGTTTCCTCTCACTTACTGCGCAGGAATCACTAGCGCAGCGTTGTAAAAGGAGCCCTTAACCAGCCAGGTTAACCACATAACAAGGACTGCATACAAGTCAGTCCTATTTTTATGTGCTGAATATCACACTAAGGGGCCCTTTTAAAAAGGCACGCTAGCATTTTTAGGGCATGCTAAAAATAAGCATGTGCTAACCCCTGGATTCTATATAGCACGCTTACAGTTACGTGCGGTTCTGTGTGTAAATCTAGGCGTATTCTATAACTACACGTGTAGATTAATAGTTTTAACAAGCTGTTAAGCGTTAATAGCTCTTAATAAGCAATAATGAGCACTAATTGGCAAAAATTAGAATTTATGCATGTACATTGCTAAGCGAACTCTGTAATGTATTGAGCCTAAATTCTAACGCACGTAGGCTAAAAAGGGGAGGAGTGCTTAGGGGTATGGAAATGACATTTCGTGGGCGTTCCAACATCTATGCATGTTGTTATAAAATATGGCTGTAGTTAAAGATAACACTAGACAAAATTTCAGCGACAGCGGAATAAAGTATAACACTAATAATGAGCTGAAATGAACTTAACTAACCTAATCACTTAAAAGTGTGTGGTATCCAGTTAGTGGCTTTCTTTTTTATTTTTTCAGTACAGAAAGAGACCTCAGTAGTCACCGCGTAGCAGCAGAACAACAAATGCACTCGGTGCTCGCGTTTCTTTGACTCCATTTTTATCATTGGTCAAAAAAACTCTGAGACTACTGAGGTCTCTTTCTCCACTTAAAAAATAAAAAAGAAAGCCACTAACTGGATACCACACACTTTTAAGTGATTAGGTTAGTTAAGTTCATTTCAGCTCATTATTAGTGTTATAAAATATGGGCCAGTGCACATAAATCTACGTGCAGGGATTTATAGCAGCTTTTCGCTGGTGTAAATGGACACGCGTAGATTTAGTCGTATGAACTACACCTAAGCGTATTCTAAATACCGCACATATATTTATGTGTGGTATTTAGAATACATTTAGGCGTGATTGCCTAACGCATGTTAATTTTAAGCGCTATATATAGAATCGGGCCCTAAATGCTAGAGACACCCATATATTCCTCTGGGCATCTCTACTGTTTAGCGTGCGCTAAAAACACTAGCGAACCTTTGTAAAAGGACCCCTTAACCGGCTATATGTTAGACAGCTCTGCAAACCTGGAAATTTGTTGTTGGTGCCCAGACACAGCCTGGCATTGAATTTCTGTATTTAGTCCAGCAGTGGTCAGCAAAACGCTGATTGACGCTAGCTGAATATTGGACCCAGTGAGTTTCAAACACTGGTTTGTGGAACTGATTTATCACACTGGATTTCTGGGATTACTTTATCATTTTTAGTGGAGGAGTGGCCTAGTGGTTAGGGTGGTGGACTTTGGTCCTGGGGAACTGGGTTCGATTCCCACTTCAGGCACAGGCAGCTCCTTGTGACTCTGGGCAAGTCACTTAACCCTCCATTGCCCCATGTAAGCCGCATTGAGCCTGCCATGAGTGGGAAAGTGCAGGGTACAAATGTAACAAAAATAAAATAGATACTATTGGAGATTCTACATGGAATGTTGCTACTACTGGAGATTCTACATGGAATGTTGCTATTCCACTAGCAACATTCCATGTAGAAGCCTGCGCGGCCACATTGGTGATCTGCAAGGGCCAACTTCTACATGGAATGTTGCTAGTGGAATAGCAACATTCCATGTAGAATCTCCAATAGTAGCAACAGTGGGGGAGTGGCCTAGTGGTTAGGGGTGGTGGACTTTGGTCCTGGGGAACGGAGGAACTGGGTTCAATTCCCACTTCAGGCACAGGCAGCTCCTTGTGACTCTGGGCAAGTCACTTAACCCTCCATTGCCCCATGTAAGCCGCATTGAGCCTGCCATGAGTGGGAAAGCGCAGGGTACAAATGTAACTAAAATAAAATTTTTGGCTTTTTTTTGGACTTGTTATATGTATTCATTTATTTAATTTATTTAATACATTTATACCCCACATTTTCCCGCTAGTTGCAGGCTCAATGTGGCTTACACAAAACTGTAGGAAAGGCTACAGTACAGAAAAGTACAATTAAACAGTGTAAAAGTAAGATAGTGAACATATAGACATCATTTAAACAACAATACGTAGATGATAATAAAGATAATTAGTGTCCATGAATCTTGTTAAACCAGGAGTTAATCAGATTATGTTGAACCTGGAGAATAAGACTTCTTGAACAGGATGGACTTCAATAATTTTCTGAAATTTAGGTAGTTCTGAGTACATTTTACTGATTTGGGTAAAGCATTCCACAGTTGTGTGCCTATGAAGGTGAAGTTGGAGGCATAGGTAGAATACATACACTTTGATTTATAGTACTGTAAACTGTTTTGATCTTTAAAGTGGTATATTAATCCCTATCAAACATAAAAATGGCGAGTGTCGTACTCACTCACAAATGCGCAGTAGAGACCCTCTCTGCCCCACCCCCGCGTCAATACGTCATGATGGGGGCGGAACAGAGAGGGTCTCTACTGTGCATTTGCGAGGGATGAAACCGCCGTCGCTAACGCTCCCCCCACCCTCCACCCGGCCGGGCCCTCGCTCCGCTATTGAAACAGAGAGGGAACGCAGCACACAACTCTGCTGAGCTGCCGTCCTTCCTTCTTCTTCTCTGCCTGTGTCCCGCCCTCGACGACGTTACATCACACGAGGGCGGGACACAGGCAGAGAAGAAGAAGGAAGGCCGATGGCAGCTCAGCAGAGCTGTGTGCTGCGTTCCCTCGCTGTTTCAATAGCAGAACGAGGGCCCGGGCCGGATGGAGGGGTTGCAGCGGTGACTCGGGGGGGGGGGGGGGGCGAGCTCGGCGGCGGGGGGGGCCTTGCAGAGGCGACGGGAAGGGGCTTTCAACCCCCCCCTTTCCTATACGAGCCCGTTTTTACGGGCTCAACGGCTAGTAAACCATAAACCATTCATTTGGACTGCACAATAATTTTGTTCTTTTTTTCCTGCCGGGGGGGGGGGGGGGGGGGGATATATGATTGAGAATGTCTTAGAAATCAGAAAAAAAATTGGAAGTGTTTTCCGTCCTGTGATCTACGATGCTTTTTTCAAATTTTAGTCTTACAATTTTATTAACAATGAGTAAAAAGTTTGAGAGATACATCATATCTTGCTTTTGACTTCGTTCTTTTTTATATACAATCTAATTAGTTTTTTGTCATCTGGGGTTTCCACTGCTCGCACAGATAGCGATGACAATGATCTCTTGTAGCAAACATTAGATAAGCGAAACTTCATCAAGACAGCCATGTCTGCATCTTGACAGTGATATAAAAGACCTTTTGTTTACGTACTCATTGCAGACTGGCACAGTCAGACACAGGGCTCTCTCTGTCCATGCTGCTATCAATTTACAACTGCATGACTCTTCAGTAGCCTGCCTTGAGGCAGAAGTGGAAATAATCACTCAGTGCAATTTTTTTGCCTATGAAATCAGTTTCAGCTGAAAAAGCATGTTTTTTTTTTCTTCTTTCTTACAAAAGGTCTGTCTACAACTCAGGTTCTTTATTGTTGCAAAACAATCTAGCATTGGCGAAAGACCAAGACTAACAAACACTGGTACCGACTACGTCAAGGTTTTTCGTAATCCTATTGGAGACGCAGAGAACGCTCTTAGAATGAAAATATTCATACCTTTGTGGTGCACTGCATACTTGGCTAGGTTCAGGTCAACTATCTTCACTGAACAATGAGTAGACTACTTTGGTGTAAAGAATGCAACAAGGCCAGCCAAAGTCCCATAAACAAAACTTAAAGGCACAGGTGTGCCCAGTTTTCATTGTATGAACTCCTTTTGTATTTATTTAATTGGGAGCACCTACCAGTAATTTATTTGAGTGCCTGCTTTCACTTAGCAAAGTTTTGTGCTTGCCTAGGTTAATTCCTACCCAGAACAATGTGTCATGTCCCCTACCTCAACGCAAGCGGTGTCCTCGGCCTGCGCGGGGTCCCGTCGACACGCACACTTGACTGGCACTGCCCTGACCCATGAGTGTGTAGTTCTTCTCTGGCTTTGTTCACATCTGCTCTCCCTCTGCCTGGCTTCCCTTGCTTCTCTCCTATTGGTCTTCTGGGTCCTCCTTCCCCTGCTCTTGTCCTATGGCTGTGCTCCTTCTCCCTGCTGGTTCCTCCTGATGTCAGAAACCAGCACTTTATCAGCTGAGCTCTTCCTGGACTCCATGCTTCAGCTTCTACTTTGGTAGGTGTTACTTGCTCAGTAGTTTGCTTCTTCTCTACTTTGTCCCTCATTGCTGACTTTGCTTGTACCTGGATTACTCTCTTGCCTGCTGCCTGCCTATTGACTTTACCTGTGTCTGGATTACTCTCTTGACTGCTGCTTGCCTACTGACTTTGCCTGTACCTGGATTATTCTCTTGACCTGCTGCCTGCCTGGCCGAGACATTCACCACCCCGCTTCCAGCTCCGTCTCGTAAGTCCTGCAGGCTGCCCGCACCTAGGGGCTCAACCTCTGGGGAACGGCGGTCAGCGCAGGTGAAACCCGGGGTTGTCCGGCTGCCAAGCAGAACCAGGCTCAGCAGTGCTCTACTTGGTACAAGAACTCACAAGTCTGACACAATGTTACAGTATAGGAAAGCCCAAAAGCTAATAAAGCTATGACACTGCAGAAGAAATGAAACTGGAAGACTAGATGGGATTTATGGGCCTTATCTGCTATCATATTCTATCCGGAGGCCATGTTTATCAGGCAGGGGGCAGGGGAGAGGAGATTTATTTCATTCCTGGCTTTGTACTCATATACACTCAAGATCCTAGACCCTCACTATCCTCAGAGCTTGAGGAAAGCATCCTCTGATTACTCTCTGTGCCTAGATCCCAGGAAGGGCACTGCCCTGCATTACACTCTGCGCTCAGTCTCTTTGGCCCCAATGCTACTACTACTACTTAACATTTCTAGAGCGCTACTAGGGTTACGCAGCGCTGTACAATTTAACAAAGAGAGACAGTCCCTGCTCAAAGAGCTTAGAATCTAATAGACAAGTGAACAATCGGTCCGATAGGGGCAGTCAAATTGGGGCAGTCTGGATTCACTGAACGGTAAGGGTTAGGTGCCGAACGCAGCATTGAAGAGGTGAGCTTTAAGCAAAGACTCAAAAGTAAACGCAAGCACTAGAGGCTTTTAGCACCGTATAGTGCCCACATTTACTGTACAGAATGTTCAGAGCAGTCTAGCACGGGAAACAACAAGAGTGTCGGGCATTAGCACAGATAGCATGCAAATGTAGTCAAGTTCATGCTAATGAGGTCATTTTATATTCCTCCTCAATGCTCAGAAAAGAGCGCCTGAAACAAAACAGCCTCACTGCTGCAAAAAATAATGCCAGGCCGCAGCAGGCGCTAGTGTGTTGGAAGAGAGGATTTCTCATGATTCTCATGCTTCTTTCTGCAAAATTTGCCAGTTTTGATTGCTTTTGGAAGCAGAAGAAAGCCTGTGAAAACCCTTAAGCGCTGGTCGTGAGAAACAGCAGACCCAAGCGAAAGCACACATTGGCGTAGGTTTCCTGCATCTAAATATAGGCTAAAAATATTTAAAATTCTTGTATTTAGCCCACAGAAGACATGAAGCCAATGTGTGTTTCATGTTCGGGTTTTAGCAGGTGCATGCGCACAAGAGCCAAGCTTACTGCGGAACTCTTCTGCGCATACATCAAGCACAATCCTCCTGCGCCAAAAGCACAATCCTCCTGCTGAACTCCCTAATGTTCAACGCTATGAGCGTGCCTATATTTGCATTAGTGTGTTGTTCTTCTGCGCTGTTCTGGCGGTATTTATGGCGCCAAATATCTGGGGCTAATCTAGCTGGCAATAGTAAGCATTTTTTTTAAATGCTGACCGCCACCAGCTGAATGTCGACCAGTTTATGTTTTATGGAGGAAAGTAGTGGAGGATTAAATAATTGCGAGAATATGGAGCATCTCAGCAAGTAAAACGGTGACAGCCCCTTGACATGCAACTGGAAATGCATCAATGATTATGTAATAATCAACCAGTATGGTTATCCCATTGGCTCTTCCAGTGTAATTGCCCCTATAAGTGGCAAACATAATGAGGGTAAGTTTATAACATAGATTCTACCATGTGCTCCATATGTTTTATAAAGTAGGGCTGCAGATTTAACATGTTAATAACATGATTAATGCGTAAAATTTTTAACGACAGCTAAAATATTTAATCGTGACTAACAACAGCATCAGCGGAAGGCAGATGCCTATTTCTGGGTCTGGCAGAGCCAGCAATAAGCTACCCTTCCACCCTTCCCATGAATCCTTTGGTCTCACCTCGCTCCCACAGGGTGACAACTCTAGGAGGAGCATTACCAGCACTGCACAGCCGGCTGGGCGGGGCCTTGAGTGTCTGTGAATGCTCAAGGCTGGCCTGTTTCCGGCTTCTCCAAAACAGGAAGTTCAGTGGGGACAGGAACTGGCCAGCCTTGAGCATGCGCAGATGCTCAAGGCTGTGCATTGGGCGGGCCATGCAATGCTGGTGATGCAACTCCTAGAGTCACTGCCCCATGGCTGCCTTGATACCAGTTTCTGCAGCCTTTCGCCAATCCCGGGCCACTCCAGGGAAGCCCCAGACTGCTGCAACTGTCTGGCTGTTCCACTCCTGCCAGAAGGCAAGACGTCCTTTGTTTTTTTGTTTTCTGTTTTTTTTTTTTAATTTCGGGGAAGAGAGACAGCAGACATAGATGGAATGAGGGGAGAAGGCAAACGTTGGGTGGGAGGGTGGAGAAAGGACAGACGTTGTTGCACATTGCATGTATAGGTAACAAATGTATTTTTTTTTTATAGTGGATGGAACAAAGAAGAGAGATGGTGTCCACAGAAGGGAAGGGGGGGGAGGAGAGAGAGGGAAGATATTTTGGAACAGGGGAAAGAGAGAAGGGAGGGGGAGGGAGGGAGGGAGGGAGAGGCAGAAATAAGATGCTGGCACGCATCTTTTAATTGCACGATTAACCAACTAAAAATTTTAATTGTGCGATTAATTACGATTAATCCTTCCTGTAGCCCTATTATAAAGGGAATTTATGTTAATATATCTAATTTTATAAAGCAACCCTCTGGCAAAATGAACATTCCCATAAATGACACGGGAAACATAACAGAAAAATGTTCTAGCTTTACACACTTATATCTAAAGTGACGTGAAAATACTACACTTTACAGTTTCAGTGAAAAGAAAACTTTGTCCTCATGGTCCACCAGTCTCAGCAGGTAGTAAAGTTGCATTTTCCCTCTAACCTCTCTCTGTAGATAGTAACCCTAGAAAAATAGAATTCCTATGTTGTTTAACTGCAAAATATTGGTTGAGGAAATTATTTTGTTTTGACTTCTCTTTGCAGTACAGTTTGAAAAGATTGGAATGCTAATCTCAATTCACTCGGCGGGAGCCAAAAACAGCTACTGGTTGTAAATCTGAAGATAACAAAATATGCTGGTCCGTTGCAGGAGGTTTGGTTTGTAAGTATTCAACCTACTAAATGATACCACAGCGTTAATGAAAAAGATGACAGAGAAAAATAAATGTTTTCGCTAGAACAGTGTTCCTATCACATTCTTTGGATCAGGCCCAAAGGCGGGCTGTGTATGATGGGTTTTAAAGCCTTCTTGCAGATAAAATCTTCAGCTGTAATTAATGGAAATGCTTTTCTAGCTGTAGGTGCCTCATAATTTGATGAGTCACCTGAAGGGGATGTGCTGAGTTCCCTGCTTCTATGAGGAAATTGCCAGCAAGGTGCTGCTACAAACCAGTATATTTTACATTATAGATGGTTTTCTCCACTGGATGGGCATGCATGGTCTCAATACACAAGACAGCTTGTGGAATCCATTTTGCATGATGTCATATTGTTAAATGACATTAACTAAAGCAGAAAGGAACGGTCTTTCCAAAATAAAATCAAGGGGCTTGATCTTCAAAGCGATTTTACTGGCCAGAAAAGGCTCCTGGCCAATTAAGTCATTTGAGCAGGGCTATCTGCTCATATTCAGTGGAACTTAACCGGTTAGTGTCACCGAATATCACCAAAGACTGCTAAACTGAAAGCTGGCTATTTTGTGGGCGGTCCAGGGCGGAGTTTCACTTATGAGGTTAAGTGCTGATTTCAGCCCTTAACTACCTAAGGGGTCTTTTTACAAAGGCGCATTAGCAATTATAGCACTCACTAAAAATAAGTGTTAAACGTTAGAGACCCCCACTAATCTTGCAGAGCTCCTTCTTAAATTGCAATATTCACCAAAAGAAGATACAGTAGTGTAGCCAGGGATTAACAACAGATTCTCTCTCTCCTACCACATCTGCTGGTGGGATGGCTTCACTACCATGAAATATGAGATTTATTTTTAATGGCATCACTCTCTCCTCTTGCCAACAGATGGTTCCGGAATAAGAAAAATAACGTTTTCTAGAAACAAGTGTTATGCTGGCTTGGTACTGCATTTGAAGGGGGAAAGTTTGTTTTGGGATGCAGTACCTGTTAAATTGTTCCCTGAAAGCATTTAAAATCAATAAAATTATATTCTTATTTGTAGGAAGTGAGCAGCGAATTATGTGCTCTGACCTTAGAGTCAAGGAACTGATTAACTGTGGGCAGTTTATCAGAGCTTAAAGCCTGTAGACTTTTCTGGGAGACATGTTATAATTTTTCATGCTTCTTGGTCTATTTACATTGTTCAGCATTTCACAATTTTAAATAGTCTGAAATATTTTAGTGAAATATGGAATAGAACAGAAGAAACATGTGTCCTGCAGGTGACTTTTAGATATGCCTTATGTGCAAGAGGCATATAATGACTGTGGAAACAGAAGAGTTAAGAAAATGTCTCATCTATTTTCCTAATTTCACTTTTCTAATTATGTTACAGGAGACAAAAATGAAAGTTGTGTTTTTACTCTCTTTACCTTTTAACCTTTGCTTTTGTAGGGATTTTTTTAAATACAATATTAATACCTAGATTATTCCTTCCTTGAATGATAATGCACTTTTCAAATGTGTCCTTCTTGCCTGCAAGGAGTGAATATTTACATATGGGCTCTTTACCAGGGTTGCCAGGTGGAAAATTTTTTCCCCACCCAAACGAGCCCAAATCCAGCCCAAAACCCACCCAAACTCAAACCCCGCCCCTGACACCCCCACCCCCGCGTCATCACCCCGCCCCCGTCATCAACCCCGCCCCCGCCGTCATCGGCCCCGCCCTCCGCCCAAAACGTCACTAACCACGCCCAAAACGTCACTAACCCCGCCCCCCGCGGCCGAAAAAAAACGCTTTAAAAAACCGCCCAAAAGACACAAAACAAGCCCAAAAAACCGCAACCCGCTGCGGGCAAAAATTTCCCGTTGCCGGTCGCGGAAAACCGCCCAATTGGGCGGTAAAACCGCCCACCTGGCAACACTGCTCTTTACTAAGCTGTGTTAAAAAGTGGCCTGTGCTATCACTAGCACAGGGCTTCCCCCCCCCCCCCCCCCATGCTGAGGCCGTTTTAGTGTGGTTGTAAATTGGCACATTTCCCAGTTCCTCTATTAATGGCCGTGAGTTAATTTCCTCATTAGCACGGAAGCATTTACTAACACCTATTTTCTAGGCAGCAAGGATTCCCGTGCTAATCGTTGGCGCAAGGCAATGTAGTTGAAATAAATGATTTGCACAGAACATGCCCGCTCTATGCCCCCAGTGCTAATAAATAAAAAGTATTTTTAGTAGCGCTATAGAAATGATAAGTAGTAGTAGTAGTAGTAGCGAGTGGGAAATGCATGCTGACCCTAAAACGACTGTGGGTTGCTAGAGTGTGCCCCATCGTAGTGCTTTTTAACCTGTGGTAGGCATGGGTTAGTACTTACTACAGCTTAGTAAAGGACCTCATGGTAATGCAGGGCTAGATTCTGTTCATAGCGCTGAAAAAAATGAGTGCGAAGAACTATCCCATCAATGGCACTCCGAGCTGGGTTCTGTTTACAAAATAGTGTTTGGCGCCGGAATCCACGCCCAATTTTGAGCATGAGGATTTAAACCAATTGAAACCTGGTGTAAATCCTCGTGCCTAAATTAGATGCGGATCTACCTTGTTCTGGAACACTGAGCGCACTGGAATGCCCCTCCCATAGCCACGCCCCTTTTCAGATCCACATTTAATGCATGCATCTTTATAGAACAGCAACCATAAAGATGAGTGGCCTAGTGGTTAGAGTGGTGGACTTTGGTCCTGGGGAACTGGGTTCGATTCCCACTGCAGGCACAGGCAGCTCCTTGCGACTCTGGGCAAGTCACTTAATCCTCCATTGCCCCAGGTATAAATGAGTACCTGTATATACTATGTAAACCCCACAGAAATGCAGCATATCAAGTCCCAGTTCCATTTCCCTATTTCAGATTCTACATGGAATGTTGCTACTATTGGAGATTCTAGATGGAATGTTGCTACTATTGAGATTCTGTTGCTACTATTTGAGATTCTACATGGAATGTTAATGTTGCTATTCCACTAGCAACATTCCATGTAGAAGCCTGCCCTTGCAGCCGCGCAGGCTTCTATTTCTGTGAGTCTGACGTCCTGCACGTACGTGCAGGACGTCAGACTCACAGAAACAGAAGCCTGCGCGGCTGCAAGGGCAGGCTTCTACATGGAATGTTGCTAGTGGAGGAGTCGCCTAGTGGTTAGAGTGGTGGACTTTGGTCCTGGGGAACTGGGTTTGATTCCCACTGCAGGCACAGGGAGCTCCTTGTGACTCTGGGCAAGTCACTTAACCCTCTATTGCCCCAGGTACAAATAAGTACCTAAGTCGCATTGAGCCTGCCATGAGTGGGAAAGCCATGAGGGGTACAAATAAAAAAAAAAAATTCTAATTACTACCAATAATTGATTGTTAGAGCATAATTACTGGCATTAATTGGCTCATTATAAAATTAAATTGCATGAACAAATTGGGCACATGCCAAAATTTGTGCATGTAATTTTGAGCGTCATATATAGAATTAAGGGGTTAGTAACTGACAGCAGATAAAAGACTGAAATTACCCATCCAGTCTGCCTATCTTAGATTCATCCATTGTAGGTAGATGCATAAGGGGCCCAATCTCACGCGTTGGCGTCCTCCCCCACCACCCGCAATCTGGTACCTCTTCTCTTCTTTTAAAAGTTCTTTTTGCCACAATCTGCGCAGTGCCAGCACTCTTAGCAATAGCAAGTTGCTTCAGCCAATCCCCCAGGACCTTCCTCCAGCTGTGTCCCGCCCTTGCTGAAGGAAGGCCACGGAATTGGCTGAAACAGTCTGCTACTCAGCAGTAGTTGTTTCTGCCAATCCCAGAAGCCTTCTTTCAGCTGTACCCCATTCTTGCTTAATGAAGGCCCTGGGATTGGCTGAAGCTGCCTGTAAATCAGCAATACCTGCTTTAGCCAATCCCAGGGGCCTTCCATCATTTGCATCCCGCCTTTGCTGAAGGAAGGCCCTGGGATTGGCTAAAGCAGGCTGTTCTTGCTGAGAGTGCTGGACCGTGTGTGACCCAAGAAGGCGATATAATGGGGTGGAGAGGTAGAAAGAGAGCCGATGAAGGAGAGAGATACTGGACCCAGAATAGACAGTAGGGGATGTGAGGTATGGGAGGAAGGGAAAAGAGAGAAGAGGGACAGAAAGACAGAGAAGAGATACTGGGCACGGAGGGAGCATAGGGACAGGGACACAACAGCAAAGGAGGACAAAGAGGAAACAAGGACACACAGGGACAATATTGGACACTGGGGGGGGGGGGGTGCTGATCACAGAGGAAGGGATATAGACTGCAGGACAGGTCAAGATACACCGAGGAACCCTCAATTTATGTAAACATGTATATATTCATACCAACAGATTCTACAATCTAATTTCTTAAGGAACAGAGTTTGAGGATCCCTAGGGTTCTGAAAAACCCAGTTTGGGAATTACTGGAATAAGGTATGGTACTCTGCTAGCATGCAGTGCCTGTGTAGAGATCTTGTTGACGTCGTGTTTGTTTTGTGTTTTTTTTTCAATAGGTAGGTATTGGTGTTTTACGGCATGGTATAATATTTACAGTGCTGCCTTTTCATGCGTAAGGTTGTCACTTTTTGAGTCTTGGGAACTAGTGTTATTAAGGTATGGGTTTTACACAAGTTTTTGCATAGTGTTTTGTAGTGGAGGGATTGTGTGTTAGCCTTACTGAGGTGACACCAAAATGTTAATCTAATTATAGTTTGTCATTACATCAGAAGTGGTTTTAGAAAAGTTTGCAGGATCTGTTGTGTGTTGAGGTAGTTGTCTTTATGGCAGACATGTATTTGATCAAGTTTAAATCATGAGGTACTGGCAGATGAGGGATCTTTAAATACAGTTGAATTGTCTCCACAGGTTTGTATGTGGTTTTGTGTTAAGTGTTTGAAATAATTGTGTTTAAAATATGTAACATGTCATCCATGAAGACACATGGAGGCATTACTTTTCAATAAGTGTAGTCAGCGGCCCTTCCTTGGACTTAGTCTCTTCACCACCATTTCAAATTTATAGATTTGAATGCACTGCGAGAAAAGCCTCACTCATTGACCTTCAATTTCACTTATTGGGGTGGTACATGTCACTCTTCTGGATAGGCCACCCTTGACATCTCTGACAACAAATGTAGAAAAATAATGTTATTTTCTATTTATTGATTGGAAAATGTCAATTTTTGGAATGTGCATCTGCCAGAACTAGTTTTAGACATGGCTGTGGCTCACGAGAACAATCTCACTCATTTGGCCTTCAATCTCCAGAATTGCGGTGGCAAATCTCCAACATTGGGATGAGCCACCCTTGGCGTCTCTGATGCTCCTTGCTTTTAACTAGCACCCAGGCCCCCTTCTCTGTCTTCCACCCAGCTCCCAATATTAATGAGATTCTTGTGAAAAATCAGTCTCCCTATGCTTGATAAAGTTTGGGTTCCAATCATGGGTTAGCTTAGCGGGGTTTAGAAAAGGTTTGGATATCTTCCTAAAGGAAAAGTCCATAGACCATTATTAAAATGGACTTGGGGAAAATCCACTGCTTATTTGTAGAATATTCAAACAATAAGAAAGAAATGGCAACGCTCCACCTTATATATCTTTGTAGAAATACACAACGTTTAAGAGGCAAAGCAATTTACTTCAACAGTAATAAATTGATTATTGAAGGCGTCTCATACTGTCACATAGACATTTTGTGTCATGCTTCTTTCAAGCTTGTACAGTTGTGACTTTATATAATCATAGACCGCTTCCAGCCTACCAGTAGTACACGCTGTCTGCTAGTAGTGAATCACCTATGTCTATATACCAGTGTGCTCACTGTCGGGCTGGCAACGATACCGGAGACTTAATTAATGTTTGACAAGTAGAACCCTGGAAACGTGAAAGGCTCAAGATTATTAAAACATGGCTTGCAACTTCCACTGATATTAAGATAAGTTGATTTTTTGCATCATAATCAAATTTATCTCAACAGTGTTTCAAAATTTGAACAGTAGTGCACAAAATTTTTTTTTTTTAAATGAATCAATGTGAGCACACTGGTATATAGACATAGGTGATTCACTACTAGCAGACAGCGTGTACTACTGGTAGGCTGGAGGCGGTCTATGATTATATAAAGTCACAACTGTACAAGCTTGAAAGAAGCATGACACAAAATGTCTATGTGACAGTATGAGACGCCTTCAATAATCAATTTATTACTGTTGAAGTAAATTGCTTTGCCTCTTAAACGTTGTGTATTTCTAGAATAAGCAGCATAAAATGTATTGTACTGTTTTGGGATCTTGCCAGGTACTTGTGACCTAGGGATTGGCCACTGTTGGAAACAGGGTGCTGGGCTTGATAGACCTTCGTTCTGTCCCAGTACGGCAATACTTATGCAGGTCACCCCAGCCTTCTTGGAACAGCAGTGCTGTTATACTACAACCACTCAAGGCTGTAACTGCTGCTGCTTGCAGGTTATTCCAAAACTTTCTTGGAGACCTATAAAATCATAGCACTGCTGTTTAGGACTGTGACTGCTGTTCCGCATGAGTTACCCACCGACTTCTCAGAAGCACAATGCAGTCCTAACACTGCTGTTCTGGGAATAGAAGATATGGTAGAAAGAGGTTTGTAATTTGTTCATCCGGTAATTAGCCAGAAAACACAACATGTTCAGTCGCTGATCTGGCAGTGAGTTTGTTCTTTCCAGACTGTGTGGGGTACAGTTTATTCCTGCTTATTTGAAGTTTCCACTGTGTGATTTATCTATTTTTTAATTATTATAAAAGTTACAGTTTATTCTTTAGCAGGAGGTCTGTGGGACTAGGTGTAAGTACTCAATGTGTAACTGTCTGATGATACCAAATGAGTTTTTGGCTAAACAGAGGCAAGCAACCTGACCCTGGCGTAAAGCCCAGCTTCGTACAGTGATGGACCGCTCTTGGTACTTAAAGATAAACCCAAGAATCCTGCAGCTGCCTGCAGAGGAATAACACTTACTGCAGAGAAAACTCCTCGATACCTCCTTTCAAAAGAGAGCAAACTGCAAGAAAACAAGTGATAGCACCTGGTGCAATGATTAGCCAGTATTAGAGGTGTTACTTACACCGGGTTTCTCTTTTCTGTCTGGCAGTGAGCCAGAATTTTACATTCTTAAAAGGACTATATGATTGTTTTGCACTGAAGAGATGTTAATGAACCATAAAAATCATGTGTTGCAAAATGTATTAGTACTGATTACAACAAAAACAAGGTCAATTCCATGTTAATATAAAATTATTTTTTTGCAGACAAGTGAAGGGCAATTCTGTATATACACCACCTTCCTGTACACCACCTTGAGTGAATTCCTTCAAAAAAGGCGGTAAATAAATCCTAATAAATAAATAAATTTACATAGGGGTCGTCAAGCTCCATCTCTGGCCATCTTCAAATCTAGGCTAAAAGCCCACCTTTTTGATGCTGCTTTTAACTCCTAAACCTTATTCACTTGTTCAGAACCCTTATTTTATCATCCCCCCTTTAATATTCCCTTATCTCTTGTTTGTCCTGTTTGTCTGTCCTAATTAGATTGTAAGCTCTGTCGAGCAGGGACTGTCTCTTCATGTTCAAGTGTACAGCGCTGCGTATGTCTAGTAGCGCTTTAGAAATGATAAGTAGTAGTAGCAGTCTAACTTTCATGGGTAAGTTACACCTGGTCCCTGCCACGTTTAGGTCCCTGAACTTAAGACAGCTCTATGACTGGTGTAAATGCAGGCACTTAAATATTACGCATGCCAATACCAGGTTACGCTGGCATTCTATAACGGAACCTAGATGCCTAGATTCATAGGAGCCAACTTTTCAAAATTATTGGGGGTGCTAAGCCCAATGGAAATAACCCCTCCTTGGACACATACAAGGAATTTTCTCAATATTGGGGGTGCTCAAGCACCCACAGAGTCGGCTCCAATGCCTAGATTCCATTAAAGAACAGGCTCCTATCACCTATACTCAGGGTGTATAATTGGAGATGCCCAGTTATAGAAATTATTATAAGGAGCTGCTTAAGGAGCTTTAATCACTTATGCATGAAAGTGACCTATTATAAAATAGTGACCAATTTAAAAGTGTACATATTGTGAGCATGACACCTACTTTCACTGTAGGTGTGCACATGGATGGAGTTCATTATAAAATACTAAAATTTATGTGCGTATTAGCAAAATGTAGGTTTGCTCATTTATATCAGCTCTAGGGCTGGTATAGGTAATTAGGCCTGAAATTATGGCACTTTTTTGGCTACTTACACTAGAACTAAGAAAAGTAAAAATCTATTTTCCATGATAAAATAAGCTTAAAATAAGTCCATTTTTGGTTGCTATAGGTTAAGTGCCTGGTTATAAAACTGCCCTTCCTTTGGCCATATATTGACGCTTACATGTATTAGAACAAAGCAAAAAGCACAGATAGATCTTCAAGCCCAGGACAAAGATAGGCCATAGCTCTGTTTCAATGTATCAGAAGAACTGCGCTCAATCATATCTAATGCAAGTTCACTTGCAATAATCCACAAATGCAAAAAATAAGAAAATGAAAGAGGGGAACCAAAGAGGAGATAAACCGAAGACAATCACATACAAAAGGAGGTTCTCTATAACAAAAAACCCTCCAACAACACTTATTTCTTGAATAATGACAATCATTGGGTAGGATTCCAATCCTTGTGTGCCTGGAGTTGTGATTTTTCAATTGTAAACACTACTAATGAACTTTACATTTACGCTGAGAACCAGGAAATCCTGGCTCCTTTTTCGAAGATATTAATAAGAAAGTAAATTAATGTTATGTAAACACAACCTTTTGGATCTCTGGAGCTTTTACCCTCATGCACATAAGCAGAAAGCTAACACGCATCAGGAATCCGCTTGCTCCATCTCTAGGGAATAGAATGGTAACCAGAATCCTGGGTCAGTAAGGACATTAGAAGATCCTGCAAGGACCCTGTGTTCTCTTGAAGGAGTCACAAGACTACAGTAGCAGCCTGCATGCAATAAAGTATTGGAAAACATAAGAACCTTCAAGGGAAGAAATCTGTTCTGCTGAAACAAATGCCTAGCAACCCGTCCACCAACCATCGAGTAAGATAGGAAAGTTTGTGTGAAGAACTGGTTCTGAAACACTTGGTACATTCATTCATGCTCTAGCCCAGAATTTTTACTCTGAAATTCTGCCAAGGGGTTATGAGAGACGTGAAATATAATTTTCTAATGAGGCACAATTTAGAGGCAAAATCTGTCACGAATCTGCAGGAATTTGACATTTAAATACAACTGCATAACTGTGATAGAGACTTTTTGTTGCTTTATTAATTATTTTGTAAAACTTGAGCACATTTTCAAAGGCTAGCTAGAATGGATGAATCTGACTAAATGGTATTTACTGCTAGACCTGTGCCGCATTCTGCATTGGTAGAAGCCCTAGTTTACAAATCTTTCACGCTTAAAAATCATTTTTGATTGCAGACGCCATGGGCCCGATTCTATATATGGCGCCTAAAATTATTGCTTGTTAGGCAATCACGCCTAAGCGTATTCTAAATACCGCATGCAAATCTATACACGTTATTTAGAATACGCTTAGGTGTAGTTTATGCGACTAAATCTACGTGCATCCATTTGCACCAACAAAAGGCTGGTGTAAATCCCTGTGCATAGATTTATGCTCACTGGCCCATATTTTATAACAACACACGGAAATAGATTTTGGAACACCCACGAAATGCCCTGCCTGTGCACGTTAGAATTTAGGTACAGTACATTACAGAATATGCTTAGCAATGTACGTGCGTAAATTCTAATTTTTGCTGGTTATTGCTTGCTAAGCGCTGTTAACGCTTAACAGCTTGTTAAAACAATTAATCTATGCACATAGTTATAGAATACGCCTAGATTTACACACGGAACCGTTCGTAGCTCTAGGTGCGCTGTATAGAATCCGGGGACATGTGTCTTTGTCGTTTTAACACATGACATTGAGGATATTGCTACTTAGGATCATTTATATGGATATTGCTGACTCCTGAGGCAGGCACTTGGGTGTCAAAATGCAAATCTGTGTTGAGTTCGTTTTTTTAGTTTTTCCAATCAATTTTTCCTTTATGTGCTTACCCTGCTATTGGTTTTGGATTGGTCCTCTCCTAACTTTTCTACTTTGACCTTTGCGCTAGGGGAATATCTTTTTCTTTTTATGTTGTTTCAGCTTTCTAAGAATATTTATGCAGCTGCGGAACATGTAATCTCCTAACTGCCTTAAAAAAGAGGCTTTATGGAAGTGAAATGTCATTGAATGACAAAACCATGCACATACATTCACGGACCTATTACACGCACTAATGTTTTGCACCAGACACATATGAACTTAACAAGTTAACACCAGGGGCGAAGCCAGACTTCGATGGGAGGAGGGACCAGAGCCCGAGGTGAGGGGGCATATTTTAGCCCCCCCTGCCCGCCGTCGCCAACTTTCACCCCCCCCTTCCCGCCGCCAACCCTCTCCGGCCGTGTACCTTTGCTGGCAGGGGACCCCAATCCCTGCCAGCCGAAGTCCTCTCCTCGGTCGCGTGGCGTTGCTTGCTGAATGATCTGATCAAGTTTCTGTGCGTGCATCTGACGTCCTGCACGTACAATGTGCAGGACATCAGACACATGCACAGAAACCTGATCAGATCATTCAGCAAGCAATGCCACGAGGCCAAGAGAACTTCGGCTGGCGGGGGTTGGGGGTCCCCTGCCAGCAAAGGTACACGACGGCGGCACGGGAGGGTTGGCGGTGGAGGGGGGGGTCGAGAGGGTCGCGGTAGGGGGCTCAGGGCCAAATCTACAGGGGCCCAGGCCCCCGTGGCCCCATAGTAGCTATGCCCCTGATTAACACACGTTAGGTACAAAACTCATTAACTGTCGGGCACATTCCCAGTGCTTTTGGAGGGCTTTTGTGAAAGTTAATGCAGAGCAAACTTTGCTACCACACATTTAACAGCATGGCAGACAATGCAAACTTCAGTTAGCTGTGCTTGCTTTACTTTATTGGATTTGTACCCCACATGTGTCCAAGTCGGGGACTCAGTTCTATTTGGCTTACATTAAGTTCAGTCAGATTTACAAATAGAAGTCAGATATACAAATCAGATAAACCAATAACAGTTCAGGGATGCATGAAGAGGGAGAATAGAGGTAGATGGACTAGTTAACATAATTTGGGAGCAGGGGCCTAGCCAGACCTCGGCAGGAGGGGGGTCCAGAGCCCAAGGTGGGGGGCACATTTTAGCCCGCCTTCCCCGCCACTGCCCCTCTCCTGCCACTTTTGACCCCCCCTCCGCCGCCGACCCTCCCCCACCACCTTCAACTGGCCGACTAAGTTTAAACCAGCCAATGATATACCTGCTATTTTGGTGACCAAATCTGGCCACCAAACTTAGCCAGCGATGTGCTGAATATCAGGAGATAGCCAGTTAAGTACCATTTAACTGGCCAGATACAGTTCCTGGCCAGTTAAATGGTTTCAAAAATCGACTGGTATGTGGCCACTGAGGAAGGCTGATGGCCTGATATTTATTTATTTATTTGTAGCATTTGTATCCCACATTTTCCCACCAATTCGCAGGCTCAATGTGGCTTACATTTGCTGTAATGGCGGTTGCCATTTCCGGGTAACAGAGTTACAAATGGTATTGCGTTAAGGTGCATACATACATGATAACATACATGGAACATAACATATATGGAACAATTCATGGTATACATACCATGTGCACACATACATGGTAAAGAAGAGTAACTTATGGTATTGCATGAAGGTTCCTGAGTAATAAATTGGATTGTGACATACATTAGGTTGTCGACTATAGAGAGACCCTATGCAGCATGAGGTGTCATGCCCAACCACTTTCTCTAAACCTAGTTCATTTTGTAACTGGAACTCATGCTTTTTCATAGTTCTTTTGATGTTTGTGTGTTTTAAATTTGACTGAAAAAACCCATCATTATCCCACTCCCCTTCATCCTCTTGCTCACTACAAATTTACTTAGTGCTGAATGCACGAGGTATTACTGCAGCTTTAACTGAAAACAACTGGGAATGCCGAAAACGCTACCTCAGGATAATATGGGCCGAAAGGGGAAGAAAAACAAGTTTAAGAAAGTAGAGCCAACCTCATGGCAAGATAAAACTGTGTGGTGTTAGAACGGGAAACAAGCAGGATGCTAGGCATGACACGGATAAGGGACAAAAGAATCACATGACAACACTGAATTAGCTAACTTAGTTGGAATACTGCATCCAGTTTGATTGCTAGAGTAGGTATAAAAGACAGCAATTAATATGATTCACTGCCTAGATGAATTGAGCTATGCAAGCAGGCCAAAAGCTCTGCATCTTTTTTTCATTTTACACAATAGTAAATGCAGCACAAAACAGCTCTGAAATCAGGTCTGAAACATCAGAGAATATGAAAGTGGACACGGTGTCCAAGCAGAAATCTATGACTCTGCTTAGCTGACTTTCTATCATTCAAAACAAAAATGTAAGGTAAAGTAGGTGTAGAGATGTGCATGGGAAAAGCAAATATATGCGGCCTGATATTCAGACCGCAGGAGTTAGCTTGGCTGTCTATTGCGGTCGGCATAGAGCCCGGATTTTCAATGCCGAGCCATTTCCGGTGAACGGCAATGAATATCCGGGTGTTTTTTTGGCCAGTTTCAACTTAAGTTGAAACTAGCTAAAGATAGGCCTACTATTTCGGCGGCCGAATTTGGTCGCCAAACTTAGGGCCCTGTTTACTAAGGCGCGTTAGCGTTTTTAAAGCACCTACAATTAAGCGCCTAGAGGGATATTGTAGGCACGTAGAGAGTTAAAGTGCGTACATGGTTAAGGTGCATTAAAAATGTTAAAGCGCTTATAACGCGATTTAGTAAACAGGGCCCTTAGCCTGCAACTTGTTGAATATTAACGGATAGCTGGTTATATCATGTGATATAACCATTATATCACGTGATATAGCCGCTATCTGCTAAGCACTGACCAGAAATATTCAGGAGATATTCGGCGATCTCCGGCTGAATATTGCAGGATAGCTGGTTAAGTGCCATTTAACTGTCCAGGAGCCATTCCTGGCTGGTTAAATAGTTATAAATATCAGGCGTATAGTTTGTATTTACTCGTTTTCACACTTTTGACAGTTTTTATATACTTTTTCCATTTCCTTTCACACATCTATGGATTGTCGCATGCTGACTTAGGTGCATGTGTACCATTTTGCATATATTGCTGTTTGTCCCTGTTGTTGGAGGTTTTAAGCCACGACATTGCAGGTTTTTCACAATATGCGCTGTTGCATCAGCCTAACCTTTTGGTCTGATGTTGTAGCAGAAACACGGCCTGTGTAGGGTCCGCTGTACATTAGACATCACACGCTATTCGTTCTGACATATTTTATCTTGGAAAAATTACCACTGGATCATCCACGTGGTATCAGTGGTTAGTGTATCTGGGTTTAAAAAAGGGTTGGACAAGTTCCTGGAGGAAAAGTCCATACACTGCTATTGAGATAGATATGGGGAAAGCCACTGCTTGTCACTGGGATCAGCAGCATGAATCTTGTTACTGTTTGGGATTCTGTCAGGTACTTGTAACCTGAATTGGCCACTGCTGGAAGCAGGATACTGGGCTAGATGGACCATTGGTCTGACCCAGTATGGCTATTCTTATGTTCTTATGGTGGTCACTTAGATGCGTTAAGGGAATAAAACACTATATTTGCCTCTTAACATGCATTAAGCAGCAAAATAATGAATTTTTGTTACCGTAATACATGTTGATATACTGCAACGCACACCACCTTAATAATGAGATGCAAAGCATGCAAATATATCCAAAGAACCTGATTATTTTGCAAATTGAATAATGCAGCTTGTGTTGAACTTTGCAAGGTGCGCAACTTCTGGAAAAAGTATGCCAGCATCAGCAGCTCTAGGCCAAATGTCATCATTTTGAACCTAGAGCTCAATGGGGCAGAAGTGACAGCGACTGCTCCTTCCCTAGTCACTAGACATCAGGGAAGACCCGAGGAGGTCCCAGAAGGACTCCTGGGGAGTTAGGGGTCTTCTCATAAGGCCTGGAGGTGTTTCTTCCCTCCCGTCTCTCTCTCCTGGTCAGCATCTCTCCCCTCCCTCTGCTCCCTCCAGGGGTCCAGCAAGTGTTCCTCTTTTCTCTTGCTCCTATTCTCTCCCCTTTGCAGGACCAGCACCTCTTCCTCTTCCTTCATTCCCCACAGGTCCTGGTATCCCTCTCTTTTCTTACCACTCCCCACAGATCCTGGTACCTCTCTCTTTCCTTTTCCTCCTTTCCCCCAAGTCCATCACCTCTTTCCCTCTTCGTGCCCTTCTTCCTTCCTCATCTCCCTCCCTGGATCTCTCTTCCCTACCTGTCCAGCACCTCTCTCCCTTCTTGCACCCTCCCCACTCCTTGCCCACCCAATCCCCTCTCTGGATGCAGAACCAACCTCTTACTCCTTGCCCCTTCTTCCCTCTCAATGTAGCACTGACCTCTCAATCCTTGCCCCCACCCCCTTCCGATGCAGCACCCACTTTTCACTCCTTGCCCCTCCTCCCGATGCAGCACAGGCCTCTCATTCCTTGCTCTCCCCCCTCCCCTGATGCAATTCCGACCTGTCATTCCTTGTCCCCCTCTCCCCAATGCAGCACCAATGTGTCATTCCTTGCCCTCCCCTATCACGATGTCCTGGTGGTCTAGGCACTCTCGGGCAGCAGTGATCCCATCCCCAATTTTTGCTGCCTGCGCTGGCTCTGAAGTTAAAAATGGCGGCTGCGAACTCTCACAGTAGTCTCATGAGAGTTTGCAATCACCATTTTAAACTGCAGAGCTGGCACGGGAAGCAGCGATTGGGGAATCGCTGCTGCCCAACAACACGCCAAAGTCCGTTCCTCTCAATGCGTGAGAGAAGGATGCTTTCGTGTGTAAGCTGGAGTCAGGGGATGAAAGCGTGTGTCACAGGCCAAATGCGTGTGACTTGGTAGCTCTGATAAGGGATATTTTTCACACTTCCTAGTGATCTGCAAAGTCTGCAGGCTGACCCTACACTTTGTGCAGGTAAAATTTTTATAGAAAATACCACACAGACTACATGGATCATTTTCAAATCCCATGTTGTAGTCAAATGGAATGATGCAATTTTCAGACTGTCACTTCACCATTGTACCTCACTATTTACAAGAGCAAAGAGCAGATAACTGAAATACAGGTACACTGTGTATTCATGATAAGTAATAATGGAATCCGATTTCACAACAGAAATATTCACATGATGAATTTACAGACATGATGACAACATTTCATCTGTACAGTATTGAGCAATCCAGCCCTGTACACAGGAACACACTGCTGGTATCGCCTTTAGCCCCATCTGGTTATCATACATTGCACATCTGACTAAAATACTGTCCAGCTTAACCATGGAATACAGTTGGATAAAAACACAATGGGATAAATTCAAGAAAGTGCAGCAAATATTAGATGCAAAAATTATGGGCACTAAAGCAGGAGCGTAGCCAGACCTCGGCAGAGCCCAAGGTGGGGGGGACACAGTTTAGCCGGCCTCCTCCAGCTGCTGACCCCCTGCCACTTTCGACCCCCCTGCCATCGCCAACCCTCCCCCGCCACTTTCGATCCCCCCTCCTGCCGCCACCACTGACCCTCCCCCACCATCGCCGCTGCCTAGTACCTTTGCTGACGGGGGTCCCCAACCCCCACCAGCCGAAGTCTTCTTCAGCACCGGTCCCCGGCGCCTTCGCTGATCTGTTTCTGTGAGTCCTGACACGCAGGACATCAGGAGTCAGGACTCACAGAAACAGATCAGCGAAGGCGCTGGGGACTGGCGCTGAAGACTTCGGATGGCGGAGGTTGGGGACCCTGCCAAAAAAGGTATCAGGCGGCGGCGACAGGAGGGGGGATCGAAAGTGGCAGGGGAGGGTCGGTGGCGGGGGGGTGTCGAAAGTAGAGGGGGCCAGGGCTAAATCTGTGGGGCCCATGCCCCCACCCAGCTACGCCCCTGGCACTAAGTGCCAATTCTATAACAGCATTTGCACATGAAATTGCCATACAGAATAGAGTGTAAGGCTGGTGTAAATAGCTGTGCCTAAAGTTGTCTGTTGTACACGATTGTATTCTATAACCTATTGCACATCTGCAAGACAAGACCCTGATCGGCCATGGACAAGCCTTCTTTGAAGTTACACACTTTATTACATTACATGACACTTATACCCCACTCATACTTTTAAAAGTTCAGTGTGGCTCACAAAAAGGAAAGAGCTGAAACATCTCCAGGAATTACACAATTTCTTTAAAAAGCCCCCCCCCCCCCAATATTCAGCCGGTGGCGGTCAGCGTTTTTTTTAAACGCTGATCATCGCCGGCTAAATTATCCCGATATTCAGTATCGGGCCATGTCTGGGCACAGTCATGGAACATCGGGGGATAATTCAGGGCGGGCAGGCTGCCGGAGGCTATGCGGGATTGGCCGATATTCAGCTGGGGTTCACATAAGAGTTATGCGACCCCCAGCTGAATATCGGGTTGGGGCCGCATAACTTTAGGTGCGGGCAACGATAAAAAAAAATGTAAATCACAACCAACCACGCGATTAAATATTTTAATCGCATGCTTGGTTGTGCTTAACTGCAGCACAGATTTGGGGTAATAAAAAATAGTTTCAAACAATAAAAATTGTCCATCAAATAAAAGCACCTACAAAAATATATAGCAGTGTCATCATAAACATTGAAAACATAAGTAAAATGAACAATAAAATCCTTTTACAAAGGTGTGGTGGCATTTTTAATGCATGCTAATGATTAGCGCACACTAAATGCTAGAGACACCCATAGGAATATATGGGCATCTCTAGCGTTTAGCGCACGCTTACTTTTAGCGTGCGCTAAAAACACTATTGTGTCTTTATAAAAGACCCCTTGAGTTAAGCAAATCAATCATAAGCAACAGCAAACATTTACATAGGACATACCATAAACCTTCAGTACATTGCTATGGTCACCTACTCCCAATAATAAAATTAGAAGACCAACCTATTCCCCTCTGTTTTTATGTTTTGAGGTATTATAGAATGATCGTTTGAAAACCGCTTTATAGCTTCTTTCTGGGAAGGTAGTCTAGTAATGTGAAAATAAATGTCAAATTATATGTGAGATTCAATTATACAACAACAGAGAAGGAAACTGAAAGGAAAGAACAGGTGTGGGCATGCTTTCTCACAGCGGTGAAAAGTCATGTGCTTGTCACATTCCACGTTTTATGTAGAAGCAAAGGTTAACCAACAGCTGTAGGTGATTCTTGTTTATCAAAGCAACTTAATACATTTATGACTGGATTTACAGAGTTACATACTTTAAAAAGGTCAGTACTGAATATTACAAGTGAAGGATGAAATTACCTAGATGTGCAAGTCAATCGCTGTACAATCAAGACATCATTATCCTTCATTCAGCTGGTTACGCAATACAGAATAACAGTGGCGTACCAAGGGGGGGGGGGCGGTCCGCCCCCGGGTGCACGCCGCTGGGGGGTGCCGCGGCGCGCGCCTGTCGGCTCCGAGTTCGCTAACTTCGCTCGTTCGCTGCAGCTCCCTCTGCCCCGGAACAGGTTACTTCCTGTTCTGGGGCAGAGGGAGCGGCAGCAAACGAGCAAAGTTAGCGAACTCGAAGCCAACAGGCGCACGCCGCGGCACCCCCCACCAGTGGCGTGCACCCGGGGGGGTGTCATTTCGCGGGGGGGGGGGGGGGCGCTGCACCCGGGGGGGGGGGGCATCGGCGATCCGCCCCGGGTGTCATCCAGGCTAGGAACGCCACTGCAGAATAATACTTCACCCCAAGATCTCAAAATATAAACCTACAAATCTCACTACCAGCCAGGGACCCTATAAAGCTAATGTCTTAACTGAACTAATAAATAGTGAGAACTAACAAATAGGAGGAAATAGTTTTTCACTCAACGAAATGTCAAGCTCTGGAAATCATTGCCAGAGGATGTGGTAACGGTGGTTAGCATATCTGGGTTTAAAAAAGGTTTGGACAAGTTCCTGGAGGAAAAGTCCATAGCCTGTTATTGAGATGGACATGGGGGAAGCTACTGATTGCCCTTGGATTGATAGCATGGAAGGGTGCTACTATTTGGGGTTCTGGAATCTTGTTATTGTTTGGGATTCTGGAATGTTGCTACTATTTGGGTTTCTGCCACTCCTGGAAACAGGATACTGGGCTACATGGACCACTGGTTCTTATATGATATTATTGCTCATTTTCGCTACCTTTATTACCTCTACCCATTTCCAGGGCTGGGTGGGGAATAAGCATTCACAAATCATACCAGTAACACTTCCTCTTTTCTGTCTCAGCTACTGAAATACCTGGGAACCAGTAAAAAGCAGAGATTCTAACTTAAAAATATTTTAAGCTTTTACAATTTATGTGGTATTTTTTTTATTTTTTTGGTGCAGGTGACATGTCTGGGAACAGAGAGTGGGCGTGTTACATGCTAATCAGATAATGAAGCTACACTGCAGCACGCTAACCAATTAGCGCAGGTTCAGTAAGTGAGTCTCTATCTTCTAAAAAGTAGGTAGCAATAGGAGCTCATATGAAGCGTCTGTTTACACTTTCCAAAAATACTAGGACTAGGGGGCATGCGATGAAGCTACAGAGTAGTAAATTTAAAACAAATCGGAGAAAATGTTTCTTCACTCAACATGTAATTAAACTCTGGAATTCGTTGTGAGAGAATGTGGTAAAGGCGGTTAGCTTAGCAGAGTTTAAAAAAGGTTTGGACGGCTTCCTAAAGGAAAAGTCCATAAACCATTATTAAATTGAAATTTCTGTGATAAGCAGTATAAAATGCTTTGTACTTTTTTGGGTTCTTGCCAGGTGTTTGTGACCTGGATTGGCTACTGTTGGAGACAGGATGCTGGGCTTGATGGACCTTTGGTCTGTCCCAATATGGCAATACTTATGTACTTATGCTAATGGCCGCATGCTAATGTGAATGTTAGTGCATGGCTATTACTGAAAAATTCAGAAAATTGGCCATTTTACTCCAGCAGAAAAAATGGCCTTAGCGCGCAGGAATAAGCCACATACCCCCGGATTCCATATAGTGCACTTAGACTTAGGTGCCAAAATCGGCACAGATTCTATAATACCATGCGTAACTTAATAGGCTTAACAAGCTAAAAAGTGCTGATAACAGCACTTAACAATAATACAATAAACTTCTCTTTCAATATACATCTTCTCAGTCTTTGGGATCCTTGGCTGTCCTCCCACTTTTTGTATTATTGTTGTTCTCCGTGGGGAGTCTTGAGTTCTCCGCCTTGCGGCGGATTTTCTCTTTAACAGCACTTAACAAGCAATAATGAGCACTAACTGGCACGGATTAGAATTTAGGCCCACAACTCACTAAGCGCATTTTGTAATGATGTGCGCTGAATTTCTAATGCGTGCAGGCAAGAAGGGACGTGGTTATAGGTGGGGAAATGGGCATTTCATGGGCGTTCCAAAATTTAGGTGACTAGTTATAGAATATAGCCCAGTGCGCCTAAATCTACTCACCGGGATTTCTGCAATGTTTTAATTGGTGTAAATGGATGCCTGCAGATTTAAGCACTGAAATTTACCACTGCTTGATAAAAGGGCCCCTATATCCATTTACCTCACATACCCTCCACCTCAGCTCAACCATGCCCTGTTGAGCACCTGCCATGTCAGGATTCACATTCCGAGACAGAAAAATCTGCACTGGCATGATCTGGGCCTGACCAATGCTGCATCTCAAAATAAAGGTCTTGAGGCTGAGGAACCACCACATAATCCATGCATTTGACTCCTTATGGTGAGCTATCCACTTGAGGGGTTCATGGTCTATGATGAGCACAAAGTGTCATCCCAGCAGATAATACTGGAATGTCGCCAAGGCCCATTTGACAGCTAGAGCTTCTTTTTTCAACTATGGAACAGACTCCCAAATGCTGTGAGAACAATCCATGACCACTTAAAACTTCAGGAAATCACTCAAAACTCACCTCTTCAAAAAGTCCTATCCCACCGATCCAACATAAATCCCAGCACCCAGCAACGCAGCATAACTAATGATCGTATTGGACAATTTATAATCTTCACTTCCTTCGACCCCATGACGCCTGATCCACACCTACCTCATCTGACCACAATATAACTTTGTATCTGCTATCAACCGAATTGGCAAACGCCTGTACGATACTATGTAAGCCACATTGAGCCTGCAAATAGGTGGGAAAATGTGGGGTACAAATAAATAAATAAATAAATAAATTTATCTTTTACGCACTATTTGGCATTATAGTGCATTCTGTTGGTTATGTTATATATGGGAATCAAGAACATTTGACATGCATAGAAAGAGGCAATTCGTCTGCAAGTGCGATAGTTGAGAAAAAGAATTGTAAACACAGTGTTATATACATGAAAGATACACCGGAATACACACAAATGCACGGCCCCTTTCACTAAACCGCACTTGTGACTGTTTCAGAACAACGAGTTGAAGAATTACATCTTGTAGTGCTGGAAGTAATCATCTAATGTTATAAATATGAGTTATTATTAAAGACGTTAGATATGAGGAAGAAGTAGCAGGAAATCTAATGTATGTTTGTTAGTCACTCACACAGTCAGGACGATAGTAAAAGGATGATAGTGATTTGCATGAATGGTGTGTACGAATATGAGTGTGGGATTAAGTGTTAAGTAAATGAACCTTGTGTCATTTTTTATAAAAAAAAGGTTTATGGAAGGAGACACAAGTTATATAGATAACAGTTTAGTAGTTACTTGGTGTGCAATGATTATAATTTGTAACTAGATTGGAAAAGTGATACTCAGAATAGTAGACCGTATGCATTGTGGATACTGTGAAAACCAGACTGGCTCGGTGTGTCCTAAGGACTGGTTGAGAACCCCTGCTCTAAACTAACATAAAACCAGCTCTGCAGTTGTGAGCTTTAGTTTTCAAAACATATGCTAAACAAAGTAATGTCCACTCTGAACATTAAAACACATTTTTGCAAAAATTGCAAAAGGATGATGCTAACAAGCTGACACAGGCTGCGCAATCTTGGCTGGTGAAACCTGTCTCTGCCTTGCCCCCAGGCACAGTCTCATCATGCTCACGAAATGCCTTTTGCCTCATTATTTGTTACTGAACCACGGAAAAATGCAGTGATAAGGAACAGACAGGGGTAAAAGAGTTTTATTTCTTAACTTTGCATGTTTACGGGCCTCTTGGGGTTTATTCATTTTTTTTTTATTCTGTCATGCCCTATGGCACAGTATAATCACGGCCCTTTGTGACTATTAGGTCTCACACAGAAAGGGATGATATTCAGTATACTTTGAAGCAACACAATGCCACTCATTCCTATCCTAATCTTTTCCCTGCTCAGATTTCTAATTCAGTGCATTACACACCTGTGGAGGGGCATAATCAAACGGGGCGCCCAAGTTTTCATGAGAGCGTCCTCACAGGACGCCTTCGCAAAAGGGTGGGAAAACCCGTATTATCGAAACAAGATGGGCGGCCATCTTTTGTTTCGATAATACGGTCGGGGACGCCCAAATCTCCACATTTAGGTCGACCTTAGAGATGGTCGTCCCTGCTTTTCAGCGATAATGGAAACCGAGGACGCCCATCTCAGAAACGTCCAAATCCAAGTCATTTGGTCTTGGGAGGAGCCAGCATTCATAGTGCACTGGTTCCCCTGACATGCCAGGACACCAACCGGGCACCCTAGAGGGCACTGCAGTGGACTTCAGAAATTTGCTCCCAGGAGCATAGCTCCCTTACCTTGGGTGCTGAGCCCCCCCCAAAACCACTACCATAGCCCTAAGGGGTGAACGGGGGCACCTACATGTGGGTACAGTGGGTTTGTGGTGGGTGCTCACATTTACCACCACAAGTGTAACAGGTAGGGGGGGTGCGCCTGGGTCCGCCTGCCTGAAGTGCACTGCACTCACTAAAACTGCTCCAGGGACCTACAATGTCATGGAGCTGGGTATGACATTTGAGGCTGGCAAAAAATATTTTTAAAAGTTTTTTTTTTGATGGTGGGAGGGGGTTAGTGACCACTGGGGGAGTAAGGGGAGGTCATCCCCGATTGCCTCCGGTGGTCATCTGGTCAGTTCGGGCACCTTTTTGAGGCTTGGTCGTAAGAAAAAAATGGGCCAAGTAAAGTCGGCCAAGTGCTCGTCAGGGACACCCTTCTTTTTTCCATTATCGGCCGAGGACGCCCATGTGTTAAGCACGCCCCAGTCCCGCCTTCGCTATGTTTCCGACACGCCCCCATGAACTTTGGTGGTCCCCGCCACGGAAAGCAGTTGAGGACGCTCAAAATCGGCTTTTGATTATACCGATGTGGGCGACCCTGGGAGAAGGATGCCCATCTTGCGATTTGTGTCAAAAGTTGGGCACCCTTCTCTTTCGAAAATAAGCCTGTTAATCTACAAGACAGGACCACAACCAGAGAACACTGTCCTAAGGGAAAAAAAATCTCATACAAACATGTTTTATTGGTTTCACTGAAAAGTCAGAAAGAATGATGATATTTTTTAAAAGACCATTCAGATGCATTCTTTTCTGAACTGAAGGTAATTTGTAATACTTCTTGTATCCTTGGGAATTGAATTCTACCATTTAGAACCCAGATCACTAAATCCAGCCATATAAATGTATTTGAAAATTATGTTTCTACGGTTGGGTAAATGAAGTAACAAGTAACCTCTGGGTGATAAGTCAATCAAGTCTAGCACGTATTCAGGAGACATACCAAACAGTATTTTGAAATTAAGAGTGCTAGTTTTAAAAACTAATCTGGTCTTAATTGGGAGCCAGTGTAGCATTACAAGCAGCGAGGTTACTCTTTCACATTTTAACTTTTTGAATATCAGTCTCGCTGCCATGTTTTGAACGGTCTGCATCCTACATATGCTGCATTGCAATAGTCTAATTGGGACAATATCAATGACTATACGAAAAACCAAAATGATTGTCTGGGGAAATAATCTCTGATCCTTCTCAGGTTCCATAGAGTTCTTGAGAATAGCTAAATTTATCCCTGCTACTTTCCAACCCTAGATTTTTAAAGTAATCTGGGTCATATACATCTGTTAAAGCAACTAATAGACAACCACTTTCCTTTGAAATGCAACCTTGGTGCTCTGCCCCTACCTTTGTTCCAATAGTTTCAAGTCTCATTCCTTTAATTGTTTTAGCGCACAACCTTCATAAAATTATTTTTAAAACATCTAAAACATGTTGCATAAAATCTGGGCTTAGCATGCGGGAAAAATCCCACAGTAAAATGTGCTAAACTCAGATTTCAGTAAAAGGGTCCCTACATCTTAGATAGGCGCCAGTTCTTTCCTTGTGGATTCGACGGGGTCCACCCCGGAAGAGGTTAGGGGCCCAGAAGATCGCCGACTGGAAGCTTCGTTTACAACAGAGGTGGGACTGGAGGGCAGTTTGCCCGTGGAAACGCCGCGGATCGAGGGGAGAGGAGCAGAGCGAGGCCCGTGACCAGCCTGTAAGGTTTGAAATTCCAAAAGAATTTGTGGTTAGACCAAAAGATGTGACATTAGAAGCTTTGTGGGACCTGGTTTCTAACCTAAGACAAGTTTTCCTGAAACAGATAAATGAAGTACAGCCTAAAGTTAAATCTTTGGAAAGTGACTTGGTAAAGAAAGATGAGCAGATTAAGGACTTGAATGGGAAAGTTGCTAATTTGGATCAAAGGGATTATGAAGCTTGAAACGGTACAACCTATTATGAAGAAAGATTTGACCAACAGCAGATTTTTAAAGTAATCTGGGTCATATACACCTGTTAAAGCAACTAATAGACAACCACTTGCCTTTGAAATGCAACCTTGGTGCTCTGCCCGTACCTTTGTCCCAATAGTTTCAAGTCTCATCCCTTTAATTGTTTTAGCGCACAACCTTCATAAAATTATTTTTAAAACATCTAAAACATGTTGAATAAAATCTGGGTTTAGCATGCAGGAAAAATCCCACAGTAAAATGCGCTAAACCCAGATTTCAGTAAAAGAGTCCCTACATCTCAGTTCAGGATAATCCCACGCAATAAGACTGTTGTCAAAAAACAAAACTATTAGGGTCGATATTCATCATGCATTAACCCCAGCATTCTATATATGGCGCCTTAATTTTGCTTGGAAATCGAAGCGTATTCCATAACAATGTGCGTAACTTAATTAGTTAACTAGCTAATCAGTACTGTTAATTGGATGCTAACAAGCAATTATCATCACTAATAGACATTAAGATTTACACGCACAACTTGCTAAGCGTATTCTGTAACATCATGGTACACCTAAGTTCTAAGTTGCATAGTTGAAAAGGGGTTGTGGCCATGGGTGGGGTGTGGGCATTTCTAAAATCTATGCGTATTGTTATGAATACACCCACTCTTTGCCTAATTTAGGCGTCAGGATTTACACCAAGTAAAACATGGTGTAAACGGATGTGACTACATTTGGTGGCATGGAAAGGTGCTCAGCGTTGTGGAAATTTAAGCCTATTCTATAAATTTTAGGCGTACTTTACAGAATACGTGTAGGAGTATTTTTTTTCCGCGTGGAATTTTCAGGTGCCATATAAACAATCTAGCCCTAACCGAGCATCAGAGGCTCTGCCTACTCAAACCACACTGAGCAGGGCCATCTGCCAATACTCAGTGGCATTTAACAAGGTAGTGCTGCTAAATATTGGCTCTGACCACCCTGGCACATTCCAGGCAATTCCGAGGCATCCGTGGTGGAGTAAGGGTGGAACCAGACACTGGCTATATTCAATGCCCGTGTCCCCATAACTGGACATAGGACTGCAATAAATGTAATCCTATCTTTACTCTTTGCCCAGATAGCTATGTGGGAACTGCCACTGAATATCAGCCGGCACCTACATAACTTCCAGGTCCACCAATGACCTTTGACAGTGCCCAATGCCAGCTGAATATTGACCTGACTATTGTTTCAATGCATGAGTAAATAAATGTCAATGGTGCTAATTATTGCTTATTTAAGGGCATCGTTATCAATGCTGACAGCGTCCTCCGCTCCAGGCGGAAGTCATTAATAAATGGGAGTGCATGGGTGAATGTTTTGATGTTGTTCAGAATTGTCTGGAGTATGTATATTTGAATATTTTTGAGTTACACGTATCAGCACAAAGCATGAGCAAGTCTGCTGTGTGAATCATAAGGATCAATAAGTTCCAACATGATAATCAGGATGAGGAGTGGGGGAGTGGCCTAGTGGTTGGGGTGGTGGACTTTGGTCCTGAGGAACTGAGTTCGATTCCCACTTCAGGCACAGGCAGCTCCTTGTGACTCTGGACAAGTCACTTAACCCTCCATTGCCCCAGGTCCAAATAAGTACTTGTATATAATATGTAAGCCGCATTGAACCTGCTATGAGTGGGAAAGCGCGGGATACAAATGTAACAAAAATAAAATAAATAAATAAATGTGGGTTACCATTAAGGAGGACATTCATCAAGCAGCGTGGGGGCCTTTCCACGGGTTTTAAGGCCTTAACAGTGGCGTACCAAGGGGGGGGAGGCGGTGGGGGCGGTCCGCTCTTCATTTTCATGCTCCCTCTGCCCCGGAACAGGTTACTTCCTGTTCCGGGGGGGGGGGGGGGGGGGGCGCTGCACCCGGGGGGCGGGACGCATCGGCAATCCGCCCCGGGTGTCGGGGCCCTAGGATCGCCACTGGGCCTTAACGTGCACTAAATGCTAAGCTTCTTAAGGCCCTAATGTTATTTTTCCTCTAACTCAAGCTATTTTAATGCAGGTTCTCTGAGTCTGACGTCCTGCACGTACAATTACATGCAGGACGTCAGCAAACAAATTGAAGAGCAGGAAGGACTGAGAAGACGTCGGCTGGCGGGGAGTGGGATCCTCCGCCAGCAAAAGTAAAGGTAGGCGGCGGCGGGTTCGCCGGGAGGGGGGTTCGGGGGTGAATCTGTGGGGGCCCCGGCCCCCTCAGGCCCCACGTAGCTACGCCACTGGCCCAAGTTGATAACCTTCCACCTTAGTGGCCTACTTACTAAAGTGTATCAGTTGCTTAATAGGAGTTTTAATACACTTTACAGCAGTAATGAGTGTTATAATTTCTTAACATGCATTAAAGTCCACACTTATTTGTTAACAAGGAATTCTACCTAAATACAAAGAAAGGTGTGGGAAAGGGATGGAAATGGTGGAAAAGGAAAGCTACACCTCCAAAGGCAAAACTTAAGTGCTTCTGTGATAGACATCACCATGTTTGTGCATCTAAATGAATGTTAACATGGCAGCCGTTTCTCCCCACAACCAATCATATGCTCCTTTTCACTAAAACATTATCGCACAGATTTCTCTACCTACATGCACTATAAATAACCATTAAGGTGCAATAATGGTGAAGATCAGAATACTTTAGTGAATAACCACCATGGACTGCAAAATACTTTACTCACATCCAAGTAAAGTAGTCCCAAACTTACTGCATTATTGCAACTACTCACCAAGTTCTAATGCAATCCCACAATGGACCTGTCCTTAACGATACACTTACTTTTTGCTTGCTTCATAGACATCAGAGATGTTGGAGAAAAGGTGATGACTTTCAGTTTTGGTCATTGTGGAACTCAATGGCTTAGAATGTTTAAACATCCGGATTAAAATTTCAAGGCTGAGCAGGTACGAATTTTCAGAAGAGATGACTTCAAATATAGCCTGCAAGATTTACAGAACATAGACTCGCCATGAGTCGCTTCTTCCAAATGGACAAAAAAAAAAAGAATCCTTCACGGTCCTAATGTTCAGTTAACTTTCCTCTGTTGTTCTCCAATGGTATTGCTAGGGATAAACCGATGGACAGCTGCCTTAAAAGCCCAGGTCCAGTATGTTTTGCATCCATAGGGGCCCTTTTGCAAAGCTGCGGTAAGTAATAACACGTACTTACCACAGCAAACATTGACTTACTGCGGGGTGTGCTGAGGCGTCCCATGGTAATTTGGGGCGGAAAGTGGGCGTGTTCTGTGCTAATCAGTTAGCACATGGGCATTGCCTTGCGATAATTGATCAGCGCAGCTTTAGCACATGAGTCCGTACTGCCTACAAACTAGATGGCGATCGGGGATTACACTAATGGTCACATGCTTCTGGGAAACTTAGCGCGTGGCCATTAATACCAAAAATGGGGAAATCAGCCATTTTACCTCAGCGATAAAAATGGTCTTAGCATATGGGAATGACACATGTAAGGGCATGCTAAGACCACTTTTTACCAGTGTTTGGAAAAAGGTCTCCATAGAGCGATGTGATTTCTAGGACTCTCTCTTTAATTAATTTTGTTTTGTGTTTTTTGAAATACAAGTTTTGAACATTTCACCCATCAAACATATAAACGGCGAGTGACCGTACTCACTCGCAAATGCGCAGTACAGACCTTCTCTGCCCCGCCCCCACGTCAATACGTGATGACGGGGGCGGAACACAGAGGGTCTGTACTGCGCATTGCTGAGGGAGGGACACCGCCGTCTAACGCTCCCCCCACCCGAGTCGCCGCCGCCAACCACCTTCTACCCGGTCGGGCCCTCGCTCCACTATTGAAACAGCGAGGGTCCGGGAACACAGCACTGAGCTCTGCTGAGCTGCCGACATCGCCCTTCCTTCTTCTTCTCTGCCTCTGTCCCGCCCTCGACGACGTTACGTCACACGAGGGCGGGACAGGCAGAGAAGAACGAAGGCCGACGTTGGCAGCTCAGCAGAGCTCAGTGCTGCGTTCCCGGACCCTCGCTGTTTCAATAGCGGAGCGAGGGCCCGGCCGGGTGGAAGGTGGGTGGTGACGGCTCAGTGGGGGGGCGCGAACTCGGAGGGGGAGGGGCAGCGGCGAACTCGGCGGTGGGGGCGGGCCTTTCAACCCCCCCTTCCTATAATAGCCCGTTTTTACGGGCTCACAGGCTAGTAGCCAATAAAATAAAAATAAAAGCGACAGAAATGTGGATGGAGCACACAAGTACAGTGCATGTGTAAATTATTATTTCTGAGTATTTCATGGCAATCTAGGCACATTTATCCCCCTTATTCTGTAACACTGCGCGCAAATTCCAGGAACGCCCCTGATCCACCCATGCCCTTTCCATGGTCGTGCCCCCTTTTCGGATCCACAGAAATCCCATCGCCTAAACATGCTTGTGTAAATTTAAATTAATGCCAATTAGCACCCAATTATCAGTGCTAATTAGCTTGTTTGGCAATTAAATTGCGCATGCAAATTAGGCGCATGCCCAAATTTGCACCTGCAATTTTAAGCACCATTTATAGAATTAAGGGGATACTGTGTGTGTATATACATATATATATATATATATAATATATATACACATACACACAAACATACCTAGATAGATAGATATACTGCTCTGAAAAGCCAAAAAACAAAGGGCTCCATTTACTAGAGGCGAGTTAGTGCTTTTAGCATGCTAACCATTAGCGTGCGCTAATTGTGTAGGCACCCACAATATTCCTAAGGGCACCTACACAGTTAGCGTGCAGTAATTTTATGCACGCGCTAAAAATGCTAGCTCACCTTAGTAAACAGGGCCCAAAAGCTGTTGAAAATGTAAATATGAGAAAAGTCCAAAAAACTAATTTCTTTGGCTAAATCCCCATGATGTAATCCTTGACTAAAACTAATACAGCGCTGTGTTCCAGCTTAACAAATCTTCCATTTATCAAGAGCGATTGGGGATCATTTTCAAAACAGAAAAATGTCCAAAAATGGAACAAAGCGGCAGATGGGCTTTTTTCCCCCCGCAAAAACGTTCAAATCATTATTTTTGCAAATCATTTTAAGATGTTTTTCCATGCAGTTCATCTATATCTCAAAGAGACATGTTGGAGGCGTAGATGTTTTTCTCGATAATGAAACATTATAAAAATGTTCAGGACGGACAATAGAACATTTTTGCCTAGACCTTTCTCAATAAAGACTAACCAGCTTATAATCGAAAGTAATCGCCGGCTATTTCCCGACACAAATCAGGATATGGCCGGCGATTTCGCAAAAGCGGCGAAAAGCGTATAATCGAAAGCTACATTTGTGATAGCTTCGCCGCTTTCCCTTCGCCTCGCCGGCGAAAGTTCAAAGGGGCGTGTTGGCGGCAAAGCGAAGGCGGGACATGGGCAGGCTTGGGCGTGGCTACCAGATGGCCAGCTTTCGCAGATAATGGAAAAATAAAACCCGGCGATAAGCAGTATTTCGCCGGGTTTACTTGGTCCTTTTATTTTCATGACCAAGCCTCAAAAAGGTGTCCCAACTGACCAGATGACCACCGGAGGGAATGGGGGATGACCTCCCCTTACTCCCCCAGTGGTCGCCATCCCCCTCTCACACTAAAATTATTAAAATACAAACCTTTTTTGCCAGCCTCAAATGTCATACCCAATACCCTGACAGCAGTATGCAGGTCCCTGGAACAGTTGTTGTTGGTTGCAGTGGACTGCAGAAAGGCAGAGCCAGGCCCATCCCCCCCTACCTATTCCACTTGTGGTGGGTAATGTTGAGCCCTCAAAAACCCCCCAAAACCCACTGTACCCACATGTAGGTGCCCCCCTTCAGCCCTTAGGGCTAGGGTAATGGTGCACACTTGTGGGCAGTGGGTTTTGGGGGGGGGGGGGGATTTGAAGGACTCAGCACACAAGGGAAGGGTGCTATGCACCTGGAAGGTAATTTGGTTGTTTATAAAAGATGTTTGAAGTGCCCCCTAGGGTGCCCGGTTGGTGTCCTGGCATGTGAGGGGGACCATTGCACTACAAATGCTGGCTCCTCCCACGGCCAAATGCCTTGGACTTCGTCGGGTTTGAGATCGCCGGCAGTTTTTTCCATTATCGTGGAAAAACAAAAGTGGCAATCTCAAACCCGGCGAAATCCAAGGCATTTCGCCGGCCCACACCGTATTATCGAAAAAAAAGATGGCCGGCCATCTTTTTTGAAAATACGGTTCCGGCCCGCTGTTGCGCCACCGCCAAAATAGATCGCTGGCGACCTATTTCGCCGGCGACGTTCGATTATTCCCCTCTAAGTGACAAAAATGATGCCCAAACTGACCAGACGACCTCTGGAGGGATAAAGGCATGATCATCCCTTCATCCCCCAGTGGTTACTGACCCCCCTCCCACTCTTATAAGAGGTGAAAGTGACAGCTCAATGACAGCTTCAGATATAATGGTCATTCCTCTTAAAGCAGCAAGCAGGTCTCTGGAATAGCCTACTGGTTAGTGCAGTGGACTGTAGAGAAGGGGACCCAGGCCCATATCCCACTATAACTAGTACACTTGTGGTGGAAAGTGTGAGCACTCCAAAAACAACAAAATACCTACTGAACCCACACACAGGAGACCCCTGCAAGCATAGGGGCTATTGTAATGTTATACAGGTGGGTACAGTACATTTGTTTGCTCACCATACAATATAAGGAGATTATGATGTGTACCTGGGATCTTTTAAGTGAAGTTTATTGCAGTGCCCCCTAGGTTTCCCCACTGCTCTGCTGGGATGTCTGTGTGGCCAGCCTAGTAAGATTGTGGCCCCCAGACCTTCCAATGCCTTGTTTTTGTATGTCTTTCCCTTGGATGTTTTTGTTTGAAAATGAAAGACACACTGAGCAAAAACCATCTAAAATAGGGTGATTTAAGAGCCACAAGGATAAACATTTGGCACTAGATTTTTAAATCAGATTTGGACGTCATATTGAAAATGCCCCTCACTGTGTTTTGGAGTTTGCTATAGGCTTGACAATGCATCCAAATGTTAAATAGCTTCCAGATTAACAAATACACAGTAACTACAGGACATCTAGCAAGTTAGCTTAGTTTTGACAAAAATTTGAGTTACAGTGTTCTAGTTTTTCAGGGCAGTACAGATATCAAACATATAAATGGCTAGTGACCGACTCACCTGCAAATGCGCAGTAGAGACTTCCCTCTCTGTCCCGCCCTCGCGTCAAGACGTGATGACATCAGAGGGCGGAACAGAGAGGGAAACGGAGTCGGACGCTGCCTGCCGCTGGACCCTGGAAAGTTGAAACGAACCAATATCACTGGCGCACCAACCTCCACCCCCCCATCCCCGATGTCGTCTGCCTGCAGCGCTTTCACACGGAGGTGAGAGGCGCTCTCATGTCAGTGCAGGGGGCCCGGCACAGAGGGGGGAGGGAGCGACGGCAAGGAGGGTAGCTGGACATTGGGTGAGGGCAGGGGGGAGAAAGGAGGGTTGCTGGACAAAGGGAGAGAGCAGGGCAGAGAGGAGGGTTGGTGGACGGGGGGGGGGGGGGAGGCCAAGGGAAAGAGGAGGGTTGCTGGATATGGGGAGAGGGCAGGGGAGAGAGCATGGTTGGTGGACGGGGGAGGCCAGGAGATACAGGAGGGCTGCTGGACATGGGGGGGGGGCAGGGGAGAGAGCACGGTTGCTGGACATGGATCAGGGGAGGGGAGGGCAGGGAAGAGAGGAGGTTTGCTGGACATGGATGGATGGAGGTGAGAATTATTACATTTTGCAAAACACAAATCTCGCCCGTTTTAACGGGCTTAACAGCTAGTTAATATAGATAAATCATACCTCTTGTCGCTTCCTTTCCTCTTGACTAACGACACTGGATAAGCCATTCTTCTGCACCTAAAAACCCAAGATGAACATATTTACTTCTCTGTATATTTCTAGAAATAATAGCTTTCCACAAGTTGTCCTAAGTTCATAGGGAAAAGAAAATGCCTCTTGAAAGCAGGAGCCACACTAAATCTTTGCAGTAGAAATAGATAGCAAATGGGTGAAGTATATTTCCAAAAGTGTAGAGGGATCTACAGCCTAAAAATGTTCATTTTGTTTAGTTGCCTATGTTTTTAATGTGAATTTTTGTTTTATGTTTGTTTTTAATTTTCTTTTTTTGCATTTTGGGGGCAATGTTGTAGATAGCGTGAATTCTTCGGAAAGAGAACACACACTATTTGCATCAGAGCTAAAAACCTGAAATTTTGCGGGTTGATATTCAAAACGATTTAACCAGCCAGAAATGGCTCCTGGCAAGTTAAACTAATTGTTCGGGCTAACCGGTCATTTTCAGCGGCATTTAACAGGTTACTAATATCCAGTGTGTTTTTTCTAGCAAAAAAGGTGCCAGTACTCAAATGTTAGGCCACCCTTCAGGGGTAGGGTGATCACTGAAGGATCCACCCCACAATAGCCAGGCCCCCTACAACCAGTCACAGAATCTATGACCAGGCAGAATTGGTGTGTAGAGTCTGAGCTCTTCCATTAAAACTTGGGGTCCATGGGTCAATTTTAGTAGACAATGGAAAAGGTGCCGGTACTCAGTACCCCCAAGTACCCCCTCAAAAAAAGCCCTGCTAATATCTTATTAGTGCCTCTCTCAAACCCGGCTATTTTGCACCTAATCAGCTAAGGTAACCGCATAAAAGTCAATCCTATCTTTATGTGATGCCCTGTAGCTGCTTAAATACTGAATATTGCACTTGGCTGGCTATGATGTAGCCAGCTCTGAAAATCCAGAAATTCGATGTCCATGGCCCGGCATTGAATTTCTGAGCAAAACGCCAAGTGCCGCCAGCTGAATATTGACCCCTTGGTTTTTTTTCCATCATTTTGTAGTAGATACATTGACATTTCCCAGGTCACTTCAAAGGAATATACATTCTTAATAAAGATAAAGGACAAACTCAAAAAAAGCAATTCTACAAGCTGTCAACTAAACTGAAGTACTAATTATGCCTCAAGTTTATAGAACTTGCACGCACGGTTGACATCAATAATTGGCAGTAACGCATATGTGCTAGGTTCTACTCTACAAACAGTGCGCCTAAATTGCTTAGTACTACTACTACTTATCATGTCTAAAGCGCTACTAGACGTACGCAGCACTGTACACTTGAACATGAAGAGCCAGTCCCTGCTCAACAGAGCTTGCAATCTAACTAGGACAGACAAACAGGACAAACAAGAGATAAGGGAATATTAAAGTGAGGATGATAAAATAAGGGTTAGGAGTTAAAAGCAGCATCAAAAAGGTGGGCTTTTAGCCTAGATTTGAAGACGGCCAGAGATGGAGCTTGATGTACCGGCTCAGGAAGTCTATTCCAGGCATATGGTGCAGCAAGATAAAAGGAACGGAGTCTGGAGTTAGCAGTGGAGGAGAAGGGTGCAGATAAGAGAGATTTACCCAGTGAACGGAGTTCCCGGGGAGGAATATAGGGAGAGATGAGAGTGGAGAGGTACTGAGGAGCTGCAGAGCGAATGCACTTATAGGTCAATAAGAGGAGTTTGAACTGTATGCGGAAACGGATAGGAAGCCAGTGAAGTGACTTGAGGAGAGGGCTAATATGAGCATAATGACACTGGCGGAATATTAGCTTAGCATGCAACTGTCAAGGGGCATTCACATGTACAACCTATCGAACACTGTCAGTTGCTTGGTGCACTTAGAGGTCCTTTTACTAAGCGGTGGTAAGCCCACCATGGGCTTACCATGTTCCAATCTGGAGCTACTGCTAGCCCAACACAGGGACCGGTGGCACTTCTGCCCCAGCAAATGACAGTTCCAGTCCTAGCGGAAATATTCAAAAAATATTTCCGCAGGGTTTTACCCGGCAGTAATCGGGCAGTGCTGCGTGATACCTGGTTAACGCTGGGTTACCGCAGGAGCCCTTGCCGCCATCTCAATGGGTGGTGGTAAGTGGTCCCCCCCCCCCCCCACATAGCCATGCGGTCAGATCAATCTAACCGCATGGCCATGCCTTTTTTCAGCCTCCACCGCTAGCACAGGGCCCTTTTTACCACAGCTTTGTAAAAGGGCCCCTTAGCCACACCCACTAATACCAGACATTGACCTGTTGTTAGTAAGTGTGCCTACTTTTTGGCCTGCCGATATCCCTGTATGATGCCATATGTACATGAGTAGAGGCCTTTCTAAAAAAGCTACTTTCTGTCAATTTCACACACAGATCTACTCATATATGTAAATGGCACCTAAGCCTTCTGAAATGTTCTTCTATATCTGGTGCAATGCAATATTTACCTCGCAAACAGATTCCTTGACTATAGAGTTCACTGCATTATCTGTAGAAAGCATGTCCTTGAGCCACAAAGGGTTGTTTTGGTCTTTTGTTCTGAGAAACAGGAAATGAGACTACATCGACTACATCTTTCTAATTAATGGAGGCAAAGACCCAGCAGAGTCGGCCAGCTTTGATCTCTATTTTCACTAGATGGTCTTCCTCCTACAGATTTTACATGTTGTGCACAAAAGACGCAAAATCACCACCCGTGTCCTGAGCAGTTTTAAAAGTGCTTTGTAAAATGTGTCACCTGATCAACACAGGGGCGTAGCCAGACTTCGTGGGAGAGGGCCAGAGCTCAAGGTGTGGGAGGGCACATTTTGGTCTGCCCCCCCCCCCCCCCGTCTCACCACCCTGCTGCTCCCCATCCACTGCTGCCGCTGTACATCTTGGTTGGCAAGTGTCCCCAACTCCTACCAGCTGAAGACTTCCTCCAGCACTGGTCTTCGGTGCCTCCTCATTGCCTGCCATACTCTCTCTTCCCCTCATGTCTGGCATGCTCCTTTTAGTGAAACTGAGCATGCTCAGTTTCACTAGAAGGAGCGTGCCGGATGTGAGGGGAAGAGAGGGCAGGGCAGGCAATGCGGCGGTGCTGGAGACCAGCGCTGGACGAAGTCTTCAGCTGGTGGAGGTTGGGGACCCCTGCCAACCAAGATGTACAGCGGTGGCAGGGGAGCACCAGGGTGGTAAGATGGCAGAGGGGGGGGGGGGGGGGGCGGCAGACCAAAATGTAGTCACATTTCCTGTTTCTCAGAACAAAAGATCAAACTTGGGGGGTAGGCCCCCCTGGCCCCAAGTAGCTATGCCACTGGAACATGACTTATATTCTTCCTACAATGTTGTCATCACGTATCCCCTAAAAGTGCTTTGTAAATTGTAACAGCTGATCAGTAAGACTTGTCTTCTTCCCACAATCCCCTCTCTCCTCGAATTGCTATATTGGCTCAACATCTGCTTAAATTCAAACTGCTTACACTTGCCTACAGGTACATTCACTGCAGCATTTCATTACTTTCCTTCTCTCATTTTCCCATTCACCCCTAGGTTGGCTCATCATTCAAACTGCTCTTATCTATTCCTTTCTGAATCTTTAAAATCTTGACTTGGCACTTTCCAAGCTGCTGTGCCTAATGCCTAAAATATTCTTTCTGAACATGTGCCATCGCTCCAGCTTCGCTAGGTCCTGAAATGAGGAAGGACTTAGCGAAGCTGGAGGAATGGTCCGATATTGGGCAACTAAGATTTAATACTAAAAAAATTCAGGGTCATGGACTTGGGCAGTAATTTCATTTTTTACGTGCGTCCACCAAGCATTCCAGAAATTTTCCGGCGGGCGGCGCTATCTGGATGGTAATCGGCATTGTACATGCGTAGATCATTACCCTCCGGTTAACATGTGAGACTTTACCACTACGTCAAAGGGTGGCGGTAAGGTCTCAGGCCCAAAATGGACGCGTTCCAATTTTTATTTTGCCGCAAGTCCATTTTCATCCCCCTAAAACAGGTCTTTTTTCTGGCGCGCTGAAAAATGGACCTGTGCGCATCCAATAAACGCATCTACACCAGCGCAGGCCATTTTTTGGCGCTCCTTAGTAAAAGGACCCCTAACTTGCTAGTCTCACACACACGAGTGACACTGGCTGCACATACTATATAACAGGACATGGTTATCCACTCCTACCCAAGCTAATATTCAAGCACCTTTGTGACCTCAATTGCAACTTTCTTTAAATTAGTCCGTTATTTTCTTACTTCTGTTACTCTGTCTTATCTATCTATATGTTCCATCTTTGCTTACACCCTGTGCTGTCTATTAAAATGTTTTATTGCATATTGTGTTGACATTGTAATATAATATACTATAAAGAAAATCAATAAAGTATATATACCACTCCAATTATACTCTCTGAAGTTAATGCAAAATTATGATATATACTAAATTTTATAAAGTAGCCTCAATGGCCCAGGGAACCATGTTTAGTTTAGGACTCCACTGAATTGGCCGACATCATGGGCTCCTCCTCTTTTCAGAAAAAACCACCGATACTAAAAAACTCCCTCTCTCAGGGGAGAAAAAGATCAAGTGGATAAAAAACGGAAAAGAGGGGTATTTTATCAAAATATCAATAAGAGTGCACAACACCACAGCGAGTATTAATGGAAGTAAAGGAAATACATTTACTTCATAAACCTTGATATTAAGAGAACAGAGAGCACTATATCAAACTGAAACCAATGTATCTCGGAGCTACAAATGTTTTTCACTTTGAGATGAACTTGCTTGTATAAATATGTTAAACAAATTACTTATCTTTGAGGCAAAATAAATTAGCCTTTTTGAAAGTTCAACCCATCTGGTTAATCTTTATGTAATGCTCTCGATCATCAATCCATAGTATCCTGTTTGTATAGTCGTCAGTCTCTGGTTGTTTTGGTATTGAAGTTAAGTTGTATAAGCGTGGGTAATACTTAGAGAAGTATTAAATCTCGCTATGTCTAACAGGGTTTTTATATAATATACTATGCCATACTTGTACTGTTATTTGAACTGCTGTAAATAGTCTATTGCTTTTGCTTGACTTATTCTTTCTGCTCACCGCCTTGAGTGAATTCCTTCAAAAAGGCGGTAAATAAATCCTAATAAATAATGATCTAAATACCCTCCCGGGGATATGTGGGATGATCAGATTGTTTAGATATGATAGCTGTAAACTATAAAAAGCTTTATGAGCTGAAACTAAAGTCTTAAAAAAGATTTCAATATTTAATGGGTAACCAATGATAGTGAATAAATAATGGAGTAACATGATCAAATTTTCTTTTATTAACTAAAAGTTTTATTGCTGCATTTTGTACGGTTTGAAGCCTATTTAGCTTAGAACTCAACAAACTTGTATAAAACTTTAGGTGCGCCTAAACTAGGTGCAGATCTGTCTTATTCTACAACACTACACTCAAATTGTTGGAATGCCATCCCATGGACATGCCCACTTTTCGGATCCACGCATAAAATTACAGGCGCATTTTTTTAATAGAAAACTGACTACAAAGATGCACACGTAAATTAAAATTGTTGCCAGTTAGCACCAATAATTAATTGTTAGCATCCAATTATTGCCAATTAATTGCTCATTTGTCAATTAAGTTGCCAAATTTCAGTGCACAATTTTGGCGTGAAGGGTTAATTTTATGACAGGCCACTTATCTGTGATGGCCTAGTAGACTCTAATTTCCATCATATTTTATAAAGGGGGAAAGGGACTTGATATACTGCCTTTCTATGGTTTTTGCAACTACAATCAAAGTGGTTTACATTGGATATACAGGTACTTATTTGTCCCAGGGGCAATGGAGGGTTAAGTGACATGCCCAGAGTCACAAGGAGCTGCAGTGGGAATTGAACCCAGTTCCCCAGGATCAAAGTCTGCTGCACTAACCACTAGGCTACTCCTCCACTCCAAGCCATATAAACACCTACTAGGTGTCAGGTGGAAGAAATAATGGGTAGATTTCTACGTACATTTGTGTTTTATAAATAACACACAAGAATTGCGACTCTGCCAGTGATCTGCCCAAACTCCACCTCTGAACACACCGTACAAGCTGGTCACGTAAAAGTATGCGCCTTCTTGTCACCACCATTATTTTTACCTGAGTATCCCTCAAAGTAATTCTATAAAATCTCTTATGCACTTAGGGGGTCTTTTACTGAAGATTAGCTCGAGTTATCTGCAGCAGGGCCCACAGGAATAAAATGGGACCTGCTGCAGATAACTCAAACCAACCTTGAGTAAAAGACCCCCTTAAAAAGGCCATGACATGTAAAAATTCCTTTAAAAAAATTACCCCCAGAAAGATGGAAAGCCCTTGGCACATTTGTGTCTTAGGGTAAAAATGACTAAGTAGACGCTTATAAACATTAAAAACTGAGAAATGAAAACCAAAACAATAATACACTGAAACCTTCTGCTCAGTGTGCTGCTGTGGCTAGGAAAGCGAATAGAATGCTGGGTATTATTAGGAAAGGTATGGAAAACAGGTGTGAGGATGTTCTAATGCCATTGTATCGCTCCATGGTGCGACCGCACCTTGAGTATTGTGTTCAATTCTGGTTGCCGCATCTCAAGAAAGATATAGAGGAATTGGAAAAGGTACAGCGAAGGGCAACTAAAATGATAGCGGGGATGGGACAACTTCCCTATGAAGAAAGACTAAGGAGGCTAGGGCTTTTCAGCTTGAAGAAGAGACGGCTGAGGGGAGACATGATAGAGGTATATAAAATAATGAGTGGAGTGGAACAGGTGGATGTGAAGCGTCTGTTCACGCTTTCCAAAAATACTAGGACTAGGGGGCATGCGATGAAACTACAGTGTAGTAAATTTAAAACAAATCGGAGAAAATCTTTCTTCACCCGACGCATAATTAAACTCTGGAATTCGTTGCCGGAGAACGTGGTGAAGGCGATTAGCTTGGCAGAGTTTAAAAAGGGGTTAGACAGTTTCCTAAAGGACAAGTCCATAAACCGCTACTAAATGTACCTGGGAAAAATCCACAATTCCAGGAATAACATGTATAGAATGTTTGTACGTTTGGGAAACTCGCCAGGTGCCCTTGGCCTGGATTGACCGCTGTCGTGGACAGGATGCTGTGCTCGATGGTCCCTTGGTCTTTTCCCAGTGTGGCATTACTTATGTAATATAAGGGTGGCGTTTATAAAAAATTCATTTGTGTCTACAAAAAAACAACAACAAAGTTTTTCTAGTGCTATTGATGCCTAACAATATCGATGAAGAAACTTCGGTTTAAAGTCACAGCACATGTACCCAACTGGGTTGAATGACAATGTCAGAAGACATCCAACGGATCAATTTTCAGAAAAACTCTGTAAACGAAAAGTAACGTACCTGCAGACCTTACACCTAGGGGCTCTTTTACTAAGTTGCAGAAACATTTGCAGTTTACTACTACGACTACTACAAATCATTTCTATAGCGCTACCAGTCTTACGCAGTGCTTCACAATTGAACATGAAGAAGAGACAGTCCCTTCTCAAGAGAGCTTACAATCTAAATCAGGACAGACAGACAGGACAAATAAGGGATAAGGGTAGGGCAGACAGATAGGACACATAGGGATAAGGGACTATTGAAGAGAGGAAGATAAGATAAAGGTTACGAACAAGTGAAAAGTTAAAAGTCAAAAACAGCATTAAACAGGTGGGCCATTAGTCCGGATTTGAAGGCGGCCAGAGATGGAGCTTGACGTAGCGGCTCAGGAAGTCTATTCCAGGCATAAGGTGCAGCAAGATAAAAGGAACGGAGTCTGGAGTCAGCGGTGGAGGAGAAGGGTACAATTAGGAGAGATTTACCTAGTGAACTGAGTTTCTGGGAAGGAGTGTAGGGAGAGATGAGGACTTTAAACACAGGACTTTATTCCACAGTAGCTCCAATTTTATGTGACAACTACTGGGAGGGGGGGGGGGGGGGGGGGTGCCCAGGTCTTGCAATAACATTAACATTCACATGCAATATTTGCTCCCGATTAAGGTGTCCCATATTAACCCTGCATTAGTCAGCACACAGTAAATGCAGTGGATTAGCTGCCAAATACCTTCCACACCCACTTATTTATTTCACAATTTTTTGATATACTGCCAATTGCTAAATTACTTTGCTTCTAAGCAATTCACAATATGTGATAACGATGCAGAAGAATCGATGAGAAGGGGAAAAGGGAAAGACAGTATGGAAAAGGAAGACAGGGGGAGATAAAGGAACAAAGTAAACTGGAACAGTCATGTTTTAATGAGTGTCTTGAAATGGTGCACAATGGTTCTTGCCTGATGTGTAATGGAAGAGAATTCCAAAGCTTTGGACCAATATATCTAAAAGCTGTATCCCGTGAGACATCCAGGCACAGGGAAGAAAGGGGATTTAGGTGAAGAAGTGATTGTTGGGAGGACAGTAGCAGAGGAGCTAGTGAAAAAGGAATTAGGAGGTCACAATTATAATCTAGAGTGGTGGATAGACAGCCCATAATCACCAAAGTGAAAGTTTTGAAGATGACACAAGCAGAAACCGCAACCAGTGTTTGGGTTCATGCCATATCCCCTGACAAAAAAAAACAAAAACGTAATGTGCAATTTTCCACACTGTAACCGCTAAATTACAAGAAAGCCCCTTAATGTGACTCTGCTCTAGCAGTTACCACATGGTAAATCACATTTTAAATGCTTCATTAATCTGCAAAGGAAAAACTATGCAAGCAGTTTCCCTTTGAAATTGCCGACATGTATTCGCAGACTTTCTTTCTGCAAAACCAACACACACAGCTGTGAAAACCTAGTCTATGTATTGATTCCCTACCTTGCCATCTCCCTAACCCTGAGAATGCCCGCCTTCAATCTGACATGTGATGTGGAAGAAGACATGAACCTCTAATTGGTCTAGGGAGAGCAATTTTCAGACAACACACTTTACTAAAAATTGCTCTCTCCATGAGTTCAGCAGAGGAGAACACCGTTGGTGTACTCTAGATGGAAAATCATAAAATTGTAGACATCAAACAAGAAACTAATTTGCACACCATGCCTAAGAGGCCCTTTTACTAAAGTGCATTAGGCTCTTAACACATGGTTAGTTCGCAGTAACAGGCTACTGCAATGGAATTTATGCGGGATGCAAAGAGCAACTTATAAAGAAACTTCAGACCGCTCAAAACACAGCAGCCAGGCTTATATTTGGAAAATCGAGATTTGAAAGCGCCAAACCCCTTCGAGAAAAACTGCACTGGCTCCCAATCAAAGAACATATTGCTTTCAAAATCTGCACCCTGGTCCACAAAATTATGGACTATATGACTGACCTCATTGACCTACCAACCAGAAACACAATCGGATCATCACGAACATACTTAAATCTTCACTACCCTAGCTGCAAAGGACTCAAGTACAAATCAATCTATGCATCCAGCTTCTCCTATATAAGCCCGCAACTGTGGAATGCACTACCCAAAGCAGTGAAAACAACTTACGACCACCTTAACTTCCGGAAATCACTAAAGACCAACCTGTTTGAAAAGGTATACCCTACCAACTCAAGTGCCTGAACCCTGCAACACAACGAAAACAAAGCTCGTAATGAACACTATCAGGCATATTTTCAAAGCACTTTGGGAGGCTAAGTGCTTTGAAAATGAGCCTCTATATAACTTTTCTTCTCTATGATTCCCTAATGTGTCTTAACACATGAATCTCATTTGACCATAACATCACTTTGTATTTGTTTCATCATCGGAGGTGGCTAATGTCTCACAGTACTATGTAAGCCACATTGAGCCTGCAAATAGGTGGGAAAATGTGGGGTACAAATGTAACAAATAAATAAATAAATAAATAATCGGACTGGAAAATGAGCCAGTGGCATAGCTACGGGTGGGCCTGTGTGAGCACAGGCCTGCCCATTCTTGGCTCAGGCCCACCCAGCATTGGAACCCCACATCATCATCTCTCCTCCTCCTCCGCATCCCGGCATCTGCTCGCCTGTCGCTGAACCCCGTCTCTCCCTGGTGTATCTTACAGGTGTCCCCAGTGCCTGCGATGATTCATTATTGCTGCCTGCACTGGCCCCACCGGGACCATTGGCCGGGACCCGCCCTCACTGATGTCATTTCCTGTTTCCTGTCTGGCGGAACCCAGCTGATGGAAGCCAGCAGGACTGGCGCAGGCAGCAATAATGAATCACTGCAGGAGCCGTGGACGTCTGCAAGGTACACCAGGGAGAGACGGGGTTCAGCGACGGGTGGGCAGATGCCAGGAGGCTGCAGAGGAGGAGAAATATTGATGTGGGATAGGTGAAAAAAAACCCTAGATTTTTAAAATATCTCGGGGGGGGGGGGGGGGGGGTGAATGTGGCATGGTGTGGAACAGCCCATCCAAAATACTGGGTCTGGCTACACCACTGAAATAAGCCTATTTACTAAATGTTTTCTTCCATTTTCAGCATAATTTTTGAAACCACTTCCATGCATAAGACACTGATTTATGACTGATTTATACATGTAAATGGGGTCTTATTAAAATACCAATCAGTACAAAAATACATGACATGACAGTGCTTACTTTGCTGGTATGCATATACAGGGGTGGAGTTTGAGGGGAGCATGTGTGGATTCCGTAGGTACACGTGATTACAAAATATCTAATCTTTTATTAAAGATGTTATCTGCCACATGACCACTTTAATTCTGATGGGTCCTGCTGCAGACAGCATGCACCAATCTTCAGTCAAAGACTCCCCTTTGTATCTTTATAAAATAGCATCTAAGTGAACACCTACTTTACTCTCCTAAACTAGGTGTCCTGCTATAAAATTACCCTCAGAATATCAATGGGAAGACGCTCAGTAAGTATGGACCGTAATGTCTATTACTTTTCTAGGAATATTATTGATTGTACAGGAACAGGAAATATATTTAAACCTTGGTATATATGATATTTCCCATTAACTGAAAAGCCTGCAAACTTCCGTTGGGACCTTCTGTTGCAGCTTCAGCGCTGGTTGTGCATTTCCGAGCAACCAGCATATCAAAAGAAGCAATTAATCAATGAAATTATGTATTATGTGAAACTTCAATGACATCCCTCAAACTGCCCAGGAAAGAGGAGGAAATTATTCCGAGAGGACTTCCTGTTATGACATTCTAAAATAAATAAACAAAAATGCATCTATTTTTAACCTTAATCTAGATCTCTTAAAGAAACCATTTCCTACCAAAGAACAGAGAGAACAAGGTCTTAAAAGTCCTCTGAACCCCAAATATTTTTTTTGCCTTTTTTTTTCTCTTTTATACACAGTACTCCCTTTACCTGCTAGAAACCATTTTAGGGATCCATTTAATTAAAATACACTAAGGTTTTGCACTTACTGCACGTTAAAAGCAATAATTAACGTGTAACATAATAACATAGTAAATAACGACAGATAAAGACCTGAATGATCCATCCAGTCTGCCCAACAAAATAAACTCAATTTACATGGTATGTGATACTTTATATGTATACCCGAGTTTGATTTGTTCCTGCCTTTCTTAGGGCACAGACCATGTAGTAAGTGAAAAGCCTGTGTGCTAACTATTGGGGCATTCATAGCATGTTACCGTGCAGAAAAGTTCTTTGGCACAAGTTAATCCCCAAGTTCTGTAAATGGCACCCAAATTTAGTTCTGCAATTCGGCGTGCAGTTTATTTATTTGGCTCACTTGTATCCAGTGGTGTGCTGGAGCAGGCTCTCACAGGCTCGCAAGAGCTGGTTGTTAAGTTTTTAAGAATTTTGGGAGCCAGTTGTTAAAGTAGGGCCCTCCATAGCTACTTTAACAACTGGCTCCCAAAATGTGGGCTTGGGCCCCCTGCTGAATTCTCTTTTACTTTGCTGGTGGGGATGCTGAGCCCTGCCAGCCAAGTAAATAGACTAGTGCTGCTCCCCGCTCCTTGTTTCCAGCTCTGGGCAGCAGGCTGGGACTTCTCGGGCATGTGAGAGAAGTTCCAGCATGCTGCTCAGAGCAAGACGTTGGGAGTGGTGGCAGTCCATTTATTGGCTGCCAGCAAAGGTATGCCTAGCGTGCCTGCACGAAGTGAGGGAGGAGAGAGAGACAAGAGTGGCTCCCCCACCCCACCCCCGGCCACCCCTGGCCCTTCCAACTGCAGAGCTGGCTACGTCCGGAGAAAGAGCTTGTTGTTAAAAATTTACCAGCACACCCCTGCTTGTATCCCACATTTTCCCAGCTTGTTCAATGTGGCTAATAAAGTTACAAGAAAATTACGTTAATACAGCAGGATATAATAGATAAATAAAAAATTAACACAGTTCTCTTATATACAGTAATGAAAGCAGCTAAATAAGAGAAGACGGATGGGAAAACAGGAGCAACAAAAGGCAAGCAGACAGAAGGCAAAAAAGTGGGAAATCTGTCAAAACGGACATAGGGGTTTAAAGAGTAATTTTTAAAATGTAGGGTGATCCGTTGTCTCTTTCAGTAGTCTCGGCAAAGCATTCCAGGACTGCAGGCTGATGTACGAAAAGGAAGAAGCGTAGATTGACTTGTACTTTAGATTCCTGCAGGAAGGATAGTGCAGAATAAGATAAGTACGAGATGACACCGATGAATTTCTGGGAGGTAAATCTATCAAATCACACATGTAAACTGGTGCTTCTCCATAAATGATCTTATGTGTTAAGGCGCAGATTTTGAATTCAATACGGCCTTTAATGGGTAGGCAGTGAAGACTCTCCCGAAGAGGCTGCGCACTATCGAACAGAGTCAGTTATGCACGTAACTTAGGGGTCCTTTACTATGCTGAGGTAAAAGGGGGCCTACACTAGCATCAGCGCATGTTTCTGATGCACACCGAGGCCTCCTTTTACCTCAGTGGACAAGAAATGGCCATGTAGTAAATGAAGCACTTGCTGCACGGCCATTTCAGGGGTGGGGGGGAGCACCTATTGCTATCCACTGAGGTGGCGGCAAGGGCTTCCGCAATAACACGGCAGTACAAAAATAGAAACGTTTTTGTGGTGACGGAAATGGCATGCTCTAGGGGTGGGAACTACCACCGGGCTCCTGAGGTAGCCTGGCAGTAGTTTTGGACTGGCGCAGCGCCATTTTTTTTCAGCACCCAAATTTGGGCGCCATTTACAGAATATAGTCCAAAATGCCTGTTTTGAAATTACCTCTCAGTCTGTTCATGTTTGCGGCCACGTTGCAGCCACAATTTCAGCAGGTTTTGTGCTGGTGGTTTATAGGGAGGGGCAGCCAAAAAGTTTGGTTTCATGTCATTTCCAGGAATGTTCATTTTGATTGTTTCTGGTGGCCATTTTGTTTTTCCTCAAGGGAGCTAAGTCGAGTGTATGCTCTTTGAAAAGTGTATGCACTATTTGGGAAATGAGGGCGCTTTTTTGGAAAGAGAGTGCACAGTTTCTCTTCCCAGTGGTGCACACATGCATGCACTACTTACACTTGCAAAGTGGTCTGTGCATGCACAATGGGAGCTCTATCAGGAGAGTGTGCCCTCTTTCACACTATTATCAGCAAAGAACATGACTTGTTTTTTCTGCTCATTTCTGAGTTTTAATGATGTGCAACAACAAGGGGATATGTTTATCTTTATTGTACAATTTGCTATACTACTTAGCTAAAACAATAGATCACAGTGATTTATAAAATATCATAAAAAATAATTAAAAGAAAGGAAAGGAACTCCATTCTTGAAAGGACAGAAGTCAAACATTCCAAAAAAGAAAGAAACTGAATATTGTAAATACTCCTAAAAAAAAAAAACAACAGCCTGTTGATTGAAGAGACTCCCAAATAAAACTCCCACCTTCATACCACAACAACATTAATGACTGGCCAAATTAAAAGCCAATGATAAAAAATGACTCAATCGAACAAAAGACTACCACATGGAGAGAAGCCGGCAACTACTGAAGACTTACCTGTTTGAACAAACTTACGGAAAGAACCAAAACACATAGAGTCCATACTCACTGTTCATCAATGCAACATACATCCACTTCAGATCCCTCATCCCGTAATCAATTGTCCCACTGTCTCCTCCCAATGTCTCTATGTTGATGTCCCATTGTTATATTCCTAATGATATTCGAATGTCTCGCACAACTCTGCAAAATGTATTCCATAACCAAGTTGTTACAAATGTATTTCTATTATTCATATCTTATTGTAAGCCACACTGAGCCCGCAAAAAGATGGGAAAATGTGGGATACAAATGCAATAAATAAATAAACTTGTTCCATAAATCCGGAACCACTCAAACAAAAGCCCTCCTCTGAGTAAGGGCATGACAAGCTAAAGACAAAGCTGGAACCACCATCCTATTGTCGGCCTCAGATCTCAACGGCCTCTGTGGAACATATAGAACAGTTAACGATGCCAAATAGGATGGTGTAAAATTACAGAACGCCTTATCTGCAAGAGCTAATAATTTAAACTCCACATGGTAACAAACTGGGAGCCAATGAAACATCACAAACAATGGGGTCACATGATCTCTCACTCCCCAGCAACCATACTGTAGCATTCTGCAATGTCTGTAGCCAATGCAGGCAAACTTAAGGGAGCCCTACATACACTACATTCCCAAAGTCAAAATGCGAAACTACAAACGAATGCATAAGAGCATGCAGAGCCTTCTCATCCAAAAAAGCATGAACCGAATGTTAATTGTCGCAATGCATACAACCCTCTCCTCACTACCTGAGAAACCTGGGCAGTAAACGTCAACTGATAATCCACTATCACCCCCAAATAAGAAAAAGATTCAACCAATGTCATGGGAATGCCAGCCAACAAAGACTGCGATTTAGGATGAGGAGCAGAGCCAATGGCCCGATATATATTGTTGATATTTCCCATGTCACTGCAAATGACAGCCTATCTCTAATGTTTTATGTAAATAGGCTTAATTTAGGCACCTACTTTACCTTAAAACAGAGGCAAACTGATATAAAATTCCTTGAGGACTGGGTTGAGTACCATGACTTTAAACCATGCATTCTAACATGTCCCTGTGTCCTGTACAAATTGCCCCACACTGAATTTTGCTTAGAAAAGGTTCAACTGCGTGTTGGGATTCGTTTGGATTACTATGCACTTCAGGTTTGACCTCTGTTGGCACTACTATGCAATTTGGATGGTACCTCATTGGGATCCTTTACCAATGCGGCCTTAATAAAGATCACATGGGTTATTTTGGTTGCATTGGAATAAGGAAGTAAAACACATTTCACAGAACACAAGAATGTGTAATTGACTACCTACATCACATATCTTTGGGGACAGAAGGGTAACAATATTTCCCCTAAACTCCTTTTGTAAAGGACTCAGGAGGTCTTTTACTAAAGATTAGCTCGAGTTATCTGCAGCAGGGCCCATAGGAATAAAATGGGCCCTGCTGCAGATAACTCGAGCTAATCTTTAGTAAAAGACCTCCTTAATGTTTCTTTATTTTTCTACACTTACAACGTTGTTAAGGTGAGCTGCAAAGAGGGACACCACTGTATGACAAAATTCTGTTGTACATTCTAAAACCTTCACTTTCGAGTCTGGAGTGGAGAGAGAGCTGGCAATCGACTAGCTCGTCCAACTTGTAATTCTTCACATATAAAAATAACAATTACTAAAGTAGGTTGATTGGGGTGTATTTTTTCCTTATATTTAAGCATGGCTAAACCCTGTTTGATGAGGGTTGGAACGTCTAGGTGGAAGACCAGATGCTCCCATATTTCTTTTTTTTTGTTACATTTGTACCCTGCGCTTTCCCACTCATGGCAGGCTCAATGCGGCTTACATGGGGCAATGGAGGGTTAAGTGACTTGCCCAGAGTCACAAGGAGCTGCCTGTGCCTGAAGTGGGAATCGAACTCAGTTCCTCAGGACCAAAGTCCACCACCCTAACCACTAGGCCACTCCTCCACTGTTGCTACTATTTGAGATTCTACATGGAATGTTGCTATTCCACTAGCAACATTCCACGTAGAAGTCGGCCCTTGCAGATCACCAATGTGGCCGCGCAGGCTTCTGCTTCTGTGAGTCTGACGTCCTGCACATATGTGCAGGACGTCAGACTCACAGAAACAGAAGCCTGCGCAACCTTCTACAGAAACAGAAGGCTGCGCAGCCTTCTACATGGAATGTTGCTAGTGGAATAGCAACATTCCATGTAGAATCTCCAATAGTAGCAACATTCCACGTAGAATCTCCAATGGTATCTATTTTACTGTCATAGTAATGCTTGAATGTTTTCACTTATATACACTGTCAGCTAGCACATTTGCTTATTTCCGATCTGACGAAGAAGGGCAACCTTCGAAAGCTAATCAAGAAATGTATTAAGTTATGTCCAATAAAAAATGTATCATCTTATTTTCTTTTCCATGTTTTATTTTCTTTGATTTCTATTGATTACCTTTAAAAATGGACTAACACGGCTACCACACCTCTCCTTTCTTTCAGCATTTCTCATTCCTTATGGCCCACCTCGTCCTCTACGTTCCTCTCAACAGGACCTCCTTGTTGTTCCTATTGAAGTATGATATAAATTTAAACTCTGTATTTTCATCCATAAATTATTTTATGGTTTTGTTGTTCCAGATTATTTTGTGCAGTTATTTACAGTAGAAACAACAATTCACAAGATCATTGCCAGTTAGTTTCCTTCTGTGAAACATGTGAAGTATAAGTCCTATCAGAGTTCTGGCTTTGTTTATTGCTCAGTGCAATGTTGGAACTCCCTTCCTTTGGAGTTCAGATTAATAGAACCGTATTTACATTTTTGTATATTGTTAAATGCTCATCTGTTTTCCATATCTACTATAATAAAACTCAACCTCAACGTTCTGAGGACACTGACGTCAGTGAAGCCAAGCCCTGACTTCCTTCAAAAAGGTTTGAAGGTTCGTGGTGGTGAAGCCACCAAAATCGCTCCGGGCCCCGCCCTCGAGGGCGGAGCAATGGCAAAACAACGAAGGGGTTGGCAGGGAGGCGTGGGGGTGGGAATTCGCTCCGGGCCCCGCCCTAGCGTCAAACGTCATGACGTTGGGGGCGGAGCAATGGAAGAATAATGAGGGGGTTGGCCAGGGAGGGAGGGAGGGGTGTTGGCGACGAACACCTTGCTAGCGCCCGTTTCATTTGCTCTAAAACGGGCCTCTTTTACTAGTTTAATATAATTTTGGTGACTAAGTTCTGAGATAGATATTAGTCTATGAATATAATGTTTTTTTTTTTTTTTGTTAACATTTGTACCCCGCGCTTTCCCACTCATGGCAGGCTCAATGTGGCTTACATGGGGCAATAGAGGGTTAGGTGACTTGCCCAGAGTCACAAGGAGCTGCCTGTGCCTGAAGTGGGAATTGAACCCAGTTCCCCAGGACCAGAGTCCACCACCCTAACCACTAGGCCACTCCTCCACTCCACTGTATTCGTCCTATTGATGGACTAGTTTTATTTTGTAATCCGCATCAATAGTTGGCATATAGCAGAATATAAATTTTGTTTTGTATTGTACTGTATTCTTTCCACAACATCTCCTCTGCTATTTCACATTGCTCCAACTGTGGAACCACTTGCTGAAAAGTCTGAAGAGCCTTCCTACTCTAACTCAGTTTAAGGCTGACTTAAAAACCTACCTCTTCTCTAATGCTTATGGGCAGTAACCAAGGATGCATGTTTTTCCTCCCCCCTCTCTTTCCTATCGATATTGTAGTTCTTCCCACACTCTTCTTATGCCAGTATGTTCCGTTAATCTGTCTTGAGTATGCTATTCTTTCTTTTACCTATATTAGTGGGTCTTTTACTAAAGCTTAGCTTGAGTTATCTGCAGCAGAGACCATTTTATTCCTATGGGCCCTGCTGCAGATAACTCGAGCTAAGCTTTAGTAAAAGTCCCCCTTAATTTATAAGCCGCCTAGACACACAATTGATGGGCGGGATAGAAAATCTTTTAGTAAACTTGAATTACCTCCCGGCGTCTCCTGCTTCCTTCCATGCCTGCAACCAGTCACTGGTAGCCTCAGTAGAGCTCATTGAAACCAGGGGGTAGCCAGACCTCGAGGTGGGAGAGGGCCAGAGCCCAAGGTGGGGGGCACATTTTGGTCACCGCCCTACCACCATTCCCCTCCACCACCTCCCACTCCTCCTCCACTGCCCACTGCCGCAGTTGTAACATCTTGGCTGGTGGGGGTCTCCAACCCCTGCCAGCTGAAGACTTCGTCCAGCACTGGTCTCCGGCACCACCACATTGCCTGCCCTGCTCTCTCTTCCCCTCACATCCGGCACGCTCCTTTTAGTGAAACTGAACATGCTCAGTTTCGCTAACAGGAGCGTGCCCGACTTGAGGGGAACAGAGAACAGGGCAGGCAATGCGACAGCACTGCCACAGACCAGCGCTGGACGAAGTATTCAGCTGGCGGAGGTTGTGGACCCCTGCCAGCCGACCAGGGGCCCAGAGCAAATTTGGAAAGGCCCAGGCCCCCGTGGCCCCATTTAGCTACGCCACTGATTCAAACACTGTTGTGAGAACTGAAACCTGCAATGGCCTCCAAGGGCTGAATATTATCACACCAGTCTGAATAAAGGGTGGTTGCCTTATATTTGAGGCCATTTGATGTTTACGCCAATATGGTATTTTGCAGGACAAAATCAGTTCCCCCAGAAAATGTCCTACTGCATGCCAGTCTCTTTGTTGGCACTGCCCTCATCAACCACGTAGTTGAAAAGTCTCTGTATGTACTATTGAATAGATCTGAATATGTTAGATGTTTTTCTTTTCTTTTAGTACTAGCCGTTGAGCCCGTGAAAATGGGCTACTTTTGAAATGGGGGGGTTTCCGAGCCCCCCCCTCCGAGGTCGGCGCCGCCCCGCCTCCCCCGGAGTCGCCGCCGCCGCCCCTCCACCCGGCCCGAGCAGCACTGTGAACTTACATCACCACGCAGCAGCAGGCACATCAGCAAAGCTGCAGTCAGGGCAGGCTTCCTTCTCTGCCTGTGTCCCGCCCTCGTGTGACGTAACGTCGGCAAGGGCGGGACAAAGGCAGAGAAGGAAGCCCGACGGCAGCTTTGCTGATGTGCCTGCTGCTGCGTGGTGATGTAAGTTCACAGTGCTCGGGCCAGATGGAGGGGCGGCGGCGATTCCGGGGGAGGGGGGAGGGGGAGCGGTTCCGACGTCTGCAGCATGCCAGTAGAGACTTCCCTCTCTGTCCCACCCCCGTCATCACGTATTGATGCGGGGGCGGGGCAGAGAGGGAAGTCTCTACTGCGCATTTGCAAGTGAGTACGGTCACTCGCCGTTTATATGTTTGATTATGGTTCAAAGTTTGCCGAGAAATGTCTTTCAAACTGTGGACAAATATCTCACATCCTTATTGAGCATCTCTTGAAAGGAAAGATAGAAGAGGGAAATCCAGGAAACCCTTGATCTAGAATGTTTTTCATTTTCAGATTCCATTTCATACAAGCTTCATACAATCGGCTGCTTTGTTTACATCCAGCTGGCAGGAGCATCACACTTCAGATACCATCCCTGTGCCAAATGAGCTATTTTACTCTAAAGCAGATGTTCCACTAAACTCCACCTCACGAAAACAGCTTGTATAGAAAGAAATTAGTTCTTTTTAAATTCCTGCATGCACTTTTCATTTCACTGGCATCTACCAAACCTCACTGAAACCTGAAGTCCCATGCTAATGTCTAGTGGAGATAAAATCCTAAGATTCCTCTTTGGTGGAAGGAAAATACTTGAGCAGAGAAATGAGAGCTATCTGAATTTTTGACATTCCAGGATACCACATCATATTTTTGAATCCAACCCTTTCCTATTCCAGAGCTCCTTGTTCAGTCAGCTGTCAGTTAAAAGGGTTTGGATGCTTACAATACCTCCTTAGCAGCCTCAGATGTTAGGGCCAGGTCTATTAGAGCAGCATGCAGGTCCCTGGAGTAATGTAGTGGTCAGTGCAGTACAGTGCAGCGCACCATGGTGTGAAGGACTCTGGTCCCTATCTCCCCCTACCTGTTGCATTTGTGGGGGAAACTGTGAGCCCTCCAAAACTCACCAGAAACCCACTATACCCACATATAGGTGTCCCCTTCACCTATAAGGGCTAGTGTGCTGGTGCACGGTTGTGGGCAGTGGGTTTTGAGTGGGTTGGCTCAGCAGACAAGGGAGCAACGGTGAGATGTGTACCTGGGAGCATCTTTTTGAAGTCCACTGCAGTGCCCCCTAGGGAGCCCCATTTATCTCCTAGGATGTCTGAGAGACCAGTCTACTAAAAATCCCAATGGTTTCATTTTCTATGTTTTTCACTGGGACTTTTTTTTTTTTTTTTGACAATGGACCAAAAAAACAAAACCTTGTTAGAAACAGTATTTTCGAAAACAAAAGATAGATGTTTTTCTTCTTTTGAAAATGAACTTCTTTCCAATTCAGATTTTGGACGTGTTTTGCAAAACATCTAAAGTCAGACTTAGACGTCATATCGAAAATGCCCCTCCACGTGTAAACGATAAATCTAATGCTAATCTCCTGCAGCAACTTGTAATGCCTTCTGTTTAACAAGAAGCCTGTTTCAGCGACCTTCCTCAGGAACTGGCAGAACAACTTTTGCTAATACATGCTAGCTTGTACGAATTCCAAAAGTGGATGCCCTCCATCCTAGGACGAAAATAGTTATAAAAGGATAACTGCTGCCTAGGAACTCTCACAAATCAGCTCGTTCGTACCTAAACCTCCATTACCCAGTTTTCTAAGGCCTCAAGTGTAAGACCACTTATGCATCCTCCTTCTCCTATCTCAGCACTCAATTGTGGAATGGGCTGCCTCAATTGGTCAAACTTACTCCTGATCACCCGACCTTCAAGAAGCGCCTCAAGACCTTCCTCTTTAGTAGAGCATATGCTTCAAACTTGCTGGCATCTCTTCCTTCTGAATTCCAACTGACGTAGTGACACATTGCTCATCCCTACTCTTTCCCCCTTTTCCCCTTACCCTTTTACGACATTGTTTGTTTGCTGAATTGCCCGTCTCATCTTCCGCCAGGGTCGCTTTACTCATACCACCCCTCTCCTCAAGACCCTTCACTGGCTCCCTATCCGTTTTCGCATCCTGTTCAAACTTCTTCTACTAACCTATAAATGTACTCACTCTGCTGCTCCCCAGTATCTCTCCACACTCGTCCTTCCCTACACCCCTTCCCGTGCACTCCGTTCCATGGATAAATCCTTCTTATCTGTTCCCTTCTCCACTACTGCCAACTCCAGACTTCGCGCCTTCTGTCTCGCTGCACCCTACGCCTGGAATAAACTTCCTGAGCCCCTATGTCTTGCCCCATCCTTGGCCACCTTTAAATCTAGACTGAAAGCCCACCTCTTTAACATTGCTTTTGACTCGTAACCACTCGCCTCCACCTACCCTCCTCTCTTAATTGATTTGATTTGCTTACTTTATTTTTTGTCTATTAGATTGTAAGCTCTTTGAGCAGGGACTGTCTTTCTTCTATGTTTGTGCAGCACTGTGTATGCCTTGTAGTGCTATAGAAATGCTAAATAGTAGTAGTAGCAGTAGTAGTAGTTATATGTTTTTATAGACAGTTGTACGCCACATTGAGCCTGCCCTTGGGTGGGAATATTGTGGGATATAAATGCAATAAATAAATAAAATAAATTGCCAATATTTTACGCATGACCATTACACATGTACTTCTCAAACAGTGCCACTGAAAAATGTCACCACTTTTTTTTTAAACCACATTTGGTTTTAAGCTCCAGTAGGATTCCTTGTTCTATGGTGAGGTATAGAAACTTTTGTGTCCTTTGCCTACTCAGTTTACCTGCTTTTCTGAAGGCATTTACAGGTGGGTCTCTGATTCTACATGTCTAGATAAATAAGTGAAATGACTGCAAGATGTTTATCAGGCTCATTTTCAAAGCACTTAGCCTCCCAAAGTTCCATAGAAACCTATGGAACTTAGCCTCCCAAAGTGCTTTGAAAATATGCCTCTATGTCTCTTTTCTAGTCTGTGGAGATCACGGAGTTGGAATTTATGGAATGCTATCTACCTTGAGACTGGAACATCAGACTTGGACTCGGCAGTGTAGTATTTCACGTTGGAGGCGGAAAGAGGCTCAGACCACAGTACATTAGGTAATCCACCATATGTTAGGTTATGCACTCTACAACGACATGACACTTTGACACCAACTTTAAAAAGTTACAACTGCTGTGATTCTTAGAAATACATAATGAATGCCCAGGGACAGAGGGAATACAATGTTTAAAAGCATCCAGTACAAGTACAACATGTTTTATAAAGTTAATATTTGGCTTTGATACGTATCCATCTTTCCACATGGAATGTTGTTGTTATATATCTGGTGTTCAACTTGGATAACATGTTGCCAACAGGTTTTCCCTCCACCTAATTAGAAGTACACTGAGAGAAAGGAACCCTGGGCAGAATACCAAATTCTGGGGTTTGGCACTTGGCCAAGACTGCATGTACCTCTTCAGATAATGATTTAGTTCTGAAAACAATTCGAAATTGATAACAAAAATCTCAAAACCTTTTCAAGATAATGGGATTCTTTGTATGTGGAACTCTGAAAATGAACTGCTGTTCCTCCTCTAATCCATCCGAACAGTTTAATGAGGTAAAATTAAAAATCTTTGCTTGATAAGTTGAATATTAGAAATCTTAAAAAGCAAGCGAGTAAACTCCATAGTTAGGTTTTTTTTCAGGACTTTCTAATCTGCAAAATAATCAGGGGTGCATTAGGCAAGCAGAAGAAAAATGAATGAAAGTAATTGGAAGTTCTGGTCGCTCACTACGGACCTTTGCTTACGGCTTACAACTACAGCTGAGCTGTTGCAAATAAGACAGGTTCATGAGAGGACTGGCAATGATTCAAGTAAAACACAAACCCAAGCCTATTCCAAGGGAATCTCCATTTCAATAACTGTTAACAGACTCCATCAAATGCACACAACAGGACATATTGAAAGTAAAACCCCTTTTTTCCCCACTATAGTAGGTCTCCATGGCGTCTTACTGCTGACCCACTCCTCCTCCTCCTTTTCCCACAAGAGAGGCAACTTGATGCTGAAATGATACACTACCCCAGGGCAATTTTACTTATGGGCAAAAGGGGCAGTTTGCACAGCAAGAAGCTCAGTGCCTGAGCCCGTGGGGCTTTGCCATAAATTTCAGACAGTGGAGAACAGCCCTTTGAATTCTGCTTCTGCTCCTCCCCTCTAAGGCAGCTGCAAGGAACAGCAGAGGAGGGTAAGAGCCCAGAGCACACAAAGAATAGCAAATGAGCCATCCCGCTCCTAAACCAGCCACTGCCCTCCTACCATTCAGGAACAAAGAAGGGAGGAGTTGAACCTGGAGGAGACACTTTGGTTTTTTTTCTAGGATAAGAAGCACAAAATTTTGTTTACTCTTTTGGTATATTGCCAGGTACTTGTGACCTGGATTAGCCACTGTTGGAAACAGAATACTGGTCTGTCCCAGGGCAAGATGCATCAACCAAACGTAAAAGAATCTAAAACGTTAGTCCTGAACGAATTTGAAAAAACGAAGAATGCACCAAAAAAACAAGTCACACATGTTCAGTACGGTATTGAAAAACGTAATCCCCGTCGTTAATCGGCCCCTAAAGCATGTGCAGAGCAGCCAAGCTTAATGCTGGCTGCTCTGCGCTTGCCACAAACGTCAAAACAACAACAACAAAAAAAACAACACAAACACGTGGCTCCCAAAATCAAAACAAAAATCAAAAAAGGATCGGGAGGGGGCAAAGGCGCTCGTCAGGAGCGTCCTGTATGGACAGTCTTCCCCCCCCCCCCCCGCCTAAGGTCCCCGCTGCATCCCCGCTTCACCCTGCACGAAAACTCAAAATTTTAGCAGCCCTGGCCCCCCTCCCTTCCTCTCTTCCTTTCTCTCTACTCTCCCACAGCTCCGCCTCCTGCCATCCTCCGCCCCCGTGCCCCGCCCCCCCTGAGGTCGTCGCCGCCGCCCCCCCAGCGCCTCTCACCTCTGTGTGAAGGCGCTGAACGGGCAAGAAGAACATCTGATCACCGCGAGTCTTCAGGACGTCTCTCCTTCCCTGAGCTGGGCCCGCCCCCGTCTGACGTAAGTAACCTACGTAGGTTACTTACATCAGACTGGGGCGGGCCCAGCTCAGGGAAGACTGAGAGATGTCCTGAAGACTCGGCGCCGATCAGATGTTCTTCTTGCCCATGCAGCACCTTCACACAGAGTTGAGAGGCACTGGGGGGGGGGGCCCGGTGGAGGGGGGCGGCGGCGACAACCTCAGGGGGCGGCGGGGGCGGGAGGCGGAGCTGTGGGAGAGTAGAGAGAAAGGAAGAGCGGAAGGGAGGGGGGCCGGGGCTGCTAAAATTTTGAGTTTTCGTGCAGGGGGAAGCAGGTAACTCGTGCGGGGGGGGGGGGGGCAAGGCCGTCCATACAGGACGCTCCTGACGAGCTCCTTTGCCCCCTCCTGTTCCTTTTTCGATTTTGTTTTGCTTTTCTATTAATGCAGGGGGAAGCCTATGAAGTACTGCATCCACCATGTCGTTCTTTATTGGTAGCGTTTTTATTTAATCTCACTTAAACATGCCAGCTTGGATTTTTATGCTGCAGGGGGAAGTGGGGAGTGACAGCTCAGGCCTTAATGGCAGCTCTGACCTCACGTTAAATATTTTGCGGTAAATGATTCGGTGTAATCCCTGGAATGGTTAGTGTATCCCGAATCGTCCACATTACAATGGTAGTTACTCTTTTGTACTCTGTTTTTGGTAGCTGCTAGCTTCATCGGAAAAAGATCTTTAATGCATGCTACGGTTAAAAATTTCTTCTTTAAAGGGTCGTTAAAGTTTAGTGCATCTGGCCCCCAGTACGGCAAGGTTTGTAAGTGTATTTCCACTCTAATTCAGCCCTGTCCTCTTGTTCCAGTGAAGGGGTGAGGCTGGAGGGGCCAGAAGTTCAAAGAAGAATTTTGTCTGCACATATCTATTTCTAATTTGTGGTCATGTATTCTAAATTTGGTGATGGTCTGTGTTCTGCATATGTGACTAAGGTGAGGTATTCAGCTAATATGTTGTAAAGAGAAAGGGAAATGGGACTTGATATACTGCCTTTCTGAGGTTTTTGCAACTACATTCAAAGCGGTTTACATATATTCAGGTACTTATTTTGTACCAGGGGCAATGGAGGGTTAAGTGACTTGCCCAGAGTCACAAGGAGCTGCAGTGGGAATTGAACTCAGTTCCTGAGGATCAAAGTCCACTACACTAACCACTAGTTGCCATTACCAAGATGACAGCAGAATTTGAATTTTATATTTATGAGTCATATGGGGGAAGATCCGAGTTCAGCCTAATAAGTCAAGCCAACCAGCCAATCTGAAAGATAATTGGGTGGGGAAGCGCAAAGCTGAAGGTCTGCACAGGATGCCTGCTACCTTTCTATCAGTCCTGCATTGCAAAACCTTTAACACCACACTGGTGCCAGCACAAAATGGCCAAAAGGAGGAAGACACCTCAAGCTGTACTTCCATGAGCTCCATGGGTTTCTGGTTTGGAAGAAGGTAGAGGCTTATTTACCGGCTTATGCAGGCTGGAAGAAGGTGGTGGAAGCATATAGTTGCCACTCTATAAACCTCACGTTCACATTTACTCATGCATTCCACATGTAAAGGAGTGGAGGAGTGGCCCAGTGGTTAGAGCACTGGTCTTCCAATCCAGAGGTGACCGGTTTAAATCCTGCTGCTGCTCCTTGTGATCTTGGGCAAGTCACTTAACCCTCCATTGCCTCAGGTACAAACTTAGATTGTGAGCCCTCCTGGGACAGAGAAATATCCAGTGTACCTGAATGTAACTCACCTTGAGCTACTACTGAAAAAGGTGTGAGCAAAATCCAAATAAATAAATAAATTAAATAAATACAACATCAATGGCATAGTCTTTGGAATATAGGGCCCTCCATGCCCTTGTGACATTTCTTAGGTAATGCCTAATAGAGTAGCAGGCTGAGAGCCAGTGGAGCCCAGTCCAAGTACAGTTCCTTAAGATTTTGGGCAAGTCACGTCATTCTTCATTGCCTCAGGTACAGACTCAGATTCTGAGCCCTCTGGAAACAGAAAATGCATCCTGTACCTGAATGTTCACCGCTTCGCAGTTTCAAGTATGTAAGAAATGAAACAGATGTCAGAATACCAAATCCCACATCTTTGATTTATTCATGTTTCCTAAGCTCTTGCACTCTTCCCTAGCTTCTATGTCAAGGAAATCTGATTTAGGAAGCATTTTACTAACGCTTAGCTCCAGTTATCTGCAGTAGAGTCCATAGGAATAACATGGGCCCTGTTGCAGAGCTAAGCTTTAGTAAAAGACCCCATGAAAGTTTAACTCTTAAATGGTTGCCAGACAGGGTTTCAAATAAATACAGATCACTTCCTGGCTTCCATGTGAGCATTTTCACACTCCTATGACTAGACTATCTACATGCAAATAGGGCCTTCTATTTCCTTATAATTGACCTAGTTCCCAAGACCTTTAACAATGCACAGTATTCAAACTCTCAGCAAACGTTAGTACTAACAAGATCAGACATCTTGACTGGCTAGGGACTGAAAAGGCTTACTCTTCTTGGCACTCAATAATGAAAGAGTCAAGAGTGTAAATCCAGCACAATGAATGTTATTACAAAGCTTTACTCATTGGGCCCCCATTGTCACCATCATCTGGAATTTAATTTTCTTTTGAGTGAAAACAATCATCAAAACCAAATAAACTAAGACCCCCTTTTATTAAGGCGTGCTCACATTTTTAGCGTGCTAAACGTTAGAGATGCCCATAGAAATCCATTGGCGTCTCTAACGTTTAGCATGCGCCCAATTTTAGCGCGCGCTAAAAACATCAGCACGCCTTAGTAAAAGACCCCCTTAGTCTTGTGATAAAAAAAGAGGAGAAGCAAGGGAAAATACTGAACTCACACCCCTAATTCCTGGATCACAAAAACAACTAGAGGTATATAAAATAATGAGTGGAGTGGAACAGGTGGATGTGAAGCATCTGTTCACGCTTTCCAAAAATACTAGGACTAGGGGGCATGCGATGAAACTACAGTGTAGTAAATTTAAAACAAATCGGAGAAACGTTTTCTTCACCCAACGCGTAATTAAACTGTGGAATTCATTGCCGGAGAACGTGGTGAAGGCAGTTAGCTTGGCAGAGTTTAAAAAGGGGTTAGACGGTTTCCTAAAGGACAAGTCCATAAACCGCTACTAAATGGACTTGGGAAAAATCCACAATTCCGGGAATAACATGTATAGAATGTTTGTACGTTTGGGAAGCTTGCCAGGTGCCCTTGGCCTGGATTGGCCGCTGTCGTGGACAGGATGCTGGGCTCGATCGACCCTTGGTCTTTTCCCAGTGTGGCATTACTTACGTACTAACTCATCCTGTTTTTAAAAATCTGCATTATAATCAATATCACTTGCTGCAGGGTTCATGTGGCAGAAAGTGATTTCCCAGCTTTAGCGTGTCACCTAGCAGAACTCATTTACGTTTCAACAATTTTTATTGATGACACTCAGACAAAATACACACAACACTTCATGTACCCAGTATCTGACTACCTAAATAGCCAGAACACTAAGCATACAATTGGAAACCATCATCAACTTTTTGTTTTAACCTTGTCCCCCAACCCATCTCCCCCTTTGCCCACACAAAGCAGAACTCATTTAAAGAACAACGATGATGAATACTTTATGATGATGCAAATAGAAATTATGAATATAATATAATTAGAATACAGAACAATGTAGAAGAACCTGGGTTACAGAAAATGCTCCTTGTGTTCAGAAATTCACCATAACACTTTTTCTTCATGCATAGTTACAAGGAAGGAAATGACAGCATCCTCCTCTCGCTAAGAATAGCAAACCATTTATATACCTGGACACAAAAACTTGAACATCCAGAAAATGCAAATGCCATGGAATGAATAAACTCTTGTCCTTCTACTAAGGTGCGCTGAAAAATGACTTGCGGTAGTGTAGGCGCGGGTTTTGGGCGCGCGCCGATCCATTTTTCAGCATGCCTGTAAAAAAGGCCTTTTTAAAACTTTTGCCGAAAATGGACATGCAGCAAAATGAAAATTGCCGCGTGCCCATTTTGGGTCTGTGACCTTACCACCAGCCATTGACGTAGCGGTAAAGACTCACGAGGCAACCGGGTAGTAATGACCTATGTGCGTCAAATGCCACTTGGCACATGCTACTACTACTACTACTTAACATTTCTAGAGCGCTACTAGGGTTACGCAGCGCTGTACAATTTAACATGTCCAATATGCGCGTCTGAAAATAAAAATTATTTTTCGGACGTGTGCCAAAATGAAATTACCCCAAGATCCAAGCGGTAACCGGGCGGTAACTCCATTTTGGCATGCGTTGGGTGTGCGTAGACGCTTACATGGCTTAGTAAAAGAGCCCCTCAGTAAATAAAAAAGAAATCATTCCACATCTTAAGAATATAATGCAGCAAATAGAAGTATTATAAAGAAAATTCAGCTATCTGAAACCACTAGAATCAGTAACTCATTTAAGATTTGTTTTCTTTCCAAATCCTAGTTTGATACACAGGTACCTCACTGCCCAAGAAGGCTCATAATTTGTTTTGTACCTGAGATATGAAGGCTCATAATCTGTTTTGTACCTGAGATATGAAGGCTCATAATCTGTTTTGTACCTGGGATATGAAGGTACAGGTGCTGAAGGTCAGAGGGATTATCTGATGGAAAAAGCAGGATTTGAACCCTTTAACAACTAGGTTACTCCTCCCCTCTGTTCAATGATGATATAACTTATTGTAAATGGTTAGCTAAAAGGTGCTCTCTAGTAATCCCTGTTCACCTGCTACACAGCTGCCCTTAAAGAGTTCAGCTGTGCTCAGGGAAGCAATCGATCAGCATCCTGTCATGCTCCCTCTAAGTAGCTTAGTCACCAGGGTCAGGCTTAGCTAATACTCTATCAGAAAACACTAGGGAAATATCAGGTAACCATGCAAGAAAATGAATGATGCAGCCTCAGAAAAAGAAAACCAGAAAAAGCAAAATTCCCCATGAAATAAATCACAGAAAAAGAAAGAAGTAGGGGCAACGTACTTCCTCACAAAAAAAAAAAAAAAATTATATTGAAACCAGGAAATGATCCAGCCTCAGACCAAATTCACAAATATGATTCCTGGTCACTCAATCAAACAATTAAGTATTAAAGGCTAAATTCTATATATGGTGTCTATAAAATCGGCACAGAAAAAAATCCCGCTCAGCGCTATTCTATAAACCACGCTTAAAGTTATGCACAGTTTATAAAATAGGGCTTAAACCCAGGAACTGCAGCCACATTTAGGTGCAAATACTTGTGCCAAAATTAGGGGGAAATCCCACCTTATAAATGCATGCGTAACTGAAAGGAATGCCCCCGATCTGCCCTTGACCCTCCCATTTCTATGCCCCCCCCTTTTTTGACTCATGCATACATTTTAATTAATTGTAATTAGTGCCAATAGTTGCTTAAAGCCAATTATCAGCGCTAATTAGCTCGTTATGCAATTAAATTGCCCATGCAAATTGGGCATGCACCCAAATTTGTGCGCACAATTTTTAGTGCTTTTTATAGAATTAGGGGGTAACTGCGTATATTACGCCATTTCTACAGAAAGACCACTGGCTCTTTATCACACACAGAATAACTTTCAATATTCTAATGCTTGTTCATAAAGGGGCCCTTTTACTAAGCCACGCAGGTGCCTACACGTGCCCAATGCTCGTCAATTTTGAGTTACCACCTGGCTACCACATGTCCCTTGCGATAATTTCATTTCTGACGCGTGTCTGCTATGTGCGCCGGAATCTGTTTTTATTTTCTGGCGTGCAGGCGGTAATCGTCATTTTACGCGCATACACCATTACTACCAGGTTACCGCGTGGGACCTTACTGCTAGGTCAATGGCTGGCGGTAAGGTCTCAGACCCAAAATGGACATGCAGCAACTTTCATTTGGCCTCACATCCATTTTCAGCAAAAATTTTAAAAAGGCATTTTTACAGATGCGCTGAAAAATGATTCTGTGTGCACCTAAAACACGCGTCTACACTACCGCAGACCGTTTTTCAGTGCACCTTTGTAAAAGGGCCCCAAAGCCCATTGCTCAGGACTTCCAGTTTTTTTTTATCTCAATTGCCAATATCTTACACTGCATCTAGATTGTTCCCTTCTACTCTACAAAACTGCTTAGTCATTCCCTCGTATTGCCAAATTTGCGTAGAAAATACCCAAGATTCCGTTTTTAGCATAACTGTCCCGACACTCTGGAACTCATTGCCATCTCACCTGCGTTTGGAACCCTCTTTCTTAACATTTAAAAAGGGGTTGAAAACATTTTTATTTACCTACAGTTATAAAGGTTGATTGATTTGAAAGTATGAGAGGAGGGCAGTGGAGCGAAGATCACAGGACACACGAGACTTCTTCTTCTCCTCTTTGTCCATTGACACTATGCATTTGCACCTTTGCTATCTTGTTTCTTTGAATTATCTGTAATACCGTATTTCCTCAATTTTAAGATGCACTTGATTCTACGACACACCCCTCCCCTTTTGCATACAAGGGGGGGGGGGGGGGCACTCGATTCAAAGACACACCCTCATTTTGCAACAGTGAAAAATATGGTAAATAAATACCATAAACAAAGATATGCCTAAGAAAAAGCACAAACATATTGACTGTCAAATAAAGGTGGCTATGTGAAGAGAATAAGGAATTAGGCTGCGTGATTTCAAATTCTGGACCTCGACTCTAAGACACCATTGAATGTAAGCCACACCTACTTTCCACAGACGTTAAAACTGGCAAAAAAGTGCATCACAGAACTGAGGAAATACGGTATTATTATTATTGTGAACCGCTATGAAGCAGTGGCGTTCCTAGGGTGGCTGACACCTGGGGCGGATTGCCGATGCCCCCCCCCCCCCGGGTGCAGCGCGACCTCCCCACCCCCAGCGAAAGGACATCTCCCCCCAACGAAAGGACACCCCCCGGGTGCATTTTTACCTGCTGGGGGGGGGGGGGGGGGTGCCACGTGCCTGTCGGCTTCACTCGTTCCCTGCTCCCTCTGCCCCGGAACAGGAAGTAACCCGTTCCGGGGCAGAGGGAGCAGGGAACAAGCGTTGCCGACAAACGCGTGCGTGGCACCTCCCCAGCGGCGTGCACCCAGGGCAGACCGCCCCCACCGCCCCCCCTTGGTACGCTACTGCTATGAAGGTAATCACCGTATGGCAGTATATCAAATGGAAGTAAACTTGGAAACAGTTGCACTCACACATGCTCATCAGAACATAAGAAGCACCATGTTAGGTCAGAAAAGTGACTTCAATGAGCTCAGCATTATGTTTCCCAAAACAAACTGTAATTGGAAGACGCCTCTTTTATTGTTCATTCTCAGAAATAAGATGTACTAACCGAACCGAATGGACCTATAACATTATACTTGTCTATCCAAACATATCTGTAACCCACAGTATGACCTATCCATTTAAGATTATTGCAATCCTCCTCGAACTAATATAACCTATAACCTACTCACTTCTACATAACTGTAAGCTACAGGAAAATGTGGGGTATAGATGTGTTCAATTCTGGTCGCCGTATCTCAATAAAGATATAGTGGAATTAGAAAAGGTGCAGAAGGTGCAGAGAAGGGCGACGAAAATGATAAAGGGGATGGGATGACTTCTCTATGAGGAAAGGCTAAAGCGGCTAGGGCTCTTAAGCTTGGAGAAAAGGCGGCTATGATAGAGGTCTATAAAATAATGAGTGGAGTTGGAACGGGTAGAAGTGAAGCGTCTGTTCACGCTTTCCAAAAATACTAGGACTAGGGGGCATGAGATGAAGCTACAATGTAGTAAATTTAAAAGGAATTGGAGAAAATGTTTCTTCACTCAACGTGTAAGTAAACACTGGAATTCGTTGCCAGAGAATGTGGTAAAGGCAGTTAGCTTAGCGGAGTTTTAAAAAGGTTTGGACGGCTTCCTAAAGGAAAAGTCCATAGACCATTATTAAATGGACTTGGGGAAAATCCACTATTTCTGGGATAAGCAGTATAGAATGTTTTGTACTTTTTTGGGATCTTGCCAGGTATTTGTGATCTGGATTGGCCACTGCTGGAAACAGGATGCTGGGCTTGATGTGTTGGAATGTAATTGTATTTTACATGCATTGCCTGTCACCTATTATTTCTCTGTGATTACTCTGTGACCTCTGATGTGAATTACTTAGAGAGGTCACACAGCTATGCAACTTCCTGTGGGGGTTAGACACAGCAGATGCAGCAGATGCAGCACATGGAGCACATGGAGCTCATGATCTCTCCTAACCTGAGAGGATCTATGGTGGTGTGAGCATCCATTACCATCTAAGCACATGGAAGGAGCTGATAAGACAAATGTATAGTAATATGTAAATATAAGCCTGTCTGATTATAATCTAACTGCAAACTGTGAGTAAACAGATGTTTTGTTACTTCAACTTTAAAGTGACTCAGCAGTGAATTATTCAGGGGTGAATGAGAGAGAGATGAAGAAAGAAATTAACATTTCTAAAGCTGAAGCTGTGTGTACTAAAATCTGCTAATTATTTACTACAAATAATCCAACAAAAGGGTTATGGGCCCAGGGTCCAGGAATTGAAAAAGAAGAGAAATATTACCAGGCAGAAAAAAAGGCCACATTTTTCTCTTAAGTTTTAAAGGAAAGATTCAGTCTGTCTCTCTCTCTCCCCCCACACAGCAGACAGAAGGCTAAGAAAATGGCTGAGGGAAGAAATTCACCATTGTTCTATTCTCTCAAGGTGCCTAGATTAACTGAGTTTAATTATCAGCAGTGGGAATTAAGATTCATATGTTTCCTTCGAGCAAAAAGATTAGGTATATGCTTAGACCAAGACAGAACAGCTGAAAATATGGCTGAATGGGACAATGCAAACTATTATGTGAAGTGCATGCTTTTGGAAGCTCTCTCTGAAAAACAAGCCATATTAGTGGAGGGAAAAGATACACCAAAGGACATTTTATATAAACTGAGAACTATGTATGCAACTACATATGCAAAGCAGCAACCAATTTGGTTGGCAGAATTGAATGAAACCAAATTAAGGGATAAAAGTAAATGTAATGATCACATTATGCATCTTATGTCTTCATTTCAAAAGCTAGAACTTTCTGGAATTCCCATGTGTGATGCATTGAAAAGAGCATTTCTTTTTACCTCACTATCAAAGAAGTTTGATGTTTTTAGGTCTGTAAATGAGGCCATTGAAGGGCAATCTTTTGAACAGGCAACATCAAAACTAAGGCAGGAATGCATAATAAATGATTCTGAGGAGATGTGTTCTCAAAGTCAGTCAGAGAGAAATGAAACAAATTTCTTGGCAAAGAACAGAGGAAGGCGGAGCTATGGGAAAACTCCACCCAAGGGCAAGCTGATTTGCTACTCATGTGGAAAGGAGGGACATGTATCTAAATGGTGTAAGGAAACACAAAACACTCCCTCTAGCTCACCTAAGCCAATGGAACTAAAGAATTTTCAAACCAGGAAATGTATGAAGGACAAAGATAAACACAAGGGCTTTCTAATGGCAGAAAAATCTTTGACTATGGTAAATAATAATTCAAATGAAAGTACTTGGATTTTGGATTCAGGGAGCACATGCCATTTAACCAATTGTAAGAATTTCTTTCAGGAAATGTGTCCAGAGGAAGGTATTCTTAAAACTGCAAACGCAGGGACTGCTAAGATCCAAGCAAAAGGTATTGGATTCTTAAAATGCAAAGTGTCTAATGAAGTTAAAGAAATTCCTGTAAGTGATGTCTTGTATATTCCCCAAGCAGTTTGCAATATGCTTAGTGTATCTACATTAGATAAGAAGGGATTTGCGATTCATTTTGAAAACAGTAAGTGCACAATCTCTAAAAATGATGAAGTGTATGCTGAAGCTTTTATGCATAATGATGTTTATAAGCTGAACATTTCAGGTGAAGCCTCACATATGGCGCAAGTAAGGAAGAATGATGGTAAATGTAGTCTGGAAATCTGGCATCGCCGCCTGGGACATCGTGATTCTAAGGTGATCCAGGATCTTTACAGTAAGCAACTGGCCACCGGCATTCAGATAAGTGCAGATGCTGGTAAAATTGAGAAATGCATAGACTGTGTTACACAAAAAGGTGTGAGACCCTCATTTCCTGCATACACAGGAAATAGGAGTAATAAAGTGCTGGACTTAATACACAGTGACTTATGTGGACCGTTTAATATCCCATCATTGGGAAATAACAGATTTGTGCTAATATTCTTGGATGATTTCTCTAGATATTGTGTGGCCTATTTGCTGAAAGAAAAAAGTCAAGTCACAGACATGCTGAAGAAATACGTAGCCATGGTGAGCAATAAATTTGAAAGAAAACCAAAGGTTCTTCAGACCGACAATGGTGGTGAGTTCACTTCACAAAGCATGCGCACATTTCTAGAACAAGAAGGCATTCAGCATATCACAACAGTAGCTTATACACCAGAGCAAAATTCTGTTGCAGAGAGAAAATTTAGGTCACTTGTGGAAATGACCAGATGTATGCTGTCAGATAGCAATCTCCCTAAAAGACTATGGGGGGAAGCCATTCTCACAGCAGTGTACCTACAAAACAGAATGCCAACTAAAGGCGCTGAGCGCACACCACATGAGACATGGCATGGTAGGAAGCCAAACCTGTCACACATAAGAACATTTGGAAGTACAGCATATGCTCATGTACCAAAGCAAAGAAGGCATAAGCTGGATTCCACAACAGAAAGGGGCATTTTAGTTGGCTATGCTCCAGGACACAAAGGATATAGAATTTTGAATCTGAAAACTGGCATTGTTGGCATAAGACATGTTACATATTTTGATGAAAACAAAAGGGTTGATAAAGGCTGGATTATCCCAGATGAGCCTTATCATCCAGAATATGAAAATAGAACCATAATAGACATGCCAGTGTATATAAATGCCATACCAAGGCAGATGTCTGAAAGCAACTCATCTGTATCTAACGAGGAACAGGCAGAGGAAACAGACACAGAAAGGATCATTGAAGAAGACAGTACAGTTGGAGAAGGGGAATCAATTGGAGAAGGACTCTCAGATTTAGAGGACGCGGAAAGGTCAGACCAACCTGTTGTCAGACGCTCATCCAGGGAAAACAAAGGTGTTCCACCCCTAAGACTGTCTTACCTAACAAAGTCAGCAGAAGCTCAAGAGCCCTTAACATGGGATGAGATTGAGAAAATGCCAGCAGAAGAAGCTGCTGAATGGCATAAAGCTGCACAAGAAGAAATTGATGTATTGGATAAAAATAATACTTGGATTCTTACAAAATTACCTCCTGGCAAGAAAGCTATAGGATGCAAATGGGTATTCAAGTTAAAAAGGAATGCACAAGGAAAAGTGGAAAGGTATAAAGCCAGATTAGTGGCAAAGGGATATCTTCAAAAATATGGAGAAGATTTTGATGAAGTGTTTGCACCTGTAGTGAAACACACGACAATCAGAACACTTCTGAGCATTGCAGTCTCAAAAGGCATGCAAGTCAAACACATTGATGTGAAAACAGCATTTCTTCACGGAGATATAACTGAAGACTTGTACATGGAACAACCAACAGGTTTCATAAATACAAAACAAAGACAGCTAGTGTGTAAATTAAACAAAGGTCTTTATGGATTAAAGCAAAGTGCAAAATGTTGGAATGATAAATTGCATGAAATATTGACAAATTTAGGATTTAAGCAAGGTGAAGCAGATAAATGTTTGTACACTAGGTGCACAAATGGACAATATGCATACATTTTAGCTTTTGTTGATGATCTGCTCATTGCAAGCGAAAGTGAGCAAGAGTACAAGGACATTGTAAAATGTTTAAACCTCAATGTTGAGATAAAAGAACTTGGTAATGTGTCATACTATCTTGGTATAGAAATTGAGAAACAAAATGATGGTTCTTATCTTCTAAGCCAGAAGCAGAAAATAAATGAGCTTATTGAAAGTTTAGGTATGCAAGATGCCCAAGTTGTAAGCACTCCCATGATCACTGATTTTCTGAAGGATGAAACAGTAAGAGAACCTTTACCAGATAACATCCAATATAGATCAGCCATAGGTAAGCTTTTATATCTAGCTACCACATACAGGGCTGATATAGCAAATGCAGTAGGAATTTTGAGCAGAAGGGTCAGCTCACCTATCAAATCAGATTGGACTGCAGTTAAAAGGATGGTAAGGTATTTAAAGGGTACCATTGATTGTAAATTAAAGATTTCAGCCAATAGTAATCCAAAACTAATATGTTACTGTGATTCAGATTGGGCAGGGGATCATTCTGATTATAAATCCACAAGTGGATATGTGTTTATGTATGGAAATGTACACATTTCATGGGCCAGTCATAAACAAAGTATTGTGAGTTTGTCTTCTACAGAAGCTGAATACGTGGCCGTATCGGAAGCGTGCAGAGAACTGATGTGGATTGAAAAACTTTTGCTGGATTTTGGAATAGCTGAAAAGAGACCAATCCAGATAATGGAAGATAATCAGAGCTGCATCCGACTGTCACAGAATGACAAGGTTCAGTCACGCACCAAGCACATCGCAACGAAATACCACAACGTGCGAGAGTTGGCGAAAGAAGGGGTCATCAGTCTACACTATTGTCACACCAGTGAGATGACAGCTGACATCATGACCAAACCGTTACCCAGAGAACATTTTGTGAATCTGCGTATAAAGCTTGGACTTTGTATGAATAAATAATTGCATGACAGTTATGCATGAGAAGGGGTTTGTTGGAATGTAATTGTATTTTACATGCATTGCCTGTCACCTATTATTTCTCTGTGATTACTCTGTGACCTCTGATGTGAATTACTTAGAGAGGTCACACAGCTATGCAACTTCCTGTGGGGGTTAGACACAGCAGATGCAGCAGATGCAGCACATGGAGCACATGGAGCTCATGATCTCTCCTAACCTGAGAGGATCTATGGTGGTGTGAGCATCCATTACCATCTAAGCACATGGAAGGAGCTGATAAGACAAATGTATAGTAATATGTAAATATAAGCCTGTCTGATTATAATCTAACTGCAAACTGTGAGTAAACAGATGTTTTGTTACTTCAACTTTAAAGTGACTCAGCAGTGAATTATTCAGGGGTGAATGAGAGAGAGATGAAGAAAGAAATTAACATTTCTAAAGCTGAAGCTGTGTGTACTAAAATCTGCTAATTATTTACTACAAATAATCCAACATGATGGACCTTTGGTCTTTCCCAGTATGGCAAT